>NC_090651.1:104650486-105250486 GCF_040937935.1 Hyperolius riggenbachi
AAGAAAAGTAATAGTGATTTTAACTTTTGGATTGCCTGATTAGCATCCTTATTACTTGTTTACCAGATAAAAATAAAGAATTGATTTTTTATTTTATGCCGACAGTTACTCTTTAAAGCCTCTAGTATTTGGCCTCTGCATGATGTCACACAGGTTCCCAGGGACACAGAAGTGAAGGAAGAAGCAGCAAGCAGGGAGAGAAGAGACCCAAGCCACACCAGATACAGGTGAGAATAGCTACACCTGTTGTTGCATTGAATGCCGCTAGCTACGCACTCCTGATCTGCTACCAATCTACCACAATTTTTCATCCTGAGCGACAGACCTAATTGACCGATTTTGGGTGGAAAATGGCAAGAAACTATTGAGGCATCGATTTCTAGCAGGTGTGATCAAATGGTTGAATCGGCCAGATAGCAATGAAAACAATCATCAAGTATATGGCCACCTTAGCACTAACCTTTGCTGCTATAGCCTCAATTTTACTGTTATCGAAATCACCACCCCAATACCACTCCCACCACAAAATGTTAAAACCAGAGTTATGCTATGCTATAGTGGAACTCTGGGTGCCCGCCATAGCCTCAATGTATCAGCCCCACTAAAGCTGCAATTCCACTGAGTGTGAATTCGCATTGTGAAAATTCACATTAGTACTGAAAACAATGCAAATTAAATGGTATAGTTTCCATCAAAGGAGTTTTTTGTAGTCCATTCCGATCCACCCCAAAATCAGAGCTTGCTGCAGATTTTCGCACCACGCCCATATAATGGGCTTTATTCACTAAGACAAATAGCACGCCTTATCAAAGTTAACACGCCTTATCAAAGTTAACACATCTTATCAGAGTAGCATAGCGAACTTTTGCCTGCTAACTGGCAATGACGAGGGCACAACTCGTCCTGCCCTGAGCCCCTGCAGGTTCGTAGCGCTCGCTATGCTACTCTGATAAGGCGTGTTAACTTTGATAGGGCATGCTAAGGCATGCTATTTGTCTTAGTAAATCAAGCCCATTGATTGTCAATTACGCTAGACGGATGCAAAAATGTTCTTTAAATAATGCGATAATTTGCATATGGAAAACCCACATGCAAAGTGTAATAACCTTGGGGTAATGGGCCCTATGACACAAATATAACTGAACAGTTAAAGAATCTTACTGGCATAATATTCTTTCCTGGTCTGATTGCATTACCAGTGGGTGTTTGTCCTAGGGTAAACGTCCGGTAAATGTAGGTCAACTGTAAACCAGCTATATGATTTCCTATTTCTGTATGAGCCAACCTCTAATGGGTTGGTGCTTATTCTCATCTATCGTGTCCTCTCCTTGCTAAAGACATTCACTGAAGTGCTGTGGATATACTCTGTCATCACTCACCAGGCTGACAGCTAAATTGGCAGTGCACCTATTTTGGTTATCAGATTTCTTAACCGGTTACAATTATCTATAATTTTTACAAACATATAAACAGGTGTATTTTCCCAGTCTCCTAAAGGTGCCCATACATGAGGCGATGTACAAGTAGATCGACCATGAGACAGATTTCTCTCTGATCAGAGAGGGATCTGTTGCCTGCCCATACACCGCAGATCAATTGCTGATAGATTTTAGAATGGAATCTATCAGGAATTGGCCTAGTGCCACCACAGTTCCTGGCCTCCTCTGCCACCACCACCATGTCCGCCGTCACCGCAAGTGCCTACACCATGTGGCAGCAGGCGCGTTTTATGACATCACATGGTACAGGTACGCACAGTAACGGCAGATTTATGGTGATGGCAGATGAAGCCAAGAGTTGCACTGATGGAGAAATGAGCATGGGGTGGGGGGCGTGGGGGACACACTTTGCACTTCGGGGGACATTGGCCAGGGGGCCATCGGTCGTTGCAATGTTGAATGCAGTTACCAATGGGCATCTGAGTGAGAGCTTGTGACCGAGATATTCCATCATGTCCAATCAATGCTTTAGAGTTGGACCAATTTCAGCCTGAGATCGATCAAACCGTACATTGGGCGTATATGTTGCGTCGACGTTTCTCCTATGATTCGATAAAATTATAGAACCAAAAGTTTGATTGGACCGCAAAATTGACTGATGTATAGTCATTCTTTTGTCATTGCAATGAAATGATTTGTGTAATACACACACACACAAACATATATATATATACAGTGGCTTGCAAAAGTATTCGGCCCCCTTGAAGTTTTCCACATTTTGTCACATTACTGCCACAAACATGAATCAATTTTATTTGAATTTCACATGAAATACCAATACAAAGTGGTGTACACATGAGAAGTGGAATGAAAATCATACATGATTCCAAACATTTTTTACAAATCAATAACTGCAAAGTGGGGTGTGCGTAATTATTCAGCCCCCTTTGGTCTGAGTGCAGTCAGTTGCCCATAGACATTGCCTGATGAGTGCTAATGACTAAATAAAGTGCACCTGTGTGTAATCTAATGTCAGTACAAATACAGCTGCTCTGTGACGGCCTCAGAGGTTGTCTAAGAGAATATTGGGAGCAACAACACAATGAAGTCCAAAGAACACACCAGACAGGTCAGGGATAAAGTTATTGAGAAATTTAAAGCAGGCTTAGGCTACAAAAAGATTTCCAAAGCCTTGAACATCCCACGGAGCACTGTTCAAGCGATCATTCAGAAATGGAAGGAGTATGGCACAACTGTAAACCTACCAAGACAAGGCCGTCCACCTAAACTCACAGGCCGAACAAGGAGAGCGCTGGTCAGAAATGCAATCAAGAGGCCCATGGTGACTCTGGACTAGCTGCAGAGATCTACAGCTCAGGTGGGGGAATCTGTCCATAGGACAACTATTAGTCGTGCACTGCACAAAGTGGGCCTTTATGGAACAGTGGCAAGAAGAAAGCCATTGTTAACAGAAAAGCATAAGAAGTCCCGTTTGCAGTTTGCCACAAGCCATGTGGGGGACACAGCAAACATGTGGAAGAAGGTGCGCTGGTCAGATGAGACCAAAATGGAACTTTTTGGCCAAAATGCAAAACGCTATGTGTGGCGGAAAACTAACACTGCACATCACTCTGAACACACCATCCCCACTGTCAAATATGGTGGTGGCAGCATCATGCTCTGGGGGTGCTTCTCTTCAGCAGGGACAGGGAAGCTGGTCAGAGTTGATGGGAAGATGGACGGAGCCAAATACAGGGCAATCTTGGAAGAAAACCTCTTGGAGTCTGCAAAAGACTTGAGACTGGGGTGGAGGTTCACCTTCCAGCAGGACAACAACCTTAAACATAAAGCCAGGGCAACAATGGAATGGTTTAAAACAAAACATATCCATGTGTTAGAATGGCCCAGCCAAAGTCCAGATCTAAATCCAATCGAGAATCTGTGGCAAGATCTGAAAACTGCTGTTCACAAATGCAGTCCATCTAATCTGGCTGAGCTGGATCTGTTTTGCAAAGAAGAATGGGCAAGGATTTCAGTCTCTAGATGAGCAAAGCTGGTAGAGACATATCCTAAAAGATTGGCAGCTATAATTGCAGCAAAAGGTGGTTCTACAAAGTATTGACTCAGGGGGCTGAATAATTATGCACACCCTTGCAACAACAGCTTTGCAGTTATTTATCTGTAAAAAATGTTCGGAATCATGTATGATTATCGTTCCACTTCTCTCGTGTACACCACTTTGGTGTGGAATTCCCAAAAAATGTATTCATGTTTGTGGCAGTAAGGTGACAAAATGTGGAAAACTTTAAGGGGGCCGAATACTTTTGCAAGCCACTGTATATATATATATATATATATATATGTATATATATATATATATATATATATATATATATATATATATATATATATCTATATATATATATATATATAATTTTTACAACCTGGTTTTCCTATGCCATGCTCACGGGTCTTAGAAATGAATGGTCCTCTGAAGTGTTTCTGCTTGCCAAATATTACCTCTGCTTTCATTTTGCACAGAAATGAAGATTATTTGTGCTGTACTGGAGATAAGCAGAAGTGTCTTGCTGAGAAGTATTTACTTTCGTATAATTTTTACATTTGTTTTCCAGTTACACAGGCCAGCTGTTGGCAAACTGTGTTAAGCTTTGAATTGTATTGTGTTTTAGATCAAGATACAGCTAATTTGAAGTGACTTTTGATTTTTGAGCTTGCTTAGAATGGTGAGATGACGGAGTAAGGTACTCCCCACAGGGTTTTGGAGCTTGCAACTCAAATGTAGTAAAATTGATTGTTTCAATACAATGGGGCTACTCTTAGCAGACGTATCAAGCAGATTAAAGCTTTCTTGCTATGAAAAAACTGTGATATTGAGGTAATAGCCATGTGTGCTTTAGAGGGCGAGAAAGCAGAAAGTGTATGCCATGGTTGCAGGCCATTGTGGAATAATTAACTCCTCTGCTAAAATTCAGCCTGCGTGAAATTGATAAGAAACAAAATACAGTGTCTCAAACTGCTGTTTTCTACATATTATAGTCTATAGAAAACAACATGTATCTTGGAGCAGGTTCTAGGCTATAGAGCACCCAGGGCGAGGGTGCCCCCTGGAATTAGGTAGCCCCAAATATAGGTAGCCAGAGGTGGTCCTCCGTATTAGGTAGCCAGAGGTACCCCCAATGTGAGTAGCCAGTTATGACGCCCTGTATAGGTAGCTAGAGGAGCCCCCAGTATTCATTAGCCAGAAGCAGCATCCCCTGTATAAGATGCACCCCCAGTATAGGTAGCAAGACAGTCCCCACCCCTTGTGTAGGTAGCCAGTGAGCCCCTAGTGTAGGTAGCCAGAGACCCCACCCATGTAGGTTGTACGAGATTCCCCCTATTAGGTAGCCAGAGAGACCCCAGTGTAGGTAGCCAGAGACCCCCCCCCCCATGTAGGTTGTAAGAGAGTCCCTCTAGTAGATAGCCAGAGAGCCCCCAGTGTAGGTAGCCAGAGACCCCCCATGTAGGTTGTAAGAGAGTCCCCTGGTAGGTAGCCAGAGAGCCACCAGTGTAGGTAGCCAGAGACCCCCATGTAGGTTGTAAGAGAGTCCCCCTTGTAGGTAACCAGAGAGCCCCCAGTGTAGGTAGCCAGAGACCCCCCCATGTAGGTTGTAAGAGAGTCCCCCTGGTAGGTAGACAGATAGCCACCAGTGTAGAAAGCCAGAGAGCCCCCTGTGTAGGTAGCCAGAAAGCCCCAATGTAGGTAGCCAGAGAGCACCCCATGTAGGTAGCCAGACCAGAGAACCCTCCATGTATGTAGCCAGAAAACTCTCCATGTAGGTAGCCAGAGACCCCCAGTATAGGTAGCCAGAGAGCCCTGCAGTATAGGTAGCCAGAGAGACCCCTGTGTAGGTAGCCAGAAAGCCTCCCATGCCAGTAGCCAGAGACCCCCTCATTTAGGTAGCCTAAGAGCCCCCTCAGTATAGGTAGCCTGAGAGCCACCCAATATTGGTAGCCAGAGAGCCCCCATGTAGGTTGCCAGAAAGCCTCCCATGTAGGTAGCCAGAGAGCCCCACATCTAATTAGCCTAAGAGCCCCTCGTGTAGGTAGCCAACGAGTGCCCTATGTAGGTAGCCAAAGAACCTGCCCCCATGTAGGTAGCCTGAGACCACCCCATGTAAATAGTCAGAGAGCCCCCCATCTAGTTAGCCAGACAGCCCCCTGTGTAGATAGCCAGAGAACCCCTCCCAAATGTAGATAGCCAGAGAACCCCTCCCAAATGTAGATAGCCAGGGGGACCCCCACTATAGGCGGCAGAGTGTGCAGCAGGAACTCACCTCTTTGGGATCCACATGGCACACCTCCTTCTTCCTAGTAGCTACCAGTGAGACAGGACGAATAGCCTAGAACCAGAAAGAAGCAGATGGGACAGATAAGTTCCCGCTGTGCAACCTGCATGTGCCCCCCTCCCCCCCCAACTGCTACACCTTGGGTGAAGTCCTGCCCCACCCACCCCTAAAAATGAGCATGTCTTGGAGACATGAGAAGAAACATTAACACAAAGTGACCCAGAGAGCTTGCTATAAAAACAGACAAAAGTCAGGAGAAAGATATTACAGGTTTCTCAAGCAGGGATAAGCAGAAACTATGCCAGTGCGAATTTACACATCGTAGTTCGTATCTATGCATCGTAGTTCGTAGGTGAAGTTTCAAAACTACGCTTATGAATTTACGCGTAGCGAAGTACCGCTACGCGTAGCTTACACCCACTATGCGTAGTTAACAAGTGTATTGCGTGCGATTGTATGCTCACAAATTTACGCATTGGAAAGGGGACTGTACACATAGAAGAGTTCCCGGTATAATCAATAAAAGAGGAATCAATGCTTAAAATTTTCTGCATACGGCATAAGCATCCGCATACACTACGCTTCGCACTACGCCTAATTGCGTATTTTAACGCTTAGTCTACAAAATGCATACGAAACAAATATTTGACTTCGAAGCCGTAGTTTGGCGAAGCGTAATTGCGTAAAACTACGCGTAGTTCCAGCGTAGCGAAGTTGGCTGACTACGACCATGCCTGTTCTCAAGCCTACAAATTTTATTTCTTTTCTAACAGCAACAAACAGGAACCCAATGCAATAAATCAGTTCTACTTGCAGAGAACTTGCTTGTGATGAGAATGTGTTTTCTACACCAGCAAAACACTACAATATCTCTGAAAGTAAAGATTGGGAGGGATTGAAGCTGCACACCAGCCCACCACAGAGACTATATTATGTTATACCAAGCACTCCAGCTGGAAAATGGGTGTGGCTGCGCACGAGAATGTGGGTGTGGCCATGGGTGGGGCCACATTTACACGAATAACAGCCCTCTAAGTAGGCCTGCCCAGCAAAATGTTGGATGAAACCTCCTCTCCACAGCACCACAGCTCCCACCATACCCACCACTGAGGCACCACAGCTGACTCTGCCTGAAGGACATCTGGGGCACCCCAGAAAATATCCGGGGCACGTGCCACTGATCTTTGGGGCTAGCAACGCCCCTGATACCAAACTATTGATCTACATTTACAGCTCGGCAATGTTTACAGGTTTTATAAGTTGGATTACAATTTGGCACACAGACATTAACCTCTTGAGGACTGCAGGGCTAAACCCCCCTAGTGACCAGGCAATTTTTAGTTTAAAAGGCCACTGCAGCTTTAAGGCCAAGCTGCAGGGCCGCACAACATAGCACACGAGTGATTCCCCCCCCCCCTTTTCTCCCCACCAACAGAGCTCTCTGTTGGTGGGGTCTGATCGCTCCCCCCATGTTTATTTTTTTTTAATCGATATTTATGTTTGTGGTTTTTTTTTAAAAAACACTGCTCCTTTAAACCCCTTCCCTCCCTCGCTCCCTCCCTCCCCACAGCCGGCCAATTACGGCGATCGGCTGTCATAGGCTTCTGCCTATGAGAGCCGATCGCTCTCTTGTCCCCCAGGGGGACAGCCGTGTCACACGGCTGTCCCCAGTGCAGCGCTGCTGCTGTTCGCAGCGCTGCACAGAGTAAATAGACGGTGATCACGCCGTCTAACAGTCTCCCGAGCGGCAATAGCCGCTCGGAGACTGAAGGCGGGGCGGAGCTCCGCCCCCCAAGCAGGAGATGCGCGCGCAGCCTGCGCGCGATCTCCTGCAAAACAGAGCCCCAGGACTTTACGCCAATTGGCGTTAGGCGGTCCTGGGGCTGCCGCCGCGGCCACGCCTACTGGCGTGACGCGGTCGGCAAGAGGTTAAAACGCACTGTAGGTATGGACCCCCAGGACTATTTTACATCAAGAAGATCAGCCAGGTAATTATAACCTCATAGAAGGAGAGGATTCTGAAAATGTCTGTTCTTGGGAGGATTTCCACTTTAAGAAAGAACTTTAACCCAAGATTTAACTCTATCCCAATGAGTAACTGATGCCCCCTTTGCCATGAAAAATCTTTACCTTTTCTCCAATAGATCGTCAAGGACATTTATATGGCTGATATTGAGGTGGAACCCCTCCCACAGTGTGAGGTCAGGGCCATGGCCCTGACAGTTTGCTGTCTGTGAATCTCATTGCATGATGGGAAATAATGGCTGTTGCCAACTGCCAGGAAAGCAATATCTCCCTCTGTGCATAGAACTCAGTAAACAAACATTCTGCAGAGATCACCTGAGAGGACTAAAGATGTTGCCACTTGTACTAGATTTCAGAATGTAAATCAGGGAGAGAAAAGATTTGACAATAGGCAAACGCTGACTAAATTTATAAATTAATATTGCAAGAAAATAAGCAATTTTTTTCATTATGTTATTTGCACTACAGTTCCTCTTTAACATGAATTATGTAGTTTGTGTAATGGCTCAGAAAAAATTAACGTACGATGTCTGAGCATGTAAATTTTACTAACCCTTTTGTGAATACACCCCGATGATGCTTCACCCTTCTACAAGTGATAAAATATTCAGCCGACAGCAACCAATATAATCTAATAGGAGTCCTTTCATTAGCTTATCCCAGGTGCTGCAGACTTTTTTTTTCAGAATCTCAGATCAAACATCATTAATGTTTTAACAGATAGAAGATCAATGGAATGAGTTCTTTTGGTGTCTTGGTATCTCTGGCAGTTCACCGGTGTAGTGCAGTCCGGCCGGCAAGCAGGATCCCATTCTACCGAGCCTGCCAAGCTTCATTCAATTCCACACCGTAATAACACTTTAATAACAACCAAATATGTTTTATGGCCAATGTTGATAACTAAATGTTTATCCTTTACATGGAAATTCAGATAATTGGAATTTCTCATAGCCTCAATACAGTTGTGACCACAGGAGAATACCTTGATCCAGGAGATTAATTTGCTTATTTTTCAGAAGATGTCGGCAGTATGTTTAATACTCTATATTTGTATTATGGACTGCAGTTCCTGAAAGTCTGAAGGTATTTCTTTCTTGAATGAATAAGGAGATAAGCAATTGAATTTGAAAGATACTTTATGCAACAGAAAAAGCAATTTTGTTCCTGGTCTTTTGAGATCAAGCAGCATGTAGACACTGAATGCTAAATATATTCCTTTAACGCTAGCTTGCTCTGAGTCCCCTGCTCTGGCGGAGTTGTTTGTGGAGACTTAGGCGAGATGTGCGCAGAGGAGCCGCTATGGGCTCCTGGTGTACAGCAAATTCCTTTGTATTTCAGCACATAAATCAGCTTCTAATTTCAGAAACATATCTACGAAGGGGGGGGGGGGGGGGAGAAACCCTTTCTTATCAAGTTGATACACAAAGTGGCTATTGATAGAAACAAACTGCCAGGAAAATAATGTTTTTGTGTGTTTTTTTTTTCCTTTTCTTTCTCTTTCCAGTAAAGATCCAGTAGACGTCGATATTGGACCAGTGTCTGCTGGTGTTTGGCTAATATAAATACAGCAGCTACTATCTTTTATAGTGGTGACATTTTAACAAAAATATAGGCTAAATAAATGATAAAGGATTTACTAATCAATATTTCAATTATAATTCATTTCCAAAGAGGTCTGAGGGTTCCCTGGATGCTTCCCTATCAGCAGTCTGTATGCATACATTGAATAAAGGTGCCTGGAAAAACGGTGCGGGATTGCCACTAGGAGAATATCACTAAGGTTTGCGATAATGTACTAGTGAAGGATGTCAGTAAAATATTTTACTATGGCTAAACCTAACCCTACTCTCACACAGAACCCTTCTGTGGTGGTGCCTAACCCTAAAACCCCCCTTCCCTGGTGGTGCCTAACCATAACACCCCCACCAGTGATGCCTAACCCTTAAAAAAAAACCCTGATGGTGCCTAATCTAAAACTCCCCCCCAGTGGTGCCTAATCTAAAACTCCCCCCCAGTGGTGCCTAAACCTAACCCCCCTGCTGGCACCTAACCCTAAATCCTCCTCCTTAAAGAGAAACTCCGACCAAGAATTTAACTTTATCCCAATCAGTAGCTGATACCCCCTTTTACATGACAAATCTATTGCATTTTACAAACAGACCATCAGGGGGCGCTGTATGACTGATTTTGTGCTGAAACCCCTCCCAAAAGAGGCTCTGGTACGGCGGTACTCTGGGCAAACTGCCATAATGTAACAATGTTCACAGACAGGAAATGGCTGTTTACAACTGTCTGTTAAAGCCAGAACAGCTAGAAACAGCTACATAACTTGCCCACAGTAAAAATGTCACCATGTAATACATGTCAGAATGTGAATCTGGGAGAGGAAAGATTTTACAATGAGCAAACACTGACTAAATCATTTATACATAATTATGGTAAAAATGAAGCACTTTTTTTATTACATTATTTTCACTGGAGTTCCTCTTTAAGGTAACCCCCTATGTACTACAAAGTCACCATATGCGGCTCTGAAGGTAAATTTGGTAGCCTGGAGGTGCCCAATTAGCGGCAAAAGGGGCCAATTGATAACAACATTGTGGCATTGCATAGTGTGCGCTCTATAGGCTGATTCCTGACCGATTTTAGAATGAAAGCCTCCAGCAATCAGCCTCATGATGCCACCTCATTGCCATACGGCCCCGGCTACTGCCCCCCTATTGTACATGTACCCCCCTGAGCCCCATAACTTCTTTACCTCTCTGCCACCCATTGGACTTCTCCTCTGGGTGCTAGCCCCACCACATGGTTGCCGGCATGTGCTAGCAACCACGTGGAGGGGCAAGGACACGGAAGAGGACACCAGCGGCCGGCAGAGATTTTAATCCTGTAGGGAGCAATACCAGGTCTCTTTACTGTTAGCATTTTATGGTAAGGGAGGAATATAACTTCACCTCAACATGCCCACCTGTCTACATCACAGCCTCTTTATGCAGAGGCTGCCACATAGTCATGAGTGAAGAGGGGGCTTGGCCAGAGCCTGTAATGCCTTGTGGCTCCCAACACCTGACTTCAAACAAGCATCTTGAATTCTGATGGGCATGCAGAGGGCAGATTTATAATTTTTCCTGCCCCAGACCAACTTCCTTGTGGCTCCCTTCCATGTGCAGTAGTCGCCTTCCCATTCCATGCACAACTTTCTCTTCCATACATAGCATCTATGTACGGATGTCTTATTCTTTCTCGTACAGCTTCCTCAAACAGCAGCTCCTCTCTTCATGTGTTGCTTCCATTTTCCATTTGCTGTTTCTAGTTCCATATATAGCAATAGCATTCCCGCCCATGTGCCTTTTCTCAAATCAAATCCTTGGGGCATGTCTTCACAGACTATAGCCATACTTTCTGTTCATACATATGAAAAAAAAACCTCTCTCTCTCCAGTGCAGTTGCTGGTGTATGGTCAGATGGGAGGGAAGTAGGCGTGGCTAAGGTTACATCTGTGGCCACACTCCTATCTACTAATTACTGACAGCTCAGCGACCTAGTAAAGCTCTCAGGGACATGGCTGAATTGGGCTGGACCCCGGTCCCCTCACAGAGATCTGTTGGCTGGGACTTACCCCCAAGCTCCATTATGGCGGGGGGGGGGGGGGGAGCTGAGGGTCCAGTCCTGTATGAAGTTAATGCAGAGCAGCAGTGGAACATTATACATTGTTAAAAAAAAAAAGGTGGTGGGAAAGGCTGCACGTCCCTAAACACATGTTGCAATTGAATGGTTAATCGCACAGGCATACACCGCCTCTGTCAAGACTGAAAAATGCATGCCCTGCATCCAAGACAAGTGCTGACATTTATTAAATTAGGAGGAACTTTAGCTTCCAATATGGTTTGCATGCAAAGTATATTATACTAGACACTTGCGCCACGGTGAGGCAAACCTCCGGGCAAGTGACCTAACCTAAATTTAAAACCTTGGGAGCAGCTAAGCAAAAAAAATGTGTAATTTACATTTTGTTGAACAGCGAGGAGAACGCCAGCACATACCACTAAGGCTGCATCTGAAATGACCACCAGCTCAGTGTGAAGCACCTAAATAGATTTTCTGCACACTTTGCATTCAATTCAGATGCAAATCATATGCAAATATGCTACTACTTATTATGCAAACAAGAAACTCGGGGGGAGGGGCTGGGAGCAGCTAACCTCCTAGCCCCTCCTCCTGAGTTTCCTGAACATTATACATTCCCTGCTCCCGGTGACAATACAGGTCCTCTTCACTTCATTTTCATTTTGCAAGTGCCCTGCTGCTAGCTAATCACCATGCAGCTTCAGTCCCATATTATGTGACAGGAACAGAAGCCTCATGGTGATTGACTGGCTGCATGGCACTTGTAACCTGAAAAGGAAGTAAAAAGGACCTGTATCGCCACTGGGAGCAGGTAATGTATACATTTACACAGGACCCTCCCCCCAGCTCCCACTCCTATGCCCCCCTAGCTCCAGGGCCCCTCTGCAGTGGTGGCAGTTGCAGTGGCTATTGTCACTTTTTTTGTTATTTTTCAAAACAAGCAGGGTGGTAAGGCTACTTAACCTCCTTGGCAGCAACCCCATACTACACATTGGGTAGCCGCCGCGGAGGATCACATGACTTTGTTTTTTTAAATGGTGGCATACGCTTTAGCTAGCGGTTCGGTAGCTAAGCGTATGCACAAAGTTTCTCCGGTCCCCCGCGATCGCCCGCAATACCTTCCGATATACATACCTCCCAGCGCTCCAACCCCGGCGCAGCCGCCCAATTGGCTCCAGGCTTCGCGTTGAAAGCGATTGGGATTGCGGATGACGTCATGATTGTCACTATAGCAACGCCAAAAGCCGATCAGGAAACTGCGCTTTTCGTGGGATCGTGGCGAGGTATGTATAGCCGGCGGTGATCGGTGGGCATAGGGGTGACCGGAGCAGCTTTTCACATACGCTTAGCTAGCGAAATGCTAGCTAAAGCGTTTCAAAAAATTTTGGGGGGGCAAAAAACCTCCCGGTGGACGCAGCCTCAGAAACTGCGCACCGCCAAGGGGGTTAAAAGACAGGTTTACTCTTAAAAGGTACTGTGTCAATTTTAACACAGGTTCACTTTAAGGAAATAGTGCAGTGTTGGGGGGGGGGGGGGGGTAGGGGGGTAGCAGGGCTAGAGAATAACTTTTGTCATGCTTGTGTTTGAAAAACAAAACAAAACAGGAACAAGATAATAAAATATAAGGGTGCAAATGTATAGCAGAAGCTTTGTACGGTGTATTGTATTTGGATGCAAACAAAACAAGAAAAACATATTGTAAAAAAGTGAACTTTTTATAAAAAAGTGCATTGTCAGATCCGATAACTATGCGGGAATAACAGTCTAGTAGGTATGTGCGTTTATGTAGTAAACAAACAGACAACACACTTCCCAATGCTACCAATTTAGGAGTTGTTTTTCTGACAAGCCAACACTTAGGGAATGGAGAGTAAAATATAAATGATTTCTACTTACAAAACAGAATTGGGAGCTCTCCTAAGCTCATGCAAAGAAAAAATATAATGACAAAGAGCTTGGAGTGGTGGGCAATGGCGGAACCTGAGGGAGGGATAACGGAGTCTCCTGGCTATTTCAAAGGATTTTAAACCTGCAGTCGTGGGAACATCTGGCCTTGAGCAGCCTTTTCCTTCTCTCTGTGTCTTCATAACCCAAATTAGACGACAAGTTGTGTGGGGGGAAAATTAATCATGCTTGTGTATTTGTAAAGCTAACACTTGTCTATAAGCTAATTTCCAATTCTGTCAGTCAAGCCTAAGCCTTAAGGGCCCGTGGAGGGAGAGGGAGAGAGAGATGGAGGAACAGAGGGTTGCCTGCTCATCTGCTACTCATCCCAATGCTGGACACTGATGAGGAAAACAATCTCTTGCTTCATTGTTGGCATGCTGCTGTATATTTTTGTAGCGGGAAGAATTTAGGGTCTGCTAACGTGTAATGCTGCAGGCCTGGCAGCTGGTGAACAGAATACTGCCCTAGCCGACAAGTAATGCATTAAACATCAGTCTCCTGCTTCCTGTCAAGTGCGCCGAGTTTAGGGAGAATATTATATCATTTAAATATTTGATTTGTGTTATAATCAGCGAGAGCTAATGTGTCCAAGTCCCTGAATGAAGCATTGGACATAGATACGTTTTCCCACCGCTTGATAATAGAGGCTCTTTGGCTGGATTCATTGCTGAAAGGAAAGAGCAACCTTTTCACAAAGTTTTTAATATGTTTAGGGATGAGCTTTTGCTTTCGTTAAAGAGGAACTGTAACCAAGGATTATTATTATTTACAGCATAAAATTTACTACCACAAAAGAAATTGTAGCAGAACAGCATTCAAAAAGTTAAACACATATTATCACGACTTCGGAAGCAGCCAGTAGCTTTCCACTGAAGGACAAACTTCAGTGGAAAGCTACTGGCTGCATCTGAAGACGTGATCATATTTTCTTTTATTTACATTCATTTGTTGCTACAATTATTAGCCAGCCAGCAGCATGCTTTCACTGAACTGCACACATTTTAAAACCAGAGAGAGCTGAGAAGTGATTAATGGATATATATATATATATATATATATATATATATATATATATATATATATATATATATATATATATATATATATATATATATATATATATATATATAGACATAGATATATATGTATATATATATATATATATATATATATATATATATATATATATATATATATATATATATATATATGCTTTTGATTTTAGTCAGCGCATGGAAAAGTTATATATATATATATATATATATGTTATGTAGTAAAATGCAATGGCAGCTTTCAGAGCAGATGCACTTTGGGAACTTGTAATTTGTAAACAGACAATAATGATTGTGCAATTGTGCACAAAAGCAACTTTGATAACTGTATGGGTAATAACAAGTAGGAAAACACATTTTTATTGAATGTTTTGTCTGAGTTGTATCCCACTTTAAGAACACGTTTACTTTAAAAAGGAATTCTGACCTGCGGCAAAGCTGCCTAAGGTAAGCACAGAGGTATGCATGTTCTTGCTGCATCCACATACCTCTGTGTTGTCCATTCCTCTTTTCATTCTTCCCGGTGCATGTAATCACTGCTTTTAAAATGTGACTTTTAGCTAAAGTCAAATTTTCAGATGAGAAGAGGCAGGCTTGCTGAGATGAGCATTCAACTTATTAGTGTAACGATCGGTGTAACACAGAGAGGATCTGATTATCGGTGATCTGCAGTATCACCGAGAATACAGATATATACCCGATTATTGATGATCTGCAGTATGACCGATAATCAGATACTGTATATCTCTAACCTCTGGACACCTGAGTAATATGAGTGTTTGGTGCAACAGTAATACTTTGAGGAGAGCACCCGTATAGAGGGTGCCAGGCAGTAAGAGATACTGCTCAGAGAACAGGTTCCTTCCAATGGTCTGATGCTCCCCAAGGGGCGGAGCCAGGCTGAGAGTGGGAAGGACCAGCGTGTGTGTGACACTAAATGGTGAAGTGTCACTGACAGATCTGTGAACTATCTCCAAACAGGGAAGATAGTTCTCGAGGTCGGACAGGCCAGGTCGGCAACAGACAAACAGATCAGATGTAGAGACAGGAGACAGATTCGGAATCTAAAGACAAGCAGGGTTCAGCAACAGTGTATCAGTTATAGCGAAGTACCAAATCAGAGATCAAGAGAGTGGTCAGGAAAGCAGAAAGTCATAACAGATAATAACAATGCCTAATCTTAGGTGTGAGTTCCGTGATCATCAACACCCTGGAACTAGTCTGATATATAACAGAGTGATAATACAGTTCCCTAATCTTGGGTGTGAGTTCCTTGATCATCAACACCCTGGAACTAGTCTGAAGTATAACACAGAAAATACCACAGATACTGACAAGGTCTGAGTGCTACCACGTAGTGATCGCAACGCCAGACACCAGAGAAATGACCAGCACCCAGTATATATACTATAGCGCTCTCCAGCGCCTCCCCTAAGTGCTGGACCAATCAGAAATGGTTGAATTGTCAGCTGACTGGCTTGGTCAGCTGACACCCTTCTGGCTGTCATAAAAGTTCTGCCTCTTCACGCGCGCGCGCGCGCGCGTCCTTCTGAATCTGTGTGGACTATCAGTCCCAGCCACACAGACATGTCTTGCAATGTATCTGCTGTGCAGGGCGCGGAACCAGCCGCACCGGTATCCGGGCACGCGGCGGTTTCTCCGCGTTCAGCCATGCTGACTGATGTAGGCCTATGCGTGCAAACCGCTGCGTCAGATGCGGAATCCGCCGCATTGGACGCGGAAACAGCCGCCTTGCTCTGAGCACCCGCAGTGGCTTTTACGCGTTTTCTCACAGTACCCACCCCCCTTCCTGAGGAGTGGACTCCGGACAGCTCCTACCCGGCTTCTCAGGATGTAGGGCGTGAAATTCCTTCTTTAACTTATCTGCATGCATGCGACAATCAGGTACCCATGTTCTTTCCTCAATGTCATAAGCCTTCCAGTGAACTAAGTACTGTACTGAGTTCTGTACAATCCGTGAGTCTAAAATCTTTTCCACTTCATTCTCAGGTTGGTCATCCACCATCACAGGAGGAGGAGGAGTGGAACCCACATGCACTGCTGGCTTAAGCAGGGATACATGGAATGACCTTACACCACGCATGCTGGCAGGAAGATCAATGGCATAAGTAACATTGTTGATCTTCCTGGTTACTGGGAAAGGGCCCACAAATCTGGGTCCTAGCTTGGGCGAAGGCTGTTTTAGAGTCAAATGACGGGTGGACACCCAAACCAAGTCTCCTGGCCGGAACTTCCACTCTATGGAACGTTTCTTGTCAGCCTGACCTTTCTGACTCTGAAAGGCCTTCTCTAGATTCCCTTTCACGATTCCCCAGATGTTCTTAAATGACTCTTGCCAAGCCTCCAAAGCTGGAAACGGAGTGGAAGCTACTGGCAGTGGGGAAAACTTAGGCAACTTTCCAGTTACCACCTGAAAAGGAGAGAATCCAGAGGAAGAGCTTTTTAAATTATTGTGCGCAAATTCTGCAAACGGCAGGAACTTGACCCAATCATTTTGCGCGTCCGCAACATAACACCTTAGAAACTGTTCCAGTGACTGATTGACTCTCTCGGTCTGACCATTGGTCTGTGGGTGGTAGCCCGACGAAAATGACAGTTCCATGCCCATTTGATGACAAAATGCCCTCCAAAATTTAGAAACAAATTGGACTCCCCGATCTGACACAATGTTTTCCGGAATGCCATGTAGCCGGAAAATGTGGATGATGAAAAGATCGGCCAACGGGAGTCCTTTCAGGGGCACAAAATGGGCCATTTTACTGAAACGGTCGACTACCACCCAAATGACCGACATGCCCTCAGACCTTGGAAACTCACCCACAAAATCCATGGACAAATGGGTCCATGGTTCACTCGGGGTGGGCAAAGGCTGCAATGTTCCCACAGGTGCCAGACGGGAGGGTTTGTTTTTTGCACATACTGCACACTCTCTAACATACTCCTTGCAGTCAGTTGCCAATGAAGGCCACCAAGCACACCTAGCAACAAGGTCCTGTGTTCTGGTGGCCCCAGGATGTCCAGCGTTCTTGTGGGAGTGAAACATCTGCAATATCTGGAGACGAAATGGCAGTGGTACAAACATCACCCCTTCAGGCTTTCCCTCAGGGACATCCTGATGGAAAGGACTTAATCAGCCCATACACTCCCGATCGATCGATCGATCGATCAATCGATTGCAAATCGGTTGGCCAATCGACCGATCAACGGCCGATTTTGATCGATTTCGATGGATTTCCATCGAACTTGCAGGGTGGAAAATTTAGGTCGATCTGATGAGATTGCTTATCAGTTTGCATTGGCCTTAATGGAAATCTGATGGCAAAAAAATGCCATCAGATCGAATTTCAATAGATTTCAAACTGAAATCTATTGGAATTCTATCCTGGTAAAAAATGTTCTAAAAACGCATCAGATAGATCATCAGATGCATTTCTTATCTATCTGCTGCCAATCTGACGAGTGTATGGGCACCTTTAAAGTCTCCATCCAGTCTTTCCAGGTCTCTGTGGCTGCCAACACTACTCTCTGTGGGATAATAGTTTCTGGGTCTGAGGGCTGTGCTGTCTCTGGCTCAAAGCATCTGGACAAGGCGTCTGCTTTAACGTTTTTACTACCCGGGGTGTACGTAATTACAAATCTGAATCTCGAGAAAAACAGTGACCACCGAGCCTGACGGGGACTCAATCTCTTAGCCCCCTCAATGTATTCCAAATTTTTGTGATCAGTGTAAACGGTAATCGTATGTTCTGCTCCTTCTAGCCAATGACGCCATTCTTCGAAGGCCAATTTAATGGCTAGGAGCTCCCTGTTGCCTATATTGTAGTTTTTCTCTGCTGGTGAAAACCTACGAGAGAAATAGGCACACGGGTGTAATCTTCCCTGCAACCCAGAACGCTGAGACAGCACAGCCCCTACCCCCACCTCCGAGGCGTCCACCTCCACAATAAAGGGATAGGAGGTGTCGACGTGTCTCAAAATGGGTGCAGAGCAAAACATTTCTTTTAAAGTAGAGAAAGCAGCTAGAACTTCGGGAGACCAGTGGTTGGTATCTGCCCCTTTCTTTGTGAGACTGGTGAGGGGTGCGATGACTGTGGAGTACCCCTTTATGAACCTTCTATAGTAATTAGCGAATCCTAAAAATCTCTGGAGGGATTTTAGTCCCACTGGCTGAGGCCATTCCAGGACAGCAGAGACTTTGGCAGGATCCATAGAAAGGCCCGAGGTGGAAATTATGTACCCCAGAAAAGTGACAGATGTTACCTCAAAAATGCATTTCTCCAATTTAGCATAAAGCATGTTCTGTCTTAACTTGTGCAGCACAAATTTGACATGAGCCCTGTGCTCAGAGAGGTTATCTGAGAAGATTAGTATATCATCCAGATATACCAGGACAAATTTACCCAACACCTCCCTGAATACTTCGTTAATGAGTTCCTGAAAGACGGCCGGGGCGTTACACAACCCGAAGGGCATCACCAGGTACTCATAATGCCCATCGGGTGTGTTAAAGGCCATCTTCCACTCATCGCCCTCTCTGATCCGCACCAGGTTGTATGCACCCCGCAAATCCAATTTCGAGAAAATCTTAGCATTGGTGACCTGAGTGAATAAATCGTCTATCAAAGGCAATGGATAGCGATTTTTTACTGTGATTTTATTCAGGCCCCGGGAATCAATGCATGGCCGAAGGCCTCCGTCTTTTTTCTTTACAAAAAAGAATCCTGCTCCGGCAGGCGACCGAGAAGGACGAATGAAACCGTTAGCTAAGTTTTCACGGATGTAGTCTCGCATGGCCACCTTTTCTGGCCCAGACAAATTGTAGAGATGACCTCTAGGGGACATACAACCAGATCGGAGATCGATGGGGCAATCGAAGGGGCGATGTGGAGGTAGTTTATCTGCAGCTTTGGGACAAAACACATCTGAAAATTCAGAATATTGTTCCGGTACTCCCTCCACCTGAATCCTGGTCTGACCCAAGGTCACCTTCAGTAAACAATGATGAAAGCAATGGGGTGACCAGCTTGTTAACTGACCAGTGGCCCAATTAATCTGAGGGGAGTGAAGGTGCAACCAAGGCATGCCAAGGATGATAGTGGAGGTTGTCATGTGTAACACAAAAAAAATGCAACTTCTCCCTATGCAGCACCCCTATAGTGACTCCCACCTCTGGTGTCTGAGACAGAGGACGGCTACGTTGCAGGGGGGAGTCATCCACTGCCGTAACCTGAATAGGTGGTGTTACCGGGGTGAGCGGAATACCCAATTTTTTAGCAAATTCGTAATCCATAAAATTAGCCGCTGAGCCCGAATCAACGAAGGCCTCAGTGACTTCAGATTTATCTTCCCATGCAATCGTACACGGAAGAAGCAATCTTTTATTCTCTAGGGGTAAAAGTTGTATGCCTACTCCTAGGCAGTAGCGTTTCCCGATTTCTTAGGGCAATTCTGTACTCTATGATACCCCTCTGCACAATAAAGACACAACTGCTCTGAAATCCTGCGTCTCCGCTCCACCTGAGACAACTTAGACCGGCCAATCTGCATCGGCTCAGGTGGAGGCGAAACGGGAGGAGGTGGAGTCACAGGAGGCGCAGCGTAGGACACCATCTTTACATGATTTCTACCCCGGGTCTGTCTCTGATAGCGTAGCCTACGGTCGATCCTGATGGCCGATGAAATGGCCTCATCAATGGTCTTAGGTTCAGGCTGACTTAACATAAGATCAGAGACCTCATCTGACAATCCTGATAGAAAACAATCTAACAGAGCAAAGGTGTCCCACCTGGCTGATACTGACCACCTTCTGAATTCAGCAGCATACTCCTCGACCGGACTCTTGCCTTGACGTAATAACTTGAGCTTCCGCTCAGAAGTCGAGGCAATGTCTGGATCGTCGTAAATTATTGCCATAGCTTTAAAAAATTCATATACTGAGGTCAGGGCTAAGTCTCCAGCAGGTAGACTGCATGCCCAGGTCTGAGAATTGCCTGATAACAAAGTCTTAATAAATGTGACCCTTTGGGCCATAGTTCCTGAAGATCTAGGTCTCAACTCAAAGTATGATAACACTCTACTCCTAAAATTTCGGAAATCAGATCTGTGACCAGAACATTTTTCAGGTACAGGCATACGTATGTCTGAGCTAGATCGCGAGATCGCACTTCGTCCACAGCCGTCTGGAGGGTTTGTAAAGATCCGGACAAAGCGTCAATTAACGCCCGGTGATTACCCAGCACTTGGTTGATGGTATCCACCGAAGTGGTAAGTGCGCCCAGACGGTCGGTGTGTGTGTCCATTTGCATTATGGGTCTGGCGTTCTGTAACGATCGGTGTAACACAGAGAGGATCTGATTATCGGTGATCTGCAGTATCACCGAGAATACAGATATATACCCGATTATTGATGATCTGCAGTATGACCGATAATCAGATATATCTCTAACCTCTTGACACCTGAGTAATATGAGTGTTTGGTGCAACAGTAATACTTTGAGGAGAGCACCCGTATAAAGGGTGCCAGGCAGTAAGAGATACTGCTCAGAGAACAGGTTCCTTCCAATGGTCTGATGCTCCCCAAGGGGCGGAGCCAGGCTGAGAGTGGGAAGGACCAGCGTGTGTGTGACACCAAATGGTGAAGTGTCACTGACAGATCTGTGAACTATCTCCAAACAGGGAAGATAGTTCTCGAGGTCGGACAGGCCAGGTCGGCAACAGACAAACAGATCAGATGTAGAGACAGGAGACAGATTCGGAATCTAAAGACAAGCAGGGTTCAGCAACAGTGTATCAGTTATAGCGAAGTACCAAATCAGAGATCAAGAGAGTGGTCAGGAAAGCAGAAAGTCATAACAGATAATAACAATGCCTAATCTTAGGTGTGAGTTCCGTGATCATCAACACCCTGGAACTAGTCTGAAGTATAACAGAATGGTAATACAGTTCCCTAATCTTGGGTGTGAGTTCCTTGATCATCAACACCCTGGAACTAGTCTGAAGTATAACACAGAAAATATCACAGATAATGACAAGGTCTGAGTGCTACCACGTAGTGATCGCACGCCAGACACCAGAGAAATGACCAGCACCCAGTATATATACTATAGCGCTCTCCAGCGCCTCCCCTAAGTGCTGGACCAATCAGAAGTGGTTGAATTGTCAGCTGACCGGCTTGGTCAGCTGACACCCTTCTTGCTGTCATAAAAGTTCTGCCTCTTCACGCGCGCGCGTCCTTCTGAATCTGTGTGGACTATCAGTCCCAGCCACACCAGACATGTCTTGCAATGTATCCGCTGTGCAGGGTGCGGAACCAGCCGCACCGCTATCCGGGCATGCGGCGGTTTCTCCGCGTTCAGCCATGCTGACCGATGTAGGCCTATGCGTGCAAACCGCCGCGTCAGATGCGGAATCCGCCGCATTGGACGCGGAAACAGCCGCCTTGCTCTGAGCACCCGCGGTGGCTTTTCCGCGTTTTCTCACAATTAGACACTATTTCAAAGCAAAGCTTTAGGCCTCTTTCACAGTGTGACGTTAAAGTCGCACGTTCTAAAATATTTTAACGCAGAGTAACGCACAGCAATGCAAAGTCTGTGCGACATTCACAGTGCACATGTTGCGTTAGTGTGTAACGTGTAGCGTTATTAGAAAGTGCTGCATGCTGTGCATTTAGAAATGAATCTGCTGCATTATGTGTGTTGCACATGCTCAGTAATGTTTTTTTTTTCTTTTTTAAAATGTTCCACATGCACCGTTTTTATTCCATAGTAAATACATTTTCTAACGTGTGACTTTAACATCGCACTGTGAAAGTGTATATGCGTTGCATTAGGGCCGCGTTGTGCAACCTTAACGTCGCATACAACGCAATGCCCTACTCTGAAAGTAGCCTTAAAGTGAACCTCAAGCAAGAGGTATATGGAGGATGCCATATTTATTTCCTTTTAACCCATACTGGTTACCTGGCAGTTATGCTGATCTCTTTGGCTGCAATAGTGTCACACAGTAGAATCACACACCTGAAAAAAAGCATGTGGCTAATCTTTTCACATTTTTGTCAGAAGCACCTATGCTTGTTCAGGGTCTATGGCTAATAATATTAGCTGCAGAGGATCAGCAGAACAGCCAGGCAATGTGCACTGTTTGAAAGGAAATAAATATGGCAGCCTCCATATCCCTCTCACTTCAGGTTCCCTTTAAGAATTATAACTGGCCAGTCCTGTCAGTCATTGTGCTGGATTTACTACGTCAAGACAAGACACAGAACATTTATAATGCGCTTTTCTCCCGGCAGACTCAAAGCAGCCAGAGCTGCAGCCAGGAGGGCGCGCTCTATAGGCAATAGCAGTGTCAAGGAGTCTTGCCAAAGGTTTCCTACTAGATAGGTGTTGTCTTGCTGAACAGGAAGAACAACGGTTGGAGAACAATCTAAACATCAGAAAACAAAAAATAAATGTATATTTGAAGACAGCATGCTGATAGGTGCAAAATGTTTCTAATCTTCACCTTGATCATAGTAGAATATAATAAAGATTGCTGAAAGCTTAGTAAATGTGCATCTTTGCTACAGCAGTCCAGGCTCCCCTGGACTTATTAGAGATAGCTCTTTGTGTGGGTGGACGCAAGTGACTGCAATAACACAAACTAATTCACTAACCTTTCAGCAATCCTCAGGGGTTGTAAACTTTGGCCACCAAATGCCAGACAGTCTTTAAAAAATCCAGCTCAAGTTTACTACATCATTTATATATTTCAGCGTTCAGCACTGGTCTCCAGCAAGCAGCCCCTGTACATTGGTATTGTCAAAGTGCAGCTGTCACTGATAACAGCAAAATAGTAAAACAATGTAAACATGGTTCTACAAGCACCACAATGAACTCCTGTATATCTTTATCTCACATCAACGGTTTTCCCAAAGCCCAGTTGTACATTTCTCTGATTTTCTCGAGCTTAAGCCGCTTCTTACAAGGCAGCTATGAAGCGCAGGGCCTCTGCCATGAATAGCAGCTCTCCTACCGCACACAGGTACAACATAGCTTATGTGCAGTGGTGTAACTAAGGAATTATGGGCCCCAGTGCGAGTTTTACATTGGTGAGCTTTAAAGTGTCCATGCATCTAGCGATAATGGGCAGATTCGATCAAGGGACAAATCTCTCTCTAATCCGATCTGGTTAGAGAGAGATCTGTCGGCTGCCATTACACCCTAGGCCAATACCTGATCAATTTCATGCTGAAACTGATCCAAAATCGGCCTTACGATGCCACATTCGTTGCCTTGCTGGCCTGACGCTGTCCCCCTAATATGCAATGTGCCCCACCAGCGCCCAGTGCACTATACATTACCTAACCGTGTCGCCACTTGTCCTCCACTGGCTCAGTCCTTCAGCCATACACACACCTTATGTGGTTTCCAGCGTACACGTGGGCGTGTGTGTGAGCATGTGGGGCACGTGTGTGACTGAAGGACAGTACCCGAAGCCAGGCAGACAGGGACAGGTAATGTATATGCACTGGGCACCAGGGGGGTTCATTACACATTGGCGGGACAGCGCCGAGGGTCTCATCGCGTTCGTTGCTCATCCCGATAACACTCGCCGATACCACCGCACACACAATCAGCCAAGTGGGCCCTACATCTTGCAGCATGTCCGACCAATTTCTGAAGTGACCTTAAATTGGTTGTATAGTCGAGCGGGAATGCACTCGGCGGCACCGATTTTCATCCCATTCAATTATAATAATTGAATGGTCGATTGACCGCCAAGTCGCCTGATGTATGGCCACCTTTACACTATACATAACAATGATATGGAGTTCCAAAACCTGCCAAGGACAGCCACAGTGTCAGAGAGGTGTAAGCACGGGTGGAGTTCAGCATGTTAATGATTACTATTCAAAGTTCATGTACAGAGGTGATCATTACCAACATTGAGTTGATGAACAGCTTATATAGTGGTTAAGGGAGGGCCCGTGGAGGGTCCCTCTGGTCCAAGGGCCTTGGTGTGGCAGCAGCCTCTGCATCCCCCTACTGCTATGCCTGTTTTGAAGTGTTCAAAATACAACTGAAAATGAATCCCTTGAGGGGCCCATACACCTAACGATTTTCCCGCCGATATAAGGCCAATTCGATCACAGTGATCGAATCGGCTGTGAAATCGCCACGCACACCGCTGACAGAACGATCGATTTCCGTCCAAAATCGATCATTCCCGTCGATTCCCGTCGATCCATTCGTACGGAAGATTTTTCTCGATTGCAGGCGGGTCGGGAGTGCGTCGATAGTGGCGTTCGAATGCCCGACGACCGACGCAATACAGCGGGTATACATTACCTGTTCCGGCCGGTGCGAGTCCCCTGGTCTTCTTTCTGCGCTGCGTTACGGACCGGCTGCAGCTTCACAGAACTTCCTGTCCCGGCAGGAAGTTTAAACAGTAGAGCGCCCTCTACTGTTTAAACTTCCCCTGGACAGGAAGTTAGTAGCTGCAGGAACGGTCTGTAGCCCGGAGTGGAGAAGAAGACATCGGGGACCAGGGGACTCGCGCCAGCCGGAACAGGTAATGTATGCAGGGGGGCGGCAGCAGCGGCAGCTCCACAGATTGTGATCGGTTTCAGGCTGAAATCGATTCACAATCTGTTTGCAGTAAAGGTGGACATACGATCCCTCTCTGATCAGATTCGATCAGAGAGGGATCTATCTGTTGGTCGAATCTGATGGCAAATCGACCAGTGTATGGCCACCTTTAGATTGTAAGCTTATTTGTCAGGGCCCAGCAGCTCTGTTAACGCTTTATAAATAAAATGTAATTCTAATAATAATCCTCATCCTCTTTGTGTGCTCTTCTCCCCATCCATATGGACTTACTGACTCATCTGCTATACGTATTCCTACATCGTTAGATAGAGTGACCATATTTTTGTGGGTCCAACCTGGGACGGGGAGGGGGGCGTGGGGGGGGGGGGGGGGCGGCGCGCGTGCGAAAAGTGGGGAGGACTGAGCGCGCAGCGGCGAAGACTGGGGGGGGTTTGGGCGTGGCCATGACATTGTATGGGCGGAGCTAACGTAATGATGTAACAGCGAGGCATAAGAAAGCAGTGTTTACGCCATGATGTGGACAAACGAGACTTTGCATCATGGGTGTGCAGAAACTGTGTGATGCTAATAGTATACCGTAACCACAAAGCAGCAAACATAGCCATCTATGACCATTAAATAATAAATGTAGTAACAGTTACCCCGGACACCAGAAAATAAACGCAATAGGCAACATGTCAGCACAAAATAACCGCAATGCGGGCAACATGTCAGTACAAAATAAACGCAATGCGGGCAACATGTCGGTACAAAATAAACGCAATGCGGGCAAACATTTCACCAGAAAAGAAACGCACTGCGGGCAAACATTTCGCTAGAAAAGAAACGCACTGCGGGCAAACATTTCGCTAGAAAAGAAACAATGCGGGCAAACATTTCACCAGAAAAGAAACGCACTGCGGGCAAACATTTCGCTAGAAAAGAAACAATGCGGGCAAACATTTCACCAGAAAAGAAACGCAATGCGGGCAAACATTTCTCCAGAAAAGAAACAATGCGGGCAAACATTTCGCTAGAAAAGAAACAATGCGGGCAAACATTTCACCAGAAAAGAAACGCAATGCGGGCAAACATTTCGCTAGAAAAGAAACAATGCGGGCAAACATTTCGCTAGAAAAGAAACAATGCGGGCAAACATTTCGCTAGAAAAGAAACAATGCGGGCAAACATTTCGCTAGAAAAGAAATGCAATGCGGGCAAACATTTCGCTAGAAAAGAAACAATGCGGGCAAACATTTCACCAGAAAAGAAACAATGCGGGCAAACATTTCGCTAGAAAAGAAACAATGCGGGCAAACATTTCGCTAGAAAAGAAACGCAATGCGGGCAAACATTTCGCTAGAAAAGAAACAATGCGGGCAAACATTTCACCTGGAAAAGAAACCTAATGCGGGCAAACATTTCACCTGGAAAAGAAAGCAATGATTTACTGACCTGGCAGAAGTGTCCGGCCTCTGGCGCGCTGCTCCGTCCCGGGACCGTCTTGTTCCTCCTGCTCTTCTCTCCCGCGCTGACAGGGCTACGGCAAGATGGCGCCCGAAGCCCTGTATTGGAGACACAAATAGGTCTCCAGTACAGGGCTTCGGCAGCCATCTTGCCGTAGCCCTGCTCGCCTGCCGGTGTCGGAAACAGACACCGGAAGAGGAGGCTGGAGCTGGGCTGCAGGCAATGAACTGGCACGGCGTCTATAGACGCCGCTGCCAGTTCATTGAGGAGAGAGTGGCCAGAGTCCCGAGGCCGGGACGTCCCGCTGCTGAAAGCGGGACGTTTCCCGGGACCTCATTAAGCCTGGGACAGCGGACCCCGAATCCGGGACGTGTCCCGGGCAATCCGGGACGTCTGGTCACTCTATGTTAGATCACTATTTTGTGTACCATTATTGAACGCTGTAATGTCCCTGTGTAACATTGTTTAATACTGTAATGTCTCCCCTAGATATAATTTGCATGCCTAATCGCTAATTTTTTTTGTATTTTGTTTCTATTGACATACTTGAAAACGCACGCAAAAAACACACAAAGAATGCAAACATGCACATGAAAACGCCATGCAGCATCTAGAATTTTGAGCATTGCTGTCTGCATGCATTTCTGGATACAATGGAAACAGGCCCATTGAAATACATTACTATACGCATCTGTTTGCAGAACTTGCACACAAATTTGCAGTGGGAACAGGCCCTTACTTTTATTTTAACCACACAATAACATTCACATAGTACACTGCATCATTCTCTTGGTTTCTTTCCTCATTTGTTTGGCCCATGTTGTGGTACCATTACAGAGTTGTGGGGGCCTAGGTAGTAGAGCCCCATGAAATTGAGGGGTCTTATGCTGGGAATACGCGGCTCGATTCTGAGTCATTAGATGGCTTAATAGATCATTTCCGACATGTCCGATCTCCCGCCCTATCGATTCTGCGCTCGATTCTGCATTGAGGGAAAGAGAATCGCCGCAGAATTGAGCGGCAAAAACGATCGGGGGCAGAATCGAGCACCAGAATCGACCAGTGTATTCCCAGCATATGGGATTGGGTTGGAGTTATGCCTCATTTTCATTTAACTGCTAAAGCCAAAGTTCTATCTCTCTTTTCATTTATATTGATGAATTAGCAGAACCTATGTATTATCTCCTTGCCAATTTATTTGTGGAGTCATTGATGCGTGTGTTTTGCATTTCTCCTTCAGTAGGCGCTGAAAATGAAGGTGCCACATTGGAGTACGTGTCGCACATGCGGTGGAGCCACTAGTACAAAAACATTGGTAATTTACATTACCGATATTTAACTAGGCACTTACCCAGCACCTATTCTCACTTAAACCTTAACTGTCTCAACCTGGAATCAGGAAATTTGGGTGCCTGGGGCTAATGGACTGTTTGAGCACACCACAAGCGCTAATGCAAAATATTGACAATTGGGCACCAAAGAAGAAATTTGGGTGCCCGATAAACAGGGGATGCCACGCCTGTCCAACCATTTTTCATTTTGAGAATTAGTGTTTTGAAAAATATTGTTTTTAAATAAATTTTGACAATTATCATTTTGTAAATTATCATTTTAACTTTTTATATCATTTTGAAATTTGTTTTCAGAATTATAATTTCGTAAATTATCGTTTTGAAATATATTATGTTAGATATCTATCACTTTTTTAATTAATATTATTTGCAATGGAGAAAGAGGGTTTTAGGGTAATGCGCTAGGAAGGGGGTTTTAGGGTTAGGCCCTGCCAGGGGGGTCTTATGGTTAGGCACCACCAGGGGGGGGGGGTCTTAGGGTTAGGCACATCCAGAGGGGTTTTAGGGTGAGGCACCACCAGGGGGCTCTTTGGGTTAGGCACCACTGGGGAGGTCTTAGTTAAATATTGGTAATATTTACCAGTGTTTTACTGTGCTTATTACGATTGTAAATATAGTTTCTTTTTCATTGTTATAGATGATATTTTGCGATTTTGGCTTCACCTGGCACCCTTTTATTGCCATTATTTTATCATATTTACTGTTCTATCTAAGATAAAGATGAAGAAACAATAAAAATATTGTTATAGACAATATGTTAAAATGTCGTCTATTCCCCGCACCTTTTTATCCTGGCCCATATTTGATGTATGCCCTAAAACTATCCTCCACCCCCACCTAATGCATAACACTAACCCCTCCTTTCAGTGCCTAAAACTAACCTCCTCCTCCTAATTCCTTTTTTTTTTTTTTTTTATTCTTTATTTATACAAAGACATATATTTTCCAAACTCTTGCAAAAAATCCAATATACAATCTTTACCAAGTGTGTTCCAAAAGAAATCTCTTTTCCTCCCCAACATAGCTTATCCCAAGCTTGACCCATTTCCTCTGTTCCCGGAGCTAATCTTCTTTTTATCTCATCTCCCCCCATCCTTCCGTTACTAATCCCATCTCCTTCCTATCCATTCTTTTATATATGGGCCAACGCTTGGGTCACGTCCTCAAGTTAAATATCTTCTCCTAAAGAGAAGGAAAAGTTAGAGTGACAAAGAAGGCCTCCTACCATAAAGAAAAATAAAACAAAATAACACCACCACCAATAAAGATGCGGTCCCACTTGTCTGTTCCTCCAATCTCCCCCCAATTTCCCCCCTTACTCTCCCTGTCCACAGGGCAAACTGCCTTTCTTATCACTAATCTCATGCTACCCTATTACGATATTCATCAGTTTCTCTAAATTCCAACCATTTGTCCCATCCCCAGTTTTCTTTTCCTTTAATTATGCTCGAAAGTTCTTCCATCCTATATACTTGGTCTACCTCCACAA
This sequence comes from Hyperolius riggenbachi, assembly GCF_040937935.1. Classification (NCBI taxonomy): domain Eukaryota; kingdom Metazoa; phylum Chordata; class Amphibia; order Anura; family Hyperoliidae; genus Hyperolius; species Hyperolius riggenbachi. The sequence goes on from NC_090651.1 coordinate 104,679,823, forward strand.
ACCATTCCTTTATAGTTGGGGTTTGTTGGCTTTTCCAGTTCCTTGCGATTAAGATCCGGGCCGCGTTAATTAAATGCATCCCCAGTGACCCCTTATACTCTCTAATCCCTTTCTCCACTAAATGTAATAAATATACCTCGGGTCCTGTCGAGGTTGGTATCCCCGCCAACTCCCAGATCCATTTTTTTACACTCTCCCAGTATCTCGTGAGGCCCTCGCATGTCCACCAGATATGCATAAAATCCCCTCTTTCCTTGCCACACCTCCAACATGTTGGACTTACCCCACTCATCTTATTTAACCTATCTGGTGTATAATACCACCTCATCACTATTTTATAACCCGATTCCTGTATCCGGGTGGACATCGAGGCCCCATATGTCATTTTAACTATTCTTTTCCATTGGGAAGTCGTCCATTCCCTCCCCATATCCCTCTCCCATTTCATTTTATATTTTGAGGTATGATCTTCCTCTTCTTCTAGTATTGTATATATCTTTGCTAGGGTCCCCTTAGTTCTTTCTTCTGATATACATAACTTCTCAAATGGAGTCAACTCCCTTGATAGGGTCTCTCTCGAGCCCAGTGTAAGTAAAAAATGTCTGAACTGGATCATACTCCATGTATCTATCCTACTCATCTGTAGTTGTTCCGCAATTTCCTTTTCATCCAGCCACTTATTATTTGAAATCAGGGAACGGATTTGTGGCCTCCTTCCCGTCCTCCACTCTCTGTAGCTCCCTTTTTGGCATCCTGGTGGAAATCTAATATTCTCCAGTAACGGCATTAAAGGAGAGGGACCCCTGGACATATCTTTCTTATTATTTATTTTCTTAAAGGTTCTCAGAGTATGTTCCACCAATGATCCCGGGATTCTATATGTATCTGGAATATATGTAAGCCATGGTGCTTCTCTCAAGTCCCCCTCAAATAATTCCCTTTCCAACGAGACCCATTGTTTTGATGATTCATTTATATTCCAGTCCACCACCCTCGTACATACCGCTGCCTGATAATACCTCATGGGGTCAGGTACTGCCAGTCCCCCTTTGTCTTTTGATTGCGCCAAAAATGCAAATTTTAACCTTGCCCTTCTATTTTGCCACACAAACTTTGTAAACACCCTCTTTAGTTCATCAAAATAACTTCTGGGTAGGGGAACAGGGAGGGCCTGGAAGACATACAGCAACCTCGGCATGATATTCATTTTAAGTACGTTGATCCTTCCGAACCATGAAAGTCTGAGTTTTGCCCAACCTTCTAGGTCCTTTTTTATTATATTAAGGTGTGGGTAATAGTTTAACCCTATAATTCCCTGTATATTTCTAGCCAACTTTATACCCAGATAGCTTAATGAGTCTTTCGTCCACCTAAATGGGAAATTTGCTTTTAATAATTCAACCTCCTCCTCAATCATCCCCATACTCATCGCCTCACATTTATCCCAATTAATCTTAAAATTTGAAATCTTCCCATATTGCTTAAATGCCTTCATCAGGTTGGGCATTGCTATACTTGGATTTGTCACATAGAATAAAAGGTCATCCGCATATGCCGCGATCTTATGTTCCGTTGATCCTATTTTTACTCCAGTAATATCTATATTTCCTCCAATTGTTCTCAAAAAGGGCTCCAAGGTTAGGGCAAACACCAGGGGGGAAAGCGGGCAACCCTGCCGGGTTCCGTTTGTTATTTCCAGGGGGCTAGACAGCATTCCATTAACTTTAACTCTAGCTGTCAAGTCTCTATACATGGATGTGATCCAGGCTCTCATATTTTCTCCCAACCCTATATGTTCCAGGACCACTTTAATGTATTCCCACCTGACCCTGTCGAACGCTTTTTCCGCGTCCGTGGATAGCAGGACGACAGGGCCAGGTGAGGACCCCACCCACTGAATCACATCCACCGACCTAAGGGTATTGTCCCTTGCCTCCCTTCCCTGTATAAACCCCACTTGGTCATAATGCACCAACTCTTTTATTAGTGGGGCCAGCCTATTTGCTAAAATTTTTGCTAGGACTTTTAAATCAATATTTAATAAGGATATGGGCCTATATCCCGCACAGGATGCCAGATCCTTCCCTTCTTTCGGTATTACAGTTATGTGTGAAACCAGTGAGTCCCGTCCCAATTTCCCCTCATGATTGTCCTTTGCCTTAATGGCATTTAACGCCCTCACCCAGTAAGGTTTCAGGGTCTCTCCAAATTTTTTATAATAATCAAGGGTGTACCCGTCAGGGCCTGGTGCCTTTCCCCCCGACATTTGCCCCAGTGCCCTGTCCAGTTCTGCCACCGAAATTTCTCTTTCTATACTTTCTGCATCCATAGGATGCAATTTTCCCATGCCTGAGGCCGTCACATAGTCCTGCATGCCCTCCCCATTCCCCAGTTCACCCTCCTCAATCCCATATAATTTGGCATAGTATTTACGAAACATCTCACACAATGACTCATTCCTGTAATGCTTCTGGCTCCTGTTATCACAAAGGAAGGGAACATAATTCGCGGTCTGTTGTTGCTTTAATTGTCTGGCCAATATTTTACTCCCCTTATTTCCAAATTCATAGAAATTTCTTTTACATCTAGTTGCTGCAAATTTCGCTTTAGTAAATAAAAAGTTCTTAAGTTTTTCCCTTTCTCTTGTCAGGTCCGACCATGTATTTTCAGCTAACGTACTTTTGTGTTGTGCCTCCAGTCTTGCTATTTCTGCCAGGCATCCCGCTATTTCCCCCTCTCTTGCCTTCTTTATTCTACTCCCTTCCCTTATTAGGATTCCCCCCATTACCACCTTATGGGCCTCCCATACCACTATTGGCGATGTCTCACCTTTAGCGTTCTCCTCAAAATACTGTTTTAGTTCTTCTCCTAGCGTCCGAACAATTTCCTCTTTTCTCAACAGAGATTCATTTAATTTCCAATTCCATGGGCCCCTCTCCCTCAGTCTAAATCCCACCCTAAGGGTAACCGGGGAATGGTCTGATAACACAGAGGATTCAATTTTCGTCTCTATTTCTTCTGATAGGAGACTGTGTGAGATAAAAAAATAATCTAACCTAGAGTATGACTTATGTGGTGACGAATAATACGTATAGTCCTTTAATGTGGGATGCTGAACTCCTCCTACTTCCTAATACTAACCGCAGTGGCCAAACAACCACTTCTTGAAACTACAACCATTTTTTCTTATATACAGTAGAAGCTGATCGGTTACTATCTGCATCGGCACCCAACTCACTGCTTGGGCGGCTGACTGAAAATTTACACGCCCGTCTATTAGATGCCTGCCGACCCCCGCACTCAAATTACCTGATCTGGCCCAATTGTAGGGGATCCCCTTTGACCGCATACATTGGGGGGCTGGCCATGCTCAGTTAGCTCACCCTCCACACAATTTATATGGGCGAACTGTTCTGCCGGCAAATAGTTTGCAGTGAACAAGGGGTGTTCGAAATTTGCGTCTAACTCAAAAATGTTTTCTTTCACATTTTGTTTGCAGTTTTCCCACTTTAATGGAAGGCAAGCGGCTGCCGACTTTAGGGGTTAATAGCAAAGCCCCCATATGTGCTAGAAACACCAAATGTTCAGGGTATGTGGAGGGGGACAGTTGAGTACAAGAGAATTTTTTTTTCCAAAAAGACCTTTCGTAGGAAAAAAGAATACATTTAAATGCGGTAAATGCCAGGGTTTCCCTGGAAACCTCTCTGAAGTCACAACGCTTTGGCCAGGGATCACAATACAGCCGCAATATTGCTGTACAAAGATTCCTGGCAACTTTACCTTATTTTTCGAAACATTCTTTTTTTTAATGTTCAGTGTGGGAAAGTAAAAAAAAAAATGTCGTGTGGTCCCCACTCCTGAGCCTCTTTAACCCCTTGTCCCCTATGAAGGCTGGAATAGCCAGAATGCAGAGCCCCGGCTGAGTGGGGCCTTGCACCCTGAGTTATACCAGCCCGCATGGTCTATGGTATGGGGTGCTCTGGGGAAGTTGGGTGGCCAAGCCTCCCCCTCTCCCCCAAAGCCCTTGTCCAATTCATGGGGAAGAGCCCCTTGTACATGGATTGGACAAGGGCTCTGGGGAGAGGGCGAGACTTGGCCGCCCCTCTCCCCCAGAGCTTCCCCATACCATGGACCATGTGGACTGGTATAGCTCAGGGTGCGAGGCCCCACTCAGCTGGGGCTCTGCATTCTGGCTATCCCAGCCTGCATGGGGGACAAGAGGTTAAAGAGGCTAGGGAGGGAAGACCCCATGTCATTTTTTTTAATTTCCCACACTCTTAACATTAAAAAAAGTTTTAAAAATTGGTTAAGTTACCAGGGATCTTTATACAGCCATATTGCGGCTGTGTAGCAATCCCTGGCCAAAGCATTGCAACTTCGGAGGGGTTCCCAGGGAGTCCGTACACACTAAGTACGGACCCCCCCCCCCCGGAAACCCTGTCATTATATATGTAAATTTACATTACCATTAGATTTGCTAAATTATCTGTCATTTACCGCAATTATATGTTAAAAAATTGATGTTTCTAGCACATAAGGGGGTTTGCTATTAACCACTTCAGCCTAACTGTTAGGCTGCGCGCACACTCCCGCGGGCCCCCCTGTGCACGCCCCCGCTGCTGGCCATTAGCTCAGCGATCAATGAAAGGGATTATAAATCCCTTTCACTGATCGGACCCCCCCTGGAGAAAAGCCGACAGCGTCTCTTCAGACGCTGCGGCTTTTCTGAGCTCTGGTCTTCTTTCTTCTTCCTGGGAGCGAGATCGATCGCTCCCAGGACTTTTTGACTGTGGCCATCTTGTGGCCAAATAGCAAACTACACCAAAAACACACTTTGCATTAAATAAATACATTACATTACATGAAAAATCCCCTGTTTACCTCCCACACCAAAAAATACCCACATACAAGTTTTAATTTAAAAAAAAAAAAAAGCAAATGAATGGGAGGTGAAAGTTGCTCAGACGCAAAAAAATTTAAACCCTGTAGGCTGAAGTGGTTAAAGAGAAACTCCGACCAAGAATTGAACTTTATCCCAATCAGTAGCCGATACCCCCTTTTACAAGAGAAATCTATTCCTTTTCACAAACAGACCATCAAGGGGCGCTGTATGACTGAAATTGTGGTGAAACCCCTCCCAAAAGAAACTCTGAGTACGTACTCCTGGCAGTTTCCTGTCTGTGAACCTTGCAGCATTGTGGGAATTAGCTGTTTACAGCTGTTTCCAACTGCCAAAAAAACATGCAGCAGCTACATCACCTGCCAACAGTAAACATGTCATGTAATAAAGAATTAGAATGTAAATCATGGATTTAAAAGATTTTACAATGGGCAAACACTGACTAAATCATTTATACATAATTATTGTAAAAATGAAGCACTTTTTTTAATTACATTATTTTCACTGGAGTCCCTCTTTAACCACTAAAGTCGGCGGCCATTCGCCTGCCATTGAAGTCTATAGAGATTTGCAGATTCTCCAGATTCACAAATTGTTCCTCAGATTCAGATTCGAAATTTGTGAACCCAGAATTTGATATTCGGCCCATCACTATCACACAACAGCATCCTATATCAGCGATTCCTTTTAGGCTGTAAATTGCTGCTTCTCTACAAATACGATATCCAAGTGCGCAACACAGCGATGATACAACAGTTCCACTGCGGCGAAGTATCCCAGATCAGACCAATCAATGGAGAGTTGATGAGAAACTCTGATTTACATTAGCACCATATTCAGCTGAAGCCTAACTATATTTACTACAGTCATTTTCAGCATGGTAAAGGCTGAGTGTGTGTAATATTTCAAATAAATTGACAGCATAAAATTAATCAATTGCACATAAGCCACTCCACACTCCTCAGCTTGAAAGCTTAGCTAAAGTATCTAAATCTCATTTTAGCATATGCACTTTGCAGTGACGTGTTTGAAAAGATAATGGAGGATGAAGAGGGATTTGTGATTGTCAAGATAAAATGCTTATCTGCCACACATAGCCAGGGGAAATGGCCAATCTATTCCTAGAAGCTTTCAGCATTTAAGTCTTTCCTCCAGGATGACTTTGTGGGTTAAAGTAGAACTCCGAGGGAGGCAGCGGGCACTTAGTATTCAGCGCTTTCTCTGATGAATTATTACAGTCAATCCTCATAGGTATTTCACAAGCCATTTCAGTAATAATTTCAGCTATTAAGTGTAATTGAAATTTTGTTTGTATGTTCCATTTGCACATGGTAAGCCAACCGCATTCATTTAGCTTTTGCATCTCGCTGAAATATTAAGTACAAGGGGAAGCAGAAATGTTGTTCATTAATTTTTGGTGCGCATCAGGTAAATGGAAAGTGGAACTTGTTGATTGTGAGTCTCACATTCAGAAAGTGATGGTAAACCTTGAGTTTAAATTATGCAGGAGAACAGAGGCGCCAAAAGGATAAAAGGAAGCTAAACGAGCTTAAAAACCAAACTCTTGGTAAATAGAGGAGGTAGTGGTGGACTTACCTCCTCCAAGTAGACACACAACGACTGTAGTAAAGACAGTCAATATATTTTATTTATGAATTCCAAATATGCAACGCGTTTCGCAGGTTTGATCCTGCTTCATCAGGCAATAACAACGGAGCAATAGCATATGTGGTCAGTAGAAGAGCCAGGCACCTTTGAGTTTAAATTAGAACAAATCGCAAATTACTACCTGATCTTGTGAGTTATTTTGAACAAATGTAATGCTTTAGCCCCTAAAATGTATACAGAGGTGTAACTATAGAGAGCAGCTCCTGTAGCTGCAGAGGGGCTCCACCTATTCACCTTCCCTCCAAGGGCAGAACTGCAAATCATGGGGTCCCCAAGCAAAACTTTAATCAGGCCCCTCCATGTTCACACCCTTTGCCTTTTCTTGGTGACCCTCACAGCCTGGGGGCCCATCTTAGAGGGATCATAAAACAAGGGTGGCCATCAGGATCTTCACACCCATAAAATGCGTAGCCACAAAAACATCTAATCTGAAGTATCAGAGAAAGGAAGGTTAGTAGTTGCCCCCCCCATCTCTGGGCCCCCTGAAGTCCCAGGGTGCGCCCCTTTTTCAATCCCTCTGATACAGGGTGTTTCCCCCTCTTGGGCAGCTATTGTGGTGGCTGCTTTTGCTAGGGATGGATGCAGCCATGGTGGCAGCACTATTATGGGTGGAGCACAAAGGATACCATGGCAGATGGGACTGCGGGGGTCAACAGGGGAAAAGGGGGTGTGAACATTACAATGTTTTGCTATAGGACAGACTGTTTTGTTCGACTTAAAGTGCACCTAAACTGAGAGGGATGTGGAGGTTTTGTTTTAAACAATACCAGTTGCCTGGCAGTCCTGGTAATCTCTTTGGCTTCAGTAGTGGCTGAATCAAGCATGCAGCTAATCCAGTCTGACTGTCAGAGCACCTGTTGTGCATGCTTGTTCAGGGGCTGTGGCTAAAAGTATTAGAGACGCAGGATCAGCAGGAGAGTCAGGCAACTGGTATTGTTTAAAAGGAGAAATCCATATCCTTTTCAGTTTAGGTTTACTTTAAAGAGACTCTGTAACATCAAAATCCTCCCCTGGGGGGTACTCACCTCGGGTGGGGGAAGCCTCCGGATCCTAATGAGGCTTCCCACGCTGTCCTCTGTCCCACGGGGGTCTTGCTGCAGCCCTCCGAACAGCCGGCGACAGACCCGACTGTAGATTCAATATTTACCTTTGCTGGCTCCAGCGGGGGCGCTGTGGCTGCTTTCGGCTCGGAAATAGACGGAAATACCCGATCTCCGTCGGGTCCGCTCTACTGCGCAGGCGCCGGAAACTTGCGCCTGCACAGTAGAGCAGACCCGATGGCGATTGGGTATTTCCGCCTACTTCGGAGCCGACAGCCGTCAGAGCGCCTGCACAGGAGCCAGGAAGGTAAATATTGACGTCACCGCTGCACGGAGGGCTGCAGCGAGACCCCTGAGGGACGGAGGACGGCGTGGGAAGCCTCATTAGGATCCGGAGGCTTCCCTCACCCGAGGTGAGTACCCCCCAGGGGACGTTTTGACGTTAGAGTTCCTCTTTAAGTTACATCCAAAAATGCCTTGTTGTTCTATCACCCACACCTTAACTAGGCTGCCCCTCCCCATTAGTAAAAAGAGGAGGGGCTAGTTAATGGTTTTACAAGTCAAGCACCCCTCCAGTATACCAGAGGAAAGAGGATAAGTGGCAGACCCCCTCCCTGGAGGCCTTGTGAGATTCGGTGTCACTGCAATTATGCAACAGCTCACCTTCACAACAACACATAAGTAATCAGGCAGTAATCACCAGTAATTCATCAGTAAGGGAGACTCGACCACTAGGGATTTCAGTGGGGATCTTTTTTATGTGTGTATTTTATTTTCAAGAGAGGAGGGGGATCTGAACATTTATATCACACTTTTCTCTTGGCAAACTCAAAGTGCTTCAGAGCTGCAACCACTAAGGGCCTTCACGGGCCACCAGGATCATTAGGGAGCCTTGCCCAAAGACTTCTTACTGGGAGCCAAGATTCAAACCCTGGTCAAAGGCTCAAACCCTACATTAAAGTGTACTTGAGACTACATGTGACATGATGAGATAAACATGTGTATGTATGTACAGTACAAAACTTATTAATAACAAGGCTGTTTTATTTTACTGCCTGAAATAGTTAATTTCTAGGCATGGAAACTACAGCCATAATAGTTTTCCTGGCAGAATACAACTTCTGAGAGCAGAGGGAAATAGAAAAAGGTCAACAGTTCGTGTATTTTCCTTTAGGGACTCTTTATAGGATGCCACTGAGCCGAGACAAAACATTTAATTTACTTTTTAAATGTTTACACATAAAATAAAACCATGGGATATCTAAAACAAGGTCATTTTTAGGAGTAAAGTGGTTAAATACAATTGTTTATCTCATCAGTTTATTTTCACCTCCGGTTCACTGTAAAGGCAATAGCCGTACAATACGCTATCCAGCTGTCAAAGCGGGTGATACAAAATACTGACTTACATGCTGAAACTTCTGCACACAGCACAATTACTAATTGACTTGTTCCTGCATATTAATATCTGTAGATTTGTGTTGGCAGTTTTCTGTAGTAGTTTACATTGCGTGGGTGTATATATGTAGTGTTTATTCTGTGTGAAATACTATACATCTCTTCTGCAGGGACATGTAGTGCCCTATATGCCCTAAGTCTGAGCTATTTTTTTCCTTTTCATTTAAAGTGAAGTAAATTTCCTCTGACACTCTGTATCACTTTCGTGGTCTATTTTTTTGTGCAAGTATATTCCATGCCAATGTATTAGAGTGCTAATAATGACATTACAAGACACTTGGAAGAGATCTAATTTAGCATGTGTAAGGGATGACTTGGCTGTCACCGTCTATTTTCCATGCAAGTAAGCAAAAGATTCTTGGGGCAGAAATTTTATTTCAGGTCAGATTCTCAAACCCTATATCAGTTTAAGTGCAACAGACAGTTCTTTTTAACAGTGCCAATTAAACTGTGAGTTTGCCTGCCAGATGCTGTTTTCAAGTACCACTTACAGGCTGGGTTTTAATCAGTGAAAATGGCCACACCACTCACTGACAGGTCGGAGAAATTTAGGCTAATTCTAGGACCGAACTTTTGAGACAGGGCTAATTTTCTCTCATTTTTCAACTGTACCAACATTGCTCTTCAGTTCCACATCCAGAGCCGTCAGATTTAATGCTTAAAGTGAACCTGCAGCTAAAGTAAATGAGGAAAACCGACACACACTAATAAGACCTGACACCATAAGGTTTCACTGCACGCAATAGCTCAGTGCTAGGGACATTTCTTAATGTACTGTCTGATGGCTTAGTAAGCAGAGAGCCCAACCATTTGTGTCATATAAGACTTCTGCAGCCGAATATCTTGTCTAGAGATGGCCCGAACGGTTCCCCGGCTAACTTCCGGGGTTCGCGAAGAACCGTAAACTTTACCGGAAGTTCTATTCGCCCCCATAGTGCACCATTAAGGTAAACTTTGACTCTCTACATCACAGTCAGCAGGCACATTGTAGCCAATCAGGCTACACTACCTCCTGTAGCCACTCCCACTTTGCTATTGTCCTCCTTCTCCTCCTTGGCTGAACGGCAGTTCAAATCTACTGGTGCTGCGATCTCCTCTCCAGCTACACAGCCCCATCTCCCCAGGGCCTATGCTGAATTCCAGGTACAACGGTGTAACGCCATCTTAGACATGTCTTGCCTTAAAGCGGAGAGTCACACTGCAGCAGCTCTCCTGGCTGGATCAGTGGCTGACCCCGCCCCAGCTGGAGATCGGCAACGTGGTGTGTGACAACGGCAGCAATCTCCTTTCCGCTTTGAATTTGGGAAAGATGAAACATGTACCCTGCATGGCACATGTGCTGAATCTAGTCATTCAAAGATTTGTGTCAAAGTATCCAGGCTTAGAGGTCCTGAAGCAGGCCAGGAAGTTGTGTGGGCATTTCTTACATGGCCATGACATGCTTTATGGACATTCAGCAGAGAAACAACTTGCCGGTTAGACGCTTGATATGTGATAGCCCGACTCGCTGGAAATCAACCCTAGTCCTGTTCTCTCACCTGCTAGAACAGGAGAAAGCCATCACCCAGTACCTGTACAATTACAGTAAAAGGACACAATCTGGGGAGATGGGGATGTTCTGGCCCAACAACGGGACACTTATGCGAAATGCATGCAGGCTCATGTGGCCGTTTGAGGAGGTGACCAACCTGGTGAGTCACAGTGAAGGCACCATCAGTGACTTGATCTCGTACGCTTACTTCCTGGAGCGCGCAGTGCATAGAGTGGTGGATCAAGCTGTGGAGGAGTGTGAAGAGGAACAGTTACGGGAGGAACAGTTGTGGGTGCAATCTTCATCAGAACCAGATGTTTCCTCAACACCTGCCGCAGCACACAGGGGGAGGAGGAAGAGTGGTGTGGGGAAGAGGACTCGGATAATGAGGAAGGTGTTTCTTTTTGAGGAGGAGGAGGCGGCAGAAGAACAACCGCTGCAGGCGTCGCAGGGGGCAGGTGCTGCTCGACATTCCCGTGGTATTGTTCGTGGCTCGGGGGAGGAGGATGACTTACCTGACTTCACTGAGGAAGAGCAAGAGGAGATGGATAGTACGTCTGGATCCAACTTTGTGCAGATGGCGTCTTTCATGCTGTCCAGCCTGTATAAAAAAACTCAAGGGAATGAGCTGTACTTGGTGGCAATGCTACTAGACCCTCGGTATAGGCACAAAGTGGCGGATATGTTACCAACTCACCTGAAGGCAGAAAGGATGCAGCACATGCAGAACAAGCTGGCAACTATGCTTTATAATGCGTTTAAAGGTGATGTCACAGCACAGCGCAATAAAGGTACCACTGTCAGTAATCCTTCTACCATGTCCAAGCAGGCAAGGACAGGACACTACAGCAAGCTCATGGTGATGTCGGACATGCGAACATTTTTTATTCCAACGCCTCGCCTTAGCGCTTCCGGATCCACCCTCCACCAATGCCTGGACCGGCAGGTAGTCAACTACCTAGCTTTAAGTGTGGATGTAGACACTGTGAGCAGCAATGAACCCTTGGACTACTGGGTGCGCAGGCTTGACCTGTGGCCAGAGCTGTCCCAATTTGCAATCCAACTTCGGTCTTGCCCTGCCTCCAGCGTCCTGTCAGAAAGGACCTTCAGCACAGCTGGTGGAATTGTCACTGAGAAGAGAAGTCGCCTAAGTCACAAATGGTTCAGTACCTCACCTTTATCAAATAGAATGAGGCATGGATCCCGGAGGGCTACTGCCCGCCAGAAGACTAAGTCAGTCTCCACACACAGCATCTCTGCCTGCATGCCGTATGACTGGCTGCCTGCCCCAAGACTAAGTCGCTCCTTACACAGCACCTCTGCCGGCAGGACGCTCGACTGCCTTCTCTGCCACCACAACAAGGTCCAGGACTACAGGCGGATTCCTGAATTATAATAATTTTTCTGGTGCGTGTACATGCCTGCCTAATTTTTCTGGCTGCACTGCAGCTGCAACAACAAAACAAAAGGCATGTACATGTGCCCATTCCCCTTCGTGATCATTACCTTGCCGCGGTGAAGGGGCTAGCATATCACAATAAAGCAATGACCGCCGGCTATATGAGTGTCTCGGGGGGTGGCACACCAAAGATAATAAGGTCGTTGCCTCATTATCGACAGACCAAATTTGATCAGCTGGACAGTCACTGTTCTGTCATTCAGCTACCTCAGCCCGGCGAACCATATGGGCTGGAAAGCCGCCATCACCTGCACTCTCGTCATGGTGCGCACCAGTCCAGCACGGCCGTCGCTACACAAACAGCTGTTTGCAGTCACTGCATACCTTTCACTGCATCTTTAAGGGCACATTTTATTATACCTGGCAGTCAGTGCATACCTTTCACTTGAATGGATGGCAGACTTGCCCTCCATAACAAATTCTCGTTACAGGTAGTACTGTCTATCAGTGTCATACACAGCAGGGCCTCAAAAGTCCTCTTTTTGGTCACTACCTCAGGATGTGCATGCCATGCCTGCTGCCTTCCTTGGATGTGTGGTAGCCGTTCCTGCTCCTTTGCCCACAGCGTGCCTGCTGCCTTCCTTGGATGTGTGGTGATGGTAGCCATTTCTTATGCTCCCACTCCGTACCGGAATCAAACCAGGATTCCCCGGCCATTACCCGTGGTCACCATGCTACTGAGAAAGTACCATCGAAAGTTTCACACAGTTGAATGAATGGCAGACTTGCCCTCCATAACACATTCTTGGCAAATGCTTTCGATTTGGTTCGTCTTACGCTGGGTCAAGGGTCCATCTGACCACAGATGCCTGGTCTGCTAAGCACGGTCAGGGCAGGTACATTACTTATACAGCAAATGGGTCCTTACTTGGATGTGCGGTGGTGGTAGCCAGTTCTCAGGCTCCCACTCCGGACCGGAATCGAACCCTGATTCCCCGCCCATTACCCGTGGTCACTCACAATGGCAGACTTGCCCTCCACAAAAGATTCTTGTTGCAGGTACTGAACAGCAAGCAGAACAAGTATTTAAAAAAATAGATGTAAGCTTTAACAATGGTAGAGAAAGAACCATTGAAAGTTGATAAGACAGTCAGACATTACCTGACATCACTGAGTGAGGAAGAGCAATCTCGCCATGGTGTGCTCCAGTCCAGCACGGCCGCCACTACGCAAACAGCTGTTTGCGGTGCATTACACAGTGAGTTTGGTGTGTCAGTGTGAAGCAGTACTCTAATTACACTCCCTGATTGATGTATACACATGCAAGATGTTTTAAAGCACTTTAGGCCTGCAATTTAGCATTCAATGTGATTTCTGCCCTTAAAACGCTGCTTTGCGTCAAATCCAGATTTTCCCCCGGTACTTTTGCCGTGTATCCCACTCCGCCATGACCCCCTCCAGGTGTTAGACCCCTTGAAACATCTTTTCCATCACTTTTGTGGCCAGCATAAATGTTTCTAGTTTTCAAAGTTCTAGTTTTCAAAGTTCGCCTCCCCAATTGAAGTCTATTGCGGTTCGCGAAATTTTGCGCGAATCGAACGTTTGGCGAAGGTTCGCGAACCTAAAATCGGAGGTTCAGGCCATCTCTATTGTTGTCAGAATTGGGTCACATGACTTAAAGCAGCTGAAGTAAAGGCAATAACAATAACATTTCTATAGGGATTTTCTCCCATAGGACTCAAAGCACTCAGATTTAGTCACTGACAGTAGGATGAAGTATTAACATAGATAATAAACTTGTGATGATCCGCTCAGCTGGCTGCACTGGCAGACAGCTGTTTGACCATTCCTCTAGTCTGTGGGCTGCAGGTCTCTGGAAGAGAGACCTGTCTTTCCATTACAAGTTTCTGGTCTGTTCTGCTGCTGAGGAATTTGCATACACTCGTTATGCAAATCCCCTACCTGGCTCCTTTGATGACTGGCAGTATAAAGGTTGGGATTACCCATAGTCCTTTGCTGGTCATTCCTTCAGGGTTTGTAGTAAACACTCCTAGAGTGTCAGCCATGCTACTTCTTGTTAAAGTTAGCTTAGAGTAATTCATGGGACTGCACTAGGTAGTTTCCCTAGTGCAGTTAGGATTGCATATCTGTTTGTTTGTCTGTTGCGATTGTCCTGTCCCAGCGGTGGTCGACAGGAAATCGTTCTGTGTGTCTGGGTGCTAACCGGAACAGCGGTTGTTACTGGTAGCCCCTTCTGATCTGTCTTGCCTGGATCGCACTTGCCTTGCGCTAGTGCTGTGGATCCTTCTGTTTTGTCTTCCTGGATCGCACTAGCCTCTAGAGCTAGCGCTGTGGATCCTTCTGATCTGTTTTCTTGTTCCTGAGTTTAGATCGCACTAGCCGCTAGCGTTAGCGGCTGTGGATCTTTGTGATCTGTGTTCCTGCTTGGATCACACTTGCTCTGGCGGAAGAGCGGTGGATCCTTTCTGCCTAGTTCTTGTTTCTCGTTTGTTTGTCTTGTCTGATACGGGCGCTTGTGGTAGACTCGGTGAGGTAACCGTTAAGCAAGCATTCACGTTCTGTTTCGTGTTTGTCTGTCGGTGGTTAGTTAGGCGTGCTTGTCTCTGTTGTGCTTAACACGCGGAGACCGCGCATAAACGCGTTCGCTGTTGCGAATGAGTGCAGTGTTCGTGTTTAGTTAGCGTTTGTTATTTTCTTTATCATTCTCATTGTATTATTTGCTGTGCCTTTGCTCCTCTTGTATTCTGTTCTAGTCTGTCTTGTGTCACTTCTGGCAATCGCCTTTCTCGCAATCGCGTTCCTACTTCTGTTTCTGCTGATGTGTGTTCACCGTCGCAGGGTCGCGACTAGATTGGTGAACACACATTCGTCCTGTCCCTGTGCTCTTTCTCTTTATGGGCTGTTCAGCCCCGCATTGTCTTGATCTGTACAATCCCCAACTGGCATCTGTGGGCGTGCAGCGATTGTACTCGTCTGCACTCCACAGCGCCATCTGCCGGTGGGAATTGCCCTCTGCTGGTGCATTGCACCTAGCCTGGGTTCACCCAATTATACGCTTGTGGAAGGTTTTCGCTGTGTCAGTGCGCATCTCGTGCGCTGACCACGAAAATGATTCCGCAAACGTTACAAAACTTATATTTCTGCAAATGCAAAACTGAACAGGTGGGTTTTCAGTCTGGATTTAAACACATCCAGAGATGGAGATGTCCTGATGTACTGAGGTAAGGAGTTCCATAATATAGGAGCGGCAGGACAGGAGGAGGTAGATTATTAAATCCTGTGGATCTGAGATTGCACAG
This sequence comes from Hyperolius riggenbachi, assembly GCF_040937935.1. Classification (NCBI taxonomy): domain Eukaryota; kingdom Metazoa; phylum Chordata; class Amphibia; order Anura; family Hyperoliidae; genus Hyperolius; species Hyperolius riggenbachi. The sequence continues at coordinate 104,695,139 of NC_090651.1, forward strand.
ATTGCTATGCAGCTGCAATATTTCTTTCATGTATCCAGGGCCCAGATTGTGTAGTGATTTAAATGTTAGTAGGCTGATCTTAAATGGTATCCTCCATTTTATAGGTAGCCAGTGAAGGGAGAGCAGGACTAGTTTTATGTGGCAGTGTTGAGGTTGGTTAGTTAACAGTAAACAGTCTGGCAGCAGTATTCTGTATCAGCTGTAGGCATGAACTAAAGGTTGGTAGATCTTCTGGGGGATGAGGTGCTTGATTTTTGCGATGTTCTTTAGGTGAAAATGTTGGATGATTTCACCACAGTAGAAATGTGAGTTGTAAAGTTTAAATCTCCATCAATTAGAACTCTCAGGCTACACACACGTTCAGTGCCTCCTATTTCCAGTGGAGAAGACTGAAAGTAAAGTTGTTTTGTTGTCATGCGCTGCCCTCCGATGAGAAATACTTTTTTATGCTGGTGCATGGTTGAGGCTGTGGCTGCTTCTCCTGGCTCAGCACCACAATGTTGTCAAACTGAACCCGAGGTGAAAGTGATATGGAGGCTGCCATATTTGTTTATTTTTAAAGAGAAACCAAACTGAAAATGTTTCTAAAAAGCAAATACTTAGATAAGGAGAAGAAAGGCTCTGGATCCTCTAGAGGCTTTCCACTGTGTGTTTTTTTATAACTTTTTAATAAGTATCCTGCCTTATTTCCCTCTCAATAGCTATACTATGTAAGATAAACAGTTCAAACAGCGACTTCTATGAGGCCTTTAGCCAGGGGTGGCCTAGTGGTCTCAGCTAGTGATAAGGGGGTCTGCAGTGGCCTCATGGAGACCCATGAACTGCAGAACACTGGAGAAAAGTAACACAACTCTCAGGGTTCCACCAACAATCTACTTTCCTCCTAGCGTCCTTGTATCCATGACGTTACGCATGTAATTCTAGAGACTTAGACACGCGGAGAAGGTAGATCATCGGTGGAGTCTGGATGTGGCTTCTCTCCACCGCTCCCCTTTCTAATCTGCATATGGGGGAAGGGGGCTAACTATATTTGGTAGGTTAATCTGACTACCTATACTTAGGGGCTAACCTAGCTACCTATACTTTGGGGGAAACCTAAACTCGAGGAAATAAACTGTCTACCTATATTTGGAGGGGCTAATCTGGCAGAGAGGTGTAGAGTAAAGGCAGTGGAGCTTGATACTTTATTTGCCTCCAGTGGCGAGACAGGTCCTCACTCCTCTCTTTAGTGTAGCCACACAGCTCACAGCATATCTGCTCGCAACTAATGATGCATGTCATATATATGTTCACGGAATGCGGCACACCACTGGCTTGAACATGCATTCAGTTTATTGCATGTCTTGCACACTACATGTTACGGGCGGAGCACTGCAACGTGTGGAGTGGTGTACCTGCCTGAAGGATTGGCACTGGCAATAGGTCTCCTTGCAAGGATTGAGCTTTGCTGCAGTGATGCTTGTAATCAGCTAATTTTCGCATCTATAAGTAATTACGATTTGTACATTTCATAGATTTTGCATAGTCATTCGTAATTTCACGTAATTTTTGCGTAATTTCATGCCAACTTTAGCAGTGAATAGCAAAGCCCCCATACATGCTATTGACACCACAATTGCTACATATGTTATATGGGTACAAGTCAAAAAAAGATTTTTCCAAAACCTTGTAGTTTTTGAGAAAATCGATTTTTTTCAAAATTTAATGAAAAAATGTTTTTTAACTCAGAAAAAGGACAGTTTAAATACCATTTTCTTTGCATTTTTAAAATCGATTTTATCAAAAAGTACAAAGTCTTTTTGAAAAATTCTTTTTTTTGACTTGTACACACTATTCTCCTTAACATTTGTTGGTAGCGATTGCATGTATGGGGGCTATGCTATTAACCACTAAAGTCGGCATAAAATTAAGCAAAATTTTGTGAAAAGTATGCAAAATTATGAAATATTACTATTACATACAACATTTATTATGATTTTCTCTGAAATTTTGCATTACGATGTGTAATTGCGAATGTATGTAAAATTTTTGCCCACCACTGCTTTTCTGGGTCCAAAGGAGACATGCAAAGACAGAAGCTTATAGGACATAAACTGTATGGCCAACATTTAGTATTTATAGAGGGATAATAATAATACTGTGATTACCAATTAGAGCATTGCATCCTTCTAATACATTTCATGCTGCCAGATAGAGGAGGTCAAACAGTATGGTATAGTTGATGCTTTGCTTTGAATAGAGATAACATAAGTGGAGATTCCTTTTCAAGGCATTGACATATTGAAACCGTGAACAGCCTTGGAGCACCACCGATCAAGACCAGCGTGGTCCTTGTCCATAGTGACAGAGAACAGGGAACCACATTCAGCAATAGACAGCCTGCTAGCCTCAGTAGCTTTCAGGGAATTTAATTGCATTATAAGATATTTCATTACAAGGCAAATCTGCCTTGTCAGTTAATTCTTTCCAACTTTCCTTTTTCTTATCGGTACTTTCCTTTTACACATTCATTGTAATAATCACAGCTCGGACTCCTGTATCAGAGAAGTGGCTTCATAATAGCATTACCTTATCTCACACATCCCTCTAAGATTCTGAAAGCTTACTTCTCTGACTTAGGAAAACTAATAAAGTCTTTAGTTTTATACGCAGGCTTTGCAATACTTGCTTAGCTGAATGGAGGCTGCTGCTTATCAGTGTCGGATTTAGCAGCAGTTTGAACTCAGGTGTTGAGAGATATGAGTCCTATAGCCACGGAAATTAACTTATATCCCATTACATGCTATCCAGTGTTCTTGAAATGTCTTGTCCGGAGAAAAATACATTCTTAATAAAGCAGAACAATATGATAACATAAGGCAGGCAATAAAAGGAATTGCAAATTTAAACGGAGGCATGCACAATTTGTTTCAAGGGCTGCTTGGTGGAAAAAAAATAACCATGAAACAAAAACTCTAATGATTATGGTGCCATTTAAAGGGAAAAAAAGGCGTGAGGTCAGGAAGGGTAGTTTAACCACTTCAGGACCATAGGTTTAAACCCCCCTAGCAACCAGCAACCAGGCTATTTTTTTACAATTTTGTGCTCTGCTTTTTCACAGATGGATCCTCTCCTTTTTTGCCCACCAACAGAGCTTTCTGTTAGTGAGCTCTGATCGACGCTGCAGGCTGTTTTTTTAAATTAATGTATTTGTTATTATTTTTAAAGGGACTCCAAGCACCTCTCATGGTATGCCTTTAAGACTCTGACCAGTGCTGCAAAGTACTTAAAGAGGAATTCCAGTGAAAATAATGTAATAAAAAAGTGCTTCATTTTTACAATAATTATGTATAAATGATTTAGTCAGTGTTTGCTCATTGTAAAATCTTTCCTCTCCCTGATTTACATTCTGACATTTATTACATGGTGACATTTTTACTGCTGGCAGGTGATGTAGCTGCTGCTAGCTGTTTTGGCAGTTGGAAACAGCTGTAAACAGCTATTTCCCACAATGTAACAAGGTTCACAGACAGGAAACTGTCAAGAGTACCTCGGACCTCAGAGCTTCTTGTGGGAGGGGTCTCACCACAATATCAGTTATACAGCGCCCCCTGATGGTCTGTTTGTGAAAAGCAATAGATTTCTCATGTAAAAATGGGTATCAGCTACTGATTGGGATGAAGTTCAATTCTTGGTCGGAGTTTCTCTTTAAAGAGAGTCTGAAGCGAAAAAAATAGCTACATTTACCTTTTAATTCGCTTCAGTACTCTCATCAGCGGTAAACCACCGCATCCCCGCCGAAAAACGAGGGGGATAATCTGGCCGGCGCTTCCAGAAAGAGGCAAAGCTCTCTGCTGTAGCTCTGCCTCTTCTGATGTCAATCGCGGCAGATCGCCGCCTCTCCCCGCCCCACTCACTCTTCCTTCACAGAGAGGGGTGGGGAGAGGCGGCGATCCGCGCAGCGATTGACGGCAGGAGAGGCAGAGCTACAGCTCATAGCTCTGCCTCTCAGGGCAGCACAGTCCACGACCATCTTGGCTGTGGATGTTTGCCCGGGGATTTGGGGGGTCTGCAGCCCTCGTTTTTCAGTGGGGATGCGGCGGTTTACCGCTGATGAGACTTCTGAAGCAAATTAAAAGGTAAATATAGCAAACATTTTTGGCCCAACTAAAACGCTGCATCCCCGCAGTTGAAATCTAACTAAATCCCCCCAAACTCCCCAGGGCACACTGCGGGCAGCGCTTCCGTGAGAGGCAGAGCTTTCAGCTGCAGCTCTGCCTTTCCACACGTCTATCAGCGCGTATCTCCGCCTCCGCCTGCCCCTCTCAGTCTTCCTTCACTGAGAGGGGCAGGGGAGAGGCGGAGATATGCTCTGATAGACGCATGTAGAGGCAGAGCTACAGCTGAAAGCTCTGCCTCTCACGGAAGCGCACAGGGCAGCAAAATCCACGACCAAGAAAGATGTGTTTTTTTGTGATGGGAGTTTGGGGGGATTTAGTTAGATTTCAGCCGCAGGGATGCAGCGTTTTCGTTAGGGCAAACATGCATAAGAGCTTTTTAAAATAAAAACATTATTTTAAGGAGGCTTCAGAGTCTCTTTAAAGAATCATACCTTTCTGTAGCTTGTGCTCTCCTCTTTCATGTGATGCCTGAATTGCCATTCTACACCAAATAGTTTTGGTTCGATCTCAATTTAAAAATCGCAGCTGCCATCTTGGCTATGTTATAACTTCCTGGTCACCCATGTCTTCTCTGTTAGAGAAGTGCATCACTGAATGAAGCAGGAAGAGAAAGTGACGCGCATGGCCACTGCAAGAGGCTCCTACAGAGGGGGTCATAGCACTACTTTGTTGGAAGTCAACTGGCTTAAAGGCATGCCCATGAGAGGTGCTCGGAGTCCCTTTAAATAAAATTTACTATATTTTTAACCCTCTCCCCTCCCTCTCTTCCCCTGCCAGCCAATCCCCACAATCGTCTCTTGTAGACATCAGCCTTTGAGAGTGATCGCTTTGTGGGCTACTCCAGGGGACAGCCGAGTGACACGGCTGTCCCCAGTACAGTGCTGCCGTAGAACACAGTACTGTACAATGTAAATAGACAACGGTTTTACCATCTAACAGTCTCCTAGCCGCTTGTAGACTGATGACGGAGCGGAGCTCCATCACTCAAGCGGGGATGCACGCGCATCAGCGCAAGGGATCCCCTGCAAAACCCCACCCCAGGAATTGCCACCTTTTGGCATTATGCAGTCCTGGGCCTCCCACCTTCCCGACACCTATTGGTGTTGGGCAGTCGGGAAGACTCTGTCCACCCTCATATTATTTTTAGTATCCTGCCCTATTTCTCTCTCAATAGATATGCTATATTAAAATGAAAAGTTTAAACATATCACCTAAATACCTTTGCTCAATAGGCCCCCTCTCCCATGATAGCATGGCTCGCATTTGGAGACTGACAGCTGAACCACCATTTTACACCTTTCCCAGGTCATAACACCCCCTCTTATTGGCCACTTCCAAAGAGAGGTTGAGTGGTAGCTCAGCCACAGCCCCATGTTCTGATTGGCAGACGTGTTGAGCAGCTGCTTGATCATGCGTCCTGACCAGAAGACAACAAGCTTGAGATTTGTTGACCTGAACATGACCACAGAGCAGCAAGACTGTTTTCCTAAAAAAAAAAAACAACAACCTATGTATTCAGTTTTTAAATTAATTTAGAAAACCTAGTAAAAGGGTGGAATATTTATAGTCATGAGGGTGGAATATTTATAGTCCGGGTTTCAAAACAATACCTATAATACTGGTCCTACTGACACATTTACCGGTGACACTCGGGGTACCAGTAGCATACTTAAACAGTGACTTCGATGTCAGGGATCCTCACAGATGCCCCCAGTGATGGACCTTACTCTTTGAGGTATCTATTGCATTTATGCTTATTCTCCACCAGTGCACAGTAGCATCTGGAGTATTGTATGCCATTGAATAGCGACAGTATATTCTTATGAATTATACTCTCAAACACCTGATCTAATATTTTATGCTACTACTTTTTTATATTGATAGTTATTTAGAATTACTTGTTATATGAATGAATACTGATGAATTAGATGTCTTTTTTAACAATAATTAATTAATAATTAATATTACTCTTCCCCCCCCCCATTCCTTTAGATTGTAAGCTTGCAAGGGCAGGGCTCTCTCACCATTTTGTATATTCAAATTAGTTATACATTTTATTTATCATGTTACATTTATCACTGTTATTACCAATTCTGTATTTTGTACCAATTCTGCATTTTGTATATTGGTGTACACCAGGGCTTTCAAACTCGCGGCCCGCGGGCCATTTGCGGCCCTCGATACAATATTTTGTGGCCCGCGCCGGCAAAAGCTTCCTTATAGTTCGCTTCAGTGTTCCCAAGTAATCCACCACATCCCCGCCGCTAAATGAGGGCTGCAGAGCCCCCAAATCACCCGGGGGGCAATCCACTGGCATTTCCTGGAAGGGGCAGAGCTTTCAGCTTCAGCTCTGCCCCTTCTGATGTCAATCGCGGCGCATCACTGCCTCTGCCCGCCCCTCTCACTCTTCCTTCACAGAGAGGGGCGGGGAGAGGTGGTGATACGCTATGATTGACGTCAGGAGGGGCAGAGCTGAAGCTGAAAGCTCTGCCCCTTCCATGAAATGCCGGCGGATTGCCCCCCGGGCGATTTGGGGGCTCTGCAGCACTAGTTTTGCGGCGGGGACACGGCGGATTACTTGTAATGGGAGCACTGAAGCGAACTATAAGGTAAAATAGGCAAAATAGTTTGCTTCAGTTGATTTTAACCATTTACCGCCATCCTAACGTATTAAAACGTCATGCTTACCTCTATTAACAGCAACATGACGTTTTAATACGTCGCGCATTCCCGCCGCTGCTACCGCCGTGTGTCCGCCGCTACCGCCGCCATTACCGTCGGGATCCCGTGCTGGGCGATTGGGGAAGAGGACTGAACAGTCCTCTACCCAATCGCAGTGCCTGGAGTGAATGGACGTGACCGCGAACAGCGGCTACGTCCATTCACATAAACAGGAAATGTAACAGTTTAATAAAGTGTGTAAAAAAAAAAAAAAAAAAAAGTGAACACGTCCTATGAGTGTTCACCAGCGCCATCTTGTGGCCAAAAAGTATATTACACTTACAAAATACATACATTTTCAAGTATATACACATCATTAATAAAATTACACTTCCAACCCTCCCCCCCAAAAAAAACACTTGTAAAAAAAAAATCAGCTTAAAAAAAATAAATAAATAGTTGCCTTAGGGACTCAGCTTTTTTTATTCTATATTTTATGGGGGGAAATTAATTTTAATTTATTACATAGGGGCTTGTAATTATGGCCAGAACAAACAGAAAAATAACCACTTATATTTCAAAATAATATACTGTCGCCATACATTGTGGTAGGGACATAATCTAAACGGTTTAATTATCGGGACCACTGGGCAAATAAAACGTGTTTGTTTTATCCACAGGAGAATGTTTAATTTTAAAACTATAAAGGCTGAACACTGAGAAATAATGATTTTTTTTCTTTTTTTTTCTGTTTTTCTCATTAAAATGCATTTAGAATAAAAAAATTCTTAGAAAAATGTACTATCCACAGAAAGCCTAATTGGTGGCGAAAAAAACGAGGTATAGATCATTTTCTTGTGATAAGTAGTAATAAAGTTATTAGGGAATAAAAGGGAGGAGCGCTGACAACTGAAAATTGCTCTGGTCCGTTAGGATAAAAACCCTTGGGGGTGAACTGGTTAAAATAAAAATCAATGCAAGGGGGAGGGGGGCTGCTGATTGATTTTTTGTGTGAAATCCCTTATGCGGCCCAGCCTCATCCTGACTTTGCCTCCTGCGGCCCCCAGGTAAATTGAGTTTGAGACCCCTGGTGTACACCATTGTCTGTATTATTATGTACCGCATTTTCTCACTTTGTATAGTGCCACAGAATATGTTGATGCTTTATAATTCAATAATAATAATTCTTATTTTTATTGTTTTTTTATATACCGTAAGATGCTTGATTTAGCCATAGGCTTTGTATTAGGCTGTATGAATTATGAACATTCATTTTCACTGGACCATGTACTTTCGCCTCCTGGACGTACTAGCTACATCCAGGAGGCCATGTGCACGTGCATGCGTGCTCCTGGCCGCGGATTGTTAGCCCAGGAATCAATGAATCGGGCTATGGTGCCCGATCTCTGATTCCTCTCCCCCACTGAAAAGGCGACAGCTTCTCTCGGAAGCTTCGCTTTTTCTGACTCCAACGTCCCCCTACATCGCTACATCGCTCTAAGCGTACATGTTACACTTAGAGTGACGTCATGTAAACAAACTCATGGCTGCCATCATGTGGCCAAAAAGTAAAACTACAACTAAATGTGAAAAAAAAATAAAAATCAGCACATATTTACAAAAAAAAATTACTGTTTACATCCCACCCTCCCAAAAATACCCAAATAAAATGTTTAATTAAAAAAAACAAAAAAAAAACATTGTAATAAAAAAAAACATGTAAATATTTACCTAAGGGTCTAAACTTTTTAAATATCAATATAAAGATGAAATATTTCCTTTTTTTTAATTATAAGTTTGTAAATAGTGATGGATGCAAAATGGAAAAAATGCACTTTTATTTCCAAACAAAATATCGTCGCCATACATTGTGATAGGGACATAATTTAAATGGTGTAATAACCGGGACAAATGGGCAAATACAATACGTCAGTTTTAATATTGAGGCATGTATTATTTTAAAACTATATTGGCTGAAAACTGAGAAATAAGAATTTTTTCAGTTTTTTTCTTATTCTTCCTGTTAAAATGCATTTACAGTAAAGTGGCTCTTAGCCAAATGTACCACCCAAAGAAAGCCTAATTGGTGGCGGAAAAAACAATATATAGATCAGTCCATTGTGATAATTAGTGATAAAGTTATAGGCTAATGAATGGGAGGTGAACATTGCTCGGATGCAGAAAGTGAAAACGACTGAAGGCTGAAGTGGTTAATTTTAAACATTGGGCCATAAATGAAAGATATATTATTATAAACATATATTTTACTTATTTCATTTTTTTACCTCTTTCAATGTCTTGTTAAGATTTTACTACGAGTTTCCATTTTTTTTCAGACCTGTATTAACCTGATGAAGTGGGCTTACAAAAATGCATTGTTTTAGAGTTTCCAGAAATGTTGCTCTTTTCCCCCCCCTCTCTCTCTCTTTCTGTGCATTGCACAGTCTTACCTCAGGGTGATTTACGGACACCCACCCCTGAGAAGATTGGCAAATATGTCTGGAAGGTTATCTGAATGGGATTTGTTGGATGTCTAAGGTTGTATTTAATGTCATTTAAAACCAGCTAAGAATACTTCTTATGTTCTGATATAAAATATCTTGGCACTAAAAGGCATACATGTAATAGGGGCACCTGGAAAAATGGGTGCAACTGCATAATACTGATTGTAGAACATCAGTAATTCTACCAGTATTCTACTGTCCCTGATTTCCAGTAGAAGAATATCGGTGATTATACATATATGCCTGTATCCTAATTATCACTCTAATGGTGGCCATACATGGTACAATTTTTTCATACAATCTTACCATTTCTATGTAATATAAGGGAACTGCCTAAATTATCCTTTCAGTATATTCACTTAATTTATCCTTATACTACATAGAAATGGTAAGATTTAAAAGAAACGTGTAGAGTTTTCTAGCTATATTTTTTCATTTACTATGGTTACTACTTAAAACTAAAGTAAAATAATTGAGTTAATATGAAAAGCTCTACAGAGATTCACCAAGATGTGATATTCTACTGAAACCTGTGGTTTGCATTTGTGTTGGCAGCACATCAATGCAATCTAACCATTGCTGAATGAACACATAACCAGGGTCAACATCGCGCTTGTGGAACACAATTATAGGAATTTCTATTTCTGTTAACTCCAATGGGCATGCATAGTTTAAATTACAGTATGTGAAGTATGAATTCCATGCATGTTTTGTGGCACACAACCTTGGCATAAACTGTACAGAAAAGTTCAGTATTTTAGTCACCATTATAGGACATAAAAGTAATTCAACAGTGGATTGCAGTACACCTAATAAGTCGTACTGATGTAGTGATTTGGACCTGCTCAAAGTGGTGTATTATAACCTGTTTTAGCAAAAATCTTTTAGATAAAAGGTTAGGACAGGACAGCTCAACTTTTGGACAAAGTATCCTGAATTAGTGTTGTTGTTTAGGTAAAAGTGAAATTAGCTATGAATGTGGCAAGTTTAATTGCTTTAGAACAGCGGTGGCGAACCTATGGCACGCGTGCCGGGCCCGGCACGCGTAGCCTAATCTGCTGGCACGCCACCGCTGCTTATGAACTGGCCGCAGCGTCTACTAGACGCCGCCGCACCAGTTCATATCCCGCAGCCCTGCAGTCTCCCGGGAGGCAGAGCAGGGCTACGGCAAGATGGCTGCCGAAGCCCTGTACTGGAGACTATTTGTGTCTCCAGTACAGGGCTCTGGGCACCATCTTCCCGTAGCCATGCACTCTGCCTGTCAGCGGCAGCACGGGAGACTGCAGGAGGAACGTCCGGGGGAGATGCGCGCCAGAGCCCAGCCGAGAGAGAAGACTTCTGTCAGGTGAGTACATTACTTTTTTTTTTTCAGGTAAAATGCGGCCCACTGTGTTATTTTCTGGTAAAATGTTTTGTCACATTGTGTTTATGTCCTGTGACATGCTGCCCACTGTGTTTGTTTTCTGGTGAAATGTGGCCCACTGCGTTTTTCTGGTGAAATGTGACCCACTGCGTTTGTTTTCTGGTGAAATGTGGCCCACTGCGTTTGTTTTCTGGTGAAATGCTGCCCACTGCGTTTGTTTTCTGGTGAAATGCTGCCCGCTGCGTTTGTTTTCTGTTGAAATGTGGCCCACTGCGTTTGTTTGCTGGTGAAATGCTACCCTCTGCGTTTGTTTTCTGGTGAAATGTGGCCCACTGCGTTTGTTTTCTGGTGAAATGCTGCCCGCTGCGTTTGTTTTCTGGTGAAATGTGGCCCACTGCGTTTGTTTGCTGGTGAAATGCTACCCTCTGCGTTTGTTTTCTGGTGACATGTGGCCCACTGCGTTTGTTTGCTGGTGAAATCTGGCCCACTGCGTTTGTTTGCTGGTGAAATGCTATTCTCTGCGTTTGTTTTCTGGTGAAATGTGGCCCACTGTGTTTGTTTGCTGGTGAAATGTGGCCCACTGTTTGTTTTCTAGTGAAATGCTGCCCGCTGTTTGTTTTCTGGTGAAATGCTGCCCACTGCGTTTATTTTCTGGTGCAATGTGGCCCACTGCGTTTGTTTTCTGGTGCAATGTGGCCCACATTGCATTATTTTCTGCTGAAATGTTGCACACTTTGCGTTTATTTTCTGGTGTCTGGGGTAACTTGCTGCATTTATTATTAAGGGCTCATTCACACTGCAGAACGTATGCACGAATGCGATTTCATGCATGCGCTGCCAACGCACAGTGATCGCACAGAATGCACGTTGTGGTGCGCTAAAGTGTGGACGTCGGCAGCTGTACCCATCGGGGAAACGTATGCGTTGTGCATTAAAATGTTCCCAGATGCGTTACAACGTAACGCATGGGAACGCACACCTGTAGTGTGAATGGTAACATGGAAGTCTATTGACTTTCATGTTACCATATGAATCTTACATTATGTGCGTTGCATCAAAACTGACAGTGCAGCAAATAGTGTGAATGAGCCCTTAATGGTCATAGTTGGCTATATTTGCTGCTTTGGGGTTACGGCGGGTATAAATAGCATCATACAGTTTCTGCACACCCATGATGCGAATCCTCGTTTCACCACATCATGGCGGAAAACACTGCTTTCTTATGCCTCGCTGTTACATCATTATGTTAGCCCCGCCCATACAATATCATGGCCACGCCCATTCTTCGGAGCGGCGCGCGACACCCCCCCCCCCCCCCCACACACACACACACACTGGCACTTGGAGATAAAATGGTCGATGTTAGGTCGCAGTTTGGGCACTCGGCCTCTGAAAGGTTAGCCATCACTGCTTTAGAATAACCCAACCGAACAATAGCAATATTATGTTATGACTTATTTATGCTACATTGGGGATGATTCACAAAGCTTTTTCACCTGTTTTCATCTGTTTTCACCTTATCTATGTTATATTTTAAGCTCCCAAAGAGCAAAAAAACAATATAGTTAAGTTAAAAAAGTAATATTGAAATTAACTTAATCAGGCAGGGGCGTAACTAGAAATCACCGGGCCCCCCTGCAAAACTTTGGAGGGGGCACACTGAATAGGGACTGTCTAAAAATCTTTGTCTAAAAAACTTTGTATGATTCGTTATCAGTGGCTGAGCAGATGCAGACATTAGAACAATTGTGCAGAGAGCAGACAGTTTTTTTTCTCTCCATGCTCTTAGTTATCAGTTTCTCAAAACGTGGCCCTATGTGGCTTATGGGCCCCCGTGAGGCTGCATACCTTGCAGGATCTATTGTTATGCCTCTGTAATTAGGAACAATTCACTTTAAGTGATTATTTTGTTTGTACATGTGTTGAAAGTTTATTTTTATTCATTAGGTTAAAAATAAGTCATTTATAAGAAGTTTTGTGATTGACTCCTTTTTTGTGTGTTATTTGCTTTGTGCTGTTGGGATAATTCTGAGATTTATGTATATACAGTATATAAATATATACAGGTAGTGACGCTAACAGTACATGATACCTGGTTGGGCAGCCACTTGAGTCCATCTCCACCTGCACACATACAGTACCACTGCAGAACACGGCGGTTTGGCAGGTGGCACCCTTAATGTCACAATGAGAGGGCGATTGCCCAATACTACAGGCTCATTAAGATTGTATCTCTAGTAAGTGCATTTTTACTGCACATGTTTTCTGAATAAATACTGTTTTACACTATGGAGCACTCCTCCTTTTCCATATGTCTTATCCATACAGGTAGTACCTGACTTACAAACTTATGGATGACCCACCGATACGAACAGTCCAAAAATAAGAATAAGTCAAAAAGACCTTGTAGTTTTTGAGAAAATCAGTTTAAAAAAAAAGAAAGGAAAAAGGTTTAGGGTGTGATTCCACTTGAGGCGCGCACTTGCGAGACGCGAGCTGGCTTATCCGGGTCTGTGGGGAAAGCAGACGAATCCCATCAGCCGTGCCATGCACGGCTATGGGATTCGCAGCCTCCCGCGCCAATTTGGATGGAAACGCCAGCCGAATCGCTAGCGGTAGCGATTCGGCCGGTGTTACCATTGCACCCTATGGCAGAGTTTCCCTGCGCTATTCGCCTGTGGGGAAACTGCGGATTTGCAGCGGTTTCCGCTCAAGTGGTAACGTGCCCTAACACTCGGTAAAATGACATTTTGCAGCAGTACGCATTTTATACATTTTAAAGCAAACCTGTGATTCAGCGTTGGAACCCAATGGACGTTTGCGAGGATTATGTGAATTTAATTCAATTTCAAATTTGTACTTACGAATATAATCATAAATTACAAAATTTTACATTAAATTTCTCATAAGCGAAATTAGCTTATGACCATCTCCGGCACAGGGGAACGGAGGTGACACAGGGGGCACGGAGGAGGTAAAGGGGACAGAGATGGCACAGAGTTTCAACTTAAAGAGACACTGAAGCGAAAAAAAATATATGATATAATGAATTGGTTGTGTACTATGAATAATTACTAGAAGATTAGCAGCAAAGAAAATATTCTCATATTTTTATTTTCAGGTATATAGTGTTTTTTCTAACATTGCATCATTCTATAATGTGCAGATTACACAACATTCTGCATTCAAAATGAGTCTTTCAGAGCAGTCTGTGAAGTAATGACCTCTCCTCTAGCAGAGGAAAAGTAAATGAATAAACTTCATTTCACTTCTCAAATATTACTGTGCGTGTCTCCTATATGATATATTTAACTGACATTTTTTATCGTAATAACCAACAATTTATACCTGAAAATCATGGCGATTAACAAGGTTGCCCAAACTTTCGCATCCCACTGTATATACGCATGAAGCATATTAGACCATACCCTGCACAGCACATCACTGCTGCTTGTCTGCATAGTATAGCTGTGAATTACATTTACCATTTATCATCATCATCATCACAGTCATTTTACTATGGGGCTTATTATATTATGTTTATAATTGTAACTGTCACGGACGGTTGCGGGGCCGCAGGCGCGTCCTGGAACCGCCCGTGAAGAAAAAGCAATCGCACTCGATTCCCTGCATCGATTGCGCCTCAAATCGGTACAATCTGGGTTGAGTGTGTAGGGACAGCTGAAGTCCTTTTCTTAGCAAAGAGAGAGCACCATCCTCAAGGCTGGATGGCTCTTTTGATATGCTAATGAGCCTGAGCCTAATCTGCCCCAGAGAGTCCCTGGCTTCAAGCTGTGCTGATGGCCCATCCATCAGGTATAAGGTGACAAGCACCATGGCAGAAGCAATCTAGTTGGGCTAAAAGCCAGACCCACTGGCTCATTCCCAGCAGGGGAGGCGACACCTCGCTGGCTGCTCCAAACTTCAAAGAGCCTTTGCCTGGGAATAACCTGAGTCTCATAGCATATCCATAACTTCCCAGATCTGTCATATTTCTGGGGTTCCTGAGATGGCAGCTTCGCCAAACGTGGGGGAAGTGTAGCATGAGCCCCGGTGCTGGTTCTGAGGAAGTTTCAGAACATTCTGAGGTAAGGACTGCCAGTTAGGCAGTTTGAAAATGCCCTGATGATACCACAGGGGTCCCACCCCTCATGTCTGGTATCAGGGCACTGGGTAAATCGAGACAGACCTGAAAATGTTAATAAATCTGCCCTGACCTGTACGGTTCTGTGAGATAGAGCCCATATATGGGTAGATATGATTTCTAGCCCCCAGGATAAGGGGAGGGCTCATCTCATCTTCTAAGGGGGTGTATGGCTCCCCGCCCTCACTCCCTCCTACTGAAGCAGGGGCATAAGAATGGCAGAGGACCCAAACTCAGTGTCCTCCAGACTGAAACATCTTGAACTCATCAGATGCCAGCTTGAGGATATGCTGGCATCCACCTGGTCTGAACTCTGAACTCAAATTGAAACCCAGAACTCTGTTTTCCCACAAAAAGGACATCTTTCCAGGAACTAAGTATTTTTCTCCCTTCTTTTATTTTTTATACTGGCTATTACTGTCTTAATAATTGTGATTTTAATAATTGTCTGTATATATTAATTATTTATATTGCGTGAATAAACGACTTTCTCCAAGTCATTCACTGTCCGCTACCTTGCTTATCAGCACACGCAGAACTGATCCCGGGTCTCTGAAGATACGCTACTGTTTGTTTGTTGTTGGCTAGACAGAATACCGTGTGTTTAACCGTTTTATTCGCATGACTAGTCAGTCAGTTAGTGGGCTCCACGGTCCCATGGTAACCGCGGTGGTGGCAGTTTACTCTGAACCAGTAGGTGACGTTGTAATTACCCGTGTCTCACAGGCTCCCTTCTGAGTTGTCTGCGGCTAATTCTTAACGGTTCCTGCGCATTGACTGCGACCAGAGATCGCACGATCTGTGCGCTGGCACCGTTTAGAAGGCTAAGTGCGGTCAGCCACTAGGGCTCCTGTGACAGTGTTAGGCAGCGGTTGGGACCTGTGTTGTGCTGAAAGTATCTACGATAGCGCTAGCCAACCCCAAAGTTTCTGAAAATACTCGCCCGGAACTGGCCAGTACTGGACTGTCCAGGGGTGCTGACCCGGTAATGCAGCAGGCATTACAAAAGCTGATGGAGACTGACCTGGACAAGTACCTGCAGTACATTGCGGAGCAAAAACGAGAGGAACGGGAGCGGCAAGCCGCTGCTGCTGCTGCTGCAGAACGCCACGCGGAGAGGGATGCCGCTGAGCGGGAACGCCAACGACAGCATGAGCTAAACATGGCAAAAGTGCAACAGGCCAGCCGGAGTTCACCGCCCAGCCTCCCTGCTGAAGGAGCTGCACCACCCGTAAGTGCAAAATTTAAATTTGCTAATATTGAGAAAGACACAGACATTGACTTGTTTTTGCGGTCTTTTGAAAAAGCATGCCGTCAGTATCGTCTGTCCCAAGACCAGTGGGCCAGACATCTGACACCTTTGCTGCGCTACAAAGCGCTTGATGCCTTCGCAGAATTGCCTGCGGAGAAGGATAATGATTATGCTGCTATAAAAGACGCTATCATTACTAAGTACCAGCTGACGCCAGAAGCTTATCGGAAAAAGTTCAGTGCCTGGCAGAAAAAGCCTTCTGATTCGTACCGAGATGTGGCCAGCAGCTTGCTCACCACACTCCGCCAGTGGACACTAGGCCTCACTAAAGGGTCTTATGATGTCCTGGAGGACTTGATAGTCCTGGAACAATTTCTGAACATTTGCCCTGCTGATGTACGCCAGTTTGTGCTAGAACGCAAGCCGGCTTCAGCAACTGTCGCTGCAGACCTTGCTGAGACTTTTGCAACTACCCGGGTGGCTGATACCCGCAGAACTGTCCCATCCAGCTGGAGAGGAGGTCAGCCCAATACCTCGGCAGACCCTCCTGCCCCTGTGAGCCGTCCGCCACAGAGGCCACCCAGCGCAGCTGCTGCACCCAGGCCTGCAGCGCCTGGAGAGGTCACCTGTCACTACTGCCGCCAGCCCGGACACATGAAATTCGACTGTCCGGAGCGGAGACAGACACCACCAGCACCTGGATCATCTGCATCACCTGCACCTCACCCACAGCAGAGGCAGCCCGCCAGCGAACCACAGCCTGGATCATCAGATTTTGTCCTGTTTGCCCGCGGAAAGGAAATCCGCGACCGAACCGACCAGCAGCAACTTGTTAGAGTGAACGGCAAAGTTGTCACCGGATTTCGAGACACCGGAGCTGAAATCACGTTAGTTCACTCACATCTTGTGCCAAAGGAGAGCATCAGCTCCAGCCGATCCCTTGCCCTTACTGGAGTAGAGGGCACCCTTTTTCACATAGCCCACGCGACAGTGAAGCTGGATTGGGGAGTGGGAGGAATCCAAGAAAGGGTTGTTGGGGTTATGAAGGATCTCCCAGTCCCTGTGTTGCTGGGCATTAGTAGAAAAGATTTTGGTTAGCACTCCAGCTTCTCAGTGAGCAAAAGATTTTTTATTTTCCAGTTACATGTCAACACTTAAGTTAACAATTGTTTCGGGGCCATCAGGGGTCCCCTTCTTCAGAACAGTGCAGACGGTCTGCACTGTTCTGAAGAAGGGGACCCCTGATGGCCCCGAAACAATTGTTAACTTAAGTGTTGACATGTAACTGGAAAATAAAAAATCTTTTGCTCACTGAGAAGCTGGAGTGCTAACCAAAATCTTTTCTACTAATGGACTGTTTATTGGATGTGGCTTGACATCCGTGGTTATGCACCCAAATACTACGGAATGGTGTGCCTCTCCCCACTATTTACCCTGTGTTGCTGGGGACTGATTTGGGCAAGCTTGTGTCCTACTATGAACCTGCCACGACCGCCTTGTCGCTCACGGAAGGAGACGGACTCTCCACCCACCACCAGGTACTTTATACACTTGGGGGAGCACCAGGGGGAGGTGGGTTGAATGTGCCCAGTTCAAGGGTACCAGGTTCAATAGTGCCTGCTTCAAAGGCACCTGAGTTTGATGTACAGACTGTCTGTTGTGATGATGCTGTAACTGTACCTGAGTTTACTGTACAACCTGTCTGTAATGAAAAAATGTCTATACCTGTCAATGTCATTACTGCATGCAATGATGATTTGAGTAATGTCCGTCTGTGCCATTCTGACAGTGTACCTGTGCTAGCAGTACCGCGCAGCTGCACTGCTCAGAACCCGAGCTCAGAACAGGTGGAGGGGGTTCCGGCCTCCTCCCCCTCCTCTGACCGCAGGGATGAGACCTTTCAGCCGCTGCCCTCGTGTGACATGAGCCAGTTGGCTGAAACTGACAGCGCCGTATTCTCAGCCGCACTACAAAGTGACCCAAGCCTGGAGGTGCTCAGGCAGCAAGCCGCTGAGCCCCTCGCAGACGGGGCCGCTTTCAAGGTGTACTGGGAAGGTGGGAGACTGTACAGTGAGTCTGTACAGCCCCCTACAGGTAGATCCCACGCGAATACCAAATGGCTTGTGGTCCCGAGTGCGTTCAGGGGACATGTGCTGAAATCCGCACATAGTAATCCTCTGACAGGGCACTCAGGGGTCCGCAAGACACTTGCCGGTATTCGGAAACAGTTTTATTGGCCCCGGATGAACAGGGATGTAGCAAACTACTGCAGAGCATGTGCCGTCTGTCAGGAGCTGGGAAGGTCCAGGGATCCCCGCGGGGTTCCCTTAGGTCCACAGCCACTTAGCAGGGGAACCCTGCGTGGGCTGGCTGTTGACCTAACCAACCCACTGCCCGTTGTCGGCAGTCCCGGCAGACACCACGTCCGACTGCAGTGGCGCAAACGCCCTGTCCAGAATGGTCCATGTCGGGTCAACCCTGAGGGTAGCAGACCGCGCCCGGTCCAGGGGAACCGAGCCACAGGCTCCAATAGGTTTTCCCGCCGCACCGGCAACCCGAGACCCGTCCGCCAGGTTGGCCGACACGCAGCGGGCAGCCGACCCCAGAACGCCAACGGGGAACTAGATCAGATCTCGCAGGTTAGCGGCAACGACACACATCTTGCTGATGAATGTCTATCTGCCTTCTCCCCAGGGAGGGCTGTCACGGACGGTTGCGGGGCCGCAGGCGCGTCCTGGAACCGCCCGTGAAGAAAAAGCAATCGCACTCGATTCCCTGCATCGATTGCGCCTCAAATCGGTACAATCTGGGTTGAGTGTGTAGGGACAGCTGAAGTCCTTTTCTTAGCAAAGAGAGAGCACCATCCTCAAGGCTGGATGGCTCTTTTGATATGCTAATGAGCCTGAGCCTAATCTGCCCCAGAGAGTCCCTGGCTTCAAGCTGTGCTGATGGCCCATCCATCAGGTATAAGGTGACAAGCACCATGGCAGAAGCAATCTAGTTGGGCTAAAAGCCAGACCCACTGGCTCATTCCCAGCAGGGGAGGCGACACCTCGCTGGCTGCTCCAAACTTCAAAGAGCCTTTGCCTGGGAATAACCTGAGTCTCATAGCATATCCATAACTTCCCAGATCTGTCATATTTCTGGGGTTCCTGAGATGGCAGCTTCGCCAAACGTGGGGGAAGTGTAGCATGAGCCCCGGTGCTGGTTCTGAGGAAGTTTCAGAACATTCTGAGGTAAGGACTGCCAGTTAGGCAGTTTGAAAATGCCCTGATGATACCACAGGGGTCCCACCCCTCATGTCTGGTATCAGGGCACTGGGTAAATCGAGACAGACCTGAAAATGTTAATAAATCTGCCCTGACCTGTACGGTTCTGTGAGATAGAGCCCATATATGGGTAGATATGATTTCTAGCCCCCAGGATAAGGGGAGGGCTCATCTCATCTTCTAAGGGGGTGTATGGCTCCCCGCCCTCACTCCCTCCTACTGAAGCAGGAGCATAAGAATGGCAGAGGACCCAAACTCAGTGTCCTCCAGACTGAAACATCTTGAACTCATCAGATGCCAGCTTGAGGATATGCTGGCATCCACCTGGTCTGAACTCTGAACTCAAATTGAAACCCAGAACTCTGTTTTCCCACAAAAAGGACATCTTTCCAGGAACTAAGTATTTTTCTCCCTTCTTTTATTTTTTATACTGGCTATTACTGTCTTAATAATTGTGATTTTAATAATTGTCTGTATATATTAATTATTTATATTGCGTGAATAAACGACTTTCTCCAAGTCATTCACTGTCCGCTACCTTGCTTATCAGCACACGCAGAACTGATCCCGGGTCTCTGAAGATACGCTACTGTTTGTTTGTTGTTGGCTAGACAGAATATCGTGTGTTTAACCGTTTTATTCGCAGGACTAGTCAGTCAGTTAGTGGGCTCCACGGTCCCATGGTAACCGCGGTGGTGGCAGTTTACTCTGAACCAGTAGGTGACGTTGTAATTACCCGTGTCTCACAGGCTCCCTTCTGAGTTGTCTGCGGCTAATTCTTAACGGTTCCTGCGCATTGACTGCGACCAGAGTTCGCACGATCTGTGCGCTGGCACCGTTTAGAAGGCTAAGTGCGGTCAGCCACTAGGGCTCCTGTGACAGTAACATATTAGCAATACTGCAGCTTGCCTGTGCAATTTAGATGTAAATTTGATTTTACTTTTCACTATTGCCCGCATTGCTTTATGCTGTGGGGGTTAAACTAGCACTGCACTTGTTACAGCATTGAGTTTTTGCATGCCAATAAATAAATACTAAATAAGACAAACACACACCTTTGTAGTTACACTATCCATCCAGTTATAAAGAGTTCTGTCATTTTTGTCCCACTTAGAGGTTATTATTACCACTGCAAATAAACAAAAACTCCCCAAAACCTAATATGTCGGAGAGCTTAATAGCTTTTTTGCATAGAGATAACAACTGGAGTTTCTCAACTCTTCCTGTACTGGAAACAATTACACTGATGTATCTGATCTTAATGTTTTATTTCTTAGCTGTGCTACACATACAAATCATAATATCATCATTTTTTTTTTCGCTTCAGTGTCTCTTTAAGAGCAGATTCAGGTTGAGAATTAACTTACAGTCCATATCTTGTTTGTTAACCGGGGACTACCTGTATACAGTGGGATGTAAAAGTTTGGGCAACCTTGTTAATCATCATGATTTTCCTGTATAAATCGTTGGTTGTTATGATAAAAAATGCCAGTTAAATATATCATGTAGGTGACACACACAGTGATATTTTAGAAGTAAAATGAAGTTAATTAGATTTACAGAAAGTGTGCAATAATGGTTTAAACAATATTAGGCAGGTGCATAAATTTAGGCACCACAAAAAAAAAGAAATGAAATCAATATTTAGTAGATCCTCCTTTTACAGAAATGACAGCCTATAAACGCTTCCTGTAGGTTCCAATGAGAGTCTGGATTCTGGTTGAAGTTATTTTGGACCATTCCTCTTTACAAAACATCTCTAGTTCATTCAGGTTTGATGGCTTATGAGCATGGACAGCTTTCTTTAACTCATATCACAGATTTTCAATTATATTCATGTCTGGGGACTGGGATGGCCATCCAGAACATTGTACTTGTTCTTCTGCATGAATGCCTTAGTGGGTTTTGAGCAGTGTTTAGGGTCATTGTCTTGTTGAAATATCCAGCCTCAGCTTCAGCTTTGTCACTGATCCCTGGACATTGGTCTCCAGAATCTGCTGATACTGAGTGGAATCCATGCGTCCTTTAACTTTGACAAGATTTATCAGTCCCTGCACTGGTCACACGGCCCCACAGCATGATGGAACCACCAAAATATTTTACTTTATTTTAGCAGGTGTTTTTCTTGGAATGCTATGTTGTTTTTCCTCCATGCATAACACCCCTTGTTATGCCCAAACAACTCAATTTTAGTTTCATCAGTCCACGGCACCTTATTCCAGAATGAAGCTGGCTTGTCTAAATGTGCTTTACCATACCTCAAGCAGCTCTGTTTGTGTTGTGTGCGGAGAAAAGGCTTCCTCTGCCTCACTCTTGCATACAGCATCTCCTTGCGTAAAGTACGCCGAATGGTTGAAATATGCACAGTGACTCCATCTGCAGCAAGATGATCTTGTAGGTCTTTGGTGCTGGTCTGTGGGTTGACTCTGACTGTTCTCACCATTCGTCGCTTCTGTCTATCTGATATTTTTTTTGGTCTACCACATCGAGCCTTAACTTGAAATGAGCCTGTGGTCTTCCATTTCCTCAATATGTTCCTAACTGTGGAAACAGACAGCTGAAATCTCTGAGACAGCATTCTGTATCCTTCCCTTAAACCATGACGGTGAACAATCTTTGACTTCATCTTGTGAGAAAACGCGGAGAAGCTGCCACGTGTGCTCGGAACAAGGCGGCTGATTCCGCGTTCAACGCGGCGGTTTGCAAGCGTGGGCCTTCATCTGATAGTATGGCTAAACGCGGAGAAACTGCCGCATGCTCTGATAGCGGTGCGACTGGTTCCGCGTCCAGCGCGGCGGGTGGTTCACAACACATGTCTGGTGTGGCTGGGACTGATAGTCCACACAGGTTCAGAAGGACGCGCGCGCACGCTGAAAGGCAGAACTTTTATGACAGCCAGAAGGGAGTCAGCTGACCAAGCCGGTCAGCTGACGCTGCAACCAGTTCCCATTGGTCTAGCACTTAGGGGAGGCGCTGGATAGCGCTGTACTAGATGGCTCAACGGTTGGAGGAGATTTTAAACTAGGATCTGGGGGGAGGCGGGAGGATAAAGTCTCAATATGTAGACAAGATAAGGTAAAAAGACAGTGGGAGCCTAACATTATGGGGGGTGGAGAGGGGGGTGGGGACAGTGTAAAGATTAAGGAGGTTGGTAAAACTTCAAGTAGCCCATTTCGTGTAAACAAAATTGGTAAATGTGATGGTAAAAATATAAAGTGCATGGTAACCAATGCTCGGAGCCTTGCAAATAAAATAGACAAACTAGAGTTCATTCTGAATGACAAAGGCTATGACATTGTGGGAATAACCGAGACATGGATGGATGAAAGCCATGACTGGATAGCTAATTTAAAAGGATACAATGTGTTTAGGAGGGATAGAACAGGGAAAAAAGGTGGAGGGGTTTGTCTCTTTGTTAAGAATTCTTTTACAGCTGTCCTCAACGATGAGATGGAGGAAGATTGCGAAGATGTGGAGTCCGTTTGGGTAAATATTCATGGTGGAAATAAAAGTTGCCAATTGCTTATTGGGGTATGCTACAGACCACCTCTTATTAATGAAGCTGCAGAACTGCGATTACTACAGCAGATTGAAAAAGCTGCAAGTAAAAATGAGGTCATAATAATGGGCGACTTCAACTTTCCAGACATTGACTGGGGTATTGAGGCTACCCATTCTGGTAAAAGCAGCAGATTTCTGGCAGCACTACAGGACAATTACTTGACTCAAATGGTAACGGAACCAACTAGGGGGAATGCGTTACTGGATCTGATCATTTCTAATAGACCAGATAATGTATCAAATGTGCAGGTTCAAGAACATTTGGGAAATAGTGATCACAACATGATAACGTTTGATCTGGTGACTGATAGGCCACGGGGCAGCGGGACCACTAAAACTATGAATTTTAGAAAAGCAAAGTTCAATCAAATTAGGTAGGCACTAAGTTTGGTGAACTGGGATAATGTACTACAAGGGAAGGACACTGAAGGGAAATGGCAAGCTTTTAAACGTATTCTCAATCAATATTGTAGTATGTATATCCCATATGGAAACAAAATGTCTAGGAATAAAAAAAGGCCTCTATGGATGAATAGAAAGGTTAGGGATAAAATGAAGAGGAAAAAGAATGCCTATAAGGTCCTAAAACAGGAGGGGACTGTGGCTGCACTAAGCAATTATAAGGAGTGCAATAAAAATTGTAAAAAAGAAATTAGGCTGGCAAAGTTCGAAGCTGAAAATCAAATCGCTAGGGATATCAAATCTAACCCAAAAAAGTTTTACAAGTACATCAACTCTAAAAAAAGAAAGGTTGACTGTATAGGAATCCTAAAGGATGAGGGTGGGAACTCAATGGTGGATGACCAAGGTAAGGCAGAGTTATTAAATGCTTTCTTTACTTCTGTCTTCACAAAGGAAACAGCACTGTTGCAAATTACAGAGGCAGAAGAGTCTCAATCTTCTAACTGTAATATTAAATACTTAACGCAGGAAGAAGTAAAGGCAAGACTAAATAAATTAAAAATAGACAAGGCACCTGGCCCGGATGGCATGCATCCTCGGGTCCTAAGAGAATTAAGTTCAGTTATAGCTAAGCCCCTTTATCTTATCTTTTGTGACTCTCTTGCAACTAGCAGAGTCCCAGTGGATTGGCGTACAGCCCACGTTTTCCCATTATTTAAGAAGGGCAAAAAATCTGATTCAGGAAATTATAGACCTGTAAGCTTAACATCAGTTGTATGCAAACTATTTGAGGGGTTACTAAGAGATACTATACATGACTTCATAGTAGAAAATAATCTTATTTCTCAGCATCAACATGGGTTTACTAAAGACAGGTCCTGTTTGACTAACATGCTCAGCTTTTATGAGGTAGTGAATGCTAATATGGATATTGGGAATGCTGCAGATGTGATATACTTGGACTTTGCAAAGGCCTTCGACACTGTTCCCCACAGAAGTCTGGTGCAAAAGTTGAGGATGCAAGGACTGGGGAAGAGTTTGTGTGCATGGATAGGGAACTGGCTAATGGACAGAAAACAAAGAGTTGTGGTCAATGGATCGTACTCAAAATGGGAGACTGTTAGCAGTGGGGTCCCACAGGGGTCTGTACTGGGTCCAGTGCTCTTCAATTTATTTATTAATGACCTAGTAGATGCAGTAGTGAGTAATGTTGCTATTTTTGCAGATGATACAACATTGTGCAGAATCATCAACTCTCAGGAAGATAGTGTCATATTGCAACAGGATCTGGATAGGATGGCTATATGGGCACATACATGGCAGATGAAATTCAATGTTGACAAATGTAAAGTCATGCATTTTGGTCGTACCAATGGTCTAGCACCATACAAAATAAATGGGATACAGTTGGGAACATCAAACTTGGAGAAGGACTTAGGAGTACTCATCGACAACAAGTTAAATAATCGTACTCAATGCCAAGCCGCTGCAGCTAAAGCGAACAAAATTTTGGGATGCATTAAAAGGGAAATAAAAACTCGAGATGCTAGCATAATATTGCCCCTGTTTAACTCTCTAGTAAGGCCACATCTGGAATATGGAATTCAGTTCTGGGCACCACATTACAAAAAAGATATTGCAGTTTTAGAGCAGGTGCAGAGACGAGCTACAAAATTGATACGTGGGATGGAAGGTCTCGCTTACCAAGAAAGGTTAGATAAACTGGGTTTATTTAGTCTAGAGAAAAGACGCCTTAGAGGAGATCTAATTAACATGTATAAATACATCAGAGAGCAATATAATAGCTTGGCGGATGAGCTTTTTGTCCCTAGGCCTTCTCAAAGGACTAGAGGACATGAGCTGCGCATGGAGGAAAAACGTTTTAGCCATTTATTTAGGAAAGGGTTCTTTACAGTAAGAGTGATTAACCACTTGCCGACCGCACACTTATACCGTGCGTCGGCAAAGTGGCAGCTGCAGGACCAGCGACGCAGTATTGCGTCGCCAGCTGCAGGCTGATTAATCAGGAAGCAGCCGCTCGTGCGAGCGACTGCTTCCTGTCAATTCACGGCGGGGGGCTCCGTGAATAGCCTGCGTGCCGCCGATGGCGGCTCGCAGGCTAAATGTAAACACAAGCGGAAATAATCCAATCAGCGGCCGGGGATCGCCGCCATGTGACAGGAGACAGCCTGTCACTGGCTGCACAGGACGGATAGCGTCCTGTGCAGCCCGGTTCACCAGGGGGGGCCAGGTAGGAGAGGGAGGGGGAGGATTTCGCCGCGGAGGGGGGCTTTGAGGTGCCCCCCCCCCGCAACACCCGGCAGGCAGGAGCGATCAGACCCCCCAGCACATCATCCCCCTAGTGGGGAAAAAAGGGGGGCGATCTGGTCGCTCTGCCTGCACGCTGATCTGTGCTGGGGGCTGCAGAGCCCACCCAGCACAGATCAGCTAAAACAGCGCTGGTCCTTAAGGGGGGGTAAAGGGTGGGTCCTCAAGTGGTTAAGATGTGGAATGCATTGCCACAGGAAGTCGTTATGGCAAACTCTATACCTGCATTTAAAGGGGGCTTAGATGCTTTCCTTGCGTTGAAAGACATCCATGGCTACAATTACTAGGTTATGCCTAATGATGTTGATCCAGGGATTTTATCTGATTGCCATCTGGAGTCAGGAAGGAATTTTTCCCTTTTGGGGCTAATTGGACCATGCCTTGTGGGGGTTTTTCGCCTTCCTCTGGATCAACAGGGGTATGTGGGGGACGGGCTGGAGTTGTACTTTGTACTGGTTGAACTCGATGGACGTATGTCTTTTTTCAACCAAAATAACTATGTAACTATGTAACTATGTAACTATATATACTGGGTGCTGGTCATTCGCTGGTTGTCTGCCATTGCGATCACTACGTGGAAGCACTCAGACCTTTTGGCAGAATCTGTGTTGTTATTCTGTTATACTTTAGACTAGTTCCAGGGTGTTGATGATCACGGACCTCACACCTAAGCCTAGGAATCTGGATTACCATTCTGTTATACTTCAGACTAGTTCCAGGATGTTGATGATCACGGAGCTCACACCCAAGACTAGGCATTGTTTATTATCTGTTATGACTTTCTGCTTTCCTGACCACTCTTCTGATCACTGATTCGGTACCTCGCTACTTCTGATACTCTGTTGCCAAACCCTGCTTGCCTTAGGATTACCGAATCAGTCTCCTGTCTTTGTACTTTGTCTGTCCGTGTGTTGCCGACCAGGCTTGTCCAACCTCGAGAACTATCTCCTCAGTTAAAAGATAGTTCACAGATCAGTCAGTGACATCCTGCCTTGGTGTCACTCACGGTCTGGGCCTTCCTACCCCTAGCCTGGCTCCTCCCTGCGGGAGAGTCCCGGGTTACTGGAAGGTACTTGTTTTGCAGGACAGTATTGTCTACTGCCCTGAAACCTGTTCTCCAGATATTGTCCTCAAAGTATTACTGTTGCACCAAACACTCACATCTCTCAGGTGTCCAGAGGTTAGTAATATATCTGATTATCGGTGATACTGCAGATCATCAATAATCAGGTATATCTGCATTTTTGATGATACTGCAGATCACCAATAATCAGACCCTCTCTGTGTTACACGGATCGTTACACATCTCAATTGAGAGTTGTTTTGAGACCCCCATGTTGCTACTCTTCAGAGGAAATTAAAAGAGGAGGAACACTTAAAAATGACCCCCTTAAATACTCTCTCATAATTGGATTCACCTGTGTATGTAGGTCAAGGGTCACTGAGCTTACCGAGCCAATCTAATAATTAATTCTAAAGGTTTTGGAATCAATAAAATGATAACAGTGCCCACATTTATGCACCTGCCTAATGTTATTTAAACAATTATTACGCACTTTCTGTAAATCCAATAAACTTCATTTCACTTCTTAAATATTACTGTGCGTGTCTCCTATATGATATATTTAACTGACATTTTTTATCGTAATAACCAACAATTTATACCTGAAAATCATGGCGATTAACAAGGTTGCCCAAACTTTCGCATCCCACTGTATATACGCATGAAGCATATTAGACCATACCCTGCACAGCACATCACTGCTGCTTGTCTGCATAGTATAGCTGTGAATTACCGTATATACTGGCGTATAAGGCGACTGGGCGTATAAGACGACCCCCCAACTTTTCCTCTTACAATATACAGTTTGGGGTATACTCGCCGTATAAGACTACCCCTGTCTGTGAGCGAGCATGCCGGGTGCCAGGCAGAGTTGTAAATACCGTACTTATGGTGCAGTCCCCTGGTTAATAGATCGCATTCTCCGCCTAATTGCTCCTTGCGAGCAGCCGCTCGCACGGGTGCAGTGCCTCTTCCGGGGTCACCTGACTGGTGATGCGTGCACTCCACTGATGACGCTCATGGAAGAGCCCGGCAATCTCTTCTATGAGCGTCATCAGTGGAGCGCACGCATCACCAGTCAGGTGACCCCGGAAGAGGCACTGCACCCGTGCGAGCGGCTGCTCGCAAGGAGCAATTAGGCGGAGAATGCGATCTATTAACCAGGGGACTGCACCATAAGTACAGTATTTACAACTCTGCCTGGCACCCGGCACCCTCCTGACTGACATCCGGCGTATAAGACGACCCCCGACTTTTCAGAAGATTTTTAGGGGTTAAAAAGTCGTCTTATACGCCAGTATATACGGTACATTTACCATTTATCATCATCATCATCACAGTCATTTTACTATGGGGCTTATTATATTATGTTTATAATTGTAACATATTAGCAATACTGCAGCTTGCCTGTGCA
This sequence comes from Hyperolius riggenbachi, assembly GCF_040937935.1. NCBI lineage: Eukaryota > Metazoa > Chordata > Amphibia > Anura > Hyperoliidae > Hyperolius > Hyperolius riggenbachi. Next base: position 104,723,260 of record NC_090651.1, read on the forward strand.
ATTTAGATGTAAATTTGATTTTACTTTTCACTATTGCCAGCATTGCTTTATGCTGTGGGGGTTAAACTAGCACTGCACTTGTTACAGCATTGAGTTTTTGCATGCCAATAAATAAATACTAAATAAGACAAAGCACACACCTTTGTAGTCACACTATCCATCCAATTATAAAGAGTTCTGTCATTTTTGTCCCACTTAGAGGTTATTATTACCACTGCAAATAAACAAAAACTCCCCAAAACTTAATATGTCTACAGCTCTAGTCACTCAGAAGAGCCAGTTTAAAATGAGGCTGTTCATTTCACAAGTTGCTGTTACTATTGTAGAAATAAAATACACATTTACTAGTGGGATGTCTTATTTTTCTAACACATTCAACGCAGTCTGCAAGTGTGCAAGGGGCCTCAAGCTACAATATCAGTGGCCGTTGCGTTCCCTGTGACAGCATTAATCCAGCGGATCGGGCCAGCCGCGCTACATGTTATGCTTGCTATGTGTTGGTTACAGTGAAGCATGCAGTCAATTAAGAGTATGTTTCACCCTTACTGTTAACACGTGCGTTTCACAGTAATCACATATTACCATGCTGCACTCCGTTACACTGCAATGCACCCACCACACTGTGAACATTGCATAGGTGGTGCATTGCATTGTGGTAAGCCGCACTACAAAGCAGCCGTTACACAACGATGCAATAGACCACTGTAAATGTGGCCTGAAGCAAACATGGAGCAAGATTTAATGTATTCTTTTTTATTTAGATTTGGTGCCTCCCAGTAGTATTTATTTAGCTCACCTTGGTGCCAGGTTGGGTTCTCCTTTTCAATTTTTCTCTTTTGGAGAGCAACTACCAAGGAGGTACCTCACAGCCCTGAGTCTGGTTGGGCTTATGTCATGCTACATTTTTCTTGCGAGCAACCTTTGCCTCTGACTTGATAACACTACACTAGAAGTGTCTCTCGATTTTTAACTTCGAGTGACTTTCTTTGAGACCAGTGCTGAGCGAAAATGCAGATTTTATTTTTGCATTAATTTTCACAAAAATAATGTAAAATTTGTCTTTTGAGCGAAAAAATGCCATTGAAAATTATTTTGTAATAAGTTTGTGGTTTTTCATATTTTTCGTAAATTTTTATGCTAAAATAAACAATTTTGTAAATAAAACATTTTGTGAATTTCCATGGTAAAATTACAGGTTTTTCAAGTTTTATGTGAATTTTCGCATGAGGAAGAAAAATTAGTTTCCTTTCACTATATTGCAAAAATAATATGTATTTTCCTGAATATTTTCTCGAAATCAAAAATAGCATTTTTGATGCAAAAATGACTTTTTGAGACTTCAACTTTCTCATTCTGTGTAAGATTATACATATATTTAGTTAGCACCCCAAAAATGTATTGCCCGCTACAGTCATCCTTGTTTTCTCAGTTACACGTCAGTTTTGGGAAGATTTCCATTTCGGTTCTTTGGCCTTAATGTGAATTGCCATGCCAATACTCTAATGTGAGATCTCACACAATTAGAAACAAAAACAACAACAATCTGTCTTGTACTTAATTATAAAACACGTATTTTCATTAATATCATAATAAAGTAAGTTTGCATCGCTTAACAGCCCGTTGATTTAAAATGCAAATAAGCAGCCTATCATCAACATAAGCCCGTGCCCTGCAATACAAGCAGTGCCCAAAGGACAAATTATCCAGTCAAACTGAACCACTTTATGAGTCTCTGCCAGGGACTTATTAGAGTGTATTTATTGCAGACCTGGATACACTGCCAGTGCACAACACCTCCTGGAGGTCTCGGGACACTGCTAGCGAAACCAGGCGTTCTATTTAAAAAGCAAACACAGCCGCCTCGCGTTTTAGCTTTCCTTACATGAGCTTAATATGCTCTGCTGAGCTCAGTGCGTAGTTGGGCAAAACTGACTAATGAACCCAGTCAACATGTTTGTACTGGAGACAAATTTAGCTGCTTTGATTTTGCATGCATCTGTTTGTTACCACATAAATCATTTTGTGTTCAACGTTTGCTTCACAAAAAAAAAAAAGAAAAAGAAAAGAAAAAAAAACACTAGAATAAATATTTTCCGAGGAAGAATATTAAATGAGAACTGTGCTGTACATTAGTCATGTATCGAGTTATTTTATTTAATATTATATGTACAGATAAGCAGGAAAAATACAATGTTCAATATGGACATTGAACAATATTGTCAAATACTGAAAGCTCAAACCCTGGAGCAAAAAAATGTTTTTTAGCTCTGAATAAGGTAGACAGGACATATACAACAGAACGTAAGACATTTTCTACAAAGGGAACTTGAGGTATTGTCAGAAGGTAACTCAATGCCAGCTACATGCTTGAAATATGTGATCTAAATAGGCTTTTTGTAAAATATTCAAATAAACATACATAACCCCCCCCCCCCCCCCAAATCAGTACTGCTGGAGCCCTTTTAACGGCTCCAGGACATTTTAATGCATTGCTCGCCCCCGCCACCACGGTGCATCCGTGCATACCCACTGCTCGTACCCGTCGGAACACAGAAAACCAATCTCAATGCCTGGGATGAATGGACACAACCCCAATCTTAGAAGCTCTTTTTTTAGTATGTGTGTCATGAGGGTATATTATTGTTATTTAACTATTTAAGGGCTTGTAATTATGAACCGGACACACACACAAAAAAAAATCAATACATTGTGATAGGGACATAATTTAAATGGTGTGATAACTGGGACAAATGGGCAAATAAAATAAGTGGGTTTTAATTATGATAGCATGTTTTATTTTAAAACTATAATGGTTGAAAACTGAGAAATCATGTTTTTTTTTTTTATTTGTTTCGCACTATTCCTGTTAACCAGTTACCGTTTTTGGACGTAGATTCTACATCCTTAAAAGTGCCCCTGTATGTTCCAGGACGTAGAATCTATGTCCAAGATAAAAAAATGCCATTCCAATGCATGTGCGCACACGAGTAAGGCGCACATGCAAGCCCCCGTTAAGTTTTAACCCCTACCTAGCCTAGCTTATTAACCCCTGCTTATGCACATTAATGACTGCCACCTGTAGTGATCGGATGCGATCGCTTGGATGACAGTTTGGGGGCACAATGCTCTACAAATGCACTTCTCTGCCGCTGCCTAGCGATGCATCTGTACAGCACTAGGGGCCCTCAAACTGTTATCCTAGCGAACGCATTCGATCACTACAGACAGCAGGCTGGGGATAATGGAACACCAAATGCTCAGCTAGTATTAAAATATGGCATATGGATTATCGTTTAAATCGGGAATGGCCATACTATTCATCTTTATGTGTTTTATAACTGTAGGGTGTGTCATGTGAAAATTAGGAAGGGTGAAAAATGAAAAAAAATGGTATTCTCTCCATTTACGCCTACATTTTCCCCATAAAATGACTATAAAATAAAACAGTTATTGGAAAAAATATTACCCAAAGAAAGCTTAAACTGTACTGAAAAAAAAACACAAGATATATATCTCTAAGATGGTATAAGTAACTAAAAAGCTACAACACAGCTTAAGTGTAGAAAATGTCAGGAACCTTAAGGGGTAAAAACCTTGGAATGTGAACTAGTTAAAATGCATTTAGAATAAAATAATGTTTAGCAAAATGTACCACCCAAAGAAAGCCTAATTGGTGGTGAAAGAAAAACAAGGTATACGGTAGATAATTTTGTTGTGATAAGTAAAAATAAAGTTATTGGCAAATAAGTGGGAGGAGCTCTGAAAATTGCTCTGATCCATAAAAACCCCTTGGGGTAAAGTGGTTAAACACAAATGTGTCAATAATGAATTACATGACCAGTCTAGGACAGACATCCAGTACAAGCTCATTGGTTAGGTATAAAACCTATTATATTAGAAATACCTCCTTCCTCGGTTTTAAAGGAGCATGTAGCACTATGGTTTTTGCATTTATCAACATGCTTTGTCATAATGATGGTAAGCATAGGCTAACATGTTTTGTGACACAGCACCCGCTTCCTCAGGACCAAGGAGGTATATAGCTCTACTGCACAGGCGCAAGTCTTCTGCGCCTGCGCAGTAGAGCGGACCCGACAGAGATCAGCTATTTTCACCTATCTCCGTGCGGAGAGCCACAACAGCGCCCCCGCTGGAGCCATGAAAGGTAAATAAATCAGCGCTTCTTATTGCCCGTCAGGCTTGTCGAGGGAGGATTCTGGGACACTTCTGGGGAGCCAGTGCTGGACTGCCTGCAGCTACAGGGGAGGGGGAAGCCTCTTACAGGGGAGGGGGAAGCCTCATTGGGACCCTGAGACTTCCCCCTCCCAAGGTGAGTACCCCCCCAAGGGAACCTTTTTTGTTACAGGTTCCCTTGAAGACAAGGTAGAAACTCACCTGGGCTCAAATGGAAGTTTTTTGAAGAAACGAACGCCTGCAGTCTTTACTGTTATTTTTTTATGTTTTTTCATCTGAATGAAAAACCTTTGGACTACATCAAGTAGGCAGTTTAGACCTCTTGTCTTTGCTCCAATGCCCCTTGCTGCATACCAGGTACGAATAAGGTGGTTTCAGCGAACAGCACTCTGAAACTAGTGGCCGCTATAGCAGTAATGCTATAGTGCGCGGGGCGCGTAAGGATAATTTGGGGTTCAAGCAATTGCGGGACGCTGAAATAGTTCTCCCTCTGAGATGCTATGAGTTGGAGGGGGAATAGTATTTAACGCCCCCGGGAATTTGAGCAGCAGCATTTTCAGTTCACCCAGCACCCAGCTCACCGGCGGCATAACTATACTTATGCATCAGGCATGTTTTAATATGTGACATTTCATACACCATAATGATGACAGCAAGACATGTAGGCATCATCTAACCACTACCATTCGTCCTGTATATTAGAATATAGTATATTAGAATGAATTCCCAGCTTGACTGAGAACTTTAAAGCAGACCCAAACCAAACATTTTTGTTAATTCAAAATATTTAGTTGCACCACTCTGACACATACAAAGATAAATAAACACTACTTCAAGCCTATGAGCACTTCAGTGCATGCATTTCACCCTTCTCTTTTCATTACTAGAGTTATACAGGTGGCAGCCATTAGCAATTCCTCCTTTGCCGGACACCTCCTACTCCACCAGTCTGCCGGATTCTGTCCCGGCAATATGAAAGGAAGGGAGGGAATCCTCCAATAAATGTAAAACATGTTATATTTGTCATCATGCAGCTGAAAAAGGCTGCTATGTATTATTATAATTTTGAGAATAGATTTTATTTCCGAAATCTTGCATTTTTAATTTGGGTCCACTTTAATGTCTATTGAGCAGCAGAAGGGGGAGAGTGCAATAACTGGGTACCAGATGTTGGCAGTGCCAATTATCTTATGGGAAAATGATCAACAGCAGAGTTTTTAAGTATGCCCTGTTGATTATTTTCACTTACATTGGTCATATGGGAGTTGTTCTACATAGAGAAGGTCAACAACATGCAAATAATTCCGGTTTACATGCAAATTTCATCTCCTTGTATTCAGCTTGGAATTGGGCCAATCAAAGTCAATTCCTGTGGATTTTCACTAATCGAGTTCCAAGCTGAAAACTATTTGCATTAGATTTGCAAGCAAGGTGGAATACTTTACATCTTGCTAACCAGCTCTAGTTCCCCACTCTTATAGATGTTAGTGTAATGTCAGGCTTGGCAAGTTATCAGTTCACAGCTCAGCTCCTATGCCCCAATCTATCCCCACCTTCTTCACCCTATGTGGCGCGTCCCCGCTTGAACGGGAGGTGAGGAAACAACACCTGCCCGACTTCGGTTACACCCAGGCCTTGTAGGTGCAAGGTATAGGAGCTGAACGTAGAGTGAACAATGTAACTCACCAGAACCTAACAGGAGATAAACAGAGTCCAGTAACAATCCGAGGTCATACACGTACAATCAGAAGTATCGAGGTACACAAGGAGCAGGCGAAATCAAGGTCAGGTAATCCTAGGTCGGTCCAGGCAGGGATCAGAGAATAGTCAGGGATCAGGCAGAAGGTTGGTTCAGGCGGCAGGCAAAGCGTAGTCAGATTCCAGGCAGAGGTCGGTTCACAGGTAATCAATAAGCAGTATATCACACCCAGCAAAAGCACACAGCCAAAGCTATCACGGGCAATCACAGGAAGCATTTAGCAGGTTTAAATACTTCATGCAACCAATCAGTGGTCGACCACATGCACACGGCAGCCAATCACACGCAGGCAATAATTCTGTTTAAGTGTCAGCTGAAGAGATCAGCTGACACTGGTAGCAATACATGTTAGTTGGTTAACAACTCAGCTGACTAACAAAACCTCCTGGCTGTATATTAGCTATAGATTACTGGTTAAAGGCATCCCCTCTGGCGTGGGAGACCAGGGTTCAATTCCAGCCAGGGACAGTATTCATATTTTATATTTATTAACCTCCTTGGCGGTCTGATTCTTTCCAGATTTTAGGGTCTAAAAGCGGTGCAATTTTTTTCCACTCTTTCAGACCCTAAAACCTGAAAAAAATCATTCTGGCAGGGAGATCTGCAGCAAAATAAAAAAAAAATGTACCTTCCTGGGCTACTGTGCTGCAGTTTTCTCTTTGCCCACAAGATGGCGCTAATATACATATAAACGAACTTCTCTATATTTCTCTAATATAGAGAAGTTCGTTTTCAATATTAGCCCCGCCCCCGATGACGTCACGCTGCCACCACCGCTCTGCTGCCACCACGGCTGCGCTGCTCCAACTGGCTGCCGGGTCCCCAGAAGAATAGCGGGGACATGGGGGATCCCGGCGGCCAGGGAAAGACCCCACACTGCCGGGGAGAGAGGCTGGAGTCCCGCTGCGCAGCGAGATCGCGCGCGGGACTCCACAACTACAGGTAAAGCTCTGCAATGCCTACCCCGACCTGAGCTTGGGATCACCGCTAATAGCTTATTTTTTCTACCCCGAGCTCAGGTCGGGAAAACCGGCAAGGAGGTTAAATAACCCCTCTCAGCTGACTAAACTGTCAGCTGACACTACCTCTGTCGCCGCCTCAGACCATACTGTGGCCGAGAGGAGCGAGACAGCCGCCCACCAGTATGCACAGAGCGATCCCCAGTGCACGCACCACCAGCGGAGGATGGCCGTTGACATGCGGAAGTGGAGGTCCCGACGCAACTCTCGCCAGGAGCGGTCGCATTGCGGGAACCTCCAGGTGAATTCCTAACAGTTGGATTGTTGTTCATTGACAAGTTTCCTTTAATGAATGTAAAACCATCTAGTTGTGCGTGATCTGGTATTAGTCAGGGAGAGAATTCAAACACATAACAACAAAAGTTGTTTAGGTGATATCTTTAACCACTTAGGTCTATCTGAACGGATAGATCCTGCCCTGCTGGTGCTGCGCCAGTCGCGCTCCCGTGCGTGCTCTCGCCACCTTTCGCTGCGCCAGAGATCATTGAATGGGAACACATTTCCCATTAATTGATCTATGTCTCCGTAAGAAAAAACGACGGCTTCTCTGAAAAGCCACGCTTTTTCTATGTCTCTTGTCATCCCTTCACTTCAGGATGAAAAAACAAAAAATGACTGTGGCCCTCTTGTGGCCAAATAGTAAAACTACATCTACATACTTTTTTTAAAAAAAAATATACACAATCAATTACATTTAAAATTACCTGTTTACCTTCCCACTCCAAAAAAACCCAAATACAATTTTTTATAAAAAATAAATAAATAACAATTAAAAAAAAAAAAAACATAAATAGTAACCTAAGGGTCTGAACTTTTTTAATATGCATGTCAAGAGAGTATTTTACTATAATTTTTTAAATTAAAAGCCTCTAAATAGTGATGGATGCAAATTGAAAAAATGCACCTTTATTTCCAAATAAAATATTGACGCCATACATTGTTATAGGGACATAATTTAAATGTGTAATAACCAGGACAAATGGACAAATAAAATATGTGGGTTTTAATTATGGCAGCATGTATTATTTTAAAGCTATAATGGTAAAAAACTGAGAAATAATTATTTTTTTTAATTTTTTTCTTAATATTCCCGTTAACATGCATTTAGAAAAAAAAATGTACCACCCAAAGAAAGCCTAATTGGTGGCAGACAAAACAAGATATAGATCAATTAATTGTGATAAGTACTGATTAAGTTTTTGGCGAATGAATGGGAGGTGAAAGTTGCTTGGATGCATAAGCTGAAACGACACTGTAGGCAGAAGTGGTTAATGACTATCTGTACAAGATTTCTTTGCAAGCTTTAGAAACTTTAGGTTTCTTCTTCAGACATGTTTCAGGACTGGATCAGAACCATACAAGTAATGTCACATACAGAAGCTTATATACAATATATTATACAGCAATGTGACGCCATTTTACAGTCTTCCTTTACATTTCAAAAAGAGGAAGACCAGGGCTGGATTTATCATAAGGCACTGTAGACACGTGCTTCCCCACTCCCCTCCTCAAGTGCCTCCGTCTTGCCTTACGTATGCAGAGTCCCAAGTCGAGTGTAAATGAGAGGTTACTCACCCGGGTCTCGGCATTCCACTGACCAGATTTCCCTTCAGTTGGGGGCACTTCTAGCTACTTAATACTCAGGTTCTTCTAGCTACCTAATACTTGGGGGCACCTCTATCTACCTATGAGCAAGCGGAATAAGGAGGAAGTGACAGCTGGGCTAGCCATCACACTTGCGTTGCAGTTTGGTTTTGTAGGTTCGTGGAGGGCGAAATCTAGGGTGCCAGGACATCTGTGCCTATCGGCTCCTGTGATGTAAATCTGGACCTGAGGAAGACTGTAACATGGCGACAGATAATTTTATACTCTAAAACAGTGTTCCCCAACCCTGTCCTCAGGGCCCACCAACAGCGCATGTTTTGTGAAAACCCACACAGGTAGTTAATCAGCTCTACTAAGACACTAATTACCCCTCCTGTGAATGTTTGGAGTTTCCTGCAAACATGTACTGTTGGTGGGCCTTGAGGATAGGGTTGGGGAGCTCTGCCCTAGAAAATCATATATAAGCTTCTGTACGTGACATTACTTTGTATGGTTCTGATGCAGTTCTGTAACATGCCTGAAGAAGAAACTTGTAAATACATCTAGTACAGTTAATCATTAAGGTATCACCTAAACAATTTTTGTTGTTATGTCATTTGGATTAAAGCCATCTAGAAAGAGCTGTACTTTCCAGTCCTTGGATGTGGCACACAGCAGTGCCATAAATCTGAAACAGAGCAAGGAAGATTATACTCCCTCTGAATCGCCTGTGAATGTTATGCAATCTGGGGACAGGAGACTGCAGAAAAATGGAGGATGTGTCAATTGCATTCTGTTTCTCAGATGTACTGATTCAATTATTGGGGCTTTCTTGTGAGTAAGGGCTCTTATGCTCTAAGTTATGGCCTTGTCTATATTTCTATAAAAACATTAAAAAAAGAACTACATTCAGTGTCTCTGCTTCTGGACATCAGATTCTTAGCTAGAGCGGATGCGCTAGGTATGTGCCAGTGATTTATGGATGTCATGCTCTGCTTTACCCTGGAGCACTAGTTTTATTAGCTAGTAATAAGACTTGCCTTTCCTCAGTAAAAAGTCAATGAGTTTTGCATTATGTGCTGGCCAACAAATTGTCTTACACACTGTCCATCAGTCAAGTTGGTGGGCCTAACTCTGTATACCAGTGATTACCTCTTTAAAAAAAAATGAAATTGAAGTATAATCAAAATAAGATCTGTAAGTAGCTCTATTTTATTGAGACTAGAAACTGACCCTTCTGCCTTTTAGTCTTTGTAGTTAAACAAAATGGACTCCACATAATGAGATGTTTACCTAACTTCTTCCCAGGTGAATCAGAGAAAAGAAGAGCTAATATTTGTGAAGCAGGTTTATCATGCATGTCTCTAATCACATGGCCAGTTAACCCTTTAGCTTCAAATGTATTATTATTATTATTTGTTACATTTCCTCTGCTTCTAATTAGTACAGCTGCAATGGTCATTTGTGGCCACTTGTCACTAGAGGGCAGTGTGAAATATCATAAACAAGTACTTCTGTTTTCAGTTTCTATATTTTCTGCTAATAGGGAGAGATCACAGCATTTCAAGAAATTACAGCATGACAAGTTCTGCCAGCTGAGATCAAAAGCAGTGCACTTATCTCAAACAAAAAAACTCTATTGAAGCTGCTAATGGGTAAAAGGACAACTGTGGTGAGAAGAATATGGTGGCTGCCATATTTATTTCCTTTTAAACAATACCAGTTGCTGGCAACCCTGTTCATCTCCTTGGCAACAATAGTGTCTACATCACACACATGAATCAAACATGCAGCTCAAGTTGTCAGATTTGATAATAATGTCAGAAACACCTGATCTGCATATGCTTGTTCTGGGTCTATGGCTAAAATTATTAAAGGCAGAAGATCAGCAGGATAGCCAGGCATCTGCTTCTGCTTAAAAGGAAATAAATATGGCAGCCTCTATAGCCCTCTCTTTTCAGTTGCCCTTTAAGGAGAGAGCAGCGGCCACTCAATTAGTTACCCTGGTCATGTGTGTATGTACAGAAGTGAATGTACCCCATTTATTATCTGCTACCACTGCTGGGACCTAATGTCAGTTTCCTAGGGAAAAGTTGACTAACCTCCTAGTGTCCAAGATTCGGGAATGTGGGAGGTTACTGGGGGTGGGGGTGTAGGGGTAAAGGGGTGTGATTATTATTACAAACTCCACAGTGTTTAGGCTTTGAACCTGGAAGTGTAGTACTATGAGCTGAAAGTGCTAGCCGCTCACTGTGCAGAGGATGCTAACTGCTCAGTAGGAAATCAAAGTATCTCTACAATGGCTAATGTTTGTGTATGAAGCTATGACAAGGAAATCAATGTGGTCACTAAATTGGGTATACTTCATTGTAAATGGATGAGTGACAGGTTAACTTTAAAGCCTATTTCCAGAAATTTGAAAAATAAGTAAGCTGAGCACCCCCTACACCACGAGGATTCCTTGTATAGATACAGTATCCCATGAAATGTAAAAAAAAAATGTTTTAGAATGAGCAAACTGCTTCTTTGTATTTTTTCACAAACTTAGCTGTCTTGGCTAGATACCCTCCAATAGGTACTTTGTAGGTGTGAGGGTGAATGGGAGACAGTAGTCAGTATAGAGATGCACCTGGCTTGCGAAGCAGGTTGTTTCTGGGCATAGCGCTGAAGGGTAAGGGCCCTTTTACACTTAATCAGTTACTATCAGTTACAACTGAAAGAAAACTGATTTTTAAAGTAATGCCCATGTTTTCCTATGGCACAATTCCCACTATACGCATTTTAACTGAAATCTTTTTCACAATAAAATGCTATGGAGAAAACATGTACTAACGCATACTAATGCACACCAACGCATTAAGTGTAAAAGGGCCCAAGGGGTAATTTGGGGTTTTGGACCCCGAAATACATCTCCCTCCGAGTTGCAATGACTAATATTTAACGCTGCCAGGGATTTGATCAGCAGGTCATTCGGCACACCCTGCACCCAGCTCACAGGCGGCGTAAAAATACATATGCCCAGCTTGGATAACAGATAATATCAGATTTGCCCAATGCCAGAACTGAACCGCAATGCAGATGTCAGCAAGGTAATGACATGATATAAAACACTTTTATCTGACTGTGCAAACAATGCTGATGGCATGAGTGCACTAAAGCTCTTAAGCTAATATTTTCTTTTTGTTAGGAGCCGAATGGAAAGGTTTTTGCCACCCTGATATGATTGCTGTGCATATGTCACAGTCAACATTTAACCCCTTACAATAAAAATCTGAATGTGAGACACCAGGACGGTTCTATATAACATCAAACCATATTACCACTGTAAATAACAATCACACTCTAGGCATTTTCTGAAGGTAAAGCAATGTAGTACCTTTCAGTATGTTTTTGGTATGTGAGAGGAAATTGTTGCACCTGGAGGAAATCCCTGCACACAGATAAAAGGAACACACAGACTCCATGCAGATAGTATCTTGCCCAGGATTAGTGAGGGTCCGTGAGATGGAAATAATTCAGCATGCAAACTGTATGTACTGTAGCTTGGCACTGCATGTATCAAAAACTGCAAGAAGTTAATTTGGTTGGCTGAATTCTAAGTTGCATATAATTTTCATTGAATTGACATGGAAGTTAGAATTATTAGCATCTCATTAACCATCTGTAGCCAGTATCCAAGCCTGGAACTCTTCTCTGCAAGGCTAGAATTCTAACCAGTACGCCATGATGTTATCCATGAGGATCAATAGCTTGTATGAAATATAGGGATGCTCATTTGGATTCTGCGGAAATGAAATTTCTGCATCTCCGATCGGAGAATCAGATTTCTGTGGAAATACCACATTACCAGTGCAGTGGCTGGATAGTGTACTGGTTAAGGCCACCACCTTTGACATGGGAGCCCAGGGTTTGAATCCTGGCTAGGGTCAGTACCTATTCAGTAAGTAGTCCTTAGGCAAGACTTCCTAACATTGTAAGGTGGCCTCTTCAGCTCGTCCAAGTGGCTGCAGCTCTTACGTGCTTTGAGTCCGCAGGAGAAAAGCACTATGCAAATGTTCAGATTAATAACTCTGCAATTGTAGGGCTGATTCACACTTGGGTGACTTTTAGCGCTTTGCTGAGCATTGGCGATGAGCAAAGCACTGTTGCTAATGTATCCCTATTGGTTAATTCTCACTGCAGCAATTGCAATTTGCATAAATCACAAATGAGCTGCATGCAGCACTTTTCGGGTGAGTGAGATGTGATTCTCAGTCTGTTGAACAGGAATCACAACACAAATTGTGGCAAAATCGTGATGTAAAATCAATCACGATTTGCGTTTGTAGTGTGAACAAGCCCTTAGTCCAATCAAAGAACGCAGAAGAATTTGACCAATCATAGATTGCAGAGTCAACTCAAAAGTATTTGGCCAATCAGAGAATGCAAAAAATGACCAAAAAAGACTACTTGGAAAACAGAAATTGGAATTCAGAATCGGTAATCGACATTGGTGGAAAATGAAATTTCAGCTGAATCGGAAATCAACATTTTCAACCATCCCTAATTGCCACTACTGGTGGTTGTGGTTGACTGAAGGCCAGCCTCCTAACTGGATGGAACACAAATTTGATGCAAGGTCCTGCATGGCCTCATAGACATTTACAGACTTCACTATCTTAAAGGTGGCTCAGAAAAGGGAAATCGGAAATCCGCAGAATCGACAATCAGCAGTGGTGAAAATGGAATTTCAGCGGGATAGGAAATCAGCATTTCCAACCAACCCTAATGAAATACATAAAGTAGATACATATGTTTACTGAGCATCATACATGTATTGCATGCTGCATATTTCCTCATTGTTCTGTAGTATCCACTTATAACATTCCCCTTGTCTATTGACCCCCCTCCTCCTCTTGGTGTCCGTGTGTGTCTTGAGAAGTCACCTGAGGCGTGTTTTACTCCTGACAGCATTTAACACATCAAAACAGTTGTCACATCAAATGATTTCCTGTACAATCTGAGGCTTTGTTTCTTAATACAGCATTGATCAGCCTTCTTCTTGCATTTAAGGGATGATTTAATTTCCATTTAAACGCGCACAATAAAGCCCTTTTAAACGCCAGCAATCAGCTCTCAACCATTGTAGATACCATCTGAAGTGATATTTTCCCTGGTTAAGGATTAATAGTTACAAAGCGATACCTCTAATATTATTATTTTTTTGTCCTTTTAGTGCAAGCGATATGCTAATTATCTATACATTTGTCATAGCTCAGTAGTATTAAACAAGCAGTGCTTTCTCTTTTGACTGTATGATCCCTTGTTTTCTGATCTGCATCTCCATCGATAGCCGAGAATGATTTTGGTACACAGTTTTTAGCCTTGTTGCTATGGAAACCCACTGAGGTGCAGGGATGATTGCTACTTATGATTTCTGCCTAGCATTGTTTTTGAATGCTCCATATTAATCACATCACAGGGATTAGGTATTGTCATAGGAAATAAAATGTAAGAAAGAATCTTATTGTCATTTCTCATCGCTACAGCTATCATTGGGTCACAGCAAAGCTCAGCTTATTTGAAGTTGTCTTTGTGTGTATGGCAATTTTATTGCTGCCATTTCTCTTGACAGTGGGTATTACTTTGTCTTCTCTAAAATAATTTTCTTATCCTCCAATGAAATGGTTATTATATTGATTATCTGTCTTTATATGAAGCATTATTAGCTCTCGCACTTTAAATCTTGATATCCAATTTTTCTTCCAGGAATTATAGCATTAAAGGCATTTATGAAAATCGAGTGGAGTAATAGGCTGCGTCTGCCATGAGATGGAGGTATTGATAAGATCTGAGACAGTTTTTTGCATCATTTTTTATTTGTTACTTTTCTTATATTCTTTTGCTTCGAATCCTCTGCTGACCTATGTTGGATTTTCAGCAGCTCTAGTTTCACTATAGAGCTTCTTTAAAGAGGAACTCCAGTGAAAATAATGTAATAAATAAGTGCTTCATTTTTACAATAATTATGTATAAATGATTTAGTCAGTGTTTTCCCATTGTAAAATCTTTTCTCTCCCTGATTTACATTCTGACATTCATCACATGGTGACATTTTTACTGCTGGCAGGTGATGCCAGTGGAAGGAGATGCGGCTTGCTTTTTTGGCAGCTGGACCCAGCTGTAAACAGCTGTTATTTTCCACAATGCAATGAGGTTCACAGACAGGAAGCTGTTATGGCTATCTCTTTGTTATTTTAACAATAAAAGAGCTATACATCATTGACGTGGTGCTGTTGATTTATCGTGTAGGATCATGGTCCTGGCATCCCTCTGTGGGAGGGGTTTTCTCACAATATCAGCCATACAGAGCCCCCTAATGATCCGTTTGTGAAAAGGAAAAGATTTCTCATGGAAAAGGGGGTATCAGCTACTGATTGGGATAAAGTTCAATTCTTGGTCACGGTTTCTCTTTAAATGCTTCCTTCGTAACAGTATAGCAGTAGGAGAACAGAGGCGCCAGCAGGATAAAAGTGGATAAAAACTTTAAAATTTGCTGGGAGGAAGCGGTAGACTTACCTCCATAAAGCAGACACGAAAGACTGTCTGAATAGTAGTCACATTTATTAATTAGTACCCCAAAACAGTGCAACGCGTTTCGCAGGCCCAGCCCGCTTCATCAGGCAATAAACATGGGGACAAGACTGTAGACAAGAGACAGTACATTATGCTATAGTAAATTCTGCAAATTTGCATATTAATATATTGCATATCATAAAGCATACCATATGAAAGAAATTGCTTCGTGGAGATGGCATAAAAGAGTTGGCTGTGCAAGTAAACAATAGGGGGTAGAGGCTATGGTGCTCATGATAGTAATGGGCTATGGGGTGTTATTTTACACAGATTTGCAATGAGTGGTATTGGAAATGGAAAAGGGTATATGTCAGCAAGAGTAATGGGTAATAGAGCATTGAGAAGAGAACAGCGGGCCAGAAATACAAGGTAAAGTGTGCAAATAAAATAACATAAAGAACTCACCAGAATTTCAGCAATAGCAGGTGTAGCGCCTCAGTGAAGTGGTGAGGATGCTCAACTCCTTATATATACAGGTTCTTGCTAAAAGGGCCAATTAGATGTATGGGAGGTGTTAGGTGGGCGGGGTTAGGGTGAGTGTGCGAGCAGCCAATGGGCTCTCGCCACCTGTGTTCAGTGAGTTGGGTTTTTGGGAAGGGTGGGTGGGGTTAGGGCGGGCTTGTGAGTAGCCAATGGGCTCTCGCCACCTGTGTTCAGGTAATGTAAATACTCTTACACATCAATCCCTCTGTCAAATATACTAATGATATTCCCACTGGATCGAATCATTATATTTATTTAAATCTTGAAAAAGACCTTTGCATATACTTTTTTACTTAATTTATTCTTTTGCCTAATTTACAGCATCCAAACACCACCGAGTAGATAATGCCCCAGCCAGGGTTTGAACCCTGGTCTCCCATGTCAAAGGCAGTGCCCTTAACCAGTACTCTATTCAGCTAGTACACTATTCAGCTGCACATTTGGTAACCATGATACCTGTATCCGCCCCCCAACTACCCAATTACCTGAACACAGGTGGCGAGAGCCCATTGGCTACTCACAAGCCCGCCCTAACCCCACCCACCCTTCCCAAAAACCCAACTCACTGAACACAGGTGGCGAGAGCCCATTGGCTGCTCGCACACTCACCCTAACCCCGCCCACCTAACACCTCCCATACATCTAATTGGCCCTTTTAGCAAGAACCTGTATATATAAGGAGTTGAGCATCCTCACCACTTCACTGAGGCGCTACACCTGCTATTGCTGAAATTCTGGTGAGTTCTTTATGTTATTTTATTTGCACACTTTACCCTGTATTTCTGGCCCGCTGTTCTCTTCTCAATGCTCTATTACCCATTACTCTTGCTGACATATACCCTTTTCCATTTCCAATACCACTCATTGCAAATCTGTGTAAAATAACACCCCATAGCCCATTACTATCACGAGCACCATAGCCTCTACCCCCTATTGTTTACTTGCACAGCCAACTCTTTTATGCCATCTCCACGAAGCAATTTCTTTCAAATGGTATGCTTTATGATATGCAATATATTAATATGCAAATTTGCAGAATTTACTATAGCATAATGTACTGTCTCTTGTCTACAGTCTTGTCCCCATGTTTATTGCCTGATGAAGTGGGCTGGGCCTGCGAAACGCGTTGCACTGTTTTGGGGTACTAATTAATAAATGTGACTACTATTCAGACAGTCTTTCGTGTCTGCTTTATGGAGGTAAGTCCACCGCTTCCTCCCAGCAAATTTTAAAGTTTTTATCCACTTTTATCCTGCTGGCGCCTCTGTTCTCCTACTGCTATACTGTGTCCACCCCTGGTGGAGGGGTGATCTACCCCCTTTCGCATCTACAGAGAGCGACTTCTTATCCCTGAGTGAGGACAGGTCTAATCTCCTCACCTGCCTATACAGTGGTTGCCTGTGTGGTAACCCATGTTTGTGAGTATAATTTTCTCACGATAACCTTTATTTCATTTATGCTTAACATACTACACTATATTGGGCTCTCGGTTTCTCTACACTTTATCCTTCGTAACAGTGCTCCCCTTTAGAGTTCCTACAATTTAGTACTCCTCCATTAGAGTTACAGTATTTCAATTTAGTGACCTTATTACTCTGAATCAAGTAAAAAGGGCACCAGGGGCGTATCTGGGTAAGATAGAGCCTATGGCAAACACTGAAATTGTGCCCCCTTTCCCTTGGTCAAAGCCCCTTTCCTTCTAAGAACAGCATCCCTTCTCGCATGCATGTTAAGTAACTTTTTGGAAATATCTTATTCCCTTTCTGTCCTCTTTTCTAACACTAAGCCAAGTGCGCCCTACATACATAAGTTAAGTAGCCATGTTCCCCAGATAACAGAATACATTTGATCTGAGGTCTGAGTTATAGTGAGGCACCGGGGTAGGTGTGGGGGAGCAGCACAGGGGCAGGCATGAGGGCGCAGCACAGGGGCAGGCATGAGGGCACAGCACAGGGGCAGGCATGAGGGCGCAGCACAGGGGCAGGCATAAGGGCGCAGCACAGGGGCGGCATGAGGGCGCAGCACAGGGGCAGGCATAAGGATGCAGCACAGAGGCAGGTATGGGGGCGCAGCACATGGGCAAACATAAGTGTGCAGCACAGAGGCAGGCATAGCTCATGTACCATGGGCGCCATGCCTGCCCCTGTGCTGCGCCCTTATACCTGCCCCTGTGCTGCACCCCTATAGACATGCCTCTCAAGGGCACCGCACGACCACCGGGATTTAGGTGCTGTCATAGGCCGTAATGTGAAGTGTCTAATTAATTTGTTTTAGCACCTCAGACAGAAAACTGATGGTGGGCATCCTAAATTCATTGCAGTCCATACATGTACTGCCTCATGTAGGTGACATAAGATATAGCACAAGAAAAGTCCAAACACAGCAAAAGGCAATCTGCTGGTGGGCCTTGGATATTAAATACAGTTCAGGCCAATACTACCATCGTCAGGCAGAAGAAGTTATTTTTTTAAATTCACCATAAAAATATAAGATACTCCATCTAAAATGTAAATTAAAGAAAAGTATTTAAAGAAAAATATTCTTGTGTGTGATTCCTCTGTCATGTGACAATAGGTCTCCATAAGTTCAGTACCTTGGAGAGCTCCTGCTGTGAGGTAACTGATCAAATGCACTCAATCAACCACCTCAGATAATGAGCGGTCCTTTGCTGCTGCTACTGACAAGTGAGAGAGCTGTCAGTTAAGAAGAATGAATCAAGAGTGAATTAAGTCCTTTTTATATTGTTAGCAAATCATCCCCCAGGTTTCACTTGAAATGCTCCTTTACTTCAATACAAAAATATATATAATATATATCATCACTATACAAGTCATTTATAGCAGAATGTCATTAAATACTATCAACTTTCAACAGTGGCGTAGCTAAGGAGCTCTGGGCCCCCCAAGCACTCTGTACATAACTAGTGATGCTCGGATACCCCCGATCACGGATTTAAATAAATCCGGCTACGGCAGTCCCAAAATCCAGATAAGCCGTAATTGTGACCCGGATTTAAAACTGAGTTATGAATTAGAATTCGATTTTAGCCGTGATTACCAATAGAACCTGGGATCACGGGTCGTGATTCATGATTAGCCACTTGCTGACCGCGTCACGCCGATGGACGTGGCGACAGCCCCAGGACTGCCTACCGCCAATCGGCATAAGGTCCTTGGGGCGTGGTTTGCGGGAGATCGCACATCCTCCCTCTGATGATGGAGCTCTGCTCCGCCTTCAGTCTCCCAGCGGCGATCGACGCTAGGAGACTGTTAGAAGGCGAAACCGCCATCTTTTATTGCTGTACAGCACTGCAATCTAAGGCAGCGCTGTACTGGGGACAGCCGTGTGACACGGCTGTCCCCCTAGGAGGCACCACAGCAATCTGCTGTCATAGGCTGAAGCCTATGACAGCCAATCACACTGATTGGTTGGCGGGGGAGTAGAAAAAAAATAGACTAAATTTATTTAAAAATAAAGGACATATTTCCCCCCCCCCAAAAAAAAATAAACACTGGGGGAGTGATCAGACCCCACCAAGCTCTGTTGGTGGGGGGAATCACTTGTGTGCTTAGTTGTGCGGCCCTGCAGTGAGGCCTTAAAGCTGCAGTGGCCCATTTACAGAAAAATGGCTTGGTCTTTAGGGGGGTTTAACACTGCCGTCCTCAAGTGGTTAAAAGCCCAACAAAACCCGTGGACTTTAGCGGTTAATAGCAAAGCCCCCTTACATGTTAGAAACACCAAATTTGCCAGATATGTTACTAAGAATAGTGGGAACAAGAGGAAAAATTTTTTTTAAAAGACCTTATAGTTTTTGAGAAAATCGACTTTAAAATTTCAAAGGAAAAACATATACATTTAAAAGCGGTTAGTTAATGAAGCAAAACCCACCGACTTTAGTGGTAAGCCCCCTTACATGCTAGAAAGACGAAATTTGCAGGATATGTTAAAAAAACAGTGGGAGAAAATATTATTTTCCTATTTTTTAAAACTTTTTTTTTATGTGAAAAAGGTGGGAATTTTTTTTTTAATAATGTGGAGTCCTCCCTACCAAGCATATTTAACCCCTTGTCCCCATGCAGGCTGAGATAGCCAGAATGTGAAGCACTGGCCGACTGGGGCTTCTCACCCTGAGCCATACCAGCCCGCATGGTCCATGGTATGGGGGGATCTGGGGGAGAGGGGTGGCCAAGACTTCCCCTCCCCCCAGAGCCCTTTTCCAATCTTTAGACATGGGGCTCTTCCCCACCTTCGGTGCCCCAGGAGGAGGTGGGGGCGATGAACCCCTGGGGGGGTCATGGTGGCATCTGGGAGTCCCCTTTATGAAGGGGACCCCAGATGCCTGCCCCCTTCCCAGGAGAAATGAGTATAGGGGTACCCCTTACCCATTTCCACAAAGGGTTAAATGAAATAAAAACACAAAGACAAATAAAGTCCTTTAATAATTTTAATTAACCAGAAATACTTACCTGTACCTTTAAAAAAAATTTTCCCAAGCTAATATCTTCAGAAAAGGTTCCACACCAATATCCTCTGTCTTGCAATCTTCAATAAGTTGATTGAAGATCACCGCGCACCGCCGCCACACATGCCGTCCCCTCCAAACTGCTCTCAGCTATACTAAGTATAGCTGAGAGCATGTCCTATGTGGATGCTATACCGCCAGCTCCCTCTGTCTTCCCTGCCTCCCACACCTGTCACCCACACCCATGCTGGTGCCCAGTGCACCCATAGCTTTGCTATTAACCGCTAAAGTCGGCAGGTTTTCAGGTGATAATCATGGATATTTTCCCCGTGATCCCGAATACTTGGAATAATGGCTGAATTCATGATTGACTGCCGTGATCGATTCCCAATCACGGATTCGGATCACGATGTCGGATAGTGAAAAAATGCTCGTGAATCATGGCTATGCCATGATTACGGATTGTATCCGAGCAACACTGTACATAACCATTGATATGGCACACCAAAACCTGCCAAAAGCATCTTGAAATTTCCCTCCAAGGCTCCCCATTGGTTCCTTATTGACCAATGGGGATTCTCCTGATCCCCATTGGTCTATTAATGAACCAATGGGGAGCCTTGGAGGGAAATTTAAAGATGCTTTTAGCTCTCAGCTATACTTTGTGTGCAGGGATCTTCAATCAACTTAATGAAGATCACAAGATAGAGAATATTGGTGTAGGACCTTTTCCAAGCATATTGGCGTGGGGACATTTTTTTAAAGGTACGGGTAAGTATTTCTGGTTAATTAAGATTAATAAAATACTTTTCTAGTGATTGTGTTTTTATTTCATTTAACCCTTTGTGGAATTGGGTAAGGGGTACTTTGTACTCATTTCTCCTGGGAGAGGGGGAGGCATCTGGGGTCCCCTTCTTAAAGTAGACTCCCAGATGCCACCATGAACCCCATCCGAGGGAGTCATCGCCCCACCTCTTCTTGGGGCACCGAAGCTGTGGAAAAGCCCCTTGTCCATGAATTGGACAGGGCTCCGGGGGGGGGGGGGGAGGGGAAGGCTTTGCTGCCTCTCCCCCTGGAGCCCCCCATTCCATGGACCATGCGGGCTGGTATAGCTCAGGGTGTGAAGCCCTAGTCGGCCAGGACTCTGTATGCTGGCTATCCCAGCCTGCATGGGGGACAAGGGGTTAAATATGCTTGGTGGGGGGACACCACACCATTTTTTTTTAATTTGCCACTTTCTGAACATAACCCCTCCCCCCCCCCCAAAAAAAAAAAAATTAGGAAAAGATTATTTTTTCCCACTGTTCTTTTTAACATATTCTGCTAATTTCGTGTTTCTAGCATGTAAGGGGGCTTTGCTATTAACTGCTGAAGTCGGCGGGTTTTGCTTCATTAATTAACTGTAATTTACGCATTTAAATGTATACATTTTTTCTTTGAAAATCTAAAATCGATTTTCTCAAAAACTTTAAGGTCTTTTTGAAAAAAAAATCTTCCTCTTATTCCCACTATTCTTCTTAACATATCTGGTAAACTTGGTGTTTCTACCTTGTAAGGGGGCTTTGCTATGAACCGCTAAATTCGGCAGGTTTTCAGGTGATAATCACGGATATTCTTCCCGTGATCACGGGCCGAATACTTGGAATAACGGCTTAATTCGTGATTGACTGCCGTGATCGACTCCCAATCATGGATTCGGATCACGATGTCGGATAGTGAAAAATGCTTGTGAATCACGGCTATGCTGTGATCACGGATTGTATCCGAGCAACACTGTCCATAACCAGAATCAGAATCAGAATCACTTTTATTTCACCAAGTACAGCAAGAGCTGTAATTGCTTGTGGAACACATGGCATAGGCAGAGTATAAAACAGACGCTGTGATGATTTGCTCAGCTGCCTGTGCAGGCAGGCAGCCTTTTTTTTTTTTTTAATATTCTTTATTTTAGATGAAAATCAACTGAAGTCAACATATATCAATCTAATTTAACATAAAATCTGCAAAGGTTGGTGAGAAAAGGCATTGCTATACAGTACAAGAATTTAGGAGACGCAGCTCCAATAGCATACAAACATTCTCACTATAGGTACAACTCTATTAACAAGCACATATAACAGTTAACAATCATCGTTTTTAATTAAATGAACTCAAATGTCCATGACTGGGTAAGCCGGACATGGGTTCAAACTTGTAGAACTTTAACATATACATGTAATCTTCACAAATATGTGTGAAAAAAACCAGATACTCGGAGACCAAATATCTCCTTTTATGATGATATAAATCTGTCATCTCGAGTCCAGTCCAGGTGCGGCTCCCTATCCCCCCGGTCCCCCTCTGAAATACACCATCATGACTACCAATCTATTTTGTTATGTCTCGTCAACCCCATTATGGACTTCAAGGAATATGTTCCAGTTCTATTCCAATATATATATATTAGGCGGCCTTGCCTTCAAGTATTTCAAGAAATTCTACAGATTCTCTAAACATTGACCAAAAAGCCCATGTTTTTTTAAACACCTCAGGTCTATTTGTGGTTGTATGTGTAAGATCCTCCATTAATTGGATATGATCTATTTCTTTCACCAGTTCAGAGGAATTTGGGGAAGTATTGGTCCGCCACTTTCTGACAAGAATGACCTTAGCTGCGTTCAATATGTGTCTAACAACTGACCGTTTATAAGATTTCATAGACCAGTCGTTACAGTGTAGAAGATAGAACTCTGGCTCGAATGGTGTGTTGCGATTGGTAACGTGTTTTACTAGTCGCTCAACTTTGTTCCAGAATTCTTTCAGACTTGGGCAGTACCATAGTAAGTGTGCTAAAGTACCTTGGGCACCATGACATCTCCAGCAACTTTCATCAGTTTCTGGATACATTTTATGTAGTTTATAGGGGGTGTAATACCACTGAGCCAGGATCTTATAATTAGTTTCTTGGATCTTAGTTGACAACGATGACCTGTGAGCATACACACACATTCTTTCTATTTGAGCTGCTGTGAATGAGCGTCCCAACTCCCTTTCCCATAAATTGAAAAAGGTAATTTCTTGTTTTGTCTGAGACGTTAAAATCAGATACATTCTGGAAAGTGTTTTTTCCGACGGGCCTGCTTCTGTACATAGTTCTTCAAATTCCGTTAACTGCCTTACCTGTGTTGGCACTATTCTTAAATATAAAGTGTCTGATCTGGAAATAACCCCACCAATCCAAGCCCGGCTTTCTTTGCCTTAATCTGAGTTCCTCCAGTGACATCCAGTCCCCATTCAAAGAAATATCTGCTAGCTTCAAATGTCTCAGGTCTTTCCAATGCTTGTGTGCATATGCCCCACAGTTCACCGGGAGATCAGGGTTGTCTATTAAGGGAAGCAGCGGGGAAGGCCAGGGTGATATATCCAAAGAGTTCCTCAGCCTAAGGAAAACCTGTACTGTTCTGATACCTAGGGCCGGCATATTCCTGGGGGTATGTTTAGTGTGTGCTGCCCATAGCATAGAAATAGGCTTGTTTAGGGAGAGGTCGTGTTCCAACTTGACCCACTGTTTAAGATTACCATGTCTGGCCCAATCCACTGCTCTAGTAAGAACTGCTGCATAGCAATAGTGGGCTACATTAGGCACTGCCAGTCCACCTTCTTGTTTTGATTTGTACATAATATTGCGTTTTATCCTTGGTTTGTTTTTCCAAATATATTGATTAAAGATAGTTTGTGTTTGGCGTAGGAAAGATACTGGGATCGGAATCGGGAGAGTTTGGAAGAGGTACAGCAGTCTTGGCATCAGGTTCATTTTTATGACCGCAATCCTCCCTAGCCAAGATAGTTGGGGTAGGTCCCATTTTTTTAAATCCGACTCTAGGATCCTTAGTAGAGGCGGGAAGTTGTTTTTAAAGACATCTCCCGGAGACTCACATATATTTGTAAACATACATATATCCAGGCACATCGCCTCTAGTTAGGACATTAAATAAATTATTAGGGAAAGGGAGGTGCTGAAGGGGGTGTGGCTAGAAAACAGCAAAAATCTATTAACCCTTCGCACACTCACATGCAAATGTTCAAACAATTGCATTCACAGATTCACTCATCCAGGCACAACTGTTATCCCTACAGCTAAATTAAAAGCCAGGGTTTTAGTTCACAGGAGAGGAAGTTAGGATGTGTGCTCCTAATCCATTGATAGGTTTGATGCAATGAATGTGTTTGCATGTCTGCACTATGCATGTTACAGGGCCAGAGTTAGGACACCTATGTTTACCTGGGTACTTCTGCGCAGTATAGGTGATTAAGCATAAGAATGCATTCTTCTGTGAACTAAAACCCTGGCTTTTAATTTAGCTGTAGGGATAACAGTTGTGCCTGGATGAGTGAATCTGTGAATGCAATTGTTTGAACATTTGCATGTGAGTGTGCGAAGGGTTAATAGATTTTTGCTGTTTTCTAGCCACACCCCCTTCAGCACCTCCCTTTCCCTAATAATTTATTTAATGTCCTAACTAGAGGCGATGTGCCTGGATATATGTATGTTTATTCTTATCATTGACCCCTGTGGCTAGGGTCCAATTCGGTGCACTCCCCCTTCCCCTGTATGTTTGTCAGCATGCAGACAGCTTATGCTGGTGTATGCGCATTGTGCACATGGACACATAACATTAGCTCCCTTGTGCGATTGGTAAGATGCACTGTCTTTCCCAGGAGAGGAAGTTAGGATGTGTGCTCCTAATCCATTGATAGGTTTGATGCAATGAATGTGTTTGCATGTCTGCACTATGCATGTTACAGGGCCAGAGTTAGGACACCTATGTTTACCTGGGTACTTCTGCGCAGTATAGGTGATTAAGCATAAGAATGCATTCTTCTGTGAACTAAAACCCTGGCTTTTAATTTAGCTGTAGGGATAACAGTTGTGCCTGGATGAGTGAATCTGTGAATGCAATTGTTTGAACATTTGCATGTGAGTGTGCGAAGGGTTAATAGATTTTTGCTGTTTTCTAGCCACACCCCCTTCAGCACCTCCCTTTCCCTAATAATTTATTTAATGTCCTAACTAGAGGCGATGTGCCTGGATATATGTATGTTTATTCTTATCATTGACCCCTGTGGCTAGGGTCCAATTCGGTGCACTCCCCCTTCCCCTGTATGTTTGTCAGCATGCAGACAGCTTATGCTGGTGTATGCGCATTGTGCACATGGACACATAACATTAGCTCCCTTGTGCGATTGGTAAGATGCACTGTCTTTCCCAGGAGAGGAAGTTAGGATGTGTGCTCCTAATCCATTGATAGGTTTGATGCAATGAATGTGTTTGCATGTCTGCACTATGCATGTTACAGGGCCAGAGTTAGGACACCTATGTTTACCTGGGTACTTCTGCGCAGTATAGGTGATTAAGCATAAGAATGCATTCTTCTGTGAACTAAAACCCTGGCTTTTAATTTAGCTGTAGGGATAACAGTTGTGCCTGGATGAGTGAATCTGTGAATGCAATTGTTTGAACATTTGCATGTGAGTGTGCGAAGGGTTAATAGATTTTTGCTGTTTTCTAGCCACACCCCCTTCAGCACCTCCCTTTCCCTAATAATTTATTTAATGTCCTAACTAGAGGCGATGTGCCTGGATATATGTATGTTTATTCTTATCATTGACCCCTGTGGCTAGGGTCCAATTCGGTGCACTCCCCCTTCCCCTGTATGTTTGTCAGCATGCAGACAGCTTATGCTGGTGTATGCGCATTGTGCACATGGACACATAACATTAGCTCCCTTGTGCGATTGGTAAGATGCACTGTCTTTCCCAGGAGAGGAAGTTAGGATGTGTGCTCCTAATCCATTGATAGGTTTGATGCAATGAATGTGTTTGCATGTCTGCACTATGCATGTTACAGGGCCAGAGTTAGGACACCTATGTTTACCTGGGTACTTCTGCGCAGTATAGGTGATTAAGCATAAGAATGCATTCTTCTGTGAACTAAAACCCTGGCTTTTAATTTAGCTGTAGGGATAACAGTTGTGCCTGGATGAGTGAATCTGTGAATGCAATTGTTTGAACATTTGCATGTGAGTGTGCGAAGGGTTAATAGATTTTTGCTGTTTTCTAGCCACACCCCCTTCAGCACCTCCCTTTCCCTAATAATTTATTTAATGTCCTAACTAGAGGCGATGTGCCTGGATATATGTATGTTTATTCTTATCATTGACCCCTGTGGCTAGGGTCCAATTCGGTGCACTCCCCCTTCCCCTGTATGTTTGTCAGCATGCAGACAGCTTATGCTGGTGTATGCGCATTGTGCACATGGACACATAACATTAGCTCCCTTGTGCGATTGGTAAGATGCACTGTCTTTCCCAGGAGAGGAAGTTAGGATGTGTGCTCCTAATCCATTGATAGGTTTGATGCAATGAATGTGTTTGCATGTCTGCACTATGCATGTTACAGGGCCAGAGTTAGGACACCTATGTTTACCTGGGTACTTCTGCGCAGTATAGGTGATTAAGCATAAGAATGCATTCTTCTGTGAACTAAAACCCTGGCTTTTAATTTAGCTGTAGGGATAACAGTTGTGCCTGGATGAGTGAATCTGTGAATGCAATTGTTTGAACATTTGCATGTGAGTGTGCGAAGGGTTAATAGATTTTTGCTGTTTTCTAGCCACACCCCCTTCAGCACCTCCCTTTCCCTAATAATTTATTTAATGTCCTAACTAGAGGCGATGTGCCTGGATATATGTATGTTTATTCTTATCATTGACCCCTGTGGCTAGGGTCCAATTCGGTGCACTCCCCCTTCCCCTGTATGTTTGTCAGCATGCAGACAGCTTATGCTGGTGTATGCGCATTGTGCACATGGACACATAACATTAGCTCCCTTGTGCGATTGGTAAGATGCACTGTCTTTCCCAGGAGAGGAAGTTAGGATGTGTGCTCCTAATCCATTGATAGGTTTGATGCAATGAATGTGTTTGCATGTCTGCACTATGCATGTTACAGGGCCAGAGTTAGGACACCTATGTTTACCCGGGTACTTCTGCGCAGTATAGGTGATTAAGCATAAGAATGCATTCTTCTGTGAACTAAAACCCTGGCTTTTAATTTAGCTGTAGGGATAACAGTTGTGCCTGGATGAGTGAATCTGTGAATGCAATTGTTTGAACATTTGCATGTGAGTGTGCGAAGGGTTAATAGATTTTTGCTGTTTTCTAGCCACACCCCCTTCAGCACCTCCCTTTCCCTAATAATTTATTTAATGTCCTAACTAGAGGCGATGTGCCTGGATATATGTATGTTTATTCTTATCATTGACCCCTGTGGCTAGGGTCCAATTCGGTGCACTCCCCCTTCCCCTGTATGTTTGTCAGCATGCAGACAGCTTATGCTGGTGTATGCGCATTGTGCACATGGACACATAACATTAGCTCCCTTGTGCGATTGGTAAGATGCACTGTCTTTCCCAGGAGAGGAAGTTAGGATGTGTGCTCCTAATCCATTGATAGGTTTGATGCAATGAATGTGTTTGCATGTCTGCACTATGCATGTTACAGGGCCAGAGTTAGGACACCTATGTTTACCTGGGTACTTCTGCGCAGTATAGGTGATTAAGCATAAGAATGCATTCTTCTGTGAACTAAAACCCTGGCTTTTAATTTAGCTGTAGGGATAACAGTTGTGCCTGGATGAGTGAATCTGTGAATGCAATTGTTTGAACATTTGCATGTGAGTGTGCGAAGGGTTAATAGATTTTTGCTGTTTTCTAGCCACACCCCCTTCAGCACCTCCCTTTCCCTAATAATTTATTTAATGTCCTAACTAGAGGCGATGTGCCTGGATATATGTATGTTTATTCTTATCATTGACCCCTGTGGCTAGGGTCCAATTCGGTGCACTCCCCCTTCCCCTGTATGTTTGTCAGCATGCAGACAGCTTATGCTGGTGTATGCGCATTGTGCACATGGACACATAACATTAGCTCCCTTGTGCGATTGGTAAGATGCACTGTCTTTCCCAGGAGAGGAAGTTAGGATGTGTGCTCCTAATCCATTGATAGGTTTGATGCAATGAATGTGTTTGCATGTCTGCACTATGCATGTTACAGGGCCAGAGTTAGGACACCTATGTTTACCTGGGTACTTCTGCGCAGTATAGGTGATTAAGCATAAGAATGCATTCTTCTGTGAACTAAAACCCTGGCTTTTAATTTAGCTGTAGGGATAACAGTTGTGCCTGGATGAGTGAATCTGTGAATGCAATTGTTTGAACATTTGCATGTGAGTGTGCGAAGGGTTAATAGATTTTTGCTGTTTTCTAGCCACACCCCCTTCAGCACCTCCCTTTCCCTAATAATTTATTTAATGTCCTAACTAGAGGCGATGTGCCTGGATATATGTATGTTTATTCTTATCATTGACCCCTGTGGCTAGGGTCCAATTCGGTGCACTCCCCCTTCCCCTGTATGTTTGTCAGCATGCAGACAGCTTATGCTGGTGTATGCGCATTGTGCACATGGACACATAACATTAGCTCCCTTGTGCGATTGGTAAGATGCACTGTCTTTCCCAGGAGAGGAAGTTAGGATGTGTGCTCCTAATCCATTGATAGGTTTGATGCAATGAATGTGTTTGCATGTCTGCACTATGCATGTTACAGGGCCAGAGTTAGGACACCTATGTTTACCTGGGTACTTCTGCGCAGTATAGGTGATTAAGCATAAGAATGCATTCTTCTGTGAACTAAAACCCTGGCTTTTAATTTAGCTGTAGGGATAACAGTTGTGCCTGGATGAGTGAATCTGTGAATGCAATTGTTTGAACATTTGCATGTGAGTGTGCGAAGGGTTAATAGATTTTTGCTGTTTTCTAGCCACACCCCCTTCAGCACCTCCCTTTCCCTAATAATTTATTTAATGTCCTAACTAGAGGCGATGTGCCTGGATATATGTATGTTTATTCTTATCATTGACCCCTGTGGCTAGGGTCCAATTCGGTGCACTCCCCCTTCCCCTGTATGTTTGTCAGCATGCAGACAGCTTATGCTGGTGTATGCGCATTGTGCACATGGACACATAACATTAGCTCCCTTGTGCGATTGGTAAGATGCACTGTCTTTCCCAGGAGAGGAAGTTAGGATGTGTGCTCCTAATCCATTGATAGGTTTGATGCAATGAATGTGTTTGCATGTCTGCACTATGCATGTTACAGGGCCAGAGTTAGGACACCTATGTTTACCTGGGTACTTCTGCGCAGTATAGGTGATTAAGCATAAGAATGCATTCTTCTGTGAACTAAAACCCTGGCTTTTAATTTAGCTGTAGGGATAACAGTTGTGCCTGGATGAGTGAATCTGTGAATGCAATTGTTTGAACATTTGCATGTGAGTGTGCGAAGGGTTAATAGATTTTCACATATATTTGTGCCTAAATATTTTATACATTGGGGTTTCCATCTGAATGGAAAATTTTGCTCTAACTGAAGTTTAACAGTGTCGCTAAGTCCCACATTGAGGGCTTCGCATTTGTCTGTATTTATTTTAAAATATGAAAGCATGCCGAATCTCTCAAACGCAGACACCAGATTGGGCAGTGTGGTCACCAGGCTGGTTAAAAAGAACAGAAGGTCGTCCGCATATGCCGCGACTTTGTGTTCCGAGTCCCCTATCGCTATTCCCTTAATATTTCTGTTTGCTCTGACATGGCACAGAAATGGTTCCAGTGCCAACGCAAAGATTAGGGGGGATAGGGGGCATCCCTGACGGGTGCCGTTTTTATTTCAAGTGAATCTGACAGGATCCCATTGACCTTAATACGTGCTGTTGGTTGTGAGTATAGTGCGTCAATGCAGGCCAGCAACCTGTTCCCCAACCCAATGTTTTTCAACACTGCTTTTATCCACTGCCAGTTCACCCGATCGAAGGCCTTCTCCGCATCCGTAGATAATAACATGCAAGGTAGTCCCCTCGACCGGGCGAACTGCAGCAGATCAATTGTTCTCAGAGTGTTATCCCTGGACTCTCTATGTGGGATAAACCCCACTTGATCCCAATCAACCAAGTGACCCATATGTTCAGCTAGGCGGTTTGCGATGGCTTTAGCAAAGATCTTCAGGTCCAGGTTTAACAGGGAAATTGGGCGATAACTCCCACATGCTGCTGGGTCTTTGCCCGCCTTGGGAATAACTGTAACATGTGATTCAAGTGTCTGGCGAGGGAGAATTACTTCACTCTCAGGGTCGGCCAAGGTGTTGAATAATCTACAGAGGTATGGGGCCAGAATCCCCTTGAATCGTTTGTAATATTCTATGGGGTAACCATCGGGTCCTGGTGCTTTTCCCGTTTTAATACCCGCAATAACCTTTGTAATTTCTGTTTCAGTAAAAGGTAGTTCTAAATCTGATACCATGTCATCAGTCAGCTTCGGCATGCCTGCATCCTCCAGATAATCTAGTATAGCCTGCGTAATATTAGTCTGTGCAATCTCCCCAGTTTTGTGTTTGAGGTTGTAAAGTTTGGCATAAAATTCTTTAAAGCTTCGTGCAATAGATTCAGATCTAATATGTTTCTGGCCTTTAGGATCCACAATCTGTTCTACATACGTTTTCTGCTGTTGTTGTTTGAGGGCCTTCGCAAGGAGTTTACCTGATTTATTACCATACATAAAAAAGGTATGTTGGCATCTGCGTGCTGCTTGTTTTGCCGAATCCTGAAGGAGTGTATTAAAGGGATACTGTAGGGGGGTCGGGGGAAAATGAGCTGAACTTACCCGGGGCTTCTAATGGTCCCCCGCAGACATCCTGTGTTGCCGCAGCCACTCCCCAATGCTCCGGCCCTGCCTCCGATTCACTTCTGGAATTTCTGACTTTAAAGTCAGAAAACCACTGCGCCTGCGTTGCCGTGTCCTCGCTCCCGATGATGTCACCAGGAGTGTACTGCGCAGACACAGACCATACTGGGCCTGCGCTGTGCGCTCTTGATGACATCAGCGGGATCGAGGACGCGGCAACGCAGGCGCAGTGGTTTTCTGACTTTAAAGGCAGAAATTCCAGAAGTGAACCGGAGGTGGGGCCGGAGCATCGGTGAGCGGCTGCGCGGGCACAGGATGTCTGCGGGGGACCATTAGAAGCCCCGGGTAAGTTCAGCTCATTTTCCCCCGACCCCCCTACAGTATCCCTTTAAGCTTCCTCCTCGCCTCTAATAAGGGAAATATAGTTTCTTGATTTGGATATTGTTTATGAACCAACTCCAACCGCCGCACCTCCTCCAATAATTTAATCACCATCTCAGCCCTCTCCCTTTTCCGTTTGGTGGCAATTTTAATCAGCTCTCCCCTGAGCACACATTTGTGTGATTCCCAGAGAGTGGCGGGCGACACATCCTCTATCGTTTAATTGGAAATATTCCTGCAGTATATTCGCAACTTTTTCGCCGATTAATTGGTCTTGTATTAATGACACATTAAGACACCATGTAAACTGCCTATCCCTCTTCGTCGCACAGTTCAAAGTGACGCTCACAGGGGCGTGGTCAGAATAGGACATTATTCCTATGTCAGAGTATATATGTTCTGACAGCAGATTATGTGAGAGGAATATGCAGTCTATGCGTGAATACACATTATGAACCGCAGAGAAAAAGGAGTAATCCTTATCAGAAGGATGTGTCACCCTCCAACTGTCTATTAGTTGCCTGTCATGAAGTGCTTTTTTAACCTTATTTATTTTAGAGTAGGAGATGTTGGATCTGCCTGTGGAGGTGTCGAGTAATGGGTTCAGAGGCATGTTTATGTCCCCACCAAGGATCACACTTCCCTCCCCGAAATCGTCCAGTTCTGACAGAAATTTCAAGAGGAACTTCTCCTGATCTATGTTGGGAGCATAGATTGAACATATTGTATATTTCAGATCCCTAATCAGACATTTAAGCATGACAAATCTGCCCTCAGGGTCTTTAAATGTCTGTATTTCTGTGAAAGGCAGGTCTCTGCTGATAAGTATAGCTACGACCTTGGTTTTTGTATCTGGAGAATTGCTGGTATAGCAGAAAGGAAAATATTTGTTGGTAAATCTGGGGGCTTTGCCATTTTTAAAGTGTGTTTCCTGGATGAGGGCAATTTGTGCCTTCTGAACCCTTAGGTCTTTTAGTATAATGCTCCTTTTTTCAGGGATATTGAGTCCCTTGGAGTTGACTGAGAAAACCTTCATATTTGCCATAAGGGTAGGTCCCTAGGGCCTGGAGGACAAGAGGCCGCACCCGAAAGTTGTGGTATGAACCAATATTCCCTTACATAAACATCCCCATACTTAGATAATAACCTGGAATATGAACCAAAAATCTTCTGTACGAAGAAACCTGTTATCTCAGTGAGTAACGTCCAATAGAAGAGGCTCACTAAGACGAGATCCCTATGTGGGAGATTGGAGGTCATTGATCTCATGAGAACTCACTCCAAGGTATAGAGCAAACTCTCACCGACCTAGCTCATAAAATTATAAGTGTTATATTAACGGATACATTTCCCCTTAATGGGGAAGCGGACATTAATATTATAAACGTATGATGTCTCTACAGAACAAGTAAACTTTTTTAAACCACCTGATATTCCCGTGAAACCATTCACATCAGTGTGTCAACCCTCGTCTTCTATTCTACAAATCTCCCTCTCTATCTCCATTCCCCCTCACATCCTTCACCCCTTAAGTTAACCTCACGTTCATATATATAGATCAGAGTGAGTTATACATATATACAGCTGCCCTGGTTCTCCCTACATATTCTACATCAGGATGCAAATAATAGAAATTAATAATATGCAAATAATAGAAATAGTATAGAAATCCAGCAGTGAGCATATTGCCATGTATTCATGAGTGAGAACATCGTATGAAATGCTTAGGAGAATGTCTGTGTCAATATACCAAAGAAGAGCGACATATCTTGAAAAACATTCTGATACCTACAGTCCAGTTGTTCGCCCCCCTCAGACATTTAAACCATCAACATCAATCACGTCTCCCGGGTGCATTAATAAAGCTGTTGGTAGCATAAGGAAAATCCTGATTTCGGATGGGTAGTTTCCTTAAAATATATCAGTAAGTCCAGCATCCACAGCCAAAGGAAGTCTATGTCATCCCTCTGCTACTTCATCACATATCACCTCGCAGGGAGCAATCAGGATAGTGACAATCAATGTTTGTTATGTGACAGGGGCCATTCTCAGCATGGGACAAAGGAAGACTTCGCATGATGTGTACATACATACGTTAAAAGGTGAATAGTCACGGGACATATCAAAAGAGAGTAACAGAGTACCTTATTGCTGCTGTCGTCCGTTCAGTCTTTGTCGCTTTGCACGAGGTGGGGGGCCCAGAAAGATCTTCTCCGGCTGCCATTCAGGTAGGTCCACTACCGGTAGTTCCAAGGAGTCAAATAATTTAGGAAGCTCTGAGGGTTGTTTTAGTGTGAATGATTTATCCCCTTTGTTGATGTGGAGCTGAAATGGAAAACCCCAGCTGTAGGGTATTTCTTGGTCTTGCAATACTTTGAGAAGGGGCTGTAGCACTCTCCGCTGTGCCAGTGTACTGGGGGCCAGGTCTTGAAACAGTAGGATGTGGTGACCCTCATATTCTATTCGCTCCATCTTCCGTGCTGCCTGCATGATCGCTTCTTTTGTGGAATAATAGTGTAGCCGGCAGATAACATCACGAGGCGGTTCTCGCGCTGCTGGTTTCGGTCGCAAAGCTCTGTGTGCGCGGTCAAATTTTAAAGTCTTGTCCGCTGGCTGTTGCAGTATCTTGTTGAATATGGAGGACAAAGTTGGGCCTAACTGTTGTGGCATGATATTCTCTGGGAGACCTCTCACCCGTATGTTACAGCGTCTGCTTCGATTTTGTAGGTCTTCAAGACCTGTTCTCAGCATGTCATTCACCGTGGATTGTTGCTTCTGCTGGGATTGGAGCTTAACAACTTCTGCACATAGGGCTTCTGTTTCTGTTGCTTGAGCTGTTAATCTCACCTCGTGGTCTGTCAGTTGACCCTGTATAGCCTGCAGGTCTGCTCGTGTGGCCGCTGTAATCCGATCCGCCAAGTCTGTTAAAGTGAACCTAAAGTCACTTAAAAAAAACGAGATTAACTCACCTGGGGCTTCCCTCAGCCCCCTGCAGACGATCGGTGCCCTCGCATCTCCGCTCCGATGTCCCAGGACCCGCCGGCGAGCACTTCCGGTTTGGCCGTCACCGGCCGACAGGGATGGGAACGCGAGTGATTGTTCGCGTTCCCAGCCTGTATATCGCCCCCTATGCTGCTATATTGCGACCTCCTGGCCGCAATAGCAGCATAGGGGGCGATATACAGGCTGGGAACGCGAACAATCACTCGCGTTCCTATCCCTGTCGGCCGGTGACGACCAAACCGGAAGTGCTCGCCGGCGGGTCCTGGGACATCGGAGCGGAGCTGCGAGGGCACCGATCGTCTGCAGGGGGCTGAGGGAAGCCCCAGGTGAGTTAATGTCATTTTTTTAAGTGACTTTAGGTTCACTTGAAATCATCCTTTGTCGGCAAACTATGTAGATAGTCTCTTATCTCACTGAGGGATCTGACCATCTCTGTTTCAGCAATTCTCGCTGGAGCAGTATTTGGCTCTGGAGAGCTGGCAGCCATCTTCACTGGCGTCTGAGTGGCCTCGTTTCTTTTCAAGTATTTTGTTACCGGCTGTTGGAGTGATCTTCCCGGGGTTAGTTTATCTCCTGTCTTCTTAGTCCTTCTGGACATCGTCTATGGGCGACTTTTGAAGTGTTTAGTACCCGTTTTGCTACTGATTAGGCTGGGGCGGCAGAGGAGCTCTCAGTGTGTGCGTCCTCACTCCATCACAGCCAGCCACGCCCCCGGCAGGCAGCCTTTTGACCATTGTGTAGGTTTGCATGCTGCAGGACTCTGGAAAGAAGAGCTTCTGTCAGTTTTGCAGCTTGTGCTTGCAGAGGAATTTGCATACGTTGTCATGCAAATTGCCTGGCCACATTCATTGGAGGCGTGTACTATAAGTACTATGTCTTTCCCACAATGCTTCGCTGTTCATAAGGAGTCTTCCTGTGAAACACTCGGGAGAGTGTCAGCCATGCTCTTGGTTTGAAGATCAGCTTAGAGTAATTCCTGGAAACTGTGCTAGGCAGATTCCCTAAGTGCAGTTAGGATTGTTTATCTGTTTTGTTTGTCTGTTGCGATTGTCCTGTCCCAGCGGTGGTCGATAGGAAGTCGTTCTGATCTCTGTTCTTGGAGCATAGCTGGTGCAGCGGTTGCTACCAGCTATCTCTTCTGTTCTGCCTCTCTGGATCGCGCTAGCCACTTTTCGCTAGCGCTGTGGATCCTTCTGTTCTGTCTCCTGAGATCGCGCTAGCCACTTTTCGCTAGCGCTGTGGATCCTTCTGTTCTGTCTCCTGGGATCGCGCTAGCCACTTTTCGCTAGCGCTGTGGATCCTTCTGTTCTGTCTCCTGGGATCGCGCTAGCCACTTTTCGCTAGTGCTGTGGATCCTTCTGTTCTGCTACTCTGTACCTGGATCGCACTAGCCACTTTTCGCTAGTGCTGTGGATCCTATCTCTCGCTTGTCCCTGTTTTCGTGTGTCTGTCTTGTCTGCTACGACCGCTTGCTGGAGGCTCGGTGAGGTTACCGTTAAGCAAGCGGTCGCGTCCCCTGTTTCATGTTTGTCTATCGTTGGTTAGTTAGGCGTGCTCGTCTCTATTGTGCTTATCACGTGGAGACCGCGCATAACCGCGTGCACTGTTGCGAATGAGTGCGGTGTTCGCGGTTAGCTAGCATTTGTTGTTTTCCGTATCTCCTCATTGTATTATTTGCTGTGCCTTTGCTACCCTCGTATTCTATTCTGATCTGCCTTGTGTCACGTCTGGCGATCGCACCTCTCGCGATCTCGTTCCTATTTCATATCTGCTGTTGTGTATGCGTGGTCGCGGGGTGGCGACTGGATTGGCGCACACACATACAACCTGTCCCTTTGCTCGTTCTCATTCGCAATCGCCTCTCTTGCGATTGCGTTCTGCGCTTCGTACAATTCCTGTCTGGCATTTGTGGAGGTACAGAGGATTGGTTCCTCTGCACTCCCCAGCGCCATCTGCCGACAGGAATTTCCCTCTACAGGTGCATAGCACCTTTTGCTGGGTGCCTGTAATTACACGTTTGTGTAGGATTTCCGCCGTGTCAGCGCACGCGTTGTGCGCTGATCACGGAGAAAGTTCCACAATCGTTACAGACGCACAACACATACAATTACGAAAAGCAGAAGACAGTTCACATCGGCCATTCACCGCTACAAATGCTGACCAGTAAGGTAATAAGATGCTGGTGATAGGCGCGAGTCCATTTTTGGATATGAGCCAAGGCAGGCAGTGACAGCGGCAGTGGCCAGCTGACCGACCCAGCTATAGCACGCTGGTATGCGGGCCAGACTGGGGGAGTTTGGAGTTCAATAACCGAACAGCTTGGGGGAAGAAGGTGTTTTTTCGCCTGGTGGTTTTGGATGGTATAGTCCTGTAACATCGTCCCAGCGGGAGGAGCTTGAAGTAGTTGCTGCCTGGGTGAGAGGGGTCACGGGAGATAATGGTGGCCCTCTTCCTCATCCTAGCGGAGTGGAGAAGATCAAGAGGTGGAAGAGGAGATCCAATGATCTTTTCCGCATCCGTTATGACTCTCTGCAGTTTGTGTTTGTCACTGGCCGTCGCGCCGGCATACCAGACAATGACTGAGGAGAAGAGGATGGATTCTATGGTGGCAGTATAGAAGCTGGTCAGCAGCTCCCTGGGCATGCCAAATCTCTTCAGTTGGCGCAGAAAGAACAACCTCTGCTGGGATTTCTTTTGTATTTTGGTGGTGTTTTGCCCTAATTTCAGGTTGTTAGTGAGAGTCGTGCCGAGGAACCGAACAGATGTTACTTTGGCGACGTCTGTTCCTCCAATGAGGACAGGTGGGAGCGGGGAAGGGTTTCTCCTGAAATCTACGACTAGTTCAACAGTCTTTGCTGCGTTGAGAACTAGGTTGTTGTCTCTGCACCAGTTGCATATTCTCTCGACTTTGCTGCGGTACTCATGCTCTCCGTTGCTACCAATTAGGCTGATGATATTGGTGTCGTCTGCAAATTTGATAACTTTCACCGAGTCAGCGGATGAGATGCAATTGTTGGTATAGAGGGAAAACAGTAGAGGTGACAGAACACAGCCTTGTGGAGCCCCTGTATTGGTGGTTCGGACGCTGGAATAGTAGTTGCCAAGCTTCAACTGTTGCGTTCTGTCTGCCGAGAAGTCTCTAATCCATGCTCGAAGAGTAGGATCAACTCTGAGCTGCATCAAGTTGGTGATCAAGATGTCTGGGCAGATCATGTTGAACGCTAAGCTTAAGTCCAGGAACAGGATCCTAGCGTAGGAGGCAGGGCTGTCTAGGTGCTCAGTGATGTATGCCACGCTGGCATTGATGGCGTCCTCCACTGATCTGTTAGCCCTATATGCAAATTGGAGCAGATCTAGAAGGGCGTCCGTGGACCTCTTCAGGTGGGCAAGGACCAACCGCTCGAGGAGCTTCATGATGTTAGAGGTTAGGGCCACTGGACAGAAGTTATTGCGCTCTGTGCTGCCTGTTTTTTTTGGGGGGACTGGTACAATTATAGACCTCTTAAAGTAGGAGGGGACTGTGCCATCTGATAGTGACTGCTTGAATAAGGAGGTGAGCACAGGGGCTAGCTGGTCGGCACAGGAACGCAGGCAGATAGACAACACTCTGTCCGGGCCGGAAGATTTCCTGGGGTTCAGCCTACGGAGGTGCCAAAGTACATCTACCTCCAGAGCAGCGACAGGAGCCAGGGGGGGGGGGGTCACCCCAGTCGATGCTATTTGGCCCACGGGCTGGTTGGGATGTTGCTCGAACCTGCAGTAGAACTCGTTGAGCTCCTCCGCCAGCCGAGGGCTCGGGGTCGCTGTTTGGGGTACTGGTTTGAAGTTTGTGGCTGCTCTCAGGCCCTTCCATACCCGTGTGTTGGTAGAATGGAGGCAGAGCCCCAGCTTTTCGGCATAGGCCCTCTTTGCAGAACGCAGCTCTCTTTTCAGGGCGTGCCTGGCCTCTCTGAAATCCTCTGCGGAGCCAGACCTGTGCGTTTCCTCTTTGTGTTTCCGAAGTTGGTGGAGCCTGTTGTTGAATCAAGGCTTGTTGTTGGGGTAGACCCTGAAGGTCTTGGATGGAATACATGCTTCTTTGCAGAAGCTAATGTAGGAGGTGACATTCTCGGCCCATTCATCAAGGGTGGGGGCCTCCAGAGCTGTTCAGTCGGTGGTTTCAAAGCAAGCTTGGAGCTCCAGTTTGGCCTCTGCTGTCCATTTTTTGATGGTTTTGACGATGGGCTTAGAGGTCTCCAGTAGCCTCCTGTAGGTGGGGATCAGGTGTATTGTGTTGTGGTCGGAGTTCCCCAGGGGGGCACCTAGGGTGGCCTTATAAGCATTCTTATGGGCCGTGTAGCAGTGGTCCAGGGTGTTACGGTTCCTGGTGGGGCAGGTGATATGCTGCTTATAGCGGGGCATCTCGTGCCGAAGATTTGCCTTATTGAAGTCGCCCAAGATGATGAACAGGGCCTCCGGGAGAGCTGTTTCCCACCACGAGATACAGTCACTGAGAACTTGCAGGGCAGTCTTGGAGCAAGCGTCGGTAGGAGTGTACACCCCAACAAGGACAATGAAGAGAACTCCCTCGGGGAATACCGAGGCCTGCAGTTTATGGCAAGGAACTCAACATCTGGGGTGCAGGCCTTGTGGAGAGTGGTGATGTTGGAGCACCAGGAGGTGTTTATGTAAAAGCAGATACCACCCCCCTCGTTTTCCCAGAGAGGGCAGCGTCATGGACTGCTCTTAGGAGGTTGTAGCCTGGTACATGTAGGGAGCTGTCAGGGATGCTGTTGCACAGCCAGGTCTAGGTAAAACAGAGAACAGGGGTGTTCTTGCTGATCAGGAGTTTGCTGCCGAGTAGGAGGAGCAGCTCGTCCAGTTTGTTGGGGAGAGAGCAGACATTTGCAAGTAGGATGGCAGGGACAGGGGAGCGAAGGCCCTTCCTTTTGAGTCGGACCTGGGCCCCCGCCCTCCTACCTCTGTGGCGGCGTTTGTTCGGTGCTCGTTTAGTGGCAAGATATTTGATGTGTGTGGTGACGGCATTCCACAGGGGAGAGCCCGATGGAGGCTTGGGGCTGTCAGAGTGTTCCCATTTAAGAAGGGCCTCTCTAGAAAGGGTGGCAGACCTCTCTGCGCCCATGGCACACCCCCCCCTCCCCGGAAGGTAGCACGGTGAGCAGTAGATGGATTGAAGCGAAGCATACAGCACAGCACAGTGTATGTATGGGGCACCGGTAGATGGTATGGGGCGCGGGCCCGGCCCGGTGAGTGGTGAAGATTTAAAGGGGGTAAGGGGCAGGCCCCACAGCACAGTCTATGGCACTGATGTGGTGCTGGTGGTATGGAGCCGGCACAATCCGTCACAGGTAGATGGTATGAGGCAGGCAGTATAGGGTGCAAGTAGATGGGCTGGGGCAGACAGCACAACCCAGTGTGTGGCACAGTATATGGTGCGGAGCAGGCAGCACAGCAGCAGTGTGTAGCCCACAATAGTAGCGGGCAGCCCAACATGGACAAATGGAGTGGGGCAGGGAGCACCGCCCGGTCTTGGTGGAGTATGGGCAGGCAACACAGCACAGTTCTGGCACAGGTGGCAGGCAGCACAGCAAAGTCTATGGCACAGGTATCAGCAGCCAGGCAGGCAACACAGCACAGTCTCTGGCACAGGTGGCAGGTAGCACAGCACAGTCTATGGCACAGGTATCAGCAGCCAGGCAGGCAAAAACAGCACAGTCTCAGCACAGGTGGCAGGCAGCACAGCACAGTCTATGGCACATGTATCAGCAGCCAGGCAGGCAACACAGCACAGTCTCTGGCACAGGTGGCAGGCAGCACAGCACAGACTATGGCACAGGTATCAGCAGCCAGGCAACCCAGCACAGTCCAGGTTACAGAAAGATAGTTAGGGGCAGGGGGCACAGCATAGACAAGGCACAGAGCACAAAGCCTATGGCACAATTACTTGGTGTGGGCACAATTACTTGGTGTGCAGCAAGCGGAGACAAACTGCTGAACTCACCATGGGTGGCACAGGGCAGGATCCGCAGCCCCTGGAAGGATCAATGGTTTCCCCAGCGAGCGGTAAGCACTCCAGGCCAGGCAGCAGGTCGGACCACGTGGGTGCAGGCCTGTCCACGTGGGTGCGGCGGAGGAGACATGCCGCGAGAGGATGGAGGGGCAGGCCGGGGCCCCCACCAGGACTTGGAATCATCAGCAGCAGGAGCGGCGTCAGGATGCCGGAGCCATTAGCAGCGTCAGGCTGTCGGAAGCTAGGGGATGCAGCGGCGGCCGGAAGCCAGAGTGTTGCCAGGGGTGCGAGCGCTGGGAGCGCAGCAGATTTACGGTGCAGTGGCAGGATGTGTGTTTGATCCGGGGGAAGCGTCAGCAGCAGCCAGAGCAGCATTGAGATGCCGGGGGCTGGGATTGCATCATGGTCCGGGGTGTTTCGGCTGGGAGGTTTGCTGGGTGCAGCTTCAGACTGTGGAAGGGAACCGCTGTGTGTCCGGATGGCAGGAGTCAGGTCCTGGGGAGTTTTGGCTGGGAGGTTTGCTGGGTGCAGCTTTAGGCTGTGGAAGGGAACCGCTGGGTGTCCGGATGGCAGGAGCCGGGAATCCGATGCTGAGAAGCAGCGTGGGACGACCTGGGGCCACGTGGATGGTTAAAAATGGTTAATGGTTAATGGGAAAAATATCCGTGATTATCACCTGAAAACCCACCATCAATCACTGCTGTGTGTGACCTCCAGGTCGGCCTGACATCATCGCCGGGGACCAAGAAGCTTCACAGGCGAACGGCTCACAGCGGAGCAGCAGCGAGGGACATGCTGAGAGCTTGGGGCTGGAGGAATCCCCGAGTAAGCAGCACTTATTTTCCTTATAATCGCCTGATGACTCCTTTAAAAATGTTTGGAGTGAGTTGATGGATTTGGATGTATGTATGGCTGTGGGTAGATGGTTGGATGAAGAAATAGATGTAGGAATGGATGGGTGAAGAAAGAATTGATTGGTGAATTTATGTATGTGGGTAGATAAATAAAGGAATGGAGAGTTGGATGAATAAATGGCTGGCTGGATGGGTGGGTGTAGGAATGGATCTTTGGAAGGAAGAATAGATGGATGAATGTGGGCAGATGGATGGATGAGGGAAAGGATGGATGTACACATGAAGGAATGGATGGATGGATGGATGGATGGATGGATGGATGGCTGGATGGATGGATGGATGGATGGATGGATAAAGGGATGTATACAGAAAAAGTTGAAAGTTAAAGATTTGGTAAAGCCTTCAACCAAAAACTGAAAGTAAATAAACCCTTCCTGTGCACATCAACCATCAAAAACAGCCATAAATATACTTTTTTTTGGTAGTGGGTCCATATAGTTCATTAAAGAAAAGGCATCCATGATAGGAGATGTTTCCTATTATGGCTGCCTTTTCTTTATTGAACAATATGTGTTAGATTCATCCATGGCAGCTCTTATGCTGTTAGCTCTTTTATGGTGCCCACCCTTGTATTTCATGGATAAAAGGTTCAAACGTCTAACTGACATGTTTTTCTTGTAATTTTTGTTTGTACTTAGTTGATTCTCTCATTAGAGACAGGATGCAGGGACAGCAATTCCTCCAATGGAATTACAAGCTGCAAGATAAAACTGATCATGCTTCTATTCTCTTCATACAAGCATGCGGGAACTTGGATTTATATCAGGATTAAAGGGAAGGTCCAAGCAAAAAAAAAAATGAGTTTCACTTACCTGGGGCTTCTACCAGCCCCATGCAGCCATCCTGTGCCCTTGTAGTCACTCACTGCTGCTCCAGTTCCCCGCTGGCAACTTTCTGACCTCGGAGGTCAGGGCCGAATTGCGTACATTTTTACACATTCCCGCTAGTGCAGGAACATTAACACATACATTTTTACGTGTTAGTGGTGCAACGCGTACATTTTTGTTCCTGCTCTAGCTGGAATGCGTAAAAATGTATGCAATGTGGCCCTGACCTCCGAGGTCAGAAAGCTGCCAGCGGGGGACTGGAGCAGCAGTGAGTGACTAAAAGGGCACAGGATGGCTACATGGGGCTGGTAGAAGCCCCAGGTAAGTGAAACTCATTTTTTTTTTGCTTGGACCTTCCCTTTAAAGAGAATCTGTACTCTAATATTCTTACAATAAAAAGCATACCATTCTATTAATTATTTTCTCCTGTGCCCCTCTGTGCTGTTTCTGCCACTCTCTGCTGCAATCCTGGCTTGTAATTAACAGTTT
The DNA here is from genome assembly GCF_040937935.1 of Hyperolius riggenbachi. Classification (NCBI taxonomy): domain Eukaryota; kingdom Metazoa; phylum Chordata; class Amphibia; order Anura; family Hyperoliidae; genus Hyperolius; species Hyperolius riggenbachi. The sequence goes on from NC_090651.1 coordinate 104,765,770, forward strand.
TAGGCAGTGTTTACAAACAAACTAACCAGCTTCTAATAGGCTCAGCTAAGCATAGAGTGTGTCATTCAGAGTATGCAGGGGGCCTGCAGAGGGTGTGTATCGCTTCTACCAATCACAAGCAGCCCTGCACATTCCACACAATCAAGCTTTAGCCCGACAAACAGGACAGAGGAAAGATACATTGATTTATTACAGAGACAGTGCAGTTAGGAAAGACTGCAGTAAGCCAGAGCAGATTAGAACAGGCATAGGAACTTATAGGATAGAAGAACTAAGGCTGAAAAATTTGTTACAGAGTCTCTTTAACAAGTATAGTACCAGTCCTACCTAGAACTAGGCTGTTTCTTTTTATTTTTTTTTCACTGTAGGGTTAAGAACCAAGGCACCCTATGCAACTAACTTTTCTCTTGAGTCTTCCACTAAAAGATAATTTTTTAACTACTTTGGCCTCCTGGACGTACTGTAAACAAACTCATGGCTGCCATCTTGTGGCCAAAAAGCTAACTGCATGAAAATGCAATTTTTTTTAAAAAAAATAGACCTATATGTACAAAAAAAAAATTGATTTGCATCCCACCCTCCCAAAAATACCCACATAAAATGTTTAATAATAAAAAAAAACATTACAATTAAAAAAAAAATAAAAAAAACCACAGAAATATTTACCTAAGGGTCTAAACTTTTTAAATATCTATGTAAACATGAAATATTTCTATTTTTTTTTTTAATTATAAGCTTGTAAATAGTGATGGATGCAAAACGGAAAAATGCACTTTTATTTCCAAGTAAAATATTGTCGCCATACATTGTGATAGGGACATAATTTAAAGGGTGTAATAACCGGGAGAAATAGGCACATACAATACGTGAGTTTTAATTGTGGAGGCATGTATTATTTTAAAACTATAATGGCCGAAAACTGAGAAATAATGAATTTTTTCTGTTTTTTCCTTATTCTTCCTGTTAAAATGCATTTACAGTTAGGTAGCTCTTAGCAAAATGTACACCCCAAAGAAAGCCTGATTGGTGGCGGAAAAAACGAGATATAAATCAGTTCATTGTGATAAGTAGTGATAAAGTTATAGGCTAATGAATGGGAGGTGAACAGTGCTCAGATGCATAAAGTGAAAACGACTGAAGGCTGAAGTGGTTAATCTCACCAACAAAATAACTTTATCTGCAGTAGAACTGCAATTGGATTATAACATAGCTCTCACCAATAACTAATTGGAGGTTGTAAAACTCTGTACGGCTGCAAAAAAATCACAATTTAGTACAGGGAATGAATAACAGGTTACTAGTTCAAGATTTGCCTGTATATGAACCAAATAACATACAAAATTGCCCTTGTTTACCTGAGACAGTAAAACTTTTAAAGGATACCTGACCTGAACAAATTACCCAAGTAAGTACAGAGGTATGTACATGCTGGATCCACATACCTCTGTGCACTTTCTGTTCCTCTTCACCCCCCTTCCCAATTCCTATAATCACTCCTTGAAAAATGTGACTTTTGACTAAAGTCAAATTTTCAGACAGAAAGAAGCAGGTTTGCTGTGATGCTCCCTCCTACCACTGTCCCAAGCCTGCTTCTTCCTGTCTGGGCGACTCTGTAGTGCGCATGTGCGCAGTACAAAGCCACTCGTCTTTGGGAGCACTTGGGCTCCCAAAGACTTATGAAGCCTCCCGCTGTGGGAGATATGAAAGGTGGAGAGAGCACTGGAACAAGGGGACCATGAGAGGAACAAGAAAGCTCAATAGGACCCAGAGCCTTCCCACTCCTTGGGTAAGTATCATTTTTATTTTAAAATAAGACTATGGGTCATATCCTATTCTAGGTGATAAGTAGCTTGCAGATGCGAGCCACATATCACCTCACCTCACCTTACCATCGCACGAGGATTACCGGAAAATCCTATTGCCCATTTCCTATGCGCGATGGCCGATCATTAGAGAGCATTACTCTTTTACCGGGCGATGGGGAGCGAGGTTTACGCTGTGGCGCTGTCCTGCACTGCCCCAAACATGCGCACAACCACCGGACATCCGCCGACATCTTCCAGCGCAGCATCTGGGGGTCTCCTTTATTAAGGAGACCCCAGAGCTCCCTGTCAAGTCACCGCACATCTCTAAAGCCCCCCCATGTAGCCACACTGTCCCCCTGTCAGAGCACTGTGATTATGCAACGGAACTTGCGGCGAGAGGCGTCGGGTGATTAGAGGCGGTATGTATATTTACAGGGGAGCCCAGCAGAGCTATGTGGGGGGATTCCAAGATGTGCGGTGACCCGACGGGGAGCTCTGGGGGTCTCCTTATTAAAGGAGAACCCCAGATGCTGCGGCAACGACGTGCGTTAGCTGGTTTAGACTTGCTCTTTGCAGGTCTAAGCTAACACTGTCACAAAGCATCGCTTCCCAGAGACATAAAAAAGGGCAATAGGATAGCGTGTAAAGAACTCGCTGGGCAATTATATCACCCAGCGAGTTCTTTTTCGCCTGGGGGGGGGGGGGGGTATTACGTTAAATAGAATTAGGCGATGCCCCTATCGCCTAAATTAAGAACTCGCCGGTGCTTAGACCTGGCGAGTTCAGTAATAGAATATGGCCCTATGGGGTTCCACAAGAATCCTATTCAATTTCAAAATATAGATATTTATCCAATCAGTTTATTTTCACTTGAGGTTTGCTTTAACTACTTGCCGACCGAGTTACGCCGATGGGCGTGGCCGCGGCGGCAGCCCCAGGACCGCCTAACACCGATTGGCATAAGGTCCTGCACGCACATTAGTGTACGCATCCCTGCTTGGAGGGTGGAGCGGCTAGGAGACTGTTAGATGGTGAAACTGCCATCTATAAACATAGTACAGCGCTGTGATCTAAGGCAGCGCTGTACTGGGGCAGACGTGTGACACGACTGTCCCCCTGGAACACAGGAGAGCAATTGGCTCTCATAGGCTGAAGCCTATGAGAGCCGATCGCCGTGATTGGCGGGCTGGGGGAAGGAAGGTTTTTAAAAAATAAATAAATAAATAGTAAAATGTATTATTAAAATAACATAAATAGTTATATAAAAAATAAACATGGGGGGGGGGATCAGACCCCTTCAACAGAAAGCTCAGTTGGTGGGGAGAAAAGGGGGAGGGGGGAATCACATGTGTGCTGAGCTGTGCGGCCCTGCAGCTTAGCCTTAGAGCTGCAGTGGCCAAATGAACAAAAAATGGCCTGGGCTTTGGGGGGGTTTAACACTGCGGTCCTCTAGTGGTTAAGTCTCTCACTGTGTTTAAGATGTATAATGTAGCATTTATGTATAACATGAAAACCATTAAAATCCTTGGATTAGTGTTACTTTAGTTTGCTTTCATGTTACACTTGATCAAACAGTTGTTTTTTTTTTTTTTTAGTTAGGGTCATCGGAAGTGTGAAGTAGGGACATCAGCTGACCTCACTGTTCGATCAAATGCATTTATTAGAATGAAAAGGAGTGACCGTGCTTTAACACCTTCTCAGACAGATGACAGCCCCATACCAATAACCCGCTGGGGCTCTGCTGCAATATCAATTCATCTCTACAGTGCATATGCCATTTGTAAAAACAAACAAAAAAAAGTCTATTGTTGATTTGAATTTCAAGGCAGTGAAACAAATATGAACTGGTGCAGTTTAATTTCCTGTGCAGTTCATAGACAGAATGTGCATCGCTGCTTTGATTGTTCCCAAAGCCTCAATGAAAATCTAAACATCATATTTTAAATGGATATGTGCATCAATATGCAGTGCGGTAATGGGCAAAATGAATGTTAAAATGTTAACCGGTGAATTGAAATGCTTGGCTTTATTCATCATGGGCTATTATAGCAGACCTGCATGATGAAAACAATATTTTATATGAAAAAATAGACTGACGGTGGAAGCTTATGCATGAATGTTCTGCACTGGGCAACTAGCAGCAAATCATTTTAATGTGTTTGGGGAAAGGAAACGTACACACAATTCTCTCTGACTATGTAAAGCCACCATATGCGGACACATCTGATCCTTTCATTGTGACCCACTCCTAGATTCTTATTAAGTATACCTTGACAACAAATGAGGGATTTACCATTATGCAGTATGATGTAGCCTTGTATCCAGCTACTATATCTTAAAGGAAATTAGTATATTCCTCATATCTTTCAAAGAATGATGCAAAGCTGTCTTCTTGCTGCATAGGGTAATATCAGGATTTTTCCTGATCCTCACGCCCGCAGCATCCCTGGCACTTCTGGGTCTTGGCCGAAGTGGGCAGGTCCTCCATTCCTTGGTTGTGTTGGTCCTGTGGGGGTGCATGCTCTCTGAGGGTTGTGGAAGTAGGGCCCGCACTATGCACTGAGACAGGAAGTGTTAAGGTGGCCACACACCATACAATTTTTTAAATATCTGTTCAATTTAACCACTTGAGGACTGCAGGGCTAAACCCCCCTAGTGACCAGGCCATTTTTACTAAAATTGGCCACTGCAGCTCTAAGGCCAAGCTGCAGGGCCGCACAACTCAGCACACAAGTGATCCCCCCCCCCTTTTCTCGCCACCAACAGAGCTCTCTGTTGGTGGGGTCTGATCGCTCCCCCCATGTTTATTTTTTTTGTATAAATATTGTTGTTTCTATTTTTAATAAAAAAAAACCTGTTTCTTTAAATACCAACCCTCCCTCCCCACAGCCAGCCAATTATGGCGATCGGCTGTCATAGGCTTCTGCCTATGAGAGCCGATCACTCTCTTGTACCCCAGGGGGACAGCCGTGTCACACGGCTGTCCCCAGTGCAGCGCTGCTGCTGATCGCAGCGCTGCACCATGTAAATGGATGGCGTGATCGCCGTCTTAACCGTCTCCGAGCGGCAACAGCCGCTCGGAGACTGAAGGCGGGGCGGAGCTCCGTCCCCCAAGCAGGAGATGCGCGCGCAGCCTGCGCGCGATCTCCTGCAAAACAGAGCCCTAGGACTTTACACCGATTGGCGTTAGGTGGTCCTGGGGCTGCCGCCGCGACCATGCCCATTGGTGTGACGCGGTCGGCAGAAGGTTAAGAACTGCAAACCGTTTTTCTGACTGATTGTAACATTTCAAAAATATGACCAATGTACCACACACCTATGTTAAATTTTTCCCCAATTATGATAAAAATGATTGAATACTCTGACAAAATTGCTAGGGTGTTTATATTCATAAATTGGCAATCTAACACACACCATACAATCTTTAGAAAGATTGAAGAAAAATATCTGGCATTTCGTATCGATAAAAATCGAAGAAAACGGGAAATCCAATCGGATTTTTCAGTCGAATGAAAAAAAAGCTTTCGATTTTTTCGGGAGATCCGATTGTTTTTATTGAATTACCGTAAAATCGGATCATTTTATTGTATCGTGTGTGGCCACCTTAAGCCAGATCAGGGCAGGAGGCTAGATTGGCTGTTGATGTGTGAGACTCCTGATTGGTGCATGTGAGTATATAGGTCTGCATTCCGTCATTTGCCAATGGCCTGTGATGGCGTTAGCTGCTGCTAGTTGCTGGGTGTGATTATTTGTTATTGCTTATCTCGAACCGACCTTGCCTGTATACCAACCATTCTGTGATTGCCGCTTGGATCAACGCCTTGCCTGTAGAGATGTCGCGAACCTCCGATTTTCGGTTTGCGAAGGTTCAGTTCGCGGAAAAGTTTGCGAACCGCAATAGACTTCAATGGGATGCGAACTTTGAAAAATAGAAAAAATTATGCTGGCCACAAAAGTGATGGAAAAGATGTTTCAAGGGGTCTAACACCTGGAGGAGGCATGGTGGAGTGGGATACATGCCCAAAGTCCCGGGGAAAAATCTGGATTTGACGCAAAGCAGCGTTTTAAGGGCAGGATTCACATTGAATGCTAAATTGCAGGCCTAAAGTGCTTTCAAACATCTTGCATGTGTATACATCAATCAGGGAGTGTAATTAGAGTTCTACTTCACACTGACACACCAAACTCACTGTGTAATGCACCGCAAACAGCTGTTTGCGTAGTGACGGCCGTGCTGGACTGGTGCGCACCGTGGCCAGAGTGTAGGCCGTGGCATTTTTCAAGCCCATATGGTCGCCGGGCTGTGGTAGCTCAATGATAGAACAACAGTGACTGTCCAGCTGATCAAATTTGGTCTGACCACAATGAAGCAACGACCTTATTATCTTTTGTGTGCCACCCCCACCCGAGACACTCAAATAGCCGGCGGTCATTGCTTCATTGTGATACGCAAGCCCCTTCACCGTGGCAAGGTAATGATCACGAAGGGGGATGGGCACATGTACATGCCTTTTGTTTATTTGTTGCAGCCGCCCGCAGTGCAGCCAGAAAAATTAGGCAGGCATGTACATGCACCAGAAAAATTAGTGTAGTGGCCGCTGCTAGCAGCGGCCTTAAAAATTCAGGAATCCGCCTAGAGTCTGACCCTGTTGGTGGTGGCTGAGAAGGCAAGCGGCCTGCAGGCAGAGATGCTGTGTGTGGGGACTGACTTAGTCTTCGGTCGTGCAGTAGCCCTCCGTGATCCATTCCTCATTTATTTTGATAAAGGTCAGGTACTGAACACTGTCTGTCGTGACTTAGGTGACTTTTCTTCTCAGTAACTATGCCTCCAGCTGCACTGAAGGTCCTTTCTGACAGGACGCTTGCGGCAGGGCAAGAGAGAAGTTGTATGGCAAATTGGGACAGTTCTGGCCACAGGTCAAGCCTGCGCAACCAGTAGTCCAAGGGTTCATCGTCGCTTTTCGTAGTGTTTACATCCACACTCAAGGCCAGGTAGTCAGCTACCTGCCGGTCCAGGTGTTGGTGGAGGGTGGATCCGAAAGGACTATGGTGAGGAGTTGAACTAAAGAATGTCCGCATGTCCGACATCACCCTGAAATCGCTGGAGCATCCTGACCTTGCCTGCGTGGACTTGGGTGGAGGAGGGTTACTGCCAGTGGTACCTTGATTGCGTTGTGCAGCCACATCACCCTTAAACGCATTGTAAAGCATCATCGACAGCTTGTTCTGCAAGTGCTGCATCCTTTCGGCCAACTTCAGGTGGTTCATCATCCCCCTCCTCACACGTTACGTCCATACTATCGCTACCTAACTCAGACGTATGAGGTGGTGTACCTGGGCCTTCTTCTTGTTGTTGCAGTAGTGGCTGGGAATCAGTGATTTCACCACCACCACCAAATAACTCCTGAGAAGTGTCAAATGCAGCGGATGTGGTGCTTGTTGTAGCGCTGGTGGCTGCGGGAGATGAGGTGTTCTGTGTTAAATAGTCAAGCACGTCCTGATCTTGGGAAGTGATGGCACGTGCTTTCTTCTGAGCACTGTATTTTGGGGCAGGTCCGCATGAAATCACAGCAACACCACCTCGCACGGACCTGCCGGTGCCTGGTGGCCTTCCTTTGGGTCTGCCTCTACCTCTTCCTCTACTTGGTTTGTCCATTTTGTCCATCTCGGGTGGATGCTAGGTATATGCAGTGAGGTGGGTTCACTCAACACAACAGGTAGTAAGATTCAGTGAGCTGGGTTCACTGAACAGTAAAAGTACTTAGATGCAGTGAGCTGGGTTCACTGAACAGTAAAGGTACTTAGATGCAGTGAGGTGGGCTCACTGAAAAGTAAAGGTACTTAGATGCAGTGAGATGGGTTCACTGAACAGTAAAGGTACTTAGATGCAGTGAGGTGGGTTCACTCAACACAACAGGTAGTTGGATGCAGTGAGCTGGGTTCACTGAACAGTAAAGGTACTTAGATGCAGTGAGGTGGGTTCACTGAACAGTAAAGGTACTTAGATGCAGTGAGGTGGGTTCACTCAACACAACAGGTAGTTAGATGCAGTGAGCTGGGTTCACTGAACAGTAAAGGTACTTAGATGCAGTGAGGTGGGTTCACTCAACACAACAGGTAGTAAGATGCAGTGAGCTGGGTTCACTGAACAGCAAAGGTACTTAGATGCAGTGAGCTGGGTTCACTGAACAGTAAAGTTACTTAGATGCAGTGAGGTGGGTTCACTGAACAGTAAAGGTACTTAGATGCAGTGAGATGGGTTCACTCAACACAACAGGTAGTTGGATGCAGTGAGCTGGGTTCACTGAACAGTAAAAGTACTTAGATGCAGTGAGGTGGGTTCACTCAACACAACAGGTGGTAAGATGCAGTGAGGTGGGTTCACTGAACAGTAAGGGCCCTTTTCCACCAGTGCTGGCTGAATCGCAAAACCGCAAACCGCTAGCGATTTTACAATCGCTACGGTTTGCTTTTTAACATAGGAATCGCGGTAGGTCATTTCCACTACCGCGATTCGCTTTTTACGGGAACGCGGAGCGATATTTGCCGCGATTTTGCTATGCAGTGCATAGCATAGCAAAATTGCGGCCGTGAACGTCGGGGAATCGCCGGTAATTGCGATTCAGCAATCGCTAGCGTTCAGCGTGAACGCTAGCGACTGCAAGTGGAAAAGGGCCCTTAAGGTACTTAGATGCAGTGAGGTGCGTTCACTCAACACAACAGGTAGTAAGATTCAGTGAGCTGGGTTCACTGAACAGTAAAGGTACTTAGATGCAGTGAGGTGGGTTCACTCAACACAACAGGTAGTTGGATGCAGTGAGCTAAGTTCACTGAACAGTAAAGGTACTTAGATGCAGTGAGGTGGGTTCACTCAACACAACAGGTAGTAAGATGCAGTGAGCTGGGTTCACTGAACAGCAAAGGTACTTAGATGCAGTGAGCTGGGTTCACTGAACAGTAAAGTTACTTAGATGCAGTGAGGTGGGTTCACTGAACAGTAAAGGTACTTAGATGCAGTGAGATGGGTTCACTCAACACAACAGGTAGTTGGATGCAGTGAGCTGGGTTCACTGAACAGTAAAAGTACTTAGATGCAGTGAGGTGGGTTCACTCAACACAACAGGTGGTAAGATGCAGTGAGGTGGGTTCACTGAACAGTAAGGGCCCTTTTCCACCAGTGCTGGCTGAATCGCAAAAACGCAAACCGCTAGCGATTTTACAATCGCTACGGTTTGCTTTTTAACATAGGAATCGCGGTAGGTCATTTCCACTACCGCGATTCGCTTTTTACGGGAACGCGAACGCGGAGCGATATTTGCCGCGATTTTGCTATGCAGTGCATAGCATAGCAAAATTGCGGCCGTGAACGTCGGGGAATCGCCGGTAATTGCGATTCAGCAATCGCTAGCGTTCAGCGTGAACGCTAGCGACTGCAAGTGGAAAAGGGCCCTTAAGGTACTTAGATGCAGTGAGGTGCGTTCACTCAACACAACAGGTAGTAAGATTCAGTGAGCTGGGTTCACTGAACAGTAAAGGTACTTAGATGCAGTGAGGTGGGTTCACTCAACACAACAGGTAGTTGGATGCAGTGAGCTGAGTTCACTGAACAGTAAAGGTACTTAGATGCAGTGAGGTGGGTTCACTCAACACAACAGGTAGTAAGATGCAGTGATGAGGTGGGTTAAGTAAACACAACAGGTACTGCAGTATATGCAGTACTGGGTAGTACAATGTGCAGCTCCCTGTCACACACACAGGTAGTCACTGAATGTGCTGGGCTGCTGGCAGTGGCACACACACTATCAATTAGCAAGGCTGTGCATGCAACAAAAGTGTCAGTTTGACACACAGAAAAAAAAAAAAGTACAGGATGAGCTCTGAAAAGAGCTATTGAGGGGTGCTATCAAAGCAATAACAATAAGCCAGGAGTAAGATAAGCAGCCAAGAGCCTAACTAATCTGTCCCTAGAAGAACAAGTCTGCAGCAGCTGTCCCTAGTATGTCTCTAGCAGGCACACGAGTGAGTGTAATGGCCGGCGAGCCTGCCTTATATAAGGGGGGTGGGGCTCCAGGGCTTAGTGTAGCCTGAATGGCTACAATGTGCCTGCTGACTGTGATGCAGAGGGTCAAAGTTGACCCTCATAGTGCATTATGGGGCGAATCGAACAAAAGTTCGCTTGGTCCAGGCGAACGCGAACCCCCAAAGTTCGCCTGGAACCGTTCGCCGGTGAACCGTTCGCTACATCTCTACTTGCCTGTGTTTGACTATTCTGTGGATTGCTGCCTGGACTGACCTTTTGTTTGATCTCAACTATTCTTACGCCTGTTCCCTGGTGTCGCGATTGTTAGTATCTTACGTGTATGATCTAAGCTTGATTGACTACGCTGAACTCTCTTCTCATGCTACCTGTATCACTGCCTAGTGGGTACTGCTGATATCTCTGTCTCTTCACCTTATCAGTATTTTTACCTTGTGCATATTAAGGCCTGGGGGTAACCAGGTGCTGGGACAATGTACTTTGTCATTCCCCGGCTGACTGGGGATGTGCCACACAAGGTGAAGACTTCAGAGGACTGATATGAAGGCAGGGAGTGTGCCAGTTCTCAGGGGGACAGAGTTGTGCTGCCCATGTACAGTACTTAGGCTGCTCAACAAGGCATTATGGGAAAGTTTGTAGGGGTTACATTCCCAATTAGACAGCTTAAAGAGACACTATAATGACATACAGTAGAATGCAGTAAATTATTCAGGGTACCCACTTTTATGGTAATTTTCCTGGTGTCAAGCATCAGAAACATTCCTGTATCTATATATTGCTGTATATTAAATGTAGCCCTACCCTCCCAGTGATGTTTAGCCTAGGCTGTTTAGATATGCAGAATTTATTTCCCTCAGAGGATTCTGGGAGACCAGGTAGGTTTTGTATTGGCTTCGTAACTTTCAGTAAACAAACACTCCACAGAGATCACCTGACAGAACTAAAGATGTTGCCACCTGTGATAAATTTCAGAATATAGGTCAGTGTGAGGACAGATTTTTACAATGGGCAAACACTGACTAAGTAATTTATAGATGAATATTGTAAAAAACTAAGCAATTGTATTCCTTACACTATTTTCACATTTTGGGCCACATCAAAATAACTTTTTCACTCAAGTTTTCTAGTAGAAGATAATTTTTCATTTTCGATTTAAAACAACTTTCGAGCACTTTTCAACTAAAAAAAGTACCAAAAAGTAGGTGAAAAAAGTACTATCAAAATTATTTTGAGTATTTTCTTGCTTGTTGGCATTTTTTTGACAAGTTTAAAATATCACCTTTGAGAAGACTCTGGAGAAAAAGTGAATTGCATATGGTCCTTATATTCTTTTTTTCACAATTCCTCTTTGAGGATCAAGTAAGCCAAAAGCTGAATGAGGCAAATTTCAACTTATCAGGGAAAGTATGGTTCCGTATGGTTCCGACGAAGTTCAGCTTTGTGCAGGGAGGAGCCGAGAGACGGCTTTCCCAGCGTGCGGCAAAGTACGGTAATATAGCAAATATATTTTCCAACTGATAGCCTACTTTGTCCCTGTATGGTTGTAATTTAGGGTTTGGCTATTGCCGCCCCCCCGAATTACAGTGATTTACCCTTTGCCGCTAAAGCTGAAATTAATACAATACCACAAAGTACAAAGTGATTGCCTTGCCTGCACTGCCCAAGAAACAGCCCTGGTTGCATCTGTACATCGTCAGTTATCGATTTGTCACCCTAACAGTCATTCCCCTATCCCAGATCAGCAACAATAATCACGTGTGTACTTAGCTTAAGTTGTTGTTCTTCCTAGCTTTCCATACCCTTTGATTGCTACATAAAAAGAGTGCTTTGCAAATGTTAGCTCATTTCTTGCCCACAACTGACCCTGCTCATTGTTATATACTAATTTCAATATTATACCTATCAATACCATTCTGCCGTTAGATTATTTCAGCTTCTTAAAATGTAGCTTAGCAACGGATTTGACTAAAAATTCATCAAAGTTACTCGCCAAGGTTGTGAGCTGACAGTTGGGCGGACTGGATTAGGTTAACCTGTCAGTTAGATTAACAATTAGAGCAACTGTGGGCGATACATTATGATTGTAACTTTATTTCGGTAGCTCAGACAATAACTTTAAGATAAGGGAATCTTGGGGGTGGATTTTGCCAGAAACTTCTAAATGACACCTGTAAGTGAAGGGTGGGCTGCATAAGAAGGGGGATATTATAATTATTATTATCACTATTGATTTATAAAGCTCCAACATATTCCGTGGCGCTGTACAAAGCAGGAAACAAACATGGGGTACAAAATAATACAGACAATGGTATACACCAATATATGAAATACAGAGTTAATAAAAGAATACAGAATTGGTCATTACAGTGACAAAGTAATCCTATATAATTAAATCCCTGTTGCTCCATTCTCCTGTGCCCCTATGTCCATGCGTTGTGCCTGGCGGGCATGCGTGGCATGTAGACAGACTTCAGAGCAGAGGAGGACAGGCGTGCGCACGCACAGTAGAGCAGCCGTGCACATGTTGCTGGGAGGGGGGGGGTTGCAACCGAGGCCTAGCACCTGTTTTTTAATGAGTGGGCCTTTTAACTGATGAATGAATAAATGTGTAACAAATTCCAAGACACAAAAAGGTGGGAGAGCCCTGCCCTTGCGAGCTTACAATGCTGGCTTTGTTGCTGAGCTGCTGTACATGATGGAGATGACTAGGGTTTGAATTAAAATAAATCAGCAGTCATGCAGCTCCATGTAGGCCAAGAGCCAATCCCATAAGCGTGGCAAATAAAATTAGTAAAAATGAATAGAAAAGTTGAATGATTAAGGTGTGGAATATTTAGATATTACAGCCATATCTGTTTTTCATAATCTTAGAGAATCATCATGTAACTCCGATACAACTGCACTTAACCTCCATAGTGTTTTCATACACATGCTACAGGGTGGAGCTTATTGGTACTTAATTCTCAACTGCTCTTCCAAAATACCCCAAATTGCTCTTCCAAAATATACCAAAATGTATCCCTAGTCTGGAGGCTAGCTATGCGTCTGTACATCATCGGTTCTCAATTTGTTTACCCTAGGGATCATTTCTCAATGCCAAATTGGCATACAATAATCACATGTGTCTACTTAGCTTAAAGGGACTCCGAGCAGTGCCTGTGGGTATGCCTTTAAGCATACGCACAACTAATTAATTACATCCTCACACGTACTAGCATGATGTTTGTAATTATATCCCCCTGGGTTCCTTGTATTTCATTGCATTGTGCTGAATGGAGCTGCCGACTTTGGGGAAAAGTTGCCTTGTGTAATACAAGTAACTATGGAAAGATGCATACCATTTTGAAGCTCTCTTTCTCCTCTTTCCATCGATATATATAAACCGCTGCCCTACACCTTTTAGTTTTTGTTATTTTCCCGGCTGTCGCGATTTCGATCGTGAAAATAGTGAAAACTAAAAGGCGTAGGGCGGCGGTTTATATATCTTTGGAAATAGGAGAAAGAGAGCTTCAAAATGGTATGCATCTTTCCATAGTTACTGCACTGCTCGGAGTCCCTTTAAGTTGCTGTTCTTCCTAACTCCCCATACTCTTTGAGTGCAACAAAACCGTCGCGAACAAGCTATCGGCTGTCGTTCAGCCGATTTGGTCCATCTGGTGGATGACTATCTGGGCAGTGACCAGGGGCTGCTGTACATATGTTGGATTATCGGCAGAGGGGGTAGCTGATTGGCTGCCATGTGTCTGCTGACTGTGAGGTAGGGGGTCACAGTTTGGCTCCATGATGATATATAGGGGGCGGGTTGAACACGCCAAATGTTCGCAGTTCGCCGAGAACACAAATAGCGGAACTGTCTGCTGGCGAACAGTTGGGGCCATCTCTACTGTACAGTACTTTGTATTTACCGTAATATTTTTCTATAACTGTTTTTGGATTGTGGAATGAATCACTTGAATTTACATTAATTCTTATGGGGAAATTCGCTTTGATATGAGAGTGCTTTGGATTACGAGTATGTTTCTGGAACGAATTATGCCTGCAGTGCACACCGAGGTTCCACTGTATTTAAACACAAATTAATTAATTGTTTAAACTTCTCAGTAGACCCATAGCATTGCAATAGGTGTCTGTCAATATGCAATTTCAATTTCCCTAATTAACCTCCTTAGCGGTAACCCCGTGCTGGACACGGGGTAAGCCGCTGGAGGGTGCCGCTCAGGCCCTGCTGGGCCGATTTACATAATTTTTTTTTGCTACACGCAGCTAGCACTTTGCTAGCTGCGTGTGCATAATGATCGCCACCGCCACCCGCCGATTCGCCGCTATCCGCCGCGCCGCCCCCCCCACGAGACCCCTGCGCTGCCTGGCCAATCAGTGCCAGGTAGCGCTGAGGGGTGGATCGGGACACCCGCTGACGTCAGGACGTCGATGACGTCTGTGACGTCATCGCGATCGTCGCCATGGCGACGGGGAAGCCCATACAGGGAATCCCGTTCAGAACGGGATTCCCTGCAGGGTAAAAGCGCCTGCGGCGATCGGAGGGGTGGGAGGGATAGCGAAGGGAGGGGGGAAGCATGTAGCTAGCGCTAGGCTAGCTACATGCTTTAAAAAAAAAGTGCTGCGCTGCCCCCTGGCGGATTTATTGTACCGCCAAGGGGGTTAAAAGAGAGTACTAAACATAACAAATACTTAAAAATGTATTTAAAAAAAAAACAACTATCCCCATCCTACCTTTTAAAAATAACCTATTATTATTACATCTGTATCTTAGTAAATTTCCTCAAGTACATTTTTGGCAGATGAGGGTAATTAATACATTTGCTAATATCCATTATTTAAACAAAATAACTAAAGTAATTCAATATGCTCAATTTATTTTGGTACTACCCTGTACAATCAAGGTTAGGTATTTAATGACTGTTCAAGAGCTTTAATTAAACAAGAATAAATATTTAATAACGTAACAATAGCAGACTACTGGATGAATTACGTTTGTAGACAATAGGGATGATCTATTTTCTTCTAATGTTTTATGGGGAGAGATCAACAATTGATATCAGGATGAACAAACTTATTAGTGCTTTATTAAGATTTGCAAATAGCCTCTTAAAGTGGTATTAAACTCTGACTTAACATTCAGTGAAAACATGTTTTCCTACTGTTTATTGCCCATACAGTTATCATATTTGCTTTTGTGCAAAAGTATAATTGTCTGTTTACAAATTACAAGTTCCCAAAGTACAATTAATTAATCTGCACAAAAAGCTGTCGGAATGTCTTCTCCTTTGCACACTTTTGGCTTGTATTCTGCTGAGACACTGCTAGCAGTGTTTATATTATCCTGTTTGTTTTCTTATCAGTTACTATTGTAATCACTTCCTCTGGTTTAGCAATGGCTCTAAGCTTCCCACTGAAGAAGAAAGTGCTGTGTTTAACTGTTTGAATCCTGTTCTGCAACCAGTGTTTTTCTGGTACTACCTTTTTGCTGTAAAGAATCTTAAAAATGCTGAGTTTCATACATTTCTCATTTCAAATTTACCAATTGCTATGAGCTATTAGCTTTGGGAAGCTAGCTTAGGTAGCTGATTAGGAATATTGCAAATACTTACAAACACAAGCATAAAAAAATCTGTACATGATCCAACACACTTTTATCAGGCAGCTAAAGAAAATTGTTAAGTAATATTGCCTAGAAATCACACATTTACTGGTGTAAGGATTCAGGAGATTGTGTCATATACTTTTATGCTCAAAGCATTTTGTTAAAGTTATAAATTGTTTAGTAGCATTTTATTTCTGTCTTTACACTCAGTTAATTCAACATAAAATAACAAAGCCTTACTGTTGTACCACTAAAAGGAGAGACTGTGCATCTGTCATTTGAAATGTAAAGTTCTGTTAGAATAACATAGCTGATACAGCAAACCTAGAATGGCTTTTTAAAGGAGAACTGAAGTGAGAGTGATATGGTGGCTGCCATATGAATCTCCTTTTAAACAATATCAGTTGCCCGGCTGTCCTGATGATCTATTTGGCTTCAGTAGTGTCTAAATCACACCAGAAATAAGCATGCAGCTAATCTTGTCAGATCTGACAATCATGCCAAAAACACTTGAAACGCTGCATGCTTGTTTGGGGGCTATGGCTGATAGTATTAGAGGCAGAGGGTCAGCAGGATAGCCAGGCAACTGGTATTGCTTAAAGAGAACCCGAGGTGGGATTTAATTATGTTAGTGGGGCACAGAGGCTGGTTGTGCACATTAACACCAGCCTCTGTTGCCCCATGGTGTGCCTCTAGGGCCCCCCTGCCCGCTGCTATACCCTCCGCAGTGCTAGCGACACACAGCGTGTCGCCAGCACAATGTTTACCTATGCCGTGTCTGTTAGCGCCGCTCCCCCGCCTCCTCTGTATCGGCGCTACCCGCCCGCGTCCCTTCCCTCCCGCTGATTGGAGGGAAGGGACTCGGGCGGGTAGCGCCGATACAGAGGAGGCGGGGGAGCGGCGCTGACTGACACCGCATAGGTAAATATTGTGCTGGCGACACGCTGTGTGTCGCTAGCACTGCAGAGGGTATAGCAGCTGGCAGGCGGGTCCTGGAGGCACACCATGGGGCAACAGAGGCTGGTGTTAGTGTGCACAGAGGCTGGTTGTGCACACTAACATAATTAAATCCCACCTCCGCTTCTCTTTAAAAGTAAATACATATGGCAGCCTCCACATCTCTCTCACTTCAGTTGCCCTTTAAAGAAACTGACTGCAATAAGGTGGTAAAATCCTGGAAATCTTTGCTGGGCTACAACAAAATATAGTCAGAGCTGCTTAAAGGTAAGCTGTTGTGTGACCGCAGTCTCATGCATGTGGTCACAGTGAGAAGATTTGTTGTTTTTAAATACAGTTGTCTTGCTGGGGATGCTGCATGCAAATGCAATCACATAACAATGAATTCACTATTGTTTCAGCTGCCCTCACTGTAATATGATATGTCCCAGGTGGCAAATCCTGAGTACCGGTACCTAATACTAACAATGATATTAGAAATCCATCCCATATTTATTTTATTACTTCTGTGTAGTTTCTAGACACAGAACAAAATAAGCAGGGGAATAAACAACACAAGCAGTTACCAATAACTTGATAAAAGAGTCCTATCATCAGGATAAAACATAATTTTATTCAATACTATTCCATAGGGTTGCAGTTAGGGATAGCCAAGGAAGCTCCCCAGAGGTGAAACCTCACTGTGCCATGTCCCCTTCAGGGCCCTTTCACACCGTGCGGAATTATTACCGCACCCCACCACCGGGAAATAAAAGTATATGGAGACGTTTACACTTGCGCGACGTGACGGAAGTGACATTTTCGCTGCCTCGCCGATGCAGGTCCTGAACTACGATAACGCTGCGGCCCTGCCTTGAGTTGCAGTGATCTGCATCGGCCCACGTGTTGCGTGGAGTTGTAAAAATTAACTGACGTGACGCCGCGGCACGCATGCGCGGAAGCGTATTTTACCAATATGCTTCCGTGCACTTACCCAAAGCAGGAAGTGTCGGCAAGCACGTGTTACTTCCTGCTTGGCCGGCAGATGTCGCTGGTTTTCAGTGAGAAAACAACCTCAGGGTATTTCAAAACTGCACTGTAAATATTCCTACACCAACTAGTCAGTTCTCATACTGTAATAATTCAGAGAAGTTCAAAATAATAAAGTGCTAATGCTACACACGTACATACAAATCCTAAGAACATAATGTTTCTACCCCCAACAATAGGGGCTTCATCAGGGGTTTGAGCTGAGACATGGGCTAGCTTGCACATCACTGCTTATGGCCATTTAATATACAATCCCGCCGCTAATTGATCCTTTCCATTTGCCACAGTAGTCGAAACGATTGTGCCCATTAATGAACAAATTTCCACTAACCAATTCCATTAGATTGATGGAATCGATCCCTTTTTCGCGTGCATTTGATCGGATTGATTAATGGGAATTTGGCCTTTTATTGGCCATCGTTACCGGTTGATAACCCAGCAATCGGAAATGATCGCTTGGCCATGGGATTGTATCGTTATTAATCACCTTAACAATTATGCACATTTGAAGCTCTTGTGAGGGTCTTGACTTTGACACCTTTGCTGTATTGCATCCCAATGCTGTGTGAGGAGATTCTATTTTACCTCTCTTTTCCCATCACCTTCTAGAGCAAATGAAAATCTCGTTAGAAAGAACTGAATTAAGGCAAGCCTTAATTATTATTAATTTTAGCACACAAGATTCATTCAGGTGACATTGCGAGATAAGCTTTCCTGTATCAATTATCAAGCTAAAATTGCTGTATGAGAGTCCGCTGCATGCGTCCTGCGACTCTGTCAGCGTCATACGGTAAGTCGTTACAAAAATATATTACTGCCAGGCTTTGACACGTGTTTAGCACAGGCCTTCAAAGCCATCCTTGGAAATGCAGCTCTCAGCACAGCCACACAGTGCATGCAAATGAATGTGATACAATTATGTGAATGCAATTAGTGAATTGAGCTTGACAAATACATGAAAACCTTCAATTTAATTAAAGAATTTGTGCTTCTGGTTTCCTTCACTTACATTTTTCATTTTTTTTTTAATCTGTAGTCACAGGAGAGGTGTTTGGTTGGAATTTACATATCTAGGCAAGGGTAGTAGACAACCAGTGATTTTATTGTTAGCATGGCATAAAAATAAACAACATATATTTTTATTTTTAAACATTTTACTTGCTGTCGATACTTGATGTAGGTGCAGAACTTTTCTTATGAGAGGCCTGATGCACTAAACACTGGTAAAGCTGCCGTGTGCAGGGAGTGCCCAGCAATGTTACCATTTCTATGCAGGGGAAACACTGCCACACTGGTGATTAACCCATTCGACCAGAGGTCTCAAACTCGCGGCCCGCGGGCCATTTGCGGCCCTCGATACAATATTTTGTGGTCCTCGCCAGCAAAAGCTTCTTTATTGTTCGCTTCAGTGCTCCCAAGTAATCCGCCGCATCCCCGCCGCTAAACGAGGGCTGCAGAGCCTTCAAATCGCCTGGGGGGCAATCCGCCGGCATTTCCTGGAAGGGGCAGAGCTTTCAGCTTCAGCTCTGCCCCTCCTGACGTCAATCGTTGCCTCTCCCCGCCCCTCTCTGTGAAGGAAGAGTGAAAGGGGTGGGAAGAGGCGGGGCGATGCGTTGCGATTGTGAAATCCCTTATGCGGCCCAGCCTCATCCTGACTTTGCCTCCTGTGGCCCCCCAGGTAAATTGAGTTTGAGACCCCTGCATTAGACCTTCATGTGTTACTAAATTAACATGCACATTGCGATGGGGTAATGTGCATTACCATAGCAATGCATGTGTTAACATATGTAGCGATAATGGGTTAATGGCCAGTGTTCCCCCTGCGATAGTTATGGTAAAACTGTAAAATTGCTGTAGCTCCTTGATAAGCTGATTAGATAATCCCTTTTAAAGTACCTGTTTAAGGCCTCTGACACTGGTCCTTCCCTGTACGGCCGACTATCATTGCTGTAAGATCACTTTGAGGAGCAGAGGCGCCAATAAAGTATAAAATAAATTAAAAACGTTTAAAATTGGGGAGGGGTTAATGGTGGACTTGCCTCCCCACAAAACAAAACACAATAATGTGCAATATACAAATTACATTTATTTTTTACTCCAAAAGAGCTGCAATGCGTTTCGCGGGTCTCACGCCCGCTTCCTCAGGCAACAATACACGAAGGAGCAATGCTAAGAGTGTGTATATGTGGTATAGCACCTCTGTGTAGCTATACCACAGCGCAGATGCAGGCTGTGACTTCCCTCTTGCAATCTAAACAGCAGGATAAAGCAGCTGCATCACCCCCAGCCTGTAACAGAGTCCGTGTACACCAGGAATGCCTAACTTCAGTCCTGAAGGGCTGGAGGCTGCCTGGATATGGCTCTCTGCGTGGATATGGCGCTTGAGGACTGGACTTGAACATCTCTGCTGTACACAGTTGCTTGTGCTCATGTGATCAAAATGTCAAGGTTTTTAGCTAAAATAATCCATATTTCACACACACACAAAAGGTGAGTGAGGAAGTTACTAAGATATTAGATGATGAATGATCACAGCCTGCAGCCTTAAATCATTTTCTTCCAAATTGACTCTAAACTGTAGCACATCAGGGAGAGGGATAATAATAATAATAATAATAATAATAATAATAATTATTATTATTATTATTATAATGAGGGGTGGAATGGAACCATCTGGTGTAGGAGGCAAAGACACTCAAGTGGTCCTTAAAGGGAAGGGGGTTAAAGTAGGTGTGGCCAAAAGGGGACAAGGACATATGCTACAAATAGTGTTCCAAAGATCCAGTGTTCCAATCTCAGCAGTGCGTCATGGCTTTGTGTAAGCTTCCATATTGTGTTATTGTTTTCTGTTGATGTTCAGAATGTGGACCCTACACTATGTCTCACCTTCCCAGTTGTCAAAACAGTGCGTTCAAATTTTCAAACCCCCATACTGTGTTGCAACTTTCTAGTAATAAACATGGTGTGATCCAACTTTCCAGTCCTTTCCACAGTGAATTCTAGTCTTTTAGTGGTATGAAAATCTGTTTTAACTCTGCAGGGCCTCCTGTAGTTTTTCACATTTGAATTTGCTGCCAGTACTTTCGATTATTGTATTGCAACGAACCATTAGAAAATCCCTTGGCAAATTAAAATGATACCCCCAGTAGGAAATGTAATATTTAACCACTTTACCCCCCCAGTGCTAAATTTCTCCGTCCCTCTGCGCACTGCTTCACCCCCAGGGACGGAGAAAGGCGCACTTATTTGTTTACTGGCTGGGAGTGGGCGGGGACCTCGCGCGCACACTCCAGCCAGCCAGCACAGCAGGTGACTAATTGGATGTTAGGAACAAGCGTTCCTAAATCCAATTAGACGCGCCGATTGCGGACACAATGGAGACTGCTTCAAACAGAAGCAGTCTCCATTGATAACAAATGAATATAAACAAACGTGTAGCGCGCGATCGCGCGCCCCCGCGACCCGCGCGCGCACACACCCCCGCTCTGCAGTGCAATGATTGGTTATGGGGACCCCAGTCCCCAATAACCAATCATATCACAGTAAAAAATGAATGGAAGCAGCGCTGCAATGTACAAATTGCGCTGGTGCTTCAGGGGTAAAACCCCTCCGATGTGAAGTGGTTAAGGGCTGGTACACACAGGCCTTTGCTGAGCTTCTGCTCAGTGTCTCATTTTTTTTCAAGAATGACAGCATTTAACAGCTACACTTTTAATGTCTTTTAATGGCTTTCAGGATAGTGTTGCATTTTCTGGGATTTTGGTGGCTTTTGCAGGTAGTGTGTGTCTGCTTTAAAGCAGCACTGTCATCCATACTATGCCAGAAAAAACCAACACATATATAAGTAGATAACTACTTGTTCTACTTATATAACAGATGTATCGTATTGTACTGTCCACGTTTTGATTTCAGTGAATTTTATATAGTAAATATAGAGAATTCTGTTCCTGGCATTTGCCATCTTGATTCCCTCTGGCTGAAGCTAATCCTGATATAATTTCCTCTCTTACTTTTTTCCTCCTAGACTCTGCACTATCATAGCTTGCTTGTTCTGTAAACATGTGAGCCCAGCAAGATCACATTTCAGGGATTAGATTGTGAGCTCCTTTGAGGGACAGTTAGTGACAAGATATATATATATACTCTGTACAGCGCTGCGTAATATGTCGGCGCTATATAAATACTAAATAATAATAATAATAATAATAATTTCAGCAGCTTCACACTGAACTGCTCTCAGCCAATCAGTAAGAGCAGGAATGAGGGAGGGGTGATGACAAGCTCCCTTCTCGTCGGCAATGGTGAAAATAGCACCAGACTGTGGGTAGTAGGTAGAGCCAGGCTGTGGGTAGTACTACTAGGTAAATGGAATTTGATTTTGTGGCTGACAATCCCTCTTTAAGCGTTACATACTGTACATATATTCTACTCCACTGGGTCAACTTCTTTGTGGCACCCCATTTTCCATGTGCAAGGCCATATTCATGTGTAGCAACCCCACCAATGAGAGAGAAACCCCTTCCCAAACCAACTGCTGCCTTCCCTTAAAAAAATGCACTTCCCACAAGCAAAAGCCTCCTCTTCCATGTAGACCCCCATCATGAGCCTCCACTTCCATGTACACCCCCATCATGAGCCTCCTCTTTCATATGCCCTTATTTTCAGTATCAGCCCCCCCCCCCCCCACACACACACTTTGACAGCAGATCTCGTAGGCCATCACCCATATGACTTTTTCAAAAATCTGGCCCTGGTTACTAGTGATGACTAATACAGATGGTCTATGAGATGCTAATAATTCGGACTGGCATACAAAATTAATATGTATTGTATGCAACTTGAAACTGGGCAAATCAAAACTAACAGGAATTGGATTTAATTGGCCCAATTCCAAGATGCATATAACTTGCATTAAAGTGAAGGGAAATCTTGTGTTAATGGGGCAGATGTTAAGGCTGTGAAGACAGTCACTTCCTTCATGGGGAATTGAGCTTCAGAAACCAAATCTCGGCTGTAGTCAAATATTCCTACTTTCATCTGAGGAACATTGCAAAAATTAAACATCTAATTTCCCCAATGGATCTTCCAACCCTAGTTCATGCCTTCATTACATCATGGCTGGACTAATGCAATGCCCTCTATGCAGGCCTTCCAAACAAAGACCTGTACCGCCTGCAACTAGGAAAGATTGCAGCCGCCAGATTGCTAACAAACCAGCCTTGCCACAGTCACATTACACCGATTGTTTGCTCACTTCACTGGCTACCTGTAAAATGGAGAATACTCTTCAAGATTGAATTGTTGACATTGAAATCCCTTCATAATTTGGGCCCTGGATACATGTAGGATTAGCTGAAACTGCTCCACACCTCTCAGTCACAACCTCAGATCAGCAGGATCCTTAAACTTGGTTACTCCCAGAGTGCACCTCAAAACCTTTGGAGCCAGAACTTTCTGTCATGCTGCACCTACTCTTTGGAACTCTCTACCACACTCAGTAAAGACAACCCCATCCCTGGAGTTATTCAAATCCAGACTGAAACGCTACCCATTTAGCCTGGCATTTGCGGACCTGTAGAATTCTTCCTCTGTACCAAAATTTATCAATCAACCAGATACTGGTCTGAGCCATGCTTATGCGCTTTGAGTCCTACGGGAGAAAAGCACTTTACAAGTGTTGTTGTTTGTTGTTGTGGCCAGCAGTGCTGTTGGTCTCAGATGTTCAGAAGACCAGGCATCCCACAGCAGATCTCTGTGTGACAGTGATGTCACTACGCGTTTCAGCGTTCCCCGGCTTTGCCTTCATTTTAATTTTCAATAAAACTGTGTCCTTATTTCTTTTCTATAATTTGCACTAAACTGGTATGCAAACTGGATTTTTTAGCATCTCAATGACCAACTCTACTGACAGATCAGTACACTTTCCAGAATTTGAATTGACAGAAATATAGTTCAGCATACAAGCAACCACAATGCATAGACATCAATTTAAATTGTTTTATGTTGAAGTAAAGAAGAATTGTTCCTGAGATTGGGTTGTTATCTAAAAAAAAGTTTAAAAGGAATAATGTGACCTTTTTCAGAGTAAAACATAATATTTTTACACATTACATTACACAGGAAAGATGGATGTAATTTAACTTTGAAAGAATGGCATTAGTTGGAAATTCTTTTTTTTTGAAATGCAGAGAATAATATGCTATTTCAATATTATGTTATTGTAAAATGCATAAAGTTTAGAATCAGAGTGATACAATTTGTTTGGCTAACTCTAAAGTTTAAAAAAGTAAGGTTTAGATGTAAAATTGTCTTCAGACTCCCATCTTGTTGCAAAGATGGAAGTCTGAAGATGATTTTACATCAAAAGTTTACTTTTTTATTTTTTTAGTTAGCCAGTACTGTAAATGGCATTATCCTTACTATAAACTTTCTGGGTTTTGCTTTAAAGAGACACTGTAACATCAAAAACATCCCCAGGGGGGTACTCACCTCGGGTGGGGGAAGCCTCGGGATCCTAATGAGACTTCCCACGCCGTCCTTTGTCCCACGGGGGTCTCGCTGCAGCCCTCCGAACAGCCGGCGACAGACCCGACTGTCAATTCAATATTTACCTTTGCTGGCTCCAGCGGGGGCGCTGTGGCTGCTTTCGGCTCCGAAGTAGACGGAAATACCCGATCTCAGTCGGGTCCGCTCTACTGCGCAGGCGCCGGAAACTTGTATTTCCACCTACTTCGGAGCCGACAGCCATCAGAGCGCCTGCGCAGGAGCCGGGAAGGTAAATATTGACGTCATCTTGTACGGTGGGCTGCAGCGAGACCCCTGAGGGAAGGAGGATGGCGTGGGAACCCTCATTAGGATCCTGAGGCTTCCGCCACCCGAGGTGGGCACCCCCCAGGGGACGTTTTGACGTTACAGATTCTCTTTAAAGCGGAATATAACCCTGCATTTCAACTTTGCTCTAAAACATTATTTACAGCATATTATATGCAACCAGCATTTTTTTTTTTACTAGACCAGCATTGGAAGGGTTACACACAGAGTTTTAAAGTTCTGTGGAGAGAACTGTTCCCGGCAGCTGAAGTTTAAATAGATACATTTCAGTAAACAAAATGTAGCAAGTGGTGAATGTTACACACTCTTTGGCTGTCCTCCAGCTCTTGCACAGTCAGAGAGAGTGAGTCACATTCCACAGTTGTTACATTTTGTTTTGCTGAAATGTATCTATGTAAGCTTCGGATGCGGCAGCAGTTCTCTCCAGGAACTTTAAAGCTGTGTGTATAACCCTTCCAATGCTGGTCTAGTAAAAAAAAATGCTGGTTGCATATAATATGCTGTAAATAATGTTTTAGGGCAAAGTTGAAATGCAGGGTTATATTCCGCTTTAACAAACAATTAACACGATTAAAAAGTGAGCGTAAAGAATTACAATAACATCTACCCTTTTGAAAACAGAAAATTATTGTCAAAAGTTTGAAATATTTTCTACTAACTGATGGCCCGGCGTTCCTCAGGTATGTAGTTGGCTGGTGTTGGCTCCATTCACTTTTTCTAACCATAAACACACAATTACTCAATTACTCAATAACCTAGTTTGTGAGCTTTGCGGTCCTTGTTATCAATAATTTGCATTGAAATAAATCTGATTGGCGGTGGCTCCACCCCCTTTCCTGAATGTGAACCCCAGTCACCCAATGACCAAGTGCACCAGGTTTGAGGCTTGTGCCATTAACAGTGCATATTCCCCTTGAAAATCAATAGGTGAATTTTGATTGGCTTTTGTAGGCTCCACCCACTTTTCTGAATATTAATCCCAGTCACCCAGTGACCAACTGTGCAAAGCTTGAGAACCCTACCATTAACAGTGTAAGAATGGCTGCAGTTTACATTTTCTCTGTGAAATTTGTATTTGTCTACGCAAGTATCCTATATGGTATTTCATGTAATGTACTATGTGTGTGCCAAATTTCATTCAAATCCATTCAGCCATTGTTGCGTGATTAACAAACATACAAACATCCAAATAATATTAGTAAGATATCTTATTGTGTGACTAAGAATTGTGGTCATAAGCAGGGCCCGTTTTATTTAGGGCATAAGTAATACAATACACTGTTTTCCTGAAAAGTAAATAGAAGTAGGAAAATGCTTCTGACAAAGTTTTATTGCTACAGTGGGTTGCAAAAGTATTCAGCCCCCTTAAAGTTTTCCACATTTTGCCACATTACTGCCACAAACATGCATCAATTTTATTGGAATTCCACGTGAAAGACCAATACAAAGTGGTGTACATGTGAGAAGTGGATCGAAAATCATACATCATTCCAAACATTTTTTACAAATCAATAACTGCAAAGTGGTGTGTGCGTAATTATTCAGCCCCCTGAGTCAATACTTTGTAGAACCACTTTTTGCTGCAATTACAGCTGCCAGTCTTTTAGGGTATGTCTACCAGCTTTGCACATCTAGAGACTGAAATCCTTGCCCATTCTTCTTTGCAAAACAGCTCCAGCGAAGTCAGATTAGATAGACAGCGTTTGTGAACAGCAGTTTGCCACAGATTCTCGATTGGATTTAGATGTGGACTTTGACTGGGCCATTCTAATACATAGATATGTTTTGTTTTAACCATTCCATTAGGGTCATTGTCCTGCTGGAAGGTGAACCTCCGCCCCAGTCTCAAGTCTTTTGCAGTCTCCAAGAGGTTTTCTTCCAAGTTTGCCCTGTATTTGGATCCATCCATCTTCCCATCAACTCTGACCAGCTTCCCTGTCCCTGCTGAAGAGATGCACCCCCCGAGCATGATGCTGCCACCACCATATTTGACAGTGGGGATGATGTGTTCAGAGTGATGTGCAGTGTTAGTTTTCCGCCACACATAGCGTTTTGCATTTTGGCCAAACAGTTCCATTTTGGTCTCATCCGACCAGAGCACCTTCTTCCACATGGTTGCTGTGTCCCCCACATGGCTTGTGGCAAACTGCAAACGGGACTTCTTATGCTTTTCTGTTAACAATGGCTTTCTTCTTGCCACTCTTCCATAAAGGCCAACTTTGTACAGTGCATGACTAATAGTTGTCCTATGGACAGAGTCTCCCACCTGAGCTGTAGATCTCTGCAGCTCGTACAGAGTCACCATGGGCCTCTTGACTGCATTTCTGATCAGCGCTCTCCTTGTTCGGCCTGTGAGTTTAGGTAGATGGCCTTGTCTTGGTAGGTTTACAGTTGTGCCGTACTCCTTCCATTTCTGAATAATCGCTTGAACAGTGCTCCTTGGGATGGTCAAGGCTTTGAAAATCTTTTTGTAGCCTAAGCCTGCTTTAAATGTCTCAATAACTTGATCCCTGACCTGTCTTTGACCTGTCTTGTGTGTTCTTTGGACTTCACGGTGTTGTTGCTCTCAATATTCTCTTAGACAACTTCTCAGGCCCTCACAGAGCAGCTGTTTTTGTACTGACATTACATTACACACATGTGCACTCTATTTAGTCATTAGCACTCATCAGGCAATGTCTATAGGCAACTGACTGCACTCAGATCAAAGGGGGCCGAATAATTATGCACACACCACTTTGCAGTTATTTATTTGTAAAAAATGTTTGGAATCATGTATGATTTTCGTTCCACTTCTCATGTGTACACCACTTTGTGCTGGTCTTTCATGTGGAATTCCAATAAAATTGATTCATGTTTGTGGCAGTAATATGACAAAATGTGGAAAACTTCAAGGGGGCCGAATACTTTTGCAACCCACTGTATAATGTTCAAAAGGGCATTACTTCTGTTTGGTTTTCAGAGTTCAGTCTTAAAATAAAGTCCTTTAACTGAAAATAAAAACATGAATTTCAGATCTATGTTTTATTTAACTTTGGAAAAACAAATATAATTATCAATCCCATAAGTTTATTTTCACTTCAGGTTTACTTTAAGTTGTTTCAAATTAACTTTAGTTTTACCTTATTTTACCGCCCACTTTTTAGTACTCTTTAGATTGCTACTTGCTGAAAAGGCTGGGTGTAGGCAAGCAGCTATGAACTGAGGAGAATGAGGGGGTGATCCCATTGGCAGTGGTGCTCACAGCACTGCATGGCTGCTGTCCATTGCTTATCACCACTGCTGGTAGAATGTTAGTGTAGTACTGTAGGGGGTCGGGGGAAAATGAGCTGAACTTACCTGGGGCTTCTAAATTTCCCCCACAGACGTCCTGTGCACGGACAATCACTCACCAATGCTCCGGTCCCCGCCTCCGGTTTGCTTCTGGAATTTCCGACCTTGAAGTCAGAAAACCACTGCACCTGCGCGGCCGCGCCCTCGCTCCCATTGACATCACCAGGAGTTTATTGCGCAGGCCCAATACGGTCTGTGCCTGCGCAGTATGCTGCTGGTGACGTCAGCGGGAGCAAGGACACGGCTGTGTAGGCGCAGTGGTTTTCCGACTTTAAAGAAGTGAACCAGAGGTGGGGACTGGAGCTTCGGTGAGTGACTGTGTGGGCACAGGATGTCTGTGGGGGACTATTAGAAGCCCCAGGTAAGTTCAGCTAATTTTCTCCTGACCCCCCTACAGTAGTCCTTTAAAGAGAACCCAAGGTGGGTTTGAAGAATATTATCTGAATACAGAGGCTGGATCTGCCTATACAGCCCAGCCTCTGTTGCTATCCCAAACCCCCCTAAGGTCCCCCTGCACTCTGCAATCCCTCATAAATCACAGCCACGCTGCAGACAAACAGCTTGTCAGAGCTGGCTGTGTTTATCTCTATAGTGTCAGTCTGCTGCTCTCCCCGCCTCCTGCAGAACTCCAGTCCCCGCCTGCATCCCTTCCCTCCTTGCTGATTGGAGGGCAGTGACTGGAGCTATGCAGGAGTCGGGGGAGCAGCTGAGACTGACACTACAGATGTAAACACAGCTTCACAGCACGGCTGTGATTTATGAGGGATTGCAGAGTGCAGGGGGACCTTAGTGGGGTTTGGGATAGCAACAGAGGCTGGGCTGTATAGGCAGATCCAGCCTCTGTATGCAGATAACATTCTTTAAACACACCTCGGGTTCTCTTTAAAGGACTTCCAAGGCCAAAATGAAGAAAATTACACTTTACCTTTTTCTTAGCAGAATCCACGGAGGACGCCCTGCGCGTCCTCCGCTCTGATCCGCCGTCAATGTAGGCCTTTCTGTTCCCCCAGGGCTTGCCCCGACCCCACTGAACGGGTCGCGTCGATGCCACCCCTAAGATGGCCGCCACCTTGATCCGCGGCTGCGCAGTATGCTTTGCCGCGATTGCGACTGCGCAGCCATTAGCCCGCCTCCCACCGCGCCCGATGTACACTTCAGGAGGATGCTGGGACCCACTACGCAGCGGGAGGCGGGCTAAAGGCTGCGCAGTCGCAATCGCGGCAAAGCATACTGCACAGCCGTGGATCAAGGCGGCCATCTTAGGGGTGGCATCGATGCGACCCATTCGGTGGGGTCGGGGCAAGCCCTGGGGGAACGGAAAGGCCTACATTGACGGCGGAACAAAGCTCTGCTAAGAAAAAGGTCAAGTGTAATTTTCTTCGTTTTGGCCTCGGAAGTACTTTAAGCTATGTAGCCCCATTCAACACAAATGAAATTAAAGGGTCTGCTTGATTCCACTATGCCAGAATGTGGCCAGATTCATTTTAAACATCAGAATCAACTTTAATTGCCAAGTACAAAATTTGTCTTACCCGGAATTGTTAGCGGTACGCATGGCATTGGCAACATAACTAACAAAAACAAAAACTGGCAAAAACAAATAAAAGCAGAACAACAGTGGCTATTATTATTATTTTTTTTTAATTATATAGCGCCAGCATCTTCCGTAGCGTGTACATAGTACAAACAAATAATGGGGAACAAATATACATAAGAAATACAAGACACTGTACAGTCATGACATTGAATAGAATAAATACAGATACATACATAGTTGATATGTAGTTGGTACATGTACTTTTGTTAAAATAACAGCAGTATGAGAAACACTAGGAGGAGGTCCCTGCCCTTGCGGGCTTACAATCAAGTTGCTCTTGCGTCTGGTGGTTCTAGATGTACTGGCAGCTGGATTGGAGGAGCTCAAAGTAGCAGTGGCCAGGGTGGGAGGGATCATGCGAATTGCACAGCCTGGAATTTGAGCAGTGCTGGTCTGCAGCTGTGTTTCCCACAGCTGTGATATACACTGTGGCTTGTGGGAACAGCCTCTAACTGAACTGTTTACTTTCTAAAACCTTCATTTAAAAAAAAACAAAAAACTCAGTGAAGTCCAGTCCAGTCAAAAGTCTTAATGCAATGCTTTTAGTTACTTGCCTACATCAATGGCCACTAGACACATACTCGATTCCCAGCAGAGGTGGTCTTGATGGGCTGCATCAGCTGAGAAACATCTAGTGCTATGTACAAGGCTTAAATAGTACCTGAGATGAAATGTTAGCCTGTATTTATACTTTCTGGTGTGTCCTCCTGCCACATGAGGTCCGTAGAGTCCCTAGCCCCCCCCCCCCCCTCGGTTCCTCTGTTCCATCGCTATCTGGCCCCAGTAATTCAGCCAGTCATGGCCAGTTGTGCCCCTTCAGCCCCTGTCAGGCTCCCACGTCTGGGAGCTTTCTGCACTTGTGCAGCACTACTGCGGAGATGCAGAACCCTTCCAGCAGCGGGTGTGTGACCGGAGGCGTGTGCGTGGCTGAGCCGCACATGTGCTGAAGAGTTTAGTCGGACAAATTACTGGGCCAGATAGTGGCAGGATGAAGGGTCCAAGGCGGATTGCGAGGGACTCCATGGAGGAAGCCCCAGGTAAGTATAAATACAGGCTAAGATTTGATCTCAGTGTCACATTAAGTTTTGTGATTGTGAATCAATCTCGAATCTCAAGAAGAGATAAATAATGAGTAAAGACAGATAAGGAGAGATAAGCCATGTCATAAAGAGATAAGGAGAGATAATTCTACAATCAAGATCAGTTTTGTGAATCAACCCTAGATCACTTTTGTTCTGATTTGAGTAAGCTTGTATACAGTCAGTCAGAATATATAAATTCACCTTTACATAAACCTGAGAATATGTTTAATAGCTATTAATGTACAATGCATGCTATAGCTCGAGTTCCTAGGTCCATGTTCAGACTGAGTAATCAGTTCAGAAATAATTAACTATGCAGTTATGTTAATAAGACTTAGGGGCAGTGTACAATGTCATGGTCAAGGCAAAAAAAGTAGATTTAAATTTGCTTCCTGATTAAGCATAACCTTGCTGCTAATATAGGTGTCAATTGAATTTGCTTCAAAAATTGGTTATGGTACTTCATCAACATACTAATGAGCAAGGAGGGAGGGGAAGCGCTTGAAGAGTATAATATGTCTTATAGGGAATGTATAGTGATATCTAAAACATATTTGTGCATTAAATAGATTTAGTATTAAAAAGCAGATTTTTAATTGTTAAATATGATTTATGTAGGAAATTACTGTATAAAAAATTGAACATTCTGCGGTCACTGCTGGGATTGGGAGTGGTGCCAACCCCTTTCACTTCCTACTTTCAGTGCTAGTTGGAGGGCTGGCATGGCTGACACACTTCCAGTATATAGTATTCTGGGTGATTCTGTCCTAGACTCTATTTCTTGTTCCGTCTTTAACCACTTGCCGACCAGGGGTGATTTGCCTGATCTGTGCTGCGTGGGCTCTCCAGCCCGCAGCACAGATCAGTATTATGCCAGGGCGATCAGACTTCCCCCCTTTTTTCCTCACTAGGGGGATGTCCTGCTGGGGGGGTCTGATCGCCGCCGGCTTGCTGCGCTTTGCGGGGGGGGGGCTCTTGAAAGCCCCCCTCCGCATCGTTTTCTGTGCTCCCTCCCTCTCCCTCCCTACCTCTTCCTTCCTGGGCTGCGCAGGACGGATATCCGTCCTGCGCATTGAAGGATAGGCTTCAGCCTATCATATGCCGGCGATCCCCGGCCAACCAGAGGGCCAATTTTTTACGGACCCGGACATGCTGATCCGGCCATCTGGATCCGGTGAAAACGATCCGTTTTACAGCCAGTGTGTTGTAAATCGTCAGTTTTCATTGGTTCCTATTTGCAGCAAAACCTTCTGTATCCGTTCCACAAAGTGAAACGGTCCTGAAAATTGGGTCCTGCGGCATTTTTTGGTCCGCTCAGCGGAACAGACCACGTAACCGTATGGCTCGAGGGTTTTTAACTTTCTGGTTAGTGTTTGCCTGCTTAGATCTGGTATTTTTTTTTCTTTGCCGTTTTCTTGTTCTAGAATTGTATTTTCTATGTCATCCTATCTCTTTCTTGTTGTTACCCTCAGTAATCATTTATCTGTGTTCTGTCCTTCTTGTGTCTGCTTGAATTAGCTTTTTGGGTATCTCAGCCTTTTGCCTTGATCCTGTCTGTTTTGTATCTGTCTTGTCTCCCCCTTTGTTCTGCAAAATACCCCAGAGGAACACTTGACTTTGGTGAATGCCAGGCCTTGGCCCACATCCCAGTTGACCTCAGTCTCCATAAGGAGACTGCATCCAGGAAGCATCGTCTTGTCATAACATGCGAAAGTGTCGGCTGTGTTCTCACACCTGAAACAAGAATGTGTCTAATCCAGTCAGAAGCATCTGATTGTTCAGGGTCTATGGCTAAAAGTATTAAGGTGGCCATACATCTAGCGGTTTGGCTGTACAATTGACCATTCAATTGGATAGTTTTATCGAATCTAAAGAGAATCGAGTGTGCTCCAGTATGCTTAATCAATGAAAAGTGTCTTATATCATGTCGAATCGACCAGCTTAGTCGATTGAGCAGGACGCAAGATATCAGTCGATTGTACAGAAATTGGCTACTGTTCACTGTTCATTCCATCGACTCTGAATCGATTTCGGCATTCAGAGCATGGAGACCAGTGTTGCCAACTCATCCCTTTAATTACTGACATATCTTAGTTATACAGGTTCTGGGGCTGCTTACACATAATCAGTGTCTTAATTGCATCTACCTAGCCACGAAACCTGTATAATTCATATGTGTCAGTAATTAAAGGCATGAGTTGGCAACACTGATGGAGACACAACATTGGTCAGATTGATTAGTGAAGGTGAATCGCATAGGACAACCCCTGGGCTGCGGCCCACTACTGGGCCGCAGGCTGTACTGAGCTGGGCCATGCCATCTGTCATAATAGTGCAGAGAGAGGTGTCACGTGAAGTTTGCCGGAAGCTATAGAGAAGAGCCATCTGCAGCTATTGTTACTGCTGCCACCTAGTGTCTGTTATTTGTGTAATGCAGCATGCTTTCTGTCTGTATGGACACCAGGTGGCAGCAGTGAGGAGGACTGGTATACTCCGGTCTTTTGCCAGTCAGAGTTCAGTCTGCACAAGGTGAGAAGCTGATGCTGGAAGCTAGTGTGGGAAGAAGAATGTAAGGGTAAAAGTGAGTGTGGGGAGTAGGGGAAGTGTGAAGTGAGTGTAGGAAGGAGGGAAGGATGAAGTGGGTGTAAGGAGGAGAAAAGGGTGAAGTGGGTGTAGGGAGGAGGAAAGGGTGAAGTGGGTGTAAGGAGGAGAAAAGGGTGAAGTGAGTGTAGGGAGGAGGAAAGGGTGAAGTGGGTGTAGGGAGGAGGAAAGGGTGAAGTGGGTGTAAGGAGGAGAAAAGGGTGAAGTGAGTGTAGGGAGGAGGAAAGGGTGAAGTGAGTGTAGGGAGGAGGAAAGGGTGAAGTGGGTGTAGGGAGGAGGAAAGGGTGAAGTGGATGTAAGGAGGAGGGAAGTGTGAAGTGAGTGTAGGGAGGAGGAAAGAGTGAAGTGGGTGTAAGGAGGAGGAAAGGGTAAAGTGAGTGTGGGGAGGAGGGTTAAAGAGAACCAGAGATGAAGCACCCTCTTGTATTTCACCTTATAAATCAGTGGGAACATGACAGTAAACACCTAATCTGCCCTTTGTTTCATTGTTCTCTGTGTAATCTGAATGTTATCACCTCTGATAAGAATCCCCGACTGAGCAGTCAGGCTGCTCCGTCTAGCTTTGCTACAGAAAGATTATAGCTGAGTCTGTCTTCTGTGGTGTTATTTCAAGCCCAAGCCTGCCCCCTTGTGGCTCTGCTATAATGACTCAGCAATAATCATTCCCAGCAAAGCCAGATTGAATGCTCAGTCTGGGATTCTTGTGACTGCTGATAACAGACACTTTTAGCAGTGAGGATGAAACAGAGAGCATGGTAAGTGTTTTCTCTAATGTTCTTACTGATATACATGGTAAAATACACAAGGGTGCTTCGTCTCTGGTTCCCTTTAAGGGGCTTTGGGAGGGAAAGGTAAAAGTGAGGGGAGGCAGATGAGGGGAAGAAATTACTGTGTCAATAGATAAGGAAGCCTAGGCAGTACCCCCCTTCACACCACCTGTCACACCAAATGTACCGTGTGCTGGTGGCTTATGCAACAGCCCCAGTGCAGTGCAAAGACATCTTTTCCAAAGTGCTGAGGGTGATGAAGATAGTGGTTAGGTAGGGCTGGTGTTGCCAGGACTTCTTTATGTAATGACACTGCCCCCCGCGCAATAACCCCCCCCCCCCCCCCACATATGCTTGCACTTGCCTGGTCCTTGGAAAAATTGCCAATTGCCTGGTGCTGATGCGGTCCTTGGGTCAAAAAAGGTTGGGAACCACTGGCATAGGATATCAATTGAAGTGCGTGGGCCACTATTCAATCGACTTTCAATCAACCATACTGAAGTGGATCGCCCAATAAATTTGATCGCTTTGTCGACTGAATCAGATTTGCTAGATGTATGGCTACCTTTAGAGCCAGAGGATTAGCACGACAGACAGGCAATTTTTATTGTTTAAAAGGAAATCAATATGTCAGCCTCCATATCCCTCTCACATCAAATGTGCTTTAATGTGTATTTTCCCTATTTACCCCCATAGCACTTCAACACATGCAAATAAATAAGCAAATACGTAATGTATGAACAATACCGCTAACTACTGAAAAGTTCAAAGAAAACTCCAAGTTTATCCTTCCCGAGTCTCTTTTCTACAACAATTTTAACAGTATCCAGCGCTCACCAATATATACAAGATGTGTATCTACTCCAAAACATGGAGGAGCCTATAAAGTGATATAGGTAGTCAATTGCAGAAATAACTGTCTCACTAAGTCTCATTCAACACTTCAAAATTTATTATGTCTGCTTACAAAACCCCCCATAACCCCCATAAAAACAAGCTAAAGAGTATACCAGCCTAGCATACACAGCCGGCCGTGTCAATCACATAGCACAGTCATACAGCACCATTCAACCCAGAACATTACTCCCGGGAGTTTCCAGTTAATCATAACTTTCTATGGTGTATGTTAATCGCCTTGGATTCATATTGTGATTATCAAGCACTTAGATTCTGGTGAAGAAGTCCCAGTAACCTCCAGTAGCAATCTTCACTTGTAAGTGTAGTTATTAACAGTCGCTGCGCTGCAATAAGATGCAGCCTCACAAAAGGTATTGCAGGGGGAGTCAGGTTAGTATGCAAGTGTGTTAGTCCATATAGCGGGGGGATCCCAGAAGCACTTCAAAAGCTTGTTTGAAGCCAGCATTCAAACGTTAGTTGAACCAGGAGCACTCAGAGGGCAAAGCCCAACAGGCTCAGCGTTCACCGCTTTTCATACATGCATAGACTATGCTGCTGTGCCCTGCGGGCTCTCACCACCTCCACAGGTTGGTCAGTCGTTTCTCATCTCTCTTCGGGTCCCCCTCCAGTCATCGCTCGCCTCCACCTTCTCTCAACCCCATGCAGCGCCAGCAAAGAGTTCACAAATCTTTGTATCCATGCGCCATAACACGTGCAGCGTGTGACGTCACTCCAGCTCGTCCCCGTAACTAGTATCGCCCGCTCCACGGGCTTCCTCAGACGGTCACATGGGCAGCGCCGTCACGTATCTTTTAAAAGCCAACCTCTCCTGCTTCATTTGCGTATCTCCGCCTCTGCTCCTCCGCCATTGGTCATTCAGTTCCCCATCACATACAGCAGCAGCGTGGGATCAAAGCACTGTGTGTAGCTCATATAGGCAATTCAATTGATATCCTCACAGTCCTGCTTATTCTATACAGTAGCCCAATAATACACATCCGTGGCAAGGAGGAAAGAACTATACATAATAGTCTAAACAGACCTCTCCCACTCACTCGTGCATGCCTGCTTACACACTGCTATTTCTGCAAATATCACCGATACTTATTACTCCCCAACAGATCTGAATCTCCACAAACCCCCACAGTTTCACATATTCTATTATATTTCATTTCATCACAGCAATCTGAGCATAGAGGGTTTATACAAAAACCATCACCACAGAGGCCACCATCAACTAGCTGTAACATAAAGTGGGCCTCCATAAGGAATCCTATGGGTCACTCAAAAGGAACCCCAACTTCACATCCATCCTATATAGGTAGGGTGACAACTTGCCCACATGTATTTTATAGTGGTAGAAAGGGGGAAAGTGGCAGATCGGAATTCAAGCCCCCTGGAATCACTGTAGCTAATCTGAAGATCCAGCTCGATTCCATCTGGCATAACCGTCTGTCCAAATTCCCCCCTCGGGTTGGAATAGACATTTTAATGATCCCCCTGAATCTTAGTGAGTCAGGGTCCATCCGATGGAACAACTTAAAGTGTAGACCCAATGGACTGGTTTCATCTCCCTCTTTAATGTTCCCCACATGTTGCTGAATTCTCTGTTTAAGCATGCGTGTCGTCTTTCCGATGTATTTGAGCCCACATGGGCATACAATCATATACACCACAAATTTGCTCTCACAGTTTATGAAAGACCGGATATCATAGGACCTTCTAGATTGCGAATCCGAGAAACTTCCAACTCGATCAACCAGATGGCACACTGAACATTTTCCGCAGGGGAACATCCCATTGGGGCGTGTTGAGGGGCCCAACCACATGCGCGATGATTGAGCCGTAGTGGATCTGAACTCAGATCTCACCAGCATGTCACGCAGGTTGGGGGCCCTTTTAGCCGCCATATGTGGATACTCCCCCACTACCTGTATTATTTTAGGATCTAACCTCAACAGGTGCCAGTGTTTGGCTAAAAGTCTCCGCAGCTGATTCCAATGGGTCCCATACTGCGTCACTAGAGAGATGAGAAACGACTGACCAACCTGTGGAGGTGGTGAGAGCCCGCAGGGCACAGCAGCATAGTCTATGCATGTATGAAAAGCGGTGAACGCTGAGCCTGTTGGGCTTTGCCCTCTGAGTGCTCCTGGTTCAACTAACGTTTGAATGCTGGCTTCAAACAAGCTTTTGAAGTGCTTCTGGGATCCCCCCGCTATATGGACTAACACACTTGCATACTAACCTGACTCCCCCTGCAATACCTTTTGTGAGGCTGCATCTTATTGCAGCGCAGCGACTGTTAATAACTACACTTACAAGTGAAGATTGCTACTGGAGGTTACTGGGACTTCTTCACCAGAATCTAAGTGCTTGATAATCACAATATGAATCCAAGGCGATTAACATACACCATAGAAAGTTATGATTAACTGGAAACTCCCGGGAGTAATGTTCTGGGTTGAATGGTGCTGTATGACTGTGCTATGTGATTGACACGGCCGGCTGTGTATGCTAGGCTGGTATACTCTTTAGCTTGTTTTTATGGGGGTTATGGGGGGTTTTGTAAGCAGACATAATAAATTTTGAAGTGTTGAATGAGACTTAGTGAGACAGTTATTTCTGCGAGTCTCTTTTCTAGGCAAACATACTATGTAGTTACCGTCCTCGCCTGTAAAAACCACGGAACACTTAGAGGGAAATTAAGCATCTATTCATCCATTTTTAATGCTTTGAACATCTTCTCTTGTAAACTTTTTGGCCTCCGTTCTTCTTGAATAAAATGTCTGACAGACAAACGCAGCGAAGCTTTGTGAGAAGATATAGCTGTAATAAGCTAAATCACAGATGATGATCCTTCAGCTTTAATATTTAAAAAGGAGAAAAAAAATTGGTGCAGCTGCCTTTTATATGTCTTATTGTATAATGGATATGTTTGTGCGAAGTTGAATGAACACTGGGACACAATGTACAGCGACAGCTTCTTTGTGAGCCCATGTGGACTCATACACATCCATCCAGATGTCTTTGCAGATAATCAGAATATTGTCATTGCAAGTGCATGGTACATTTTTTATATTTATATCTCCCGTAATTTACTACGCGATGAAAACTCACTGGATGTAATTTCAAAGGATCTCTAGATGCAGATAATGAGACAAGCGCTGTGGTATTGCTTGCTTGCGTTTGGTTGTCAAGGCACATATCACATAGAGTGCAGAAGGCCAAGGAACG
Organism: Hyperolius riggenbachi; assembly: GCF_040937935.1. Taxonomy (NCBI): domain Eukaryota; kingdom Metazoa; phylum Chordata; class Amphibia; order Anura; family Hyperoliidae; genus Hyperolius; species Hyperolius riggenbachi. The sequence goes on from NC_090651.1 coordinate 104,803,543, forward strand.
GGGTCAGCGACCCACTTGCTTCTTCGTTCTAATCTTTGCTAAGTAATCTGAAGTGGGTGGACCAAAATCCAATTATTTTTTTTCCTATGTATCTCTAATGTAGCCACAAAAATGCCTAATCTAAATAAATATATTCTTGCAGTAACTAAGTGACAACCTATTTGATCTTGCGCAAGTATTTGTTAAGTCGCTAATTATTGCGTCTAGAGTAATGAGTTGACAGCCCCGCATGCTAATTTTAACCCTCGGAAAGTCACGCAGAAGCGAGCTTCGGGAAGGCGAGGTCACACGATTTAGTGCTGTCTCTAAGAAGAAAAGCACGGCTACAAATGAACTGTAATAATTTTCCCATGTTGCAGTCAGATCACACTTTTCATATTCGGCAGCGTAAACCATAACGGAGGCGGCACTTAATTAAAATAATATTTATTGCGGTGTATTTCACCTCGCCGTGGCAAACGGTGTACGGAAAGTCTGTCTTTGTAGTTAAAGTACAGCCCATAATACTTTTTAAGGCTTAATTTCTGCATGGTTTATGATGGTTATCCTGAAAATGGCATCAGCTAGAATGAAAGGATGAAATGTTTAGATAAAAATGCAGAATTACAAAGAAACGTTTAAAGACTGAAGTAGGGGTATAACAACAGGGGAAAAAGCCACTTCAACTGCAGGGGGGCTCAGAGCTGTAAGGGGGCCCCAACTACTACTTTATCTCCTCCGATTAAGGGGTCCATCCTTCAGATCAGGTGTTTTGTGGCTACACTTATACAATACAATACAATACAGGGGCAAACCCAGGATTTTCAAGGAGGGGATTCCTGAAAGGTCTCCCTCAGCCACGCATAATACAGTATAATAATATGGTAGGACATCATGCTGGGTACACATAATGCACATTCCCGTCTGACTGAAAGGACCTGACAGTTATTTCCTAATTGTCTGATTTGATCCTGATCGACAATGGGATGGATCAGGAGCATTTTGGATACAGATAATAATGAGGACAGCCGATATTGCTAATGAAGGGGAAAGTGAAGCATGGCACAGGGCTTTGCTCATACCTGACTCTGTTAAGTTCCCCAGAGCTGCTCCCTGCTCTGTATACACACTGCTGCTCCGTGCTCTGTACACACATTGCTGCTCCATTCAAAGTCAACTGTAGTAGGGAAAGAAAGGGGGCAGTGCTGCAGGATGCCTGCAGATATTCTGGTGTCTGAACTTGTACCTGTCCCCAGACACTGCCCGAGTCCTGGTCTGAGGGGATTCTGGGCAGCTGTAACCCCCCCCCCCCCCTGCGTTTGCCTATGCATTAACATGTTTAAAGCGATTTTCTCCCATAGGACTTATAGCGCATAGATACAGTGGCTTGCAAAAGTATTCGGCCCCCTTGAAGTTTTCCACATTTTGTCACATTACTGCCACAAACATGAATCAATTTTATTGGAATTCCACGTGAAAGACCAATACCAAGTGGTGTACACGTGAGAAGTGGAACGAAAATCATACATGATTCCAAACATTTTTTATACATAAATAACTGCAAAGTGGGGTGTGCGTAAGTATTCAGCCCTCTTTGGTCTGAGTGCAGTCAGTTGCCCATAGACATTGCCTGATGAGTGCTAATGACTAAATAGAGTGCACATGTGTGTAATCTAATGTCAGTACAAATAAAGCTGCTCTGTGATGGCCTCAGAGGTTGTCTAAGAGAATATTGGGAGCATCAACACTGTGAAGTCCAAAGAACACACCAGACAGGTCAGGGATAAAGTCATTGAGAAATTTAAAGCAGGCTTAGGCTACAAAAAGATTTCCAAAGCCTTGAAAATCCCCCGAAGCACTATTCAAGCGATCATTCAGAAATGGAAGGAGTATGGCACAACTGTAAACCTACCAATACAAGGCCATCCACCTAAACTCACAGGCGGAACAAGGAAAGCGCTGATCAGAAATGCAGTCAAGAGGCCCATGGTGACTCTGGACAAGCTGCAGAGATCTACAGCTCAGGTGGGGGAATCTGTCCATAGGGCAACTATTAGTCATGCACTGTACAAAGTTGGCCTTTATGGAAGAGTGGCAAGAAGAAAGCCATTGTTAACAGAAAAGCATAAGAAGTCCCGTTTGCAGTTTGCCACAAGCCATGTGGGGGACACAGCAAACATGTGGAAGAAGGTGCTCTGGTCAGATGAGACCAAAATTGAACTTTTTGGCCAAAATGCAAAACACTGTGTGTGGCGGAAAACTAACACTGCACATCACTCTGAACACACCATCCCCATTGTCAAATATGGTGGTGGCAGTATCATGCTCTGGGGGTGCTTCTCTTCAGTAGGGACAGGGAAGCTGGTCAGAGTTGATGGGAAGAGGGGTGGAGCCAAATACAGGGCGATCTTGGAAGAAAACCTCTTGGAGTCTGCAAAAGACTTGAGACTGGGGCAGAGGTTCACCTTCCAGCAGGACAACTACCCTAAACATAAAGCCAGGGAAACAATGGAATGGTTTAAAACAAAACATACCCATGTGTTAGAATGGCCCAGTCAAAGTCCAGATCTAAATCCAATCGAGAATCTGTGGCAAGATCTGAAAACTGCTGTTCACAAACGTCCATCTAATGTGACTGAGTTGGAACTGTTTTGCAAAGAATGGGCAAGGATTTCAGTCTCTAGATGTGCAAAGCTGGTAGAGACATACCCTAAAAGACTGGCAGCTGTAATTGCAGCAATAGGTGGTTCTACAAAATATTGACTCAGGGGGCTGAATAATTATGCACACTCCACTTTGCAGTTATTTATTTGTAAAAAATGTTTGGAATCATGTATGATTTTCGTTCCACTTCTCACGTGTACACCACTTTGTATTGGTCTTTCACGTGGAATTCCAATAAAATTGATTCATGTTTGTGGCAGTAATATGAAAAAAATGTGGAAAACTTCAAGGGGGCCGAATACTTTTGCAAGCCACTGTATGTTTTAGATCAATACAGCATTGCAGGCTGGACTGGGTTACAGAGGAAATAGGTGTTAATAAATGCCAGACTAAACAGGTGGCTTTTCAGTTTGGACTTAAATGCTTCCAGGGATGGCGATCTCCTGATTGGGTGTGGCAAGGAGTTCCAACGTGTAGGGGCAGCATGACAGAAAGCTGTATCTCCAAAGGTTTTGAGGTGGATTCTAGGAGTGATAAAGTTATTAGATCATTTTGATATAAGATTGTGGGGGGTGTGATGCAGATGTAACAAGTCATTCAGGTATCCGGGGCCCAGATTGTGCAAGGATTTGAATGTCAATAAGTCATTCTTAAAAAGAATTCTCTATTTTAGGTAGCCAGTGGAGTGAGCGAAGGGTTGGTGTTATGTGGCAATGGTGGGGCTGGCTAGTTAACCCTCTGGGCGATACAATTATATCGCCCAGGAGGTGGCGCAGCACTATTTTTTAAAATTTTTTATTTTTTAAATCATGTAGCGAGCCCAGGTCTCGCTACATGATAGCCGCAGCGCAGCGGCATCCCCCCACCCACTCCGATCACCTTCGGCGATCAGAGTAAGCAGGAAATCCCATTCAGAACGGGATTTCCTGCTGGGCTTCCCCGGTCGCCATGGCGACGGGGCGGGATGACGTTATCGACGTCATGGACGTCGTGATGTCGGAGGGAGTCCAGATCCACCCCTCAGCGCTGCCTGGCACTGATTGGCCAGGCTGCGCAAGGGGTCGGGGAGGGGGGGGACTGCACGGCACGGCGAGCGGCGGTGGATCGGCGGCGAGCAGCGGCGATCAGAAGTTACACGCAGCTAGCAAAGTGCTAGCTGCGTGTAACAAAAAAAAATTATGCAAATCGGCCCACCAGGGCCTGAGAAATCCTCCTGCGCGATATACCCCGAGCTCAGCTCGGGATTATCGCTCAGGAGGTTAACAGCCTTGCAGTGGCATTCTCTACTTGTCTACATTTGTTTTATTGCTCATGCACAATGGGCCCCCAGGCAGGGGCATAACTAGAAATCACTGGGCCCCCCTGCAAAACATTGGATGGGGCCCCCTCCCCCTGCACACTGAATTGGGAAAGTCTACCTATCTTTGTCTACAAGACTTTGTATGATTCGTTATAAGTGGCTGAGCAGATGCAGTCATTAGAACAACTGTGCCGAGAGCAGAAAGTATTTTCATACCTTGCCCTGAGTCTCTCAAGATGAGCCGACCTGTGGCTTCTGGGCCCCTCTGCGGCTGTATCCCTTGCAGGGTCTATTGTTACGCCCCTGCCCCCAGGCTTTGATGGTCACCAGGGGGAGGCAAGGGAAAGCATGTGAACATTGGAGGGACCCCATCAAAGTGTTGCTAGGGAGGGCCCATGAATTGTAGTTACGCCCCTGGCCGCAGACTAGCAGATGTGTTTCTAAAAGTGCCCATACATGGTACAATATTTCATTTTTTTTGTGATGAGATAATTTAGTTTCATTATTCCAGAACAAAGTTGTAGCCAGGGCGGGGGGTGGAGCCAGAACTGGTGCAAAAGCGCCTGGGTATTTAAACCCTGCTGCTCAGTGTTCAGTGCTGTCTCGTCTTATAGACAGCTGCGGTGTGTAATCACGCTGTCACCCATCAATCCCAGCATGTCTGTCCCTGCCTTTCAGTCCAAGCTTGCCAGTCCATCCTGTCAGTCCAAGCTTGCCAGTCCGTCCAAGCTTGCCAGTCCGTCCTGTCAGTCCAAGTCTGCCTGTCAGTCCTGTCAGTCCAAGCCTGCCAGTCAGTCCTGTCAATCTAAGCCTACCAGTTCAGTCAGCTCCGTCAGTCCGATCCAGTCAGCCCTATCTTCAGTTTCCTTTCCTTAACACAGGATCTTCCCTCTCCTGTTCTTCTCGGCACTGGTGGGGCAGCCCTGGGAGTCGTGACCTGTTGGGCACCAGGCAGCAATGTATTCCGTTACCCTCTAGGGGTGACCACCCATCATCCCTTGCGGGGTCTGCTGGTGAAGACCTGTGCTCTCTTAGATTCCACGCCCTGGGAGTGCCTGCACCAATCACTAGTGCTGACTGAGATCAACAGGGCCATGACAGTTATTGAGACTGGTGTTTTGGCCATAAAGCAATAGTAGTAGTATCCCTTATTAATCTGTTAAAAAATGTTGAACATTTAGAAACGTAACAATTTCAGTCTTTATTGGCCCATTATAACATGAAAAACATCCATTTATACTTCAATAAAAGTATAGAAGATAAAATGTTGTTTTTTTTCACAGTAATTTCCAAAGATTCATTCCATGAGTAGAGAGATACAGCGAGGTTAGCCTTCCACAACATCAAACAGGAAGAAAAGGATGTCGTGACTGACTACTTAGATGTCTTTTATTGTGTATATTGTGGCAACTTATCCTTGAACAGACCTGACATTACATTCAACTTCAGAAAACTCGCTGATGCAATTATGTCAGAATGAGCGGTCTGAAAGAAAGCGTACTTCTGTCTGGAAAATGCACATACCAGAAAAACACATATACCGGTATTTTAAAAACCATACACTGGGAAGATGTCTTTCGAAGTGTGCCGTCATACCGATAATAGTTTTATACCCACTAAAAGATTTAATCTGACTCAGGGGACAAAGCTTATTTGCTAACGTGTTTCTAAATTCTTTACATTGTTACCTTCAAGCTTAACTATTCTATTTGCTGTTATACTTATTTTACGAGTCTACAGAAATGTCTGTTCAGTTTTTATACCAGCCTTTCTCAACTTTTTTACCCTGGAGGAGCCCTGCAAATAACTTTTGGATCTCAAGGAACTCGTGCAAATAACTTTTTGATCTCAGGCAGGGAACACACTTGACTTTCAGTTTTCCGCTCGCGTTTTTCTGCATACTTTATCTGCGCACCAAGTGTGTTTCCATGCAGGAAAACGCGTGCGTTTTTTCACAGCAGCTGATGTAATTGATAGCGAAAACTGCCAAAATGTGCAGAGTCATCATGCAGAATGTCAGTTTTTTTTCTGCGTGCGAACAACACAGTAAGTGTGCACTAGCCCATTGATTAACATGAGTTCTCAGTTTTTCTGTGCAGAAAATGCGTACGAAAACTGTCAAGTGTGTTCCCTGCCTTAAGGAAACCCTGCATTTATCATCCAGAGACATGGCCTTTAAAATTAGCTTAGGCTGTTTATTTAACTATCCCCTGTTACACTGCCACTCGTTGTACTGTCTCCTTATCCTAGTGCTTTCTATTGCTCATGATCATTCTGACCCCCAATTTAGTGCTTAAATTTACAGTACTCCCTATAATAATGAGCTCTATTATACTTCCTCCACAATGCGGGAAAATACCAAGGAACCTCTGCAGAGTATTGGGAGACTGAAAGCGAAGTGGAGATATGCTCGCATGCGCGGGAACGTGATCTCCTGCAGAAGCCAGACCCAGGAATTGACGCCAATTGGCGTTAGGCGGTCCTGGGGCTGTCACCGTGATCATGCCCATTGGCATGACGCGGCCTTTAGGCTTTAGTTAAAGAAAACCTGAAATAAATGATATAGGCATATTTATAATTACCTGGGGCTTTCGCCAGCCCCATAAGGTCCATGGGGTCCCTCACCATCCTCTTCGGCCACTCCATTCTGCCGCAATCTGGCCTGGTAATTGGGCCGGCCACGCTCTTCAGCGCCTGTATGTCTCAGCTGGGCACATGCACCTGCACCTGCGCAGTGTTGGCATGCTCCTTCTCGGACGGGAGGGTGGCCACAAACTTTCAGAGGGTCCCGGAGGTCAGCGGTGGTCTGTAGGAGGATGTAGGAAGCCTCTGCAGTATCCATTGACTAACCCCTACTGAGGTAAATATCTGACTTTTTTCACCTTAAAGTCACACATTTTCTTTAAGTTGAATATGTGTATTCCGGATTCCCCTGCATAAGACCTTCTTCCAAGGTACTAGAGAAACCTTCTTCAAAGTACTAATAGTAAATGTAAGCTGGATTAATAATGCATGCAAGGCATAATGTCCTTCCTAGAGACTCATCAAAATTAAGTGATTAAAAAAAATTATATTAATCAATAAGTCATAAAAATCAGTTACAAATTATTTTTTACATTTTCTTTCATGAACTGCCATTAACACAATTATTTGGTAAAATTTCTCCCCAGCAATGGAATAACATATTGACATCAACAACAAAAAATAATGTTTTCGTTAACAGCAGCACAATAGTGCACCTTTCTTTAGAATGGTTAAATTACTATCGTAACATTTAATGGCGTAGTTATGGAACTGGATAATAAGGCATTCTTGTACTATTTTTTTACCTCCATGCAAAGGTCTGTTGCTTGGACACAAAGGTCTTTATCCCAAAATAAATGTGCAAAAAGAGTCAGCATAAGATTTCTGTGCTTATTCCCTCCCAACAGAAATACCTATTTTAAAGCTTGACAACCCGAAGCACTATTCCGCCTGAGCTGGAACAGTATACTTACTCTGATTAATGGGAGTTGGATTATATAGGTGCTAATATGACTGCTGTTTTCAAATTGTTTTTGAAAGCTGTTGCAAAATTCTGAAAAGCTTTCATTTGCAGAGTACTTTTCAGTCCCACTTACTGTAACCAGTGTCTTTTATACATGAAATCCCCCATTGGTAGCCAAAGACCTACTACACATATAAAGATGTCTCTTTAAAGGGGCATCATATGGATATATACTTGAATGCAGTAAATTATTTAGGACACCCTCTTTTATGTCATTGGTGCTTAAAGGGAACCTAAACTGAGAAGGATATGGATTTTTCCTTTTAAAATAATACCAGTTGCTGGACTCTCCTGGTGATCCTGTGTGATCCTGGTGATCCTTTTTAAACCACAGCCCCTCAACAAGCATGCAGATCAGGTGCTCTGACTGAAGTCAGACTGGATTAGCTGCATACTTGTTACAGGCGTGTGATTCAGCCACTACTGCTGACACAGAGATCAACAGGACTGAAAGACAACTGGTATTGTTTAAAGGATACCTGAAGTGACATGTGACATGATGAGATAGACATGGGTATGTACAGTGCCTAGCACATAAATAACTATGCTGTGTTCCTTTTTTTCTTTCTCTGCCTGAAAGAATTAAATATCAGGTATGTAAGTCTCTGACTCAGTCTTGACTCAAACAGGAAGTGACAACAGTGTTACCCTCACTGATTAGAAATTTGCCTTTTTCCCTCTTTCTTGCTCTCAGAAGCCATTTTCTGCTAGGAAAGTGTTTTATAGTTGGAATTTCTTATCAGTGAGGGCCTCACTGTAGTCACTTCCTGACTGAGTCAGCAACTTACATACCTGATATATAACTCTTTCAGGCAGAGAAAGAAAAAAAAGGAACAGAGCATAGTTATTTGTGTGCTAGGCACTGTACATACACCTGTCTATCTCATCATGTCACATGTCACTTCGGGTATCCTTTAAAAAGAAACATCCATATCCCTCTCAGTTTAGGTCCACTTTAAAGCCTCAGTTCAAACAGGTTTTTTTTTTCTAATATGTATTATATATGCAAAATAAAATTGAAATAACAGCTGCACTATTTCATATTTCCTCCACCTCCACCTCTGTGACTAACAGCAGTGTTCTCACTTTCAGACTGCCTGAGCAAATCCCTGTTGGTAACATGGGCATGCAGGGGCCAGAGGGATTAATTACAGAAGTCATGATAATGGTGCCTATACATAGTACAACTTTTTCATTTTTTTTCGATTAGATAATTTCATTTGATTACTCCGTTAGATTGAATAAAACGATTTTTTCAATATGTACGATCGGATTTTTATCGAATCAGGTAATAGTTTGTTTCTTCTTGATCAAAAAAATGTGAAAATCCTACATTTTTATTGTACCCTGTATGGGCACCATTATAGTGCCCATACATGGTACAATTTTTTTTTGGATTAGATTATTTCGTTCGAATACTCCGTTAGATCGATATATACATTTTTTTCCAACATGTCTAATCGGATTTTTATTGAAAAAAAACTGGATAATTGTTGGTTTTTCTTGATTGAAAATAAAATATTATTTTTGATTCGATTGTTTTGGTTGAATAAACGAGAAAATCGAACATTTTTATTGTACCGTGTACACCACTACAGTACAGCACCATTACTGTAACCTCACCATGTAAAGACTTAATAAGGATAAAAAACAAACCGGATCAAGCTTTGAGCATGATAAATATATAAAAAGAGAATAGAAAAGAATGTAATTAGAAATGTGTGAAGGATTGCGGAATGGCCGCCGCGTGCTCTGGCGGCATGGCGGCCGTTTCCGCGTCTGCGCCGGCGGTTTACACGCGGCGACGTGTCTGATGCAATACAGCCTTCCTGTGCACATAGGCTGCGGAATACACGCGCACGCGCGGCAAGACAGAAGCTTTATGGGAAGCAGAGAGGGATCAGCTGACCCCGCCGGTCAGCTGATCCGAGGATGGATACGGATTGGCTGGAAGGGACTGGGTGGCGCTGACCAGCGCTGCACTATATAACCACTTGTCCCTCCGTTTCACATCGTCTGCCGTTGCAAATGCTTAACGTGTTAGCACACAGACCTCAGTCAGATCCTACAGTGTGGTTGAACCAGGATGGACCTGGGAATCCACACTAAGCTAGATTACCTTCTCATGTTATGTTGTTCTATGTATTGCTTTAGACCAGTTCCAGGGTGTTGTGACTACGGACCTCACACCCAAGACTAGAATACTGTGTCAGTTCTATGTTATGCTTTAGACCAGTTCCAGGGTGTTGTGACTACGGACCTCACACCCAAGACTAGGATACTGTGTCAGTTCTATGTTATGCTTTAGACCAGTTCCAGGGTGTTGTGACTACGGGCCTCACACCCAAGACTAGGATAATGTGTTAGTTCTATGTTATGCTTTAGACCAGTTCCAGGGTGTTGTGACTACGGACCTCACACCCAAGACTAGGATACTGTGTCAGTTCTATGTTATGCTTTAGACTAGTTCCGGGGTGTTGTAACTACGCACCACACACCCAAGACTAGGATACTGTGTCAGTTCTATGTTATGCTTTAGACTAGTTCTGGGGTGTTGTAACTACGCACCACACACCCAAGACTAGCACTGTATATCTGTACTTCCTTGGTTCGCCACTAGGCTGTAGTGAGATAGGATCTCACAACCAGATCTGTTCATATTAGCAGCAGGGCTTCCTGCAACCAGGCCTAGGCTCCTCTCCTAGGGAGCCTTTGGCCTAAGGGAATTCACCCACGTCTAGGGGTGAATTCCCTTCTCCTCACTGCCTCCAGTCTTCCTGGCAGTTCCCTCTCAAAGTGTTACTGTGATACTGTACACTCACGTCTCAGGTGTCCAGAGGTTAGACATACCTAGATTATTAGTGATTCTGCAGATCATTCATAATCCGGTGTATATCTGCATTATTGGTGAGTCTGCAGCCCACCAATAATCAGATTCTCTCTGCGTGTTGACACCGATCGTTACAAAATGATGTTTAAATGTGTGATTGAATGTAAGCATGAATTCTTCCTTTTTTAATGTATTGTGAGGGTTTTTTTGTTGTTGTTTTTTTTTGGTTTCTTTTGTTTTTATGTTATCTTCTGTCGTGCTTTTTTTTCCCTTTCTCATCTCTTTTTTGATGATGCTTAGTATGAAGCAATGAACTTTACAAATGCGAAATAATGAGATTAAATAGTGACTAGAAATAGCACAGACAAGGTTGCAGATACAACACCTATGGCCAGAGGAATGTGCTGATGAAGCCACTAAAATTGGCTGAGACTGATTGAATATGGCTGAGGTCTGCAAATGGCAAAGGGGATAAAAGGGAAAAAGAAGGAAAAGAAAAAAAGAAAAAGTAAAATCACCCCAAACAAACAACCAAACAAAAATGTTAATTAATTTTTGTCATTGTTGCTTAAAGTAAACCTGAGACAAACTGCAGTAAAGGATTTTTACTTACCTGAGGCTTCCGCCAATCGCCTGTAGCCTGTTTGCTCTCTCAGTCTGGTTCCCCCTTTTTCACAGCTGTGAGGCCCGAACTTCAGCTGAGTTGCGAGCCACTAGCATGCATGGTCCCAGCCCATGCGCTCCCACCAATCACCCTCCCGTGGACAGGGATGCCTTTGGGGGGGTGTGCACGGCAGGGACTGCTCATGTGCAGTGAACCACAACTTAACTGAGTCACAGACTTTATGAGAGCGGCAACACTGAAGTGACCAGGAAGATGGAGAGGGAGTTAATAGACCTCAAGGGCTAGAAGAAACCCCAGGTAAGGATAATTCCTTTGCTGCAATTCGTCTCAGATACAATTTAAAGCCTCAGTTCAGACAAAATAAAATAATTATATAAGTAAACTAAAAATTTAATAACAGCTGTATTAATTCCCCTATTTTTCTCCACCTCTGTGACCTCCATGCATGCAAAGCATACAGTAAAGCCCCCCCTGCCATGCAAAGAATACAGTAAAGCCCCCCTGCCATGCAAAGCATACAGTAAAGCCCCCCCCCCAGCCAATCAAAGCACACAGAAAAGCTCCCCCAGCCATGCAAAGTGCCTAGTGAAGCACCCCAGCCATGCAAAGTGCGCAGCCCCCCCCCCCCCCCAGCCATTCAAAGCAACCCAGCAATGCAAAGTGCATAGCGAAGCTCCCCCCCAGCCATGCAAAGCACCCCCAGCGATGCAAAGCACCCAGAAAAGCCCCCCCAGCCATGCACCCCCCCTCATCTGTGACTAATCACCACTGTAATTTGATCTCTCACCTGTGCCACGGCAGAGCAGCTAATTTTAAAGGAGTTATCCGGGATAAATAAAGTAAATAAACGCTACTTACCGGGGGCTTCCTCCAGCTCCAAGCTCCCAGGACGTCCCACGCCGCAGCTCTCCCCGCAGCCGTTTGCCGCAGGTCCGTCCCGGTCCCCGGCGATGACAACAGAGTAACCTGGAGTTCGCTCTGTACTGCGCCTGCGCGAGCGGCGCTGTCAATCACCGCCACGTGTGCCGGAGCGGACTGCGCTCCGCCCCACGTGGCGGTATTTGACAGCACGTGCCAAGTGCCATGTGCAAAGTGCCACATGCAAAGTGCAATGTGCCACGTGCAAAGTGTCAAGTGCCACGTGCCAAGGGCCACGTGCAACGTGCCAAGGGCCACGTGCCAAGTGCCAAGGGCCAAGTGCCAAGGGCCACATGCTACATGCCAAGTGCCACGTGCCAAAGGCCACATGCCAAGTGCCAAGTTCCACGTTCCAAGTGCCAAGGGCCACCTGCCGAGTGACAGTCAGACAGCAGAGGAGAAGACACTAACTGTCACACTGGCACTGCTCAGCAGCACAGCAGTTCTGTAGTTAGCTAACACAGTAGTACTACTACTCTAACAACTACTAGCACTGACTGCAGTACTACAGTACTAACTACACAATAACACAGTAATTCTATTCCCTAATCCCTAACCTAACCTATACTACAGCAAAGGCTAATAGCTGGCCAGCAGGCAGCAGCTGGCCTGGTCTGTGCACAGCACACACACAGACACATAGCAGCTGCAGCAGCCCTGCAGCACACACTCTGACTGACTGTCACACAATGAAATCAAGCTAATTAACTTATTATACAGGGGGCTGGCTAGGGTTCCTTTCTGTGATTGGGTGTCAGGGCCTAGGCTGGGAGGCTTCTGATTGGCTCAATGAGGTCAGGTGGGGCTGGCCAGTGTTCCCCTCTGTGATTGGTTGCTAGGGCTTCTGCTGGGAGCCCTCTGATTGGCTCAATTATGTCATCTCCTTAGTTCCAGTATTCGGATCCGGATATCCTGGTATGCGGCCAAATATCCGCGGGTTGCTATCCGGATTTGGGCCCAGGTATCTGGAATCCGAATCCGGTCGGATAGCTGAAAAAAGGTCGGATATCCAGGTTACCCGGATATCCGGAATCTGGATGAGCAGCACTGGTTGTACCTACAGTGTTTGTAGAGACTGTCTAGTCTACTCATACCCCAGCAGTTGCTCTTTTAAATCCTTTTTGACTGCCTCACGCCAGTTGGCGTGAACGCGGCGGCTCCCTCAGGACCACCTAAGGGCCTGTACACACTGCTGCGCTTTTAAAATCGCATGCGATTTTTAAATCGCAAGCCTTCATGAGAATAGGAAAAGCGCATCGCACCTGTGTGTACAGGTTTCCACGATTTTCATTATTTTTCAAATGACCTTGCGATTAAAAAGCGCATGCGATTTGAAAAGCGCAGTACAAGCGCAGCAGTGTGTACAGGCCCTTACACCAATTGGCGTATAGTCCTGGGAGCGTGTTTTGCTGGGGATCATGCACGCCAATGCGTGCACATCACTGCTTGAATGACAGAGTTCCGCCACGTCATCAGCCTCCCAGTGGCGATTGCCACTAGGAGACTGTTAGACGGAGAAACCGCCCTCTATTTACAGTGTACAGCGATGAGATCTACGACAGCACTGTACTGGAGACAGCCGTGCCACTAGGCTGTCCCCTGGGGAGACACAAGAGCGATTGGCTTTCATAGGCTAATGCCTATGACATCCGATCACTGTGATTGGCTGGTGGGGAAAAAAAATAAAGAAAAAATAGGTCATTTTATTTTAAAAAAGGAATAAACAAATAAAAAAAATAAACAAACCACCCAGCAGCGATCACCACGGATGCTCATCCGGATTTCGGGTATCCGGACTACCCAGATAATCCAAACTTTTTCTGCTATCCGAACTCGGATTCAGGTTCCAGATATCTGCGTAAATCCGAATAGTAATATCCGAGTTAACTCGGATATCTACAGGATCTTTTCAAAAAATTAGCATATTGTGATAAAGTTCATTATTTTCTGTAATGTACTGATAAACATTAGACTTTCATATATTTTAGATTCATTACACACAACTGAAGTAGTTCAAGCCTTTTTATTGTTTTAATATTGATAATTTTGGCATACAGCTCATGAAAACCCCAAATTCCTATCTCAAAAATTTTTTCATCCGACCAATAAAAGAAAAGTGTTTTTGAAACAAAAAAAAGTCAACCTTCAAATAATTATGTTCAGTTATGCACTCACACTTATTTGGTCGGGAATCCTTTTTCAGAAATGACTGCTTCAATGCGGCGTGGCATGGAGGCAATCAGCCTGTGGCACTGCTCAGGTGTTATGGAGGCCCAGGATGCTTTGATAGCAGCCTTAAGCTCATCCAGAGTGTTGGGTCTTGCGTCTCTCAACTTTCTCTTCACAATATCCCACAGATTCTCTTTGGGGTTCAGGTCAGGAGAGTTGGCAGGCCAATTGAGCATAGTAATACTATGGTCAGTAAACCAATTACCAGTGGTTTTGGCACTGTGAGCAGGTGCCAGGTCGTGCTGAAAAATGAAATTTTCATCTCCATAAAGCTTTTCAGCAGATGGAAGCATGAAGTGCTCCAAAATCTCCTGATAGCTAGCTGCATTGACCCTGCCCTTGATAAAACACAGTGGACCAACACCAGCAGCTGACATGGCACGCCAGACCATCACTGACTGTGGGTACTTGACACTGGACTTCAGGCATTTTGGCATTTCCCTCTCCCCAGTCTTCCTCCAGACTCTGGCACCTTGATTTCCGAATGACATGTAAAAGTTGCTTTCATCCGAAAAAAGTACTTTAGACCACTGAGCTGTCCACTGTCCAGTGCTGCTTCTCTGTAGCCCAGGTCAGGTGCCTCTGCCGCTGTTTCTGGTTCAAAAGTGGGTTCATGCTTCCATCTGCTGAAAAGCTTTATGGAGATGAAGATTTCATTTTTCAGCACGACCTGGCACCTGCTCACAGTGCCAAAACCAATGGTAAATTGTTTACTGACCATGGTATTACTGTGCTCAATTGGCCTGCCAACTCTCCTGACCTGAACCCCATAGAGAACCTGTGGGATATTGTGAAGAGAAAGTTTAGAGACGCAAGACCCAACACTCTGGATGAGCTTAAGGCCGCTATCGAAGCATCCTGGCCCTCCATAACACCTGAGCAGTGCCACAGGCTGATTGCCTCCATGCCACGCCGCATTGAAGCAGTAATTTCTGCAAAAGGATTCCCGACCAAGTATTGAGTGCATAACTGAACATAATTATTTGAAGGTTGACTTTTTTTGTTTCAAAAACACTTTTCTTTTATTGGTCGGATGAAATATGCTAATTTTTTGAGATAGGAAGTTGGGGTTTTCATGAGCTGTATGCCAAAATCATCAATATTAAAACAATAAAAGGCTTGAACTACTTCAGTTGTAGTGTAATGAATCTAAAATATATGAAAGTCTAATGTTTATCAGTACATTACAGAAAATAATGAACTTTATCACAATATGCTAATTTTTTGAGAAGATCCTGTATATGAAATCCGGAATCTGGTCAGATGCTTAGGTTGCATATCCGAATCCGGATCTGTAACTATGGAGATGATGTCCATGACATCATTGAGCCAATCAGAGGGCTCCCAGCCTAAGCCCTAGCAACCAATCACATAAGGGAACCCTAGCCAGCCCCTCCTGTACATAAGGAGGGGTGCCATGATGAGAAATCTCATCCTTGCTTGTGTGACTGCTCACTGAGAGACATACTCCAGTGCTGCTGGCCTAGCAAGTGCTGTATACAGTGACAAACCTAAAGCTTTTGAGTGCTAGACACCTTCACTACACTATTGTTCTATTGTTTTTTACTTAGCTAGCTTGTAGAGTTGGGCCGAACCTCCGATTTTAGGTTCGCGAACCTGGTTCGCGAACTTCCGCGGAAGGTTCGGTTCGCATTAAAGTTCGCGAACCACAATAGACTTCAATGGGGATGCGAACTTTGAAAAAAAATAAAAATAATTATGCTAGCCACAAAAGTGATGGAAAAGATGTTTCAAGGGGTCTAACACCTGGAGGGGGGCATGGCGGAGTGGGATACATGCCAAAAGTCCCCGGGAAAAATCTGGATTTGACGCAAAGCAGCGTTTTAAGGGCAGAAATCACATTGAATGCTAAATGACAGGCCTAAAGTGCTTTAAAACATCTTGCATGTGTATACATCAATCAGGTATGGTAATTAAGGTACTGCTTCACACTGACACACCAAACTCACCGTGTAACGCACCGCAAACAGCTGTTTGTGTAGTGACGGCCGTGCTGGACTGGTGCGCACCATGGCGAGAGTGCAGGTTTTGGTGGCTTTACAGCCCATATGGTAGTGGGTTCACTGAACAGGTATGCAGTGGTGGGTTCACAGAACAGTACAGGTATACAGTGGCAGGTTCACTGAACACAACAGGTATGCAGTGGCGGGGTCACTAAACAGGTATACAGTGGCGGGTCCACTGAACAGAACAGGTATGCAGTGGCGGGTTCACTGAACACAACAGGTATGCAGTGGTGGGTTCACTGAACAGGTATGCAGTGGTGGGTTCACAGAACAGGTATGCAGTGGTGGGTTCACAGCACAGGTATGCAGTGGTGGGTTCACTGAACAGGTATACAGTGGCGGGTCCACTGAACAGAACAGGTATGCAGTGGCGGGTTCACTGAACAGAACAGGTATACAGTGGCGGGTTCACAGAACAGGTATGCAGTGGCAGGTTCACTGAACACAACAGGTATGCAGTGGCGGGGTCACTAAACAGGTATACAGTGGCGGGTCCACTGAACAGAACAGGTATGCAGTGGCGGGTTCACAGCACAGGTATGCAGTGGTGGGTTCACTGAACAGGTATGCAGTGGTGAGTTCACAGAACAGGTATGCAGTGGCAGGTTCACTGGACAGGTATGCAGTGGTGGGTTCACTGAACAGGTATGCAGTGGTGGGTTCACAGAACAGGTATGCAGTGGCAGGTTCACCGAACAGGTATGCAGTGGTGGGTTCACAGCACAGGTATGCAGTGGTGGGTTCACTGAACAGGTATGCAGTAGTGGGTTCACAGCACAGGTATGCAGTGGTGGGTTCACAGCACAGGTATGCAGTGGTGGGTTCACAGCACAGGTATGCAGCCAGCCAGGAACAAGCTAAGCCTAACTAATCTTTCCCTGAGAGACAGTCTGCAGCAGCTCGCCCTACTCTCACTAACGCAGGCAGCACACGAGTGACCGTAATGGCCGCCGCTGCCTGCCTTATATAAGGGGGGGTGGGGCTCCAGGGGCTAGTGTAGCCTAATTGGCTACACTGGGCCTGCTGACTGTGATGTAGAGGGTCAAAGTTGACCCTCCATGTGCATTATGGGGCGAACCGAACTTCCGCAAAGGTTCGCCTGCGGGACGCGAACGCGAACCACTGAAGTTCGCATGGAACCGTTCGCAGGCGAACCGTTCAGCCCAACTCTACTAGCTTGTTTGATTTCATTCAGTGACAGCCAGACTCTGTGTGCTGCAGCAGCTGCTAGTTAGGTCCTGTGTGTGCTCAAGCCAGGCCTGCTGCTGGCCTGCTATTAGCCTTAGCTACAGTATAGGCTAGGGAATAGGATTACTGTGTTATTGTGTAGTTAGTAGTATTGCAGTGCTAGTTAGTTGTTAGAGTAGTACTGTGTTAGCTTACTACAGATTACTGCAGTGCTGCTGTGCTGAGCAGTGTTAGTGTTACAGTTAGACAGTTAGTGTGCACTGTCTTCTACTCTGCTGTCTGTCACTCCATGCTGATTTTCTTTGAAGTCCAACCCCGATTTTAATAAAGTACAAGTACCCCACATCATCTGGTGACATCATCACATATAAGTTGTACTATGTCTGCTGGCACTGGCAGCCGGGGGAGGGGCAGCAAGGCCAAGAGGAGAGGGAGCAACATTGCGCCACCATGAGCAGTTAAGCCGCGTCAGTGTCCATTCCACCGCTAGCCACTGGCTGTCCAGCTGTTAGGGGTAGTCACGCTGCAGAGGCATTTTCCAGCTGATGGGGGATGAGCAGGCCACCACCAGCTATACAACTGAGACCTCCACCGCCGCCAGCACTCCTGTTCACAGCAAGCTGGTGCTGGCAGTGGTCAGACTCGGAGCACCAGAACCCCCTCTGCTACTCCTGCCGACACTGAGGCCTGTTCAGGCAGCCAGTTCTCAGTGGCCTCCTCTGCTCCCTCCACCGCTTCCCGTGCAAGGAACAAATGCCGCCAGACCCTGTTGGGCGAGTCTTTCCCTGTTGTTGGCAAGAGGGGGACATGAAGTTGCTGGGAATCACTATGCCTGCCTTACCACCCTTTACCACCACCACAACCTCCTTGCTCCTCCTGATTGTTAACTATTACTAACTAAGCCGCCTGGTTCACAATTTTTTTACAGCCATGGTACCAACGGTGCCACGGTACAATCTCCGGCATGCTCCTGGCACATGTTACACCTGTTGCTGCTGCATTGCCCTGCTCCTGCTGCCTGGGTGCCACAGGCCACTGCTGCTGTGCAGATACCACCTATATGTAACCCAAAGCACAATTGCTGCGTAATTTTTTTGAGGTGTCTGGGCTGAAATATGTCATGTCCCAGTTGTGCAGTTGGACTTTGGACACAATGTGGGCTGCTTTAGCTTATTTATGTTATTCAGTCATTAATAGTATTATGGCTTTGTAAAGGCGCGTACACAAGCCATACTCTAGCAAACGATGGGTCCGTCAGACCCTCCCGCTGGGCAGACGTTTTGCCGACAGTAGCACGTGTGTACATGCTGTCAGCGGATCTGTCAGAAACAGTCTTATCAGTCTGCCAACAGCATGTACACACGTGCTACTGTCGGCAGAACGTCCGCCCAGCGGGAGGGTATGACGGACCCGTCGTTCGCTACAGTATGGCGTGTGTACGCGTCTTTAAGCGCCAACATATTCTGTGGCGCTGTATAAAGTAAGAAACAAACATGGGGTACATAAAAATAAAGACAATGGTGTACAACAAATATATAGACACTGGTAAAAAATACAGAATTTGTTATTACAGTCATTTAAAGGTGTTATTATCCTTTATGGTGTACATTTGAAAAGAGCTCCTGGAAAAAAGGGCACATGATATAGATGAAAAAAAGGGTCTACATGAAAAGGGCGCCGGTAAAAAAGGGCGCCTGGTGGAGCCCATATATATACCAACTTCGGCTACAAAAAAGGCGCCTGGTGTAGCCCATATAAACTTCGGCTACAAAAAAGGCGCCTGGTGTAGCCCATATAAACTTCGGCTACAAAAAAAACGCTTGGTGTAGCCCATATAAACACTTCGGCTACAAAAAAAAAGGCGCCTGGTGTAGCCCATATAAAAACTTCGGCTACAAAAAAACTCCGGGATGTGTTAATTACTATTCCCCCTCCAGGCCGCCATGGATAGTGGGGGAATGAAATAATTCGGCTTCCAGCGCTTGTAGCCCATATACAAACTTCGGCTACAAAAAAACTCCGGGATGTGTTAATTACTATTCCCCCTCCAGGCCGCCATGGATAGTGGGGGAATGAAATAATTCGGCTTACAGTGCTTGTAGCCCATATAAAAACTTCGGCTACAAAAAAAAAAGTCAATAATATGAGCTACAGAGGGGCACCTTACTGTAGCCGAAAAAAATATGGGCTACAAAGGGGAGCCCGCTTGTAGCCGAAAACCTTGTAGCCGAAAAAATATGGGCTACAAAGGGGAGCCCGCTTGTAGCCTATATCAAAACTCGGGCGCCCTTTTCTACACCTTGTAGCATATATTTCCAGAAATAACATTGATGTCTATGGCGGCGCCCTTTTCATACAGGCAGCTCGGGCGCCCTTTTCAACCGATCCCGAAAAAAAGCCCAATTTGGCTACAAAGGGCACCTGGGGTAGCCCATATGCCAAATTTGGCTTCAAAGAGTGTCTGGTGTAGGCAAAATGTCAAATTCGGCTACAAACGGCGCCCGGTGTAGCCCATATGCTAAATTTGGCTACAAAGGGTGCCTGGTGTAGCCCATATGCCAAAGTCGGCTACAAAGGGTGCTTAATGCAGCCCTTAGGCTAAATTCGGCTACAAAGGGCGCCTGGTGTAGGTGTAATGTAAAATTTGGCTAAAAAGGGCGCCTGCTGTAGCCCATATGCCAAATTCGGCTACAAAGGGTGCCTGGTGTAGCCCATATGCCAAATTAGGCTACAAAGAGTGTCTGGTATAGCCGAAAAGCTAGTTTTAGTTTATAAAAAGGATGCTGTTATAGGCAAAATTTGTTGGGCTATAAAAGGGCTTTCAATATAGCCTAGAAAAGTGATTACTATGACCTAACTTCTCCCTACTCTCACACAGAACCCTCCCCTGGTGGTGCCTAACCCTAAGACATGGGGGTCTTAGGGTTAGGCACCAACAGGGTGGGTGGTACCTAACCCTAACCCTCCCTGGTGGTGCCTAGCCCTAACCCCTCCCTGGTGGTGCCTAACCCTAAGACACCCCCTAGTGATTGCTATGACCTAACTTCTCCCTACTCTAACACAGAACCCTTCCCTTACCCTAACCCACCCGGTGGTGCCTAACACTAAGTACCCCCTGGTGGTGCTTAACCCTAAAATTTCCCTAGTGGTGCCTAACCCTAAGACCCCCCTGGTAGTGCCTAACCCTAACCCCCCTTGGTGGTGCCAAACCCCTCCCTGGTGGTGCCTTACCCTAAGTACCCCCTGGTGGTGCCTAACCCTAAAATTTCCCTAGTGGTGCCTAACCCTAAGACCCCCCTGGTAGTGCCTAACCCTAACCCCCCTTGGTGGTGCCAAACCCCTCCCTAGTGGTGCCTTACCCTAAGACCCCCCCTGGTGGTGCCTGGGCGTGTATCAAAAAAGGGCGCCTGGAAAAAAGGGCGCGGGGTATAGCCGAAATTTTTAGTTTTAATGCAAAACCATATTTTTTGTTTAACCATCTTAGCGGTATGGACGAGCTCAGCTCGTCCATCACCGCCGATGGCTGCCGCTCAGGCCCTGCTGGGCCGATTTTGTTGAAATAAAAAGCAGCACACGCAGCCGGCACTTTGCCAGCCACGTGTGCTGCCTGATCGCCGCCGCTCTGCGGCGATCCGCCGCTAGCGGCGGCGAAAGAGGGTCCCCCCAGCTGCCTGAGCCCTGCGCAGCCGGAACAAATAGTTCCGGCCAGCGCTAAGGGCTGGATCGGAGGCGGCTGACGTCAGGACGTCAGGACCTAACCACCCTCTGGTGGTGCCTAACCCTAAGACCCCCCCTAGTGGTGCCTAAACCTAACCAACCTCTGGTGGTGCCTAAACCTAAGCACCCCCCTAGTGGTGCCTAACCCTAAATCTCTCCTGGTGATGCCTAACCCTAAATCTCCCCTGGTGAATCCTAACCCTAACCATATACACCTGGTGGTGTATATTGCACTGTAACTATACCTAACCCTCCCTGTACCTAACCCCTAGACCCCCCTGGTGGTGCCTAACCCTAACCACCCCCTGGTTGCGTATATTATACTGTAACTATACCTAACCCTCCCTGTACCTATCCCTAACCCCTAGACCCCCCTGGTAATGCCTAAATCTAACCATCCCCACCGCACAAACACCCTAAACACATATAAACAATAATATATTTAATCCTAAAAATACTTCACTACAAATAACATGAATAAAATAATTTATATATTTGTAATAGAATAAATAGCCTTAAAATAGCCTTAAAATCACGTATACATTAATATTATAAATAGAGAAAAGTATACATAAATATATACAATACAATAGATAGCCTTACAATCATGTACGCATTCGAAATCTTAAAATAACAGTAATATTAAAAGCGATATTTTAGTAACTATAATCAACGCATTATAAGTGTAAAAACAAAGTTAATACCAAAAGCGATGTATTTCTAATACAATAAGGTTGAAAACGGTATTTAAGCATTATACATATAAAAACGAATTTTTAAATGATCAAAGAAGTATAAACAAAAATTTTGTTGTTATACTTTTGTAAGCGAAATTTAAAAACTAAAAAATAAGTAAAGACTGCTATAAGCGAAATTTAAAAATGAAAAAATAAGTATAACACAAAGTCAAAACGAACTTGTAAATGATATTTGTTATAAACCTTATTCTGTAAACGAAAACTTTTGTTAACACGATCCCTGTAACCCCTATTTCTGGGGCGCCCTTTTTTCCTGTCGGGCACCGAATAGCCGATATTTTGCATTACAGTCTATGGCGGCGCCCTTTTTGTTCACTATCCCTGTGCGCCCTTTTTTTACTAGCACCGGTGCCTGACCCTTAGACCACCCCCCCCCCCAGTGATTACTATGACCTAACTTCTCCCTACTCTCACACAGAACCCTCCCCTAGTGGTGCATAACCCCCTTTGGTGGGGCCTAACCCTAAGACCCCCCCTGGTGCTTACTATGACACAACTTCTCCCCACTCTCACACAGAACAATCCCCTAGCGGTGCCTTACCCTAAGACCCCCTCAGTGGTGCCTAACCCTAAGACCCCCCCTGGTGGTGCCCTCCCTAAGACTCCCCTGGTAATTACTATGACCTAACTTCTCCATACTCTAACACAGAATCCTCCCCTAGTGGTGCCTAACCCTAAGATCACCCCCCCGCTTGTGATGCCTAATCCTACCTCTTCCTGCACCCCCCTCCCTCAATCAAAATCTCAGCTATAAAAGGGTGCCCTTTTGTAGCAGAATCAAAAACCTTGTAGCCGAAAACCTTGTAGCCGAATCAAAAATATGGGCTACAAAGGAGCACCCTTTTGTAGCCAAATCAAAAACCTTATAGTCGACAACCTTGTAGCCAAATCAAAAATATGGGCTACAAAGGGGTGCCCTTTTGTAGCCAAATCAAAAACCTTGTAGCCAAAAGAAAACTCAGGAGCCCTTTTCACCACCTTGTAGCCCATATTTGCAGAAATAACATTGAAGTGTATGGAGGTGCCATTTTACTACGGATGGCTCCGTAGCCCTTTTCAACTGATTCCCCTTTATGGCTAAACTATTTTTAGCATTTACATTATTGTACAAATGTGAGTTAAAACTGCCCAAGTCCAATGTCTTAACATACATTCTAATAGGGTGTGTGTGGCGCTCCTCTCAAAGCACCGTTTGGCACTTTAATTCACCTGAGGAAGTGGGCACAGACCCACGAGATGCACTGCCAGTGCATAATAACATTCATTCATTAAATTAAAATTTATCTTCTCTTTTACCTTGTTTTTAACTCAGTTTTATCATACACCTGGGTGCCTCCTCTCCTCCTTTTGTGATTCTAATAGGGTTTTACTCTAAGAAACGCTGCAATGCAATTGCATTTCTATCTGTTTCCAGTCTTCTGTTTTGGGTCTGCGGTGCGATTGCACTGCATTTGCAATTTGTATAAGAGCGCAAAAACAGGAAAATGCAGCAGGCCAGCAATTGTAACTCTGTAAAAAAACAAAAACAAATTGCACTAATGTAAAAACAGCGCTGTGATTTATGTTAATCGTGGTGCCGTTGCGACCCGCAAAACACGAGCAATCTGATTTTTTTCCAATCAAATGCAATAAGCGGAAAAGGGCCCGAACTGTCCGTCTGACTGTGGGACAGCGAGAGTGGGCTTGAGATGCTGTCGGCATGAATCATTCCCGCACACTCTGCCTCATCTGTGTATATTATCTAACAAACAACATATGCACAAGACATAAACAAATAAATTACTTTGTATAATAATTGTACAACAGCCGATTACTTGAGCTGAGAGAGTAGAAAGCTCTCGGATAATAAAAGAAAGGCCGGCACAAATAAATCTAGGGAATGTGGGGCTGTCTGATGGCACTGGCAAGTGATTCATAACACAGAACAATGTATAATTGATGTGTGAGGCTGCCTTGATGGTAAAATAACAATACTTTCCATTACAGATGAGAGTTTTGACAGCTCAGACAGTGAGACTGTATGAATTTTATGGGTCATGCGGGCTCCATTCAGATCTACAGGTCGTTCGCACTCCTTCATACTTGAAAGCGTTTAATGGATTATAGTAATAGAACAAAGAATATGCAATAATAGTGTAGCTGGAGCGCGATGTGTCGGAGTATATTGCACTGTGGGCTGTTTTTCAGTTCATATTCTAGTTGGCTATTTTCATATCTTGGAAGCTGGACAACTGTGTAAGTAAAAATAGCTTTTTTTTTTAATGTTGTTTCACTTGTGCTTATTTTACTGCTGAACATTTATGATCTGCTCAGATATATTCAGCAGTACTTATTTTATAGAGCTTATTAACATTGTATTACATTCCTACTGAAGCGAAATTAAAGCTGAGCTTAGACCGCCAAAGATATAGTGGAAATGCATTATGAGTGAACTGGTTTATATATGCCCAAAGATTTCGTAATCCTGGCCTACAAAGCATGCATTTGAAAATGCTGCGCGCTAATTTAAGCACAGCTTTAAATGACAAAAACAAACAAACCCAGATCATTTACAATTCAATTACGATAGTAGGATATCTGTAAATGTATCAATATTCTACAACCTGATTGATACCGTGAAATATCGGCAATATTTGCAGATATTTCACTATGGCCTGAAATCTCCCCACTCTCACGTAGAACCCCTCCCCCCAGGGCAACAAATAATCTCCCTCTGGGCAGCTAATAATCCCCCACCTAAACTAGTAACCTTCCCCCTTGAGCAACTAATAACCCTCCCCCCATTCTCACAGGTGTCACCTCTCCTTTGGAGCTATCTATCACAACCTGTCCGTCGTGCCAGGAAATTTTCAAATGTACTCTCATCAAGACAAACCTTTTTAGACCAGCTTATAATTAGCTATAGCTAGAATTTAAGGCTCACTGCTTCATCTGCTAACTCCTTTGTCTACTCCCCCAGTGTCACAACCCCACTACCTCTAGATAGTTGTAAGCTTGCATGGGCAGGGAACTTTTATTTCCTGTTTTTGTGCAATTTATCAAATGAACATCTATCAGTATTGGTGATGTTAATAATTTCCTGTATGTTTTAATATTTTCAATAAACATCAGTAAACAAAAAATCTGACATGTTTTATTTCCTTCAAGAAGGCTTTGTCAGGGGTGGAATAAAGCAAAATTGAAAGTGCATTACAGATGGGAACAAAGCAGCATATTCACAAGTTAGTCACAAAATACAGTAGCAGCATTATGGCTAGAGATGTAGAGATATAGCCAAGTGGACTGGTCACCACCACAGCATCTTTTTACTGCCCCCAATTACAGGCCAGAACAAATCAATCCAATGAGATATCCTATTGTGACTGGGACTGGAGCGTACATCGTACCTCAGTTTTGCTCAACCACATACACGCTGTACAATACCCTCATTTAATTAGTACTTGAGTAGATTAGTACATGAATATCTAGCACTTCCTGCCATTATGCCATGAATAACTTTAATAAGTGGAGAGTAAATGCAATGTCAATGGTGGAGAACATATGTACTTCTGTGCTCCATCCTCTTATTGGGACCCATAAAAGAACACTATGTTTTGAGTTACAGGCTTTCTATCCATCACAGTGTGATGGTAGTCCTCTAAAGTCTATGATTGGCCATGTCTCCTGATTAGATGATCCATATTGATACACCTGCTCAGGTAAACCAATTATGCAAGGTACAGACTCAGAGAGCCTATCACTGGGGTTTGTGGGTGGCAAAATTCACTGCACTTTTGGCTCTTTCCCTAACTGTTTGCCATTGGTGCCAATGGACTCGTGGGTGGGACTAAAGCAATCAATCCCTAGAGGAGAGACATTGCACAGGGTAATGGGTCAGGCATGGCATTGCAGTCATGACAACATGGCGGGCATAACTATGTACACGCACAAATCAGTGATCACCAGCACCCATTGATTGATAGAATCATGCCTCAGTATAGACTATACATTAAAGCATTTAAACATGACACATATCAATAAGTGTTGGTATTTATGGCATTACTGGCAATTATAGGAACTGGACTCCCATCACAATAACCTCTGTCGAGTAAGTAAGAATAATGGACAAATAAAAAGGCCAAATGTCAACAAATGTCACTGGAAGGAGTACTAGAAATACTGGGCTAACGACGATTTCCCAAATACACTTATTGTTTATTATGGGCCAATGGGATTAAAACAATTACAGAGAAAGGCTTACAAGTCTCACAGTAAAGGGAAAATATCACAGTAGATGACAGTAGATGGACAATAGTGCCGTGGAGCTGTCGTTCATCACCACGGTACTGCTGCATCGCTGTCTACCCTGGGAGATCTGTGAGCACCAGTTACTGTTACCCAACATCTGTTGTTAGAAGGACAATGCCACCCATCACTCAATGCTCTGTTAGCACAATCGTTCCTGTTGCTCTGTGCTGCCCATGGGATCTGCGGTGACCACCACCAATGCTATCCTCTTCTCCTTCTAATGCTGGAGTGCCAGCAAAAGCATTTTTGAAGCTCCTGCCGGGGCTCCCCATTTGTCCACTACTTCCTATCGGGACACACAGCATATCTACTTCTGCTGCCTGTTCACTAGTGTTGGGCGAGCACCTAGATGTTCGGGTTCGCGAACGTTCGCCGAACATCGCCGCGATGTTCGGGTGTTCGCGCCGAACTCCGAACATAATGGAAGTCAATGGGGACCCGAACTTTTGTGCTTCGTAAAGCTTCCTTACATGCTACATACCCCAAATTAGCAGGGTATGTGCACCTTGGGAGTGGGTACAAGAGGAAAAAAAATATTTGAAAAAGAGCTTATAGTTTTTGAGAAAATTGATTGTAAAATTTCAAAGGAAAAACTGTCTTTTAAATGTGGAAAATGTCATGTTTCTTTGCACAGGTAACATGCTTTTTGTCGCCATGCAGTCATAAATGTAATACAGAGAAGAGGTTCCAGGAAAAGGGACCGGTAACGGTAACCCAGCAGCAGCAGCACACGTGATGGAACAGGAGCAGGCGCAGGAGGAGAAGGCCATGCTTTTTGAGACACAACAACCCAGGCCTTGCATGAGGACAAGAAGCGTGCGGATAGCATGCTTTTTACCGCCATGCAGTCATAAATGTAATAAAGATAAGAGGTTCAATAAACAGGGACTGGGCGTCAACGCTAACCCAGCAGCAGCAGACGTGATGGAACAGGAGGAGGCGCAGGAGGAGAAGGCCACACTTTCAGGTGCAACTCAGGCCTTGCATGAGGACAAAAAAATGTGTGCGCAAAGCAATGCAATGAGTAGTTTTCAGGACACAATGGGCTATTCGGAGGAGCTATTCCCACCCCCACAATCTTCTACCTGTGAAAGGTCAATGGAACAGCCACAAATGTTGTGCCCGGATTCACAACCTTTTTCTGTGGAAAATGCACCTCGCACTGAAATGCAAGGCGAGGCCGAGGATGAACATGACGTCAACAACTCAAAATGGGGGCGGAACAGAAAGCTGCTTTCAATGTTTTGAATGCCTTAATTGCCTCCGGTGGCCAGTTAGATGCATCATTCATCACACCCAAATCCCAGAGCAATGTGTGCAGGAATTTGAATCTCAGGAGGTGTACCGAGATCATCTGGACAAGTGACCAAGTGACAAGTGACAAAGTGACCAGTGACAAAGTGACAAAGTGACAAAATGACAAAGTAACAAAATGACAAAGTGACAAGTGACAAAGTGACAAGTGACAAAATGACAAAGTGACAAGTGACAAAGTGACCAGTGACAAAGTGACAACTGACAAAGTGACAAAATGACAAAGTGACAAAGTGACCAGTGACAAAGTGACAACTGAGAGGTTGTTCTGGGGAGCTCCACTGCACTCAGTCGCATATGAGGAGAGGTCTCGTCGGGACTGCTGATCCTCCTCAGCTTGCTCAAAGCCTTGAGGGTTCCTGAAGATCCTCTGCTTGGAGTTCGCCGGGGTTCAGCTTGGTGTCGGGGTCGGCGGCGTCCTCCTCACTCCAACGTGGCAGATCTTCTGTTGAAGGAAAAAAAAAAAAACATTGTTAAAAGTCCAGTACCGCTTCTGAAGGACTCACCAAGAGATGCAGGAGCGCTTCAATCTAGCGCACCATCGCTCGCTGGGTGATGTCCCTGCCTACGCGCTGGAATTCTACGCTGCACATGCTAGCACGCTTTTGCGCAGTGCCGAGGCGCATTCCAGCAGCTAGTAGCTACCAAGCTTCTGTGGATCTGATTGGGCCACCATGTTGGATCTCTGCCAAGTCCTCCAAAATTTTGAGCAATCCACGTTGCGTGACTGAGCAGTGACAACTCTACAGTCAGCATTACAATACCACTGCTGTGTTTACTGAAGAAATCAATGTTGAAGATGGAAACCGCTGGCATGATGCAAGTGGGGGATTCTGAAGATGAAAACGATCAGCGTGATGATACCAACATCAGGCAACCTGCCTCAGGAAATGCTGGTCCCAGCTATGACAAAGAACAAGACGAGGAACAGCTGGAGTTGGAGCAGGAATTGGATGCCCCCACTGCCGAGGGACAGAGCGGTGCACGTTGGACTACCACAATTTAGCGGGAAAGGACAGCAGAAGAGGAAGAAAGTGATGCTGGTGACGAATATGGTGCATCACAACAATCACAACGCTTACAAGAACATGAAGATAGAGGAGTCTGGCAGGACTCTCTGGCACACATGGCTCAATTCATGCTAGACTGCATTGAACGCGGCCCGCGCATTATTCACTATTCATTATTATTCATTATTCTGGAATCTGGACAACACCAATTACTGGGTTTATACCCAGTTTATACAAACACAATGTTAAAAAACTGATTGAAGAAAGTGTCAGACAGGTCAAAAATGGAACAATTCCAGCAGGCCCTTGAGGATGGAGACTTTAGAGAGGAGATTGACATCCTCCTCCTTCTCTAGCCAGTTGTACGCCGACAGACTGACTTCAGCAAACCCAGGAGGACCAGGAGGGCAGCAAAGAACACAAGCTGCTGCTAGTGCCCAAAAGGGAATGGTATTGGCAGTGTCCTTGCAGTGGGAACATTTTCTGACACCCATGCAGCAGCCCACAGAACAGCAATCGGGCAGTTCCACGTCCTCCAACACCAATCGCCTAGAGAAGATGGTCAAGGTCCAGGACTACATGTCAGATGGCGTAGCTGTGTTGAACAATCCATCTGCAGACAGACGGTGAGTGTGACAGGCAGCACAGAAGGACCATGGCAACTCACTCATAGTACCACAGTTTGATAGTGCTGCCCAAAAAATTATATGGATCCGTGGACCCGGGCACTGCGGGCAGTACTGGGAAGTGGGAACGCAGATTTTAGTACCTAAACACACGATACAACATGTTTTCCGGGGTCGGACTCTGAGGCACATACAGATGGTCCCGATCATAATCCTCATCATACAACTCTTCTCCTGAGTCTGACCCACCCACCACCTCTGCCACCCCAACATTCCCAGACACAGACCCCTCATCGTCCTCAACATTAACTTGGGATGCTGGCCTGAGCCCGACCTCCTCCTCCACATCAGGCCCCATCATCTCCTCAATGGCAGCCCTCATTAATCGTTCTGGCGACGGACCGATGGACACAACATTCTCCTCCGGAGAGGGCTGCTGCTGACCACTGGCTGCTGGGGTGGATGTTATAGCTTGCGTGGGGCGTTGGCTGTTGCTGTTGTTGGGAGTGCTGCTCACAGCGGAGGTCTCTGAGGAACTCATGGTGAGCTCATATAGTGGTTGGCGGTGAGTGGAGTATTACTGATCCCAGCAATATACACACTGACTGGCAGAGTACGCAATGCTATATAGTCTGGCTGAGCGGTGTACACAGAGTGGCAGTACACACAATGCTATATAGTCTGGCTGAGCCGTGTACACAAAGTGGCAGTACACACAATGCTATATAGTCTGGCTGAGCGGTGTACACAGAGTGGCAGTACACACAATGCTATATAGTCTGGCTGAGCCGTGTACACAGAGTGGCAGTACACACAATGCTATATAGTCTGGCTGAGCCGTGTACACAGAGTGTCAGTAAACAATGCTATATATAGCGTGGCTGAGCGAGGTACACAGTGGCAGTACACACAATGCTATATAGTCTGGCTGAGCGGTGTACACAGAGTGGAAGTACACACAATGCTATATAGTCTGGCTGAGCCGTGTACACAGAGTGTCAGTAAACAATGCTATATATAGCGTGGCTGAGCGAGGTACACAGTGGCAGTACACACAATGCTATATAGTCAGGCTGAGCCGTGTACACAGAGTGTCAGTAAACAATGGTATATAGTCTGGCTGAGCGGTGTACACAGAGTGTCAGTAAACAATGGTATATAGTCTGGCTGAGCGGTGTACACAGAGTGTCAGTAAACACAATGCTATATATAGCGTGGCTGAGCGAGGTGCACAGTGGCAGTACACACAATGCTATATAGTCAGGCTAAGCCGTGTACACAGAGTGTCAGAAAACACAATGCTATATATAGCGTGGCTGAGCGAGGTGCACAGTGGCAGTACACACAATGCTATATAGTCTGGCTGAGCCGTGTACACAGAGTGGCAGTAAACACAATGCTATATATAGCGTGGCTGAGCGAGGTACACAGTGGCAGTACACACAATGCTATATAGTCAGGCTGAGCCGTGTACACAGAGTGTCAGTAAACAATGGTATATAGTCTGGCTGAGCGGTGTACACAGAGTGTCAGTAAACAATGGTATATAGTCTGGCTGAGCGGTGTACACAGAGTGGCAGTAAACACAATGCTATATATAGCGTGGCTGAGCGAGGTGCACAGTGGCAGTACACACAATGCTATATAGCCAGGCTAAGCCGTGTACACAGAGTGTCAGAAAACACAATGCTATATATAGCGTGGCTGAGCGAGGTACACAGTGGCAGTAAACAATGCTATATATAGTGTGGCTGAGCGAGCGGTGTACTACTGTTCCCAGCAGCGACACACAATGACTGGGGGGGACCCTGGCTAGCGTGGCTGGAGAGCGAACTACCCTGCCTGCCTACCCAAAGCTAAACCCACAGAGAAATGGCGGAGATATGACGTGGTTCGGGTATTTATTTACCCGAACCACGTGACCGTTCGGCCAATCAGAGCGCGTTCGGGCCCGAACCACGTGACCCGTTCGGCCAATCACAGCGCTAGCCGAACGTTCGGGGAACTTTCGGCCATGCGCTCTTAGTTCGGCCATGTGGCCGAACTCGAACATCACCCGAACAGGGTGATGTTCTGCAGAACCCAAACAGTGGCGAACACTGTTCGCCCAACACTACTGTTCACTTACTCTGTTCAGGGAGCCTCACCAAAGCATCTTTGAGCCTCCCGCCGGGGCTCCTCATGGGTCTTGAGCTTTAACCAATGATATTTAATCAATGAGAATCCCCCCGGAGGAGGATTTTCATTGGTCCTCTAAACCGAGATTTCCATGCTTGCTGGCTGCTATTTATCGGTTCATTACGGACTGCTTGCTTCTGCTGCATGTGCATCTGTGTTTTGGCAAAACTATTGATCATTTTCAACTGCCGTGGCTTTATCTGACTATTCGTTTACAGCAAGTGGAGGAGTTTTTCACAAGGGTCATTGATTTTTTTCATGATCTAATGGTGGTTGAACTACCTTCCTGTGGAGTATCAGTGCATGCAATTTTTGTATTCATCCACCAGTTTAGTTAGTGCATGTTTGGAGTGTGTTGTGAGGTGTGGCTGGTTGTCTGGTGGGATGGCCGTCCCATATATATGTTTTAAGTATGTTTTACTATAACAATTAATACATTGATTTTGATATATTTGAAAAAAACTCTTGGTTATTTTTGGTTTATTGGGATTACCTATAGCCTTTATTACATCTCCATCCATTGCGTACAAGGAAAATCCTCTTCAGGGAAGATTCTCAAAGTTGGAATTTTCACAGTGAAGCAGTTAAGGCTTTTTAAAGAGAATCTGTACTGTGCAACTCTTGTAATAAAAAAACATACCGTTCGATTCAGTATCCTCTCCTGTGCCCCTCTCTGTCTATTCTGCTGCTCCCCGCTGTGATCCTGGCTTAAAATGAACAGTTTTCTAAACTGTTTATCAACAAAAAATATGGCCGCTAATCCGGAAGTGATGGCGGCGGAGTGGCTGCGTTCATGAGAAGTGCACTAGAGGAGCGCAAGTTGGAGCATGCGCTGTATGTCCTCTCGTGCTGTGTGAACGTGCACAGTGCTAGTGCACTGAGCCAGCTGCAATACAAAGCTCATTCATACTGACCTCACAAGTACTGCAGCCGGACATTCAGAGAGGCAAGTGGCAAATAATGTTTTAATGATTGATCATGGTCTTTCTTTATGATTTATTTTATGCCCAAAGTATTTATTTTGTGCAGAATTTTTTTTATAGTAATGTGTATATTTTCTGAGTGTGTCTGCTGGGCTCTGCACTCATGTCTGTGCTCTGCTTGTGTCACAGCTTTTCAGCATGTTACAGCTCCCTTAGTCTCACAGACACGCTGTGAGCAGGAACTGTGTCTGTCAATAATATACACAGCACACGGGAGTGAGCCTGGAGGGGTGTGCAGGAGGCGTGCATAAATTGTCCCCATTACAGCAGAGACAGCCAGAGGCGTAGCTAGGGTTTTCAGCGCCCGGGGACAAAGACTATTAATGCGCCCCCCAAAGTCAAGGTTGCGCCGCGCCAAAAAGGGGCGTGGTCACATAATAAATGTGGGCGTGGTTATGGGTGGAGCCAAATGTATATGGAGGTTAGCAGGCTCACGCTCACCTACCCTCCCTCAGTATGTACCTTCCAGCATGTTCCAAGACAAATTCAGCAATCATGAGCCCCCCCCATCAAGACAAATTCAGCAATCATGAGACCCCCAACATAACCAACTCAGCAATCATGAGGCCCCCAACAAGACAAATTTAGCAATCATGAGGCCCCCAACAAGACAAATTCAGCAATCATGAGGCCCCCAACAAGACAAATTCAGCGATCTTGAGGCCCCCAACAAATCATGAGGCCCCCAACAAGACAAATTCAGTAACCATGAGGCCCCCAACAAGACAAATTCAGCAGTCATGAGTCACATAAATAGACAGCATTTCACATAAATAGGTAGAATGCCCCCTTAATATGGTAGACACCTCTCACCTGGCAGCAGTTCTCCAAAATACACTCAATCTGACGTGGTTCCCCAAAAATAGGTAGCCCCAGGTCTATAGTTGTCCCCAGAATAGGTGGCCAGCAGTATAGATGTCCCCAGAATAGGTGGCCAGCGGTATAGATGTCCCCAGAATAGGTGGCCAGCGGTATAGATGTCCCCAGAACAGGTAGCCAGGGGTAGAGATGTCCACAGAACAGGTAGCCAGGGGTATATGTGCCCAGTATATGTAGGCAGGGATATGTGTGCCCAGTATATGTAGCCAGAGGTATATGTGCCCAGTATATGTAGCCAGGGGTATATATGCCCAGTATATGTAGCCAGGAGAATAATATGTGCCCAGTATATATAGTCAGGCGTATATGTGCCCAGTATATGTAGCCAGGGGTATATATGCCCAGTCCATGTAGCCAGGGGTTATATATGCCCAGTATATGTAGCCAGGGGGTATATATGCCCAGTCCATGTAGCCAGGGGGTATATATGCCCAGTATATGTAGCCAGGGGTATATATGCCCAGTATATGTAGCCAGGGGGTATATATGCCCAGTATATGTAGCCAGGGGGTATATATGCCCAGTATATGTAGCCAGGGGTATATATGCCCAGTATATGTAGCCAGGGGGTATATATGCCCAGTCCATGTAGCCAGGGGGTATATATGCCCAGTATATGTAGCCAGGGGTATATATGCCCAGTATATGTAGCCAGGGGGTATATATGCCCAGTCCATGTAGCCAGGGGGTATATATGCCCAGTATATGTAGCCAGGGGTATATATGCCCAGTATATGTAGCCAGGGGTATATATGCCCAGTATATGTAGCCAGGGGTATATATGCCCAGAGTAGGTAGCCAGGGGTATATATGCCCAGTATATGTAGCCAGGGGGTATATATGCCCAGTCCATGTAGCCAGGGGGTATATATGCCCAGTCCATGTAGCCAGGGGGTATATATGCCCAGTATATGTAGCCAGGGGTATATATGCCCAGTATATGTAGCCAGGGGGTATATATATGCCCAGTCCATGTAGCCAGGGGGTATATATTCCCAGTATATGTAGCCAGGGGGTATATATGCCCAGTATATGTAGCCAGGGGGTATATATGCCCAGTATATGTAGCCAGGGGGTATATATGCCCAGTATATGTAGCCAGGGGGTATATATGCCCAGTAGATGTAGCCAGGGGGTATATATGCCCAGTAGATGTAGCCAGGGGTATATATGCCCAGTAGATGTAGCCAGGGGTATATATGCCCAGTAGATGTAGCCAGGGGGTATATATGCCCAGTATATGTAGCCAGGGGGTATATATGCCCAGTATATGTAGCCAGGGGTATATATGCCCAGTATATGTAGCCAGGGGGTATATATGCCCAGTAGATGTAGCCAGGGGGTATATATGCCCAGTAGATGTAGCCAGGGGTATATATGCCCAGTAGATGTAGCCAGGGGTATATATGCCCAGTAGATGTAGCCAGGGGGTATATATGCCCAGTAGATGTAGCCAGGGGTATATATGCCCAGTAGATGTAGCCAGGGGTATATATGCCCAGTAGATGTAGCCAGGGGTATATATGCCCAGTAGATGTAGCCAGGGGTATATATGCCCAGTAGATGTAGCCAGGGGGTATATATGCCCAGTAGATGTAGCCAGGGGTATATATGCCCAGTAGATGTAGCCAGGGGTATATATGCCCAGTAGATGTAGCCAGGGGTATATATGCCCAGTAGATGTAGCCAGGGGGTATATATGCCCAGTAGATGTAGCCAGGGGTATATATGCCCAGTAGATGTAGCCAGGGGTATATATGCCCAGTAGATGTAGCCAGGGGTATATATGCCCAGTAGATGTAGCCAGGGGTATATATGCCCAGTAGATGTAGCCAGGGGGTATATATGCCCAGTAGATGTAGCCAGGGGTATATATGCCCAGTAGATGTAGCCAGGGGTATATATGCCCAGTAGATGTAGCCAGGGGTATATATGCCCAGTAGATGTAGCCAGGGGGTATATATGCCCAGTAGATGTAGCCAGGGGTATATATGCCCAGTAGATGTAGCCAGGGGTATATATGCCCAGTAGATGTAGCCAGGGGTATATATGCCCAGTAGATGTAGCCAGGGGTATATATGCCCAGTAGATGTAGCCAGGGGTATATATGCCCAGTATATGTAGCCAGGGGTATATATGCCCAGTAGATGTAGCCAGGGGTATATATGCCCAGTAGATGTAGCCAGGGGTATATGTGCCCAGTAGATGTAGCCAGGGGTATATGTGCCCAGTAGATGTAGCCAGGGGTATATGTGCCCAGTAGATGTAGCCAGGGGTATATGTGCCCAGTAGATGTAGCCAGGGGTATATGTGCCCAGTAGATGTAGCCAGGGGTATATGTGCCCAGTAGATGTAGCCAGGGGTATATATGCCCAGTAGATGTAGCCAGGGGGTATATATGCCCAGTAGATGTAGCCAGGGGTATATATGCCCAGAGTAGGTAGCCAGGTGTCCCCCTCCCTGCCTCCCCAGCAGGAGGGGAGCAGCGCAGAGAAGAGGGAGAGCTGCTCTCTCTCCCTCGCTGTCCCCTCCATTAATGTCCGGGTGCTGGCAGCGGCGGGCGGAACTTACCTCCGTCTCGTCGCAGCGCGGATGGATCTGCCGCTACTCTGGTCTAGTCCAGACCAGAGCAGCGGCTGCGGGATCCGAACTTCCGGCCGGCGCTGGAGCGAGACGGAGGTGAGTCCCGCCCGCTGCGCCAGCACCCGGACAATAACGGAGGGGACAGCGATGGAGGGAGGGAGAGCCCTAAGGTGAGAGAAGGGGGGGAGATGGCCCCCTTCTCCACCGTCCGCATAGCTCTCCCTCTTCTCTTCTCTGCGCTGCTCCCCTCCGCAGAAAAAAAAAAAATCAGCTCAACTGGGCGCCCTTAGGGACCCGGCGCCCGGGGGCACTTGACCTACCCCGACCCCCCCTAGCTCCGCGCCTGGAGACAGCCCCTTCTGATCCAGGTCAACAAAGCTTGACAAAGGAAAGATAATTTGATATATTGGAGAGACTAGGCAACTAGAAAAGGCTGCAGTAAGTCAGACCACATTAGAACCAGGGTTGCTCGGATACCCCTTTTTAAAATCCGAATTGAATCGGATCCGGATACCCAGATATCCGGATCCGGATCAGATATCTAAATCTGAACTTTTTGGTACCCGAATATAATCTGATATCCGAACCCATTATCCGGGAAATCCGGTCGGATTCAGATATCCGGATAGAAAACCGGAAGTGGCCTTTAAATAGTTTTCAAAATATTTTTAGGGTAAAAGATGCATGTAGCATCATGTTTTTTTTAAAAGAGAAACACTAATTGATTATGTGGGGAGTTATAATACAAAAAAATAAAATAAAAAATATAAAAATGGCTGTAAATTAACATCAGGACTAGGTTCCAGACAGCGGTCGTGCAGCCCACATTGTGTCCAAAGTCCAAACACACAAATGGGACATGACAGTTTTCAGTCCAGGCACCTCCAAAAAATTACAGAGCAATCGTGTTTTGGGTTAAATATAGGTGGTATCAGCACAGCAGCAGTAGCCTGTGGCACCCTGGTGGTGGGAGCAGCACAGGCATCAGGAGCAGGGCAATGCAGCAGTAGCAGGTGTAGCGTGTGGCCGTGTGCCAGGAGCATGCCGGACGTGGCACGTGGCACGTGTACATGGCACGTGTACGTGGCATGTAGCATTGGTACCACGGCTGTTAAAAAAATTGTGAACCAGGCGGATTAGTTAGTAATAGTTAACAATCAGGAGGAGCCAGGAGGTTGTGGTGGTGGTAAAAGGTAGTAAGGCAGGCATAGTGATTCCCAGCCACTTCATGTCCACCTCTTGCCAACAACAAAGAAAGACTCACCCAACAGGTTCTTGCGGCATTTTTTCCTTGCACAGAAAGCGATGGAGGGAGCAGAGGAGGCCACTGAGGACTGGCTGCCTGAACAGGCCTCAGTGTCGGCAGGAGTGGCAGAGGGGATTCTGGTGCTCTGAGTCTCACCACTGCCAGCACGAGTTTGCTTCAGCCAGATGATGTGGGGTACTTGTACTTTATTAAAATGGGGGTTGGACTTTAAAGCAAATCAGCACGGAGTGACAGACAGCAGAGTAGAAGACACCAGTGCACACTAACTGTCTAGCTGTCACACTGACACTGCTCAGCACAGCAGCACTGCAGTAATCTGTAGTAAGCTAACACAGTAGTAATACTCTAACAACTAACTCGCACTGCACTACTAACTACACAATAACACAGTAATCCTATTCCCTAACCTATACTGTGGCTAATAGCAGGCCAGCAGCAGGCCTGGTCTGTGCACAGCACACACAGACACAGGACCTAATAGCAGCTGCTGCAGCACAGGGTCTGACTGTCATTGAATGAAATCAAGCTAGCTAACTAATAAACAATAAAACAATAGTGTAGTGAAGGTGTTAATCACTGAAAAGCTTTAGGTTTATCACTGTATACAGCACTTGCTAGGCCAGCAGCACTGGAGCATGTTTCTTAGTGAGCAGTCATAAGCAAGGACGAGATTTCTAATCATGGCACCCCTCCTTAAAGAAAACCTGTACTGAACTGGACCCTATTGAGGCTTCCCCCGCCCTCCTGTGTCCCACGGTGGTCTCGTGGCAGCCCATGGAACGCACAGGCGACAATAGTCGGGCTGTGCAATATTTACCTTTTCTGGCTCTAGCGGGGGCGCTGTAGTGGCTCTTCCCACGGAGATAGGCGAAAATAGCTGATTTCCGTCGGGTCCGCTCTACTGCGCAGGCGCAGGAGACTTGTGCCTGCACAGTAGAGTGGCCCGACGGAGATCGGCTATTTTCGTCTATGTCCATGCAGAGAGCGGATACTACGCCTGCGCTGGAGCCAAGAGGTAAATATTTACATCGCCACCGTTCCGGGATGATTTTCGCCACCGCTGTAGGACTGAGGAGGACAGGGGAAGCCTTAATAGGATCCAGCGGCTTCCCCCACCCGAGGTGAGTACCCCTCAGTGGAGTTTTTTTTTATTACAGATTTTCTTTAATATACAGGGGGGGCTGGCCAGGGTTCCCTTCTGTGACTGGGTGCTAGGGCTTAGGCTGGGAGCCCTCTGATTGGCTCATTGAGGTCAGGAGGGGCTGGCCAGGGTTCCCTTCTGTGATTAATTGCTAGGGCTTAGGCTGGGAGCCCTCTGATTGGCTCAATGACGTTATGGACGTCATCTCCTTAGTTACAGTATCCAGATTCGGATATCCAACCGGATATCCGAATTCCTATCCGGATACCGCTGCTAATCCGGATACCGCATTCCGGATTTGCCCAGATATCCGGAATCCAGATCCGAGGTCGGATAGCTTAAAAAGTTCGGATTATCTGGGTAGTTCGGGTATCTGAATATTGGATGAGCACCACTGATTAGAATAGGTATAGGAACTTGTAGGATAGGAGAAATAAGGCTAGAAAATGTGTTACAGAGTCTCTTTAAGGTCCAGAAACACTGAAAATTAAGATGATGCTAGTATGCTACATACTTCGGCACTGACATGATAGGAACGAAACCAAACTTATGCTTTTTGATTCACTCTCCTTCCATCTATAGCAGCTTCCACCTTCAATGTGTAGAATATAATCTTTTTCATGGACTGCCCCCTACATACATAAGCACCTTTGCTAGTGCCCTAGCTCCCATTCCTTGTGCAGCCACTATGTTTAGCAATCAGGTTCACATTGTACTGCTCCCTCTTCCATGTACAGCAGGCCATGCGCGATGTCTGCCGCCGCCCAGGAAAACATTGATATATATATAGTGAAACCAGAGGGCAGAGTGGCACATGGCTAGGAGGTTGGGCTAGCAAACAGCAGTGCATATTTAATTAAGGGGTGTGCCAGCACACACAGACTCACAGCAGGCAAGGCCCCCTACAGTCTACTGCCCTGAATCACAGTCTGCTTCATGGTAGGGCCGCCCCTGGATGCACATGGAGGGCAGGGGCTGCTGAACATGACTGAGGGCTCTTACATAAAAGGAAGGATTCACTCCAATGGTAGTCTTATATGTAAGGTGGAATTAGGTTATCCTCATAAGTTTGCTTCAGGCGGCAAAAAGATAAGAACCTGCCCTGTGTGCACCACCCACAAAGTGCAGTATCCCCCTCTACTGTATATCTCTATCGAGATAGATTGTCTTGGCGCGCTCGCAGCTGTGTAGTGCCTGATTGGGGTGCCACCATGGACATATTGTTATTACGTCCATAACAGCGCAGTAATTCAGGAGGCCAATGAAAGCTGGACCCCGTATTATGTGTTCCTCCAAGTTGCTATGACTCGGAGAGGAAATTTAATGCCACCTGGAATTTCAGCGGCAGCTGGTTGAGTCATCATTTGGCTCACCCCATTCCCAACTGCCCGGGCGAGGTAATAATACATATATGGCCTGGAATAGGAGAATGCAAACTCATATATTAAGTGATGGACACAGACCCCAGACATGGAAGAGGGAGGTTAAACATGTATGTATTATTCGGCCGCCCAAGCAGTCAGTTCGGCACAGGGAGAGCTGAATGACAGCTCACCCTGCTGCCGCTGAAATTCCAGACAGTGTTCAGTCATAGCGACTCAAAGGGAGCAGTAATTTGGGGTCTGACAGTTGCACCCCATTCACTGCACTGCTATACACGCAGTAGCATTATGTCTATGGCGCTGCCCAGATCAGGTGTAGTGCGGCAGCGAGCGCATGCTGAAATGACCTGTTTAGGGTTAAACAGAGATGGAAGACCAATTAGTAAATGTGGGGACTGCAGGAGAAAGTGAGGAGAGTTAAGTTCTATAAAACAGTGTAGGAAGACAGGTAATCAGTGTTCCCTAAGCACATGTAGGTCTCCCAGGAGGACACATCCTGCAGAAAAGTCTTCTGTAATTAACAGCAGGATTTCTGTATATAAAAAAGGGAAAAACCCAGAGGATTACATGGAAACATTTATTTTGCCCCCTCGTCTTGCTGACCTTTAGGATGTGTCTTTTTTCTTTTTCCCTTTTTCTTGTTTATCTTCTCCAGAACTCATGTGCAACTACACCTGGCATGGATGAAAGAATCATGTCTCCATTCATTTCCTATCTGGCGGAATTGCTTTCACATTTCATATCATTGCTACGTAATCCTATTATCTCCATTATTTTCTTAATATCAAGTACAGCGGAAGATAATGGATAGACGCTGTAATAACAGTGTGGCCTGTAGGAGACCCTCCAGGGAAATAGCTTTGATGCCACCCGAATATTAATGCCGCGATCCCAGCTCTTCCTTTTTCACTTTATCTCCAGTTTTCTAAACTACATAATGACTTTTATATACTGTGCATGACAAAAGCATTACAATAAAAAAAAAAAAAAATACAAGCCAGCTGAATTTTTTTTTTGCACTTTTTTTCAATTACTATCACTGGCAGCGTAATCCGTTTCTTGATAAGAATAGTGAAAGCCCCCTGTATGCCATATGATTCAAATGCCTGTAAAGTAAGTATAAGGATTCAAGAAGATGCTATATATAAAACGTAATATGGGATGTGCACTAGTTTAAATCAAAGCATGTACTGAGCATATATCCTGCCTGATCAAGTCTTGCAGTGATTTTTTATTTTTCAGGCTTTGTTGCAATGCAGTAATACATCCACTGCTTAAAGGGATAGTGTAGGGGGGTCGGGGGAAAATGAGTTGAAGTTACCCGGGGCTTCTAATGGTCCCCCACAGACATCCTGTGCCTGCCCAGCCACTCACCGATGCTCCGGCCCCGCCTCCAGTTCACTTCTGGAATTTCTGACTTTAAAGTCAGAAAACCACTGCGCCTGCATTGCCGTGTCCTCGCTCCCGCTGATGACCATTAGAAGCCCCGGGTAACTTCAACTCATTTTCCCCCGACCCCCCTACAGTATCCCTTTAAAGGAAACCAGAGACCAGATTTAATAAAAGTATTATACATACCTGGGGCTTCCTCCAACCCATGCGCACGGATCTCTCCCACGCCGATGTCCTCAGCCTTCTCCTGCTCCGGTACCGGGCCCCGTCACTTCAGCCAGTCGCAGCCAGTCTGCGCAAGAGAAGTGCGCTCTTTACGTATCTCTCCAGCAGCGGCCGCAGGACTTTATATTTCTACAGGCACTGTATTGATTTGATGATGCGAGATTTAGGGCTGGTTCACACTGCAAGAGCTTTTTCTAAGTGGCTGTGATTTTAAAAGCTCTTGCTAATGCAATACTATGAGTTTGTTCTCACTTTAGTGATGTGATTTTATAAAAATAACCCATAGCATTGCATTAGCAAGAGTTTTTGAAATCACTAGCGCTAAAAAAGCTCTTGCATTGTTAACCAGGCCTTTCTCTTGTGAGACAAGTCCTTTGATTGTGCTCACTAAATTATTTTTGCCCACATCAGTTGTCTCCATAATTGAGGAGTGTCAATGTTTGCCTCTTTTAAACTTTTTTACGTTATTTCATATATTCTTGGTTGCCTTCTGTTCCTCTTTTCCAGTTTTGTTACCCCTGTAGGGGGATTAATATTTTTATGGGAACATACCTACTGTATGTTATTGCATGGAATGTGACTGAAATCTGAGAAGGTTCCAATTATCCGAGTGGAGACGGATATTCTTAACACATGCTGATGATGGTTGCTTTCAAGGAAACTCAGGAAGGTTTGGGAGTACTCACCTTTGTTTGATACTACTTGCACCCAGGGCTGGTTTAAGCCACTGGGGCCTGATCGGGAAAGAACAGCCGCTGAGACAGGTTTCAAGGCAGCTGAACTAACATGCGGGGCCACAGGAAGCAGTCAGGGGAGGCCACTTGGGGGGTCCGGCGGTGTGGGGGCCCTGGAAGCCGAATCACATTTGATGGGGGGAGCAGTGAGGGGAGGCCAAATGGGGGGTCTGGCAGCGTGGGGGCCCCTAGAGCAGTCAGGGCCCTGGGGCAATTGCCTTCTTTTCCTCAATGGCAGCACCAGCCCTGCTTGCATCCAATCCTTGCACTGTATATGCTACACTATATTGGGCTCCTGGTGTCCCTTTGTTCTTTGGAACCATTAACCAGCGGCTAATTTTGGGCACCTCTACACGTCTGGTAATTTGGGTGCTTCATAGACAGCAAAGTTAATTGCGGCTATAGCAGCGCTCAGTGTATATTCTGGATGCTGGATAAACAAAATTACCCAGCTAGTAATAGTGGCAGAAGATGCCACTGATATTGGCGGAAGGATACTTTAGCAACAGTAATTGTGGCACAACTGGTATCAGCGGGGGGAGGATCGTGTTAGAAGAAGGTATGCAGTGGCGTAGCAATAGGGAATGCAGAGGTTCTGACAGCACCGGCACTTGGGCTAGAGGGGCCCTCCCTCAACTACACAAGCACAGTAATAACCACTTGTATAAATACTTTGAATAGTGGTAATCATTAACAAACTGTTTCCCATCCCCTTCTTGCACCTCTGACACTGTGGTTGCCCTTGACAGGTTTTGGAGCACCGTATCAATTGTAATGTATGGAGTAGGGGTTGGAAGGCCCAATTTAAAACTTTCACAGGGGTCTATGGTACACAACTAGAGGTATGGGAAGGTTAGTGTGAGAAGAGGATAAGGTAAAGTGATAGTAAATTATTGGTAAAATTACTGATATTCTACTATTGGTAATAGCCAGTGCCCAATAGTAAAATGTGAGTAGTTTTACCAATATTCTACCAGCAGCTTCCCCCAAATTACCAATCACGGGCGTAACAATAGGGGATGCGACCCCTGCCGTCACGGGGGGGGGGGGCCTTTAGGGCCCGCTCAGGGACTTTTGGGGGCAGGAGGGGTCACATCATAAGAGGAGAGTGTGGCAGATCGGTGGGGAGGGGGGACATTCCCCCCCTCCCTCACCTTGGGCTCTCAGCGCTCCCCCTCCTGCAATAAATCATTGGTGACAGCAGCAGCAACAGCAGCTGTGGCGGCAGGCTGAGTACATTACCTCCTTCTCGGCGGAGGTCTTCCGTTCTCTAAGAGCTTCATGCAACCTCCTGTGTAAACAGGAAGTTGCTCTTAGAGAACGGAAGACCTCCGGCGAGAAGGAGGTAATGTACTCAGCCTGCCGCCGCCGCTGCTTCTGCTGCCACCAATGATTGACTGCAGGAGGGGGAGCGCTGAGAGGAGAGCCCGAGGTGGGGGGGGGGGAATGTCCCCCCTCCCCACCGATCTGCCACACTCTCCTCTTATGCTGCGACCCCTCCTGCCCCCCAAAAGTCCCTGAGCGGGCCCTGGGGGGGGGCAGATTTTTTTTTTTGCAGGGGGACCCGGGGATTTCTAGGTACGCCCCTGTTACCAATGCTTTCTTTTCAGCATAAGCCTTTGGAACATCTAGTTGTTCTACAGCCTTTATGATACCTGTTTAAGAATAGACTGTAATCATTCTGAAATGTTACAGAAATGCATCCATATTATAACATATTGAATATAGATATTTTTTCATTTATGGATGGAGTAGACTCCTGTACTTCTTTCACCTACAATACTTACAGAGGCCATGAAGACACATAAGAACAAAACTAGTATTATATTTGAATGCTTTCCAAAAATAGCAATTGTAACCTATGTACGGATTATCTAATACAAAGTACAAGGCACAATAGATTCTGGTTAAATGTTATAATATAAACAATGAATTGGTCACCAAGGGAATGCTAGGATCCTAAGAGATCCAGGGCACTCTTGGGCACTCCAGCCAAAAAATGGGTGTGACCATGCACTGTAATGTGGGTGTGGTCATAGGTGGAGCCAAATTTACATGAATTTAACAGCGATCAGAGTAGGCTTGTTCAACAAAATGTTGGGCAGCCCTCCTCTCCATTAAAGGACAAGTGAGAAGTCTATGGAGGCTTCCATGTTTATTTCCCTTTAAACAATACCAGCTGACTGGCGGCCCTACTGGTCTATTTAGCTGCAGTTGTGTCTG
Source organism: Hyperolius riggenbachi (assembly GCF_040937935.1). NCBI lineage: Eukaryota > Metazoa > Chordata > Amphibia > Anura > Hyperoliidae > Hyperolius > Hyperolius riggenbachi. The sequence goes on from NC_090651.1 coordinate 104,847,549, forward strand.
AATAATAACACCAGAAAAAACATGCAGCTAATCTGTCACATCTGACAATAATGTCAGAAACACCTGATCTGCTGCATGCTGGTTTAGGGTCTATGGCTGAAAGTATTAGAGGCAGAGGGTCAGCAGGGCTGCCAGGCAACTGGTATTGCTTAAAAGGAAGTAAACATGGCAGCCTCCACATACCTCACTCTTTGGCCCCCTGCACACTGCATATCCGTTTTGCAATTCCGATTCCTTTTCCGATTTGCAATTCCGAATTTCCCTGAATGCAATCAACAGAAAAACGGAGGAAAAAACGCAGCATGCAGTAACGATTACAAATCGGAATCGGATGTAAAAAACAATTAAAAATCGGAATTGGAATCGCATGCAGTGTGCAGGGAGCCTTCTGTTGTCCTTTAATACAAAAAATTGCAGCATATCAAATAAATAGGCAGTGTCACTTAAACATAACTAGGCAGTTACCTGGCTTCTGTGCTGACTGGTCTGGCTTTCTGCTGAGCAGTCTGGCCTGCTGCCAGTCCCCCCATAGCATTCCCTTACTTTCTAGTGGACCCCCTCCCATGCTCCCAAGGGACTCCCATGGAGACATCACAAGGCCAGCATGTCCCCATAGAAGAGCCACAGCTACCTGCATGCCCCCATAAAGGCATCACAGCACCCAATATGCCCACACACAGACATTATAGCACCCAGCATTCTCCCCTTTGCTGTGTGCCGTGGTGCCATGCTGGGTGCTGTGGTGCCTCTGTGGGGCATTGTGGGTACTGAGTGGTGACATGCTGGGTGCTGTGGTGCCTCTATTCGGCCTGGGGGACATCCGGGGCACCCCAGAATAGATCAGGGGCGCGTGCCACAGATCTTTGGGGCTAGCAACGCCCCTGTCGGTCATGCTTTGGTTTGCTGGAGCTTGCTTTAAAGACGTCACTATTTACCACTTTCTTGTAAAGTTCCAAGTAGACTGTTGACATTATATAAATCAATAATGAATAATAATAATAATAACTGCACTTTTGAACTTTTCTTCCGAGAAAGCTTTAAAAGTAGCCTCTGACTTTTCTTCTCTAGTGAGATTTAACAAGCTCTGTTGTTTGTTTACATTCAGCCTGCTTGCCCTGAATCTGGTCTACACTGAAACTGCAATGATATAATGCTAACCCCACCGACAGACGTCAGATGAGCATTGTTTAAAGTAAACATGAAGTGAAAATCAACAAATGAGATAATGGCTCTGATTCACCAAACAGCAGTAAGATTGCTGTATGCAGGTAACGCATGACAATTTTACTGTTACCAACACTGGAAAGCACTGCTCGATAAGCTATTAGTGCTACGTGCAATACCAGGATGACACACATGTTGCTATGGTAACAAGCAGCGCAATGCACATTACCCTGGTAACATTAGTGACGTTCATGGGCTAACAGGTGGTGCTCCTCAGCTTGAGTGCCAGTAAAATTGCTGTGCGCTCCCTACCTGTTTGGTGAGTCTGGGCCAATGAATTGTTTCTGTAGTCCTGATCCTAAATATGTCTTTCCTGAAATCCTTTAGTTATATTTGGTATCTAAATGTTAAAAGCACAGGCTTCAGGTCTCAGGTAAAAGGTTTTTTGTTTGGTTGCTTTTCAATTCCTACATAGAAAATTTTATCTACTGAACTTTTTAAACTATGAACACAGTCTCTATGGCAAACTCCATCCTTACTGGCCAGCTGACTTCGGGTCAGTGATCATACTGGTTATTGTAGGATGGAAAGAAACTTATGCCACAGCAAATTCCATTCCAATTCTTAACTCTTACCATGAGGAAAAAAAGAACACATCTTATCTCTATGTAGAATTGGAGCTGTACATACATATGTTTATGTAGTGCAAACCTGCCAGCAACAGAGACTGTTTATGTCACATGGGGAGTCCAGTGCGGTTAGAGGCCCTTCACACCTCACAACAAAGTCCAATTAATTGCAACGTTCCACATAGGACTTAACCCTCAGAAGTGTGATATACAGCATTGTATTTATTTGTGCATAGTGGTCATACAGCACACTGAAAAGCACAATGTTTCAGGCAGAGGCCCTTTCTCAAGTGCTCAAGTGATCTGGTGAAACATATTCACATGATGTCACCAGATCACTTGAGCACTTGAGAAAGGGCCTCTCCGCTGCCCGAAACGTTGTGCTTTTCAGTGTGCTGTATGACCGCAATGCCAAAATAAATACGATGCTGTATATCACACTTCTGAGGGTTGAGTCCTATGTGGAATGTTGCAATTGATCATACATATGTTTATCTCACGTGGAGGTCTATGTGCGTAAAGTCTTACGCACAATGAGTAAATCATAATGCATGCATCGTGCTCTACTCATTGGGTGGTAAGACTTTACGCACTTTACTCTGCTTGAAGAGCACCTAAAGGGAAAAAATTGCTGAACTTAGGTACTTTCCTCAGTTGAGGGAAACCTTCCCTCTTCAGTAGAGGTTTCTCCCTACCCTTGGGCCCTCAAGATTCCCATGCTGGGACCCACCACAAAACTTGTCGACAAGCCCTTGTTGATGGCACATGGCTGCACTGCAGATGACTTGTATATGTGTGGTAGCACAAAGCCTAGGGCCCATTCACACCTGAGCGGGAATCGCACGATTCCCGCTCACGGCAAACCGCTAGCAGTTCTGCAAGAACCGCTACACATTGTAGCGAGTAGCCATGTTCTCACTGCCGCGGTTGCGGTTAGCGATAACCGCAACCGCGTTGCATGCAGCGGTTTGCCGGCGATGAGCGTTCCGCGATTTGCGATCGTGATTAGCATGCATAGCACGCTAATCGCGATCGCTCCAAAACCGCCACAGTGTCCAGTGATTTTTCCGCGCTAATCGCGGGAAAATCACTCCCGCAGAACGCCGGCGGTAATCGCCGGCGTTCTGCGATTGTAAGTGTGAATGGGCCCTTTAACTGGCTCTACTTTTTCCACCAAGCCCAAGTGGCAGCTTCATGCTGCTAATAAATTCTTGAGAATAGTGCATCTCCTTCAAAAAGTCCACAGTTAATAGTCCTTCTTTTATTCCTTTTTCACAGTGTCCACCACCTTAGCACATATAAAGAGAAAGGAAAAAAGAAAAACAGGAAGTTTCTTGGGGTCCTTCACCGGGTATCCAAACTCACCATGTGTTGAGAGGCTAAGGTCCACCAGCCTCCACTGTGCCCACCACTAGATCAATATAGTACACTCACCTGACCACTAGGCTGCCCAGACCCACAGAAAGCAACAGCACTTAGTTCCAAGCCTCTCTACCATCTCCTTGAATTTAAAGGCAGTTTACCTCCTTAAAGGGATACTGTAGGAGGGTCGGGGGAAAATGAGTTGAAGTTACCCGGGGCTTCTAATGGTCCCCCGCAGACATCCTGTGCCCGCGCAGCCACTCACCGATGCTCCGGCCCCGCCTCCAGTTCACTTCTGGAATTTCTGACTTTAAAGTCAGAAAACCACTGCGCCTGCATTGCCGTGTCCTCGATCCCGCTGATGGCACCAGGAGCATACTGTGCAGACCAAAGACCATACTGGACTTATGCAATACACTCCTGGTGACATCAGCGGGAGCGAGGATGCAGCTGCGCAGGCGCAGTGGTTTTCAGACTTTAAAGTCTGAAATTCCAGAAGTGAACCGGAGGCGGGGCCGGAGCATCGGTAAGTGGCTGCGTGGGTACAGGATGTCTGCGGGGGGCCATTAGAAGCCCTGGGTAAGTTCAACTCATTTTCCCCCGACCCCCCTACAGTATCCCTTTAACAAAGAAAAACCTCTTTGCACAGCTATATACCAATTGCAATCAGCAACCATCCACCATCACACACCATATATACAGAGGGAGCTGCTGCTTGTTCATTTCCCAAAATGCAATGAGGTTCACAGGCAGGAAACCCTGACATCGCACTGTGGGAGGGCTTTCTCCACAATATCAGCCATACAGATGTCTCTGATGCACTATTGCAGAAAAGGTAAAGAATTCTTGTGGGAAAGGGGGTAACGGTTTCTGATTGGGATAAAGTTCAATCCTGGGTCAAAGCTCCTCTTTTAACTGCATTCAAAAAAAAAAAAAAACAAGATTATTTTATTTCCTTAGAGTGGAGCTTTAATACAAGTTATCCAAAGATTCAGTCTGACTGATTCCCTCATCTGATTTCTCAAGCCTGAATTATTTCATGTGCAGATGAAGAGATTAAGTACACCCTGCATCATGAGTAGGAATCAATAATATATTTATGCACATTCTCCATTTCTAGCTAGCATTGTCATTAAAAAATAATGGCTGGTATATCACTGAGAAGGAAGAGGGGAGCTGTTTAAACTTCATTTTAATTACAGCTTCTGCCGTATGCATATTACAGCAGAAACCGGCTCTCAGATACAATATAAATCATTAACACAAGTGTACCATACTCAGAGAGTCTGCAAGACTACAAGCGGCAGATTTACAGCAGGATAGAAGGTACCCCTGCTCCAGCAAGTTTTACCATGCAGAATTAATAACCCGATACTGAAACCAATGGGGTTTTACATTTTTGAGTAGCATTGCTGACTTGGAATTTCTTCAACCAGGCGTGTCTTTACAAGTGGTGGAACACAGCAGACATGATCTCCAGGGACGTTTCACTTCCAGAATGGTTTGGGAAAAAGATTTCCAGCCACTTTAATCATACAAGCATAAAAACACAGCTCTGGAAACATTGCAAAAAATAAGAAAAGCAAACATGCAAATATGCCAGTGAACGTGTTGGGATTTTTTGCTTTTGGATCAGGAAGTTTCACAGTGTGCTGTGTATTTTCCCACTAATGTTGAGATAATATTACTGACATGGCACAACCTGTCAATCTCAAGAAAAGAAAATACAGCAGTGAAGAAGTACAGGGAAATTCCACAAGGTCTGCTGTACGTGGCACATATTTAAGGCAAATCTGCAGTGGCAAAAAAGTCAGACACTTACCTATGGAGAGGGAAGGCTCAGGATCCTTTTGAGCCTTTCTTGTCCCCTCTTGGTTCTCTTGTTCCAGCGCTGTCCCCTGGTTAAGCCACACCTTCTTCGTGAGCCCTTTGGAAGGCTTTGGGAGCACTAGTCTCCATGGTGGAGTGAAATAGATGCCAAAAGTCCCGGGGAAAAATCTGGATTTGAAAGCAGCGTTTTAAGGACAGAAATCACATTGAATGCTAAATTGCAGGCCTAAAGTGCTTTAAAACATCTTGCATGTGTATACATCAATCAGGGAGTGTAATTAGAGTACTGCTTCACACTGACACACCAAACTCACTGTGTAACGCACCCCAAACAGCTGTTTGTGTAGTAACTGCCATGCTGGACTGATGCGCACCATGGCGAGAGTGCAGGCGATAGCGGTTTTCAAGCCCATATGGTTGCCAAGCTGAGGTAGCTCAATGACAGAACAGCAGTGTCTGTCCAGCTGATCAAATTTGGTCTGTCCACAATTAAGCAACGACCTTATTATCTTGGGTGTGCACCCCCCCCCCGAGACACTCATATAGCCGGCGGTCATTGCTTCATTGAGATACGCAAGCCCCTTCATCGAGGCAAGGTAATGATTACGAAGGGGAATTGTCACATGTACATGCCTTTTGTTTTGTTATTGCAGCTGCAGTGCAGCCAGAAAAATTAGGAAGGCATGTACACGCACCAGAAAAAGTAGTATAGCGGCCGCTGCTAGCAGCGGCCTTAAAAATTCAGGAATCCACCTGGAGTCCTGGACCCTGTTGGTGGTGGCAGAGAAGGCATTCAAGCGGCCTGCGGGCTGAGGTGCTGTGTGGGGAGCGACTTAGTCTTTGGGCAGGCAGTCACACGGCTTGCAGGCAGATATGCTGTGTGTGGGGACTGACTTAATCTTGGGGCGGGCAGTAGCCCTCCGGAATCCATGCCTCCTTCATTTTGATAAAGGTGAGGTACTGAGCACTTTTGTGACTTAGGCGACTTCTCTTCTCAGTGACAATGCCTCCAGCTGCGCTGAAGGTCCTTTCTGACAGGACACTTGAGGCAGGGCAAGACAGAAGTTGGATGGCAAATTGGGACAGCTCTGGCCACAGGTCAAGCCTGCGAACCCAGTAGTCCAAGGGTTCATCGCTGCTCACAGTGTCTACAACCACACTTAAGGCCAGGTAGTCGGCTACCTGTTGGTCCAGGCGTTGGTGGAGGGTAGACCCGGAAGGGCTAAGGTGAGGCATTTGACTAAAGAATGTCCGCATGTCCGACATCACCATGAGATCGCTGGAGCGTCCTGTCCTTGCCTGCGTGGACATGGGAGTAGGATTACTGGCAGACAGTGGTACCTTTATTGTGTTGTGCTTTGACACCACCCTTAAATGCACTGTAAAGCATACTTGCCAGCTTGTTCTGCAAGTGCTGTTTCCTTTCTGCCTTCAGGTGAGTTGGTAACATGTCCGCCACTTTGTGCCTATACCGAGGGTCTAGTAGCGTGGCCACCCAGTACAGCTCATTCCCCTTGAGTTTTTTTATACGGGGGTCCCTCAACAGGCTGGACAGTATGAAAGACGACATCTGCACAAAGTTGGATCCAGACATACTATCCATCTCCTCTTGCTCTTCCTCAGTGACGTCAGGTAAGTCCTCCTCCTCCTCCCCCCAGCCACGAACAATACCACAGGAACATCGAGCAGCACAAGCCCCCTGCGACGCAAGCTGTGGTTGTTCTTCTGCCGCCGCCTCCTCCTCCTCCTCCAAATAAACACCTTCCTCATCATCCGAGTCTGACTCCTCTTCCCCACACAACTCTTCCTCCTCCTCCCTCTGTGCTGCCGCAGGTGTTGAGGAAACATCTGGTTCTGATGAGAATTGATCCCACAATGCTTCCTCCCGTAACTGTTCCTGCTCACGCTCCTCCACAGCTTGATCCACCACTCTATGCACGGCATGCTCCAGGAAGTAAGCGTACAGGATCCAGTCACTGATGGTGCCTTCACTGCGACTTACCAGGTTGGTCACCTCCTCAAACGGCTACATGAACCTGCATGCATTTCACATAAGTGTCCAGTTGTTGGGCCAGAACATTCACATCTCCGTAGACTGTATCCTTCTACTGTAGTTGTAGAGGTACTGGGTGATGGCTTTCTCCTGTTCTAGCAGGCAAGAGAACATAAGGAGGGTCGAATTCCAGCGAGTCGGGCTATCGCAAATCAGGCGTCTCACCGGCGACTAGTTTTTCCGCTGAATATCGGCAAAGCGTGCCATGGCCGTGTAAGACCGCCTGAAATGCCTACACAATTTCCTGGCCTGCTTCAGGGTGTCCTCTAAGCCTGGGTACTTAGACACAAATCTCTGGATTACGAGATTGAGCACATGTGCCATGCAGGGTACATGTGTCAGCTTTCCAAAATTCAAAGCGGAAATGAGATTGCTGCCGTTGTCACACACCACGTTGCCGATCTCCAGCTGGTGCGGGGTCAGCCACTGTTCCACCTGTTTGTTAAGAGCAGCCAGGAGAGCTGCTCCAGTGTGACTCTCCGCTTTGAGGCAAGACATGTCTAAGATGGCGTGACACTGTCGTACCTGGCATGCAGCATAGGCCCTTGGGAGCTGGGGCTGTGTAGCTGGAGAAGAGATTGCAGCAGCAGTAGAGTTGAACTGCCACCCAGCCAAGGAGGATGACGACACTGAATGTGCTGGGCCTGGCAGTAGCACACACAGTAGGAATTACCAAGGCTGTCTATGCAACACAAGTGTCTGTGGGACACACACACAAAAAAAAAATAGATCACAAGAACAAGATTTGCTCTCAAAAGCGCTGTTGAGGGGTGTTTTTTTAGGAATAAGAATCAGCAAGGAGCAAGCTAAGAAGCCTACAAGAGCCTAACTAAGCTTTCCCTATAAGTCTCTTCTCTAATTACTGCAGGCACACAAGTGAGTCCACTGCCTGCCTTTTATAAGGGGGGTGGGGCTCCAGGAGGGAGTATAGCCTGATTGGCTACAATGTGCCTGCTGACAGTGATGTAGAGGATCAAAGTTGACCCTCATGATGCACTATGGGGGCGAACCGAACTTCCGGAAAAGTTTGTGGTTCTCGGCGATCTTGAACCCCGGAAGTTCACAGGGAACTATTCGCTGGTGAACCGTTCGGGTCATCTCTGTTAGCTACTTGGGTAACTAACCATACATAAACATTATCCAAAAACATTCTAACTCTTTGGGCCCTGAGCTCATGTAAGATGACAAATTAATAAACCGTCCTGTGTTCTGATGTATCCAAACATGCTTCAATCCAGACAATACCCTTTTCAGGGAATGTCTTGCTTATTTCAGCTAGACAGTATGGTTCTGCAATAAAATAGTTCAAGCACTAATTTGGTCTGCCTGTACTTCACCCTCGTCACATATTGAAAACATTTGGTGCACTGTGAAAGGAACAATAAAAGGCAATCCTGAAATGTTAGACATCTGAATCATCGGGCAAGAATGGGACATTTCATTTCATTTCTCAAAACTACTGCAGCTGGTCTCCTCAGTTCCCCTATGCTCCTAGATTTATGTTAAATGAAGATGCGATGCTACAGAGTGATAAACATGCCCCTGTCTAAACTTTCATTAAAGGTGTCACTGGCATCAAATAAAAAGAAAAATGTATATACGTTTCAAAAAACATTTCTTAGTTTTAACATTTGCTGTACTGTTTTGGGCTATTTTAAATTGAATATAGGGTCGTGTCGTGATTTTCAAACGGTTGCATTTTGTTTTTATTTACATTTCAACTATTTTTTTTTAAATAGGGTTGTATAGTGAAGAGATGACGGCACTGACAGACTGCTTAACCTTGCTGTGACCCTCTAGATCAAACACTCTCCACTCAGAGGAGCTTAGAGTCAGTAAAAGTCTTTCATTGTCTGGAAGCAAGTGTCAAATATTACTACAGAGTCATAAGCTAGGCAGGTAATGTCATTTTCAGAATTTACATAAAGGTATGCATTAGTAAAAACAAAATGTTTAGGTGTATAAAACATGAAACAAATAAAATTAGTTTACCTCAGAACAACCCCCTCAGATTATCTCTATGCAGGTTAATCCAGTGACTGGATAGTGTACTGGTGTATAGTGCTGTCCAGTTTAAGCGTCTGATTGTAAAGTACCACATTTAAATGATAAAAAGGTAATGACAGAAACCCTTGTGGGTTAAACAATAGTTTATTGATAAAATAATAGTACCGTGTTTCCCAGAAAATAAGACACTGTTTTATATTAACTTTTGCTTCAAAAGATGTGCTAGGGCTTATTTTCAGAGGATGTCTTATTTTTGGGGGAAACACTGGTAGTTTTCCTATACAAAATGTCTATACTGCATGCCATGCTGAAACACAAGCACCATGCACAGAGCTTGTGGTTTGCAGATATTGGCTCTCACATACAAGAAATTGATTCTGCTGCTCATGTGGGTAAGAGTCTATTTCTTGAAGGGAGAGAACTCTGTCAGGCTCCCCAGAGCTACGATAGGATAAGCTGTGTGTCCTGGGAAGAGGTGAAGTGCTGCTGATGCTTATCACGACAGATCAGGAGGGCTGGCTCCAACAAAAACACAAATTGCCTGACACATATACAGGACTGTAGAACTCACATTATACTGCTGCTCTCCTGTATCCAGACTTTGTATTGAGCGTGACTTGCTGGTGTCATGCGGGCTGCTTCTAGGGCTTACATTTGGGGGATGTCTTATATTGCAAGCATGCTAGGAATTCCTGCTAGGGCTTATTCTCAGGGGAAATCCTACTTTAGGGGAAACATGGGTACTGTACTTACAAAATCGAGTTGCCTGAGCACAATTGACTTTGAACAATCCATCTTGTGAGTCACTCTCCAAAAACCAACAAATCCTGGACAGATGGTGAATATTCTCCTATGGAAAATAACAGAGCGCAATTACATTCTCTTCCTCCAGACACTGTACAAGATACAGAGGCGCCAAAAGAATAAAAGGTAATTAAATGAACTTTAAAAACCAACTGGTTAAACAGAGGAGGCAGCGGTGGTCTTACCCCCTCCAAACAGACACAGGCAAGGACTGCGATTCAGACAGTCAACAATTTATTTGGAACTCCAAAAAACAATGCAACGCGTTTCACGGGCCATACATCCCGCTTCCTCAGGCAAAATACAGTATTTTGCCTGAGGAAGCGGGATGTATGGGTCGTGAAACGCGTTGCATTGTTTTTTGGAGTTCCGAATAAATTGTTGACTGTCTGAATTGCAGTCCTTGCCTGTGTCTGTTTGGAGGGGGTAAGACCACCGCTGCCTCCTCTGTTTAACCAGTTGGTTTTTTAAGTTCATTTAATAACCTTTTATTCTTTTGGCGCCTCTGTATCTTGTACACTACATTGAGTCCACCCTGGGTGGAGGGTTGTTACCCTATTTTCCTGTCTACAGAGAGCGACTTTTTATTCCTGAGTGGGGTCAGGATTGTTCTCCCCACCTGCCTATACAGTGGTTGCCTATTGGTAACCCTGGTTTATAAGTATAAATTTAACTTCTCATTTATTTTGTTGTCCCCAAGACGAATTACACTATTGGGGCTCTTGGTGTCCCTCTGCTTTATTTTCTTTCCAGACACTGTATTGACCTGAAGAAGAGCTTAAAACCCATGAAATGCATTTATATTTGCTTTATCAGTTATCTTTTATTGATATAGGATAGAAACACTGGCTGAAAGAAAAGGGATACCAGGGAAATAAATCAAACACTAAAGTCTAAAAAAGACAAACCCTATTGGTATGTACAAGGTAGGGTACACCTTGGCTGTAATGAACCAAGTGTTTACTAAAAGACCCACATGTATAGTGTGGGATCTGAGGTGAACTCCCTAAATGGGGAAACACTACCCAGTATATATCACTGTGAGGGTCCTGGCTGATCCCGCCACTAAAATGTAATAGTGGGGTGTAGCTATCCCACAGGGGTAGACAAAAGTTCACCGGGCAGCAGAGAGGGTTACAGGGCTAAGAAGTAACTACCTCTGACAAGCTAATATGCCAGTGAGACTGACAGCCAGGATAGAGCCTAGAGTACTACCTCACACTGCTAGACCCCAATAAGCAGGGACGAGCAATGGAGAGAAGTGTCAACAAACGTGCATCGTGCTATACAAGGTAAAACCTTAATATAAACATATTTCACCCTAACAAGCTTCCTCAGAAGGTGCTGTACAATATATTACGATGCCATATACACATAAGAATCTACAAAATATCCCCATCATCATCTCTCACAGCTTAAGTCAAAGCTGAAAACGCCAGGTAAGGCGTGTGTTTAAATACCTGATGGGACAGGAAATGGGTGGCAACCTGGGGGCGGGGACCCGACCCCTCCTCCTTTCAGATAGATGCTGACCATGCCGTTAATATGCTATGCCATATTCATCCAAATGCCCCACTGTGCACACACAGATGTCCCAAGCAATGTCCCTTGAATGAGCATACCGATCCCCTCAGAGATGCCGAGATCGGCATCCTGCAGTGGCTGAGAGTTTGTTCGAATGAGCAGGTGCATCATTTCCGCCTACATCATGTATATGGGCTTCGGGCATTGCCATAGTGACGAGTCCAGCCCAATGATTACGTCTGTTCCGCCCGAATGCGCGTTGTCATTGTGACACAACGCTAGCACTCGGGTATGGCCAGCTATTAGAGGGGGCGTGTCTGAGGCTTATCTAATGTATAAGCGCAACAGTGTTCCGCCCGAGTGCGTGTTGTCATAGTGACACAACGCCAGCATTCGTATTTGTCTAGCTGGTAAAAGGGGCATATCTGGGGCTTACGCTGTGTATAGGCACAGAGGGGGACAGGAGAAATACTGTAATCAGACATCTGTAAATAGAGTATAGGTACCGGTGGGCATAGTAGTGGATGCCACATGCGACCATCATATACAAGTGTGTGGTTGGTGGCACATATGACCTATATGAGCATGCCTCCATGTAAACCATAGAGTGGGCAAGTGTATGGTATCAAAACCTCCAAATCACACCATTATGATGGATGGCTGGTCAGAAAGGTAGATGGCCACCAAATAAAGTCCCACCAGTATATATAATATAAACAGGGAGATATAGGGGTAACAAAAGCGTATTTAGAGCAGCTCATAATGGTTGGACGACCTTCTATAAGTAATTGCAGGAGTGGGGGGCAGATGTTTTATGAGATCCTTGTCTTTCTGTAGAATAGGCCAGTAGTGTTTAAATGATGTCAAATACAGCATGCGAATGTTCTGTAAAAGTGCCTATCAATCTGGGTATATTGGTTTATTGCAAATTGCTCGTGGTACCATGTACTCCACATTGAGGCTGTCATTTCTTATCAACTAGGGTTTCTGCCCTTAATGCCTCTCTTGCCCTTCTGTACGCACTGTCAATCACTTGGTCAGGGAAGCCACGTTGTCTAAATCGTTTGTGCAAAAGGTCACATTCTTTCTCGACTGAGCTTTCTGTGGAGCAGTTCCTCCTGGCGCGCAGGAACTGTCCCACGGGTATATTTCTCCGCAGGGAGCTGGGGTGAGAGCTTTCCCACTTAAGTAGTGCATTGGTCGAGGTTGGTTTGCGATAAATTTCCGTTTCAAATTGACCATTGTCATTGATTGATATTTTGAGATCAAGGAAATTGATTGATTTGGGATGGATTTCATGTGTGAATCTCATCCCTATTTGGTTATCATTTAAAATACTCACAAAGTCCTCAAAAACTGACACAGGTCCCTCCCACAATATAAGCATGTCATCAATGAACCTGCCCTAATACAGTATGTGTAACGTGAAAAAGGAGAGGTCCTCTGTGAATACAAAGCGATCTTCCCACCAGCCCAGGAACAGATTTGCGTAGGACAGGGCACACGCCGTCCCCATCGCGCTGCCCCTGAGCTGATGGTACAGGTGTCCTCCAAACATGAATATATTGTGTGTAAGGATGAACTCAAGAAGCTTAAGAAGTAGCCTATTGTGTTCATGGAGGTGTTGCCCTCTTGTGTTCAAAAAATAGCCCACCGCGTCCAGCCCCAGTCGATGTTCAATGTTGCTGTATAGGGACTCTACTTCAAGGCTAGCCAGACATGTAGATGGGGGAACTTCCATGTCCTGTAGCCTGAGTAGTACGTCTTTCCTATCCTTAAGATAAGAGGGGAGAGCTTCTACAAATGGCCTAAGAAATGTATCAATATATTGGCTTGTTGTATCAGTCAGATTGTCACACCCGGATACAATGGGTCCCCCTGAGGGGGGGGGGGGAGGACACCCTTATGGATTTTTGGTAGTGCGTAGAATACTGACATTACAGGACATTCTATAGATCTGTAGAGCCTCTTGTAATCATCAATATCTAGGCAACCCTTGTCTCATTCTTCTTTCAGAATAGTTCGTAGGATCTCACAGTGTGTTTTGAGGGGATTCTTACTGATAATAGCATACTGTTCTTTGTTGTTAAGTATATTAAGGCACATTTGTTCATACATCTCTCTGTTCAGTACAACAACATTTCCGCCTTTATCTGCAGGTTTGATTATTAGGCAGTTATCGTTTTTTAATGCATTCAGGGCCTGTCTTTCTTCATGACTCAGAGTATCTTTCAAAGGAACCCGTACTGTATCGCTTTCCAATTTGCGCAGTGCACGTGTCACCATGTCAACAAGCGTGTGAATTTGCGGGTATTGGTTCAAAGATGGACAAAACGTGCTTTTAGGTCTAACTCCACTTGGTGGTGCCAATGATGTAGTGCCAGCTTCATTCTCATCAAGTAATTCCTGTAGGGCCTCGAGGGCCTCCCTTTCATTCTGTGCATTTCTTTTGTCCTTTGCATCTTAACTCTCAAACATCTTAATAAGTGTAAATTTCCTGGCAAACAAATTAACTTCTTTTGTCCAGTTAAAGGCATTAAATCTACTGGTAGGAACAAAGGATAATCCTTTAGTCAATAATGATATCTGGGTAGAATAGCTCAAAAGGTGGAGGGTGCTTATTTTGGGAACCCCTTGTTACTTGTAATTTGCCCGCAGCTAACCAATGAAGTGTGGGTACCCACTCTCCCACACAAATTATGAAACCTAAAAGCAAAATCAGGTTGCGCTGGGCAAGTATATTGCTATATAAAAATAATACTAATAGTGATTTAATGATGCCAATTGTGCGTGAAACCAAAATAATTTTATTTCCTCATATATAAAAAATATCCACAACAAAATCGTTATGACAATCAGTACCAGCTCATTAGCATTTCCAGATTCTTTCAAATTCATATAAATGCTTCACAATAAAAATCAGTATAAGTCAATCATGCATGACCCTCAAGCATACATAGACTGCCCAATGTGTGCTTATAAAAAAGGTTGGGTGTTAGGAAAAAATGTCAATTTTTTTTTAAGGATTGGTATATATATATATATATATATATATATATATATATATATATATATATATATATATATATATAAAATTGCCTATGTAAAGGAACAATAAGAAACAGTAGGTATAAGATGAAAATCTGTATTTGGCTCCTACAAGAGTATAGTTCCAATTAGGTTATGCTTAGTTGATTAAGGATCAAAAAGCCCCTCAGTGGTTTTATCCTCTGTATACTGCGCGATCACTGCAAAGTTTTTTATGCGTATATGATCTGTACAAGTTTGTAGTTCTTCATATGGTTACTACTACTGGTTATATACAGTTCTTCTATATAAGTCAATAGTACTTCAATTATGGTATTGGGTTACCTCCGAGATCTGATATTGCGCTATGCGTGTCGTCTGTAGTGTTACTCACGCTCCCTGTTGTCCGTGTTCCATAGGGTGGCAAATTCACTCCGGGTTAAGAGTCAGAGCTCCGGCCGTCAGCTTGATGACTCGTATCAGCTTCCCCGCACTACCCTAGTAGAATGTAGTGCTTCCGGGTATCGGCTGGTTCACTTCCTGGTGACGTCACCTGTGTCTCGCGTGTCCGTTGCCAAGTTGCCGCCATTATGCGGTTCCACTTATCTTTATGCTTCTTCCTAGGAGAATAAAGCACTCCTCCTGTGGCAACTTCTACCCTGAGCGTAAATAAGGATAGGCTTACGCGTTTCAGCGGTCTCGGCCGCCTTTCTCAAAGCCAGTTTACTACAAAGTGTCAGCCGCAGTGCTGATATAATGTGTACATCCCTCCTCCTATTCTGGACAGTTCCCTCTGGGTCCTGATCAGATATCTTTACATCCACCAGGAGTAGGCACAAAACGGAAAAGTTCTTTAATATATCTATATATGAAAAATATAGAATAAAATTAATTAAAAATGGGAAAAAAATATCTGATATCTGGGTAGAAGTCAAGGTGACGGTGGATAAGTTAACCACCCTCAGTTGGTCTAATTCTGACGGGGGCAAGTCAGTGTCCAATCCACCGTCCCCTTTTACCACTGGTGATTTGGTCTCCCCCTCCGTTGGCCAGTGTAACACCACTGTTGTCGGTTTCTCAATGTTTGGGTATGTGCCTTTGCCTCCCCTATTTGGGCGTCTGGGTTTTGTGTTTCTGCACATAGTGGTTTTGGGGTTATGAGGGGACGGTCTAAAAAACCAGTCTGATTTACTCTAGGCGGGTTACTCGGTGTGTTTCTGGGTTTACACTGTACAGGTTTTCTTTTATTATTTTTATTACGTAGTCTGATATAGGATACTCAGAATATTTTAAACTGTTTTTAGAACGTTTCTCTCTTTTTTTTGGGAGGGGGACACATCTACCTCCTGCATCTCAAACCACTGTAGAACCCTAATGTGCCTGATAGACATATAAAGTCTACTCCAAATAAAGCCTGCAGATGTAACTTCATGACCAGTTACAGCTGTCCAGTATTCTTGGGAACTGTGTATGTCTTTTGGGCATATTCTTCAATAGTGGTGCTGGAGAGGGACTCCTTATGTGAGTGACCAATGTAAAAAGGCAACTTTTACAAAATACATTAAATGGGTCAAATTTGACCCCAACATAATGAACGAATAATCATAGATTACATTGTAAAACTAAAATTTCTGTAAACTCTGTTTTTTAAATTATTTACTTTCTTTAACTTTATAAATGGTGTTTGCCATATACTGGTTATTTTTTTTTTCATTAGCTAAAAATACATAGCCAGACTTCTCAGCTTTTAAGAATGCTGACAGGATTATGCGCAGCTAAATCTGTTTGTTACATATCCTGTTAGATTTCATGCTGTACTGAATAATTTTGTCATTTGTGATTTGTTCTTATTATAAATATTTAAAAAATACTCCGAAAAATGTTTGTTTTCAATAAAGCATCAACTGTGTTTTGGCGCTTAATAATATACTTGCAGGCACAGTGTATTATTATTAGAATTCTATTTAATTACACTTTCGGTTTAAGTTTACTGTAACACATATCAATGTTACACAACTCTAATTTAAAATTATTAAAAGTTGCCTTTACACTTCAACTTGTAGTCAGTTATGTAGTAAGTTCTATCATCTCCAGGAAAAAATAAAGATTTCAATTCTTTTCAACCTCAACAATCCTTTGGTGTACAACACACCTCCAAAATATCTATCTTCTCTCATGTACATGTGTAGTAACCGGTAATTAACTTTTTTCCTGTAATGCCCAGCATGACCTTTCCACTAAAGTCAGCTGAGTGGGAATGGCCATTGACCAATAGAAATTGAGTTTTCCATGGGGAATGCCTTTGAGAATATGCATTTGTGTTGGGATTTGTGTATTTCTGAGCATGCAAATGTGTTGTCACATTGCCCCATATGCAATTGCACTTTTCTCCTGCGTTTTCTCCTAGGAGATAATTTTTCATCTTCTATTTAAAATAACTTTCCAGCACTTTTCAACTGAAAAAGTGCAGAGAAGTAAGTGCAAAAGTGCTATCAAAATTATTTTGAGTAGTTTCTTGCTTGCTGGTGGCTTAACAGGCATTTTATTGACACATTTAAAATTATCACCTAGGAGAAAACCCAGGTGAAAAATGGAATTGCATATGGCCCATTGAGTTTTGCACGTTCACGGATACACTATGGCCCATATGCAATTCACTTTTTCACCTAAGTTTTCTCCTAGGAGATAATTTTTCATCTTTGATTTAGAATAACTTTTCAGCACTTTGCAATGGAAAAAGTACTAAAAAGTAGGTGAAAAGGTACTGTCAAAACTATTTTGAGTATTTTCCTGCATTCTGGTAGTTTAAAAGGCATTTTACTGGCTAGTTTAAAATATCACATAGGAGAAAACTCAGGAGAAAAAAAAATAATTGCACATGGGCATATCTGTCTTCAACATTCGCCTACAAAAAAACCTCATGGAGTCTGCCCATTCGTGGTATGTTATACACACATCAGGTCATGTTATGAAAGTACTGGCAGGGAATGGCCCTGGCCAACTGGCTTTTCAGTCTGAGACAATAATAAATGTAATGTGCTCTTGACGGAATACAGATATGTGAGTCAGATCACAGATATGTAAATAATTATGTAAAGCTGAATACTTACCTGAAGATGGATCAGGGAACCTCACAGCGATGCCTGCCTACAATCAGGGTTCCCCGATACACTTTTATACCTGCAGGTACACGCGACATCACATGACGCCACACGATGTGCACGATCGGGAAGCCAAACGATTGCGGTACTTTGCGCAGGAGTCGTTGGGGATCTTAAAGATCTGATCCGTCATTTCGGTCATTATTGCCGCACAGCGCCAAATGTCGTTTGTGTAATCATGCGCCTGTACCCACGTTGCGAAATTGTGGAAAAGGTTGATCGTGGCTCAAAAAATTCGCCGGCCGTCTGAAGAATTGCATAGTGGGTACAAATCTTTACACACAGCCAAGGGCTTGATGTGTTTTGGGAAGTAGGTGTGAACAACAGGACAACTGGGGTTAGGCAAATCAGTAATGTTTTACAACTGCACTATTGATCAGGAGACAATCTGATTTAGCGTTTTTATTTTATAAGTTCCTTTCAAACCTAATAAAGGACATTTTGAAATGTATCCTGCCATTTAGTGAATTGTGTTATTAAAATATGTTCCTCTATCGACTCATGACAAAATTGAAAGTTGTAAAAATAAATTTGCCGCTCTGTCATTTTCTTTTTCACGGTTGCGGAATTGAGTAACAGTGGAAATGACACGGGTGGAAATGAATAAATTTCATCTCATCCAAAAATGAAGTAACTTATCAGTCCAGAATAAATTAATTTACCCGGTCTGTTTTTTACACACTATGGAAAATTGGATTGCACAATGCACACAAAAAAATTGTATATTTTATCTGCGCTATCTAATTAATGAAATGCCTTCTTAGCAGCCGAATCACAAATCTTATTAATAAGTGAATATTAAAATGAAAGCTGTTCTTTTGCACTGCCTTATCGCAGTAATATTTGCATATCCCCACCTGTGATGGTTAGGTAATAACTACCTGCCACAAATCAGAATTATGAATTTCGTACGCCTAACAAAACCGCAGGGGAAATTATACCTCCGACATTCCATAATAATTGTAGCTAAGCTGTTTAGTACCATCCACTTATTCTGCATGAAGTGTTAAAAGCAGCAACAGTTGTCAATTAGCTCATCTGCATTTTAGGAGATAAAAAAATTCACTTTTTTATATAATTATTCCATTTATTTCTCTTATTTTTCAGAATTGTTTCTTTTTTTGCCATTTGTATTTATCTGAACAGAAATAATCAGATAAATGTGCAGGAGAAAGACATACAAAACAAATGTTTATGTGCTTCAGTTGTTTATTGCTTATTTAGTGCTAATTGTTGAAAAGTGGGAAAAAAGCGAAGTTCATATTTGTAAACGTCTTATAAAATTATAATGATTACTCGATGATTGAACAATGTTTTATTTATTGTAATACCTGGAAGTTATTTTTTTCCCACAAAAAAAACTTTTAATTGGATTTTTAGTGTGAAACAAAAATAGAATGGAAAACAAACAATAGTGATACAGAACAATAACCAAAGCAATAGGCCGAAATTGCAAACTGGAATGCATACAATAACAGGTACATTATATCAGAATGTCAATCTAAAGGAAAAGAGAGGACTTGTCATTTAGGACTTTTTAGGGGAACCAATATTAATTTATAGCAAACAAAGGGTCATCAGCAGAGTGATCATCAGGTAACCACTTCCCACCACTTTTCACTCTGGACCTCCTCTACAACTCCAGGCTGTGCTCCAGAGCACTCACACCCAGGCCACCACTTCTTCAGTCGGCTCCCTTCACCGGAGGTATCAGTCCATCTCCACCAGGATCTCAAGACACAGGAACAGCTTTTCCCCTCAGCTGTCTACTTTCCGAACTCTCTCCTGGCACTCCCCTCCGCCCCCCTTTCCTTATCCCCACTTTATAGAATAATATCTTGGACAATATAATGCTTGCACTGATGCACATTGTACATAGTTGCTCTCAAATTCTCGTATTAAATGGATGTGTTTTTGTGAATTGTGGCACCTTGCTTTCTCTGTTCCTTTTTGGCATATTCTTTGCGTCCTATCCTATATTTGAATCCTGTACGTGCCAAGCCTAATTCTGGGCATGACCCAGTTGTGCTTGGTAGTTTTAGTGGAGCACTCCTCTGTGAAATCCCATATGATGTGCCACAGTCAAGCCGGCCACACTCCAGCTCTTGCAATTGTTCCAACGGATGAGCCTGGCACCATCAAGTAAGTATAAGCTCTTTTTATTCAATAAACGGCCTCGGATCTCTGCTGATTGTATTCTTGTTACAATGGATGTTGAAAGTTTGTACACTTCCATCCCGCATGAGGGCGGAATGGAGGCTGTACGTTATATGTTGGAAATTGCTTCGGATATGTCTACACAGCAGATAGATTTTATTTGCAGATTATTAGAAATAGTACTCAAGTGCAATTACTTCAGATTTGAGGTTCAAGATTTCATGCAGATCCGAGGCACAGCTATGGGGTCGAATGTGGCCCCTTCCTACGCAAATATCTATATGGGAGTGTATAAGGAGATGTTTATTTACTCTAACTTGTCCTTTCAAACACATGCACTCCAGTGGTTTCGTTACATTGATGACATATTTTGCGTGTGGGAGGGGTCACATTCGACCCTACTTGAATTTGTGGAAGATGTGATGTCTAGATGTACTGATATCAAATTGACATTACATACATCTATGGAGCAAGTTAGTTTTTTGGACACCATGGTCAAAAACCAGGATGGTAGACTGGTTACGGATCTTTATGTTAAGCCCACGGATGTGAACTCCCTATTGCATTTCGGGAGTTTCCATCCGTGGGCTACTAGGAGATCCGTCCCAGTGGGGCAATTTCAGAGGGTGCAGAGGATAGTTGAGGATGAGGTAGTCAGGACACAGAGACTTGATGAGATGCATTCCAAATTTATTGACAGAGGGTATCCAGAGGAAATAGTGTTGGAGGCGAGGAGTAGAGCACAGAGAGATGACCATGGAGGTAGAATCAGAAGGGATAATAGCCAGAGAATCCCTTTTGTCTCTAGGTTTAATACCCAGAGTGAAAATGTAGCAAAAATAATCAGAAGGCATTGGCATCTATTGACGGATAGCTTTCCCCATATTGAACAATTTAAAAATCCACCAATTATAGCATATAAAAGAGCGCCAAATCTGAGAGACCGGTTGGTCCGCGCCGATATGGGAAGTAGCACTCTTGGTCGATCAAGATCCAATCGCATTGGTACCTTTCCGTGTATGAACTGTGTACACTGTAGCTCTGTTATTAAGGGTGATACTATCACCCACCCACATAGAGGCACCAAATTTAAATTACATGGCTGTTTTACATGCGACTCGTCATACGTCGTTTACGCACTCAAGTGCCCATGCGGCCTACTATATATTGGCCAAACAACCCAGAAAATTAAAAAAAGGTTATCCTCACATAAACATGCAATTAGGGAATCGTTGATCGACCAGGCTGTTGCTTTTCATTTCAAAGAAGCTAACCATCAGGTTAGCCAGCTAAGATATATGATAATTGAGCAGGTGGCATTGCCCAGTAGAGGGGGAGATAGAACTAAAAAACTACTCTATAGAGAGGCATATTGGATCAAGAAACTAGATACAATGGAACCCCGGGGTCTTAACCGGGAGATGGATTTATTACCATTTATATAATAACTTTCTGCTCCAAATGCCTCTGTATTATGAGATGATATATTGTCCCCACATGGATTATTCTAATGCCCACAAGGTAATTGATATATGGGTTTTGTGAGAAGATTTATTACTTCCATACTCATTAGTTTATGCCTATTAGACTACTGGCATATTCCCTCATGGCAAGATTACTACCCCTTTAAGAGATCGGTAACCTCTGGATATAATGTAATTTTCCTACAGATCATGAGGAGCGATATAATGTTGTCACCATATAGATGTCTTAATGACAGACTGTGTGTGATGCAGTATGATATATGATTGAACCTCTAATCTAACCTGTCTTTTCCTCCTAGACTGGTGACATAATGGTCCGCATGTATATACGCAGTGTATGCCTTTGTTTACAATTTTGAGGACTCCCATTGGCCCGGCGGATCATGACGGGCTGTTCGTCATCTGCAGCGCAGAGCGGCGGTGTTCGCCGCATGCGTCTGCCTGTTGCCTGGGATACGTGGGCGGGACGGCGACTGCCGCCTCCGCACACGTCATGCGTGCAAGTTCCCCATCAGGTCCGCCGCTTCGGCGGCCTGGTGAGTGGAACAGCAATGCATCCCTGGCAACTTAGCCTGTGATCTTCTGTCCGCACTGATGGTGAGTATGGGAGGGAGGTGGTGGGTAGATGTTTAAACGGACCAATTAGAACTGATCAATGTAGTTTCCCATCAGGTCCACTGTGAGGTTGGACCATATGATTGGTGCATTACACATATGAATTTGATTGGTTAATGCAGATCATGTTGTGTATAAAAGTTGTGTGTATACAAGTGACATTTGTTCTACTGCAAAACAGCCTAGCTTGATAAAGGGGCGGCTGTCCTGAAACTTCGCTATTATGGCCGTTTATTGAATAAAAAGAGCTTATACTTACTTGATGGTGCCAGTCTCATCCGTTGGAACCAGTTGTGCTTTGTGAAATAAAGATTATCGTGATTCTGATTCTTATGTAGGATTAAAACGTAACATTTATTTCAAATGCAAATAATTTAGACTCAGACAATAGTTAAGGGCAATGAAGTATTTATTGCACCATCCTCAACATGTTATGTCTCAGGTTATACAACAGTCACCATAAAGCTGGTGCAGTCGACTTCGGGATTTGGAGCAACACAAGCCAAATTCCGCTCCATTACCCAGAGTGTCAATACAATCATCAGTAAAGAGGGCGGATAAGGCAGTTAACGTACATTGTGTATTGCAATTCCAGAAACACACAACAAATTTTGTGAGACAGCATTAACTTCTTAAAGGAAACTCAAAGTGAAAATGAACTGATGAGATACACAATTGTATCTATCCTACTTCTAAAAATGATTGTCTCAAATGAATGATAGAGTCTTTCTCACAGTCAGACAGTGTTAAAGGTACCATACATCTAGCGATTTTGGTGGCTGATCAACCAATAGACAGATCTCACTCTAATCAAATCTAATCAGAGAGAGATCTGTTGGCTACCATAAATCACAGTCCAATTCCCGATCGATTGAAAGTGGATCCGAGATGAACTTTTACTCATTGCATAATTGTGTTCCTTTCCTATGGTTTATAGGGCATTCCTCAAGCCAAATACTTTTTTGTTTTTGTTTTAATACTCTAATTCACTATAAACTAAACAAGCCACCCCCACAGGTTTTCAGAGAGCCAAGGCACTTTCAGACAGTAGCAAGGGCTCATGGGAGCTCAGTCTGGGCAGGAGGAGAGGGAGGTATTACTAGCCAGAGATTTCAGAGGCAGAGGGGTGGAGGGAGGAGGAGGGGGGATTCATTTTTTTTTCTCAAAATGCAGATAAGCCTACCTCTGTGTAATGTTTACAAACAACATGGCTGCTGTCATTGTATCTCTGGAATAATCAATCATATTCTGTTAAAGCTGTTTGCAGCTAGATTTGCTGTGTAAACTATCTAAACATTAGGTAACATATATAGACAAGTTACGTGTTATAGTTAGTTTTTCATCTCGGATCCGCTTTAAGCATGACATTTTTTGGCAATCAGACTTGTGATGCTGCCTCATCACCTCACCACCCTGACCGCAGTCCCTCTAATGTACATGTACCTTCCGGTGCACCTGCTTTTACCTCCCTGGCGTTCTAGTAAGATTGCCTGGGCGGCTGCGTTAGGGTTTTTTTTGAATAAAAAAAAACCTATTACATGCAGCCAACTGAAAGTTGGCTGCATGAAAGCCCACTAGAGGGCGCTCCTAATGCGTACTTCTGATCACCTCCGGTTATCATCGCCGCAATGAGCAGTCTTCCTTGTTTCGCCTTCCTCATCGCCATGCCGACGAGCGGAGTGACGTCCTGACGTCTGCCGCCTCCGATCCAGCCCTTAGCGCTGGCCGGAACTGTTTGTTCCGGCTGCGCTGTGCTCGGGCGGCTGGGGGGACCCTCTTTGCCTCTGCACGCGGCGGATCGCCGCGCTGTGGCGGCGATCAGGTAGCACATGCGGCTGGCAAAGTGCCGGCTGCGTGTGCTCCTTTTTATTTGAAACAAATAGGCGCAGCAGGGCCTGAGCGGCACCCTCCGGCGGTAATGGACGAGCTGAGCTCGTCCAGACCGCTAAGGAGGTTAATACTTCACCTTCTGTCGGCCACTGCTGTGTCTGGATCTTCCACATTTGCATCCCACATGGTTGTTAGCGTACTGCACTGGGTTGTGCCATACTGGGTGAGTACATGTACATTAGGGGGGACATTGGCCAGAGGATACCTTCGCATTCATCATTTGGGATTATCGCACGCCGTTGCTGCAGCGCATGCAATCAAGCATGTAGGCCTGAGATTTTCCAGTAAGTCCAATCGATACATTCAACCACTTTCGGCCCGAAATTGGGCACATCATCAATTAGGCACGCTTTTGGCGGCACCAACTGTCACTTGCATACCTGTTGTTTAACTCTTTTAGGCAGAAAAGGAACACAGCATAGCTACAGTATCTGTATGCTTGGCACTGTGCATACACTTGTCTATCTCATCTTGTCAACTTCAGTACCATTTAAAGAGAGAAAATAAATAAAAAGTATGTATTAGTTAAGATGTTGGAAAAGCATTATGTCCTGTAGCCAATCAGACAACAAGGAAAAAAATAACCTAAAATGCCACTTGCAACCTGAGCAGCCATGAGACAAGCAGTGCCTTTGTAAATTATATCATATCATATCACAAAGAGAACAGTTAAGGTTTGTACACATGCTCAATTACTGTTGCGTGCAGGAACTGGGGCTCAACTCAGAACTGAGTTTTGTATATATGTTACGGCCAGAACCCGAAGTCAGGCCACTTCGGGTTCTGGCCGGTCAGAATGCGAAATGGCAGGCACATGCGGCCAATGTGGGAAACGAGCATGCATATTGGACTTTGGCCGGCCAGAACGCGTTGTAACTTAACGTGGCCGGCCAAGTCCCGAAGCTTTGCTCACCACTCCCCACCGCCAGCTGCTCTCATCTCCCCAGGAAGCCCCACTCATCGCTCCTCCCCCCGCTGCCGCTACTCAAACCTCCGATCAGGGCGACCAGAGAGGCGGAGAGTGGCAGCTCACACGCGACCCGCAGGATGCAAACACTTCAATGCAGAAGTGACATCATTGAACACTTCCGCATATGAAGTGTATAAGTCCCGGCGAGTAGCGTGCGCGCTGCCTCCCTCCGCCTCTCTGGTTGCCCTGATTGGAGGTCAGAGTAACGCAGGCAGCCTCCAGAAAAGCCCACCCCCAGCCTAGCAAAGCACCCCAGCCTAAAAGGCACCCAGCAAAGCCCACCCCCAGCCATGCAAATCCGCCCCCCCTCCAGCCATGCAGAGCCCCCCCCCAGCAAAGCACCCAGCAAAGACCCCCCCCCCAGCCATGCACAGCAAAGCATTTCCAGTCATGCAAAGCACCCAGCAAAGACCCCCCCTCCAGCCATGCAGAGCCCCCCCAGCAAAGACCCCCCCCCCCCCAGCCATGCACAGCAAAGCATTTTCAGCCAAGCAGAGCCCCCCAGCAAAGACCCCCCCAGCCATGCATAGTGCCCAGCAAAGCACCCCCAGCTATGCAAAGTGGTCAGCAAAGTCCCCCCAGCCATGCAAAGCGCCCCCCCGCCAGACCATGTAAAGCTCCCAGCCATGCAAAGCGCCCCCGCCAGACCATGCAAAGCGCCCAGTAAAGCGCGACCAGCCATGCATCCCCCCTCATCTGTGACTACTGTAGTTTGATCTCTACCCTGTGTGACTGCCACAGGAGAGCAGTTAATTTAAAAGCACATGATGTTAATTTGCTCCCAAGAAAGCAGGATGAAGACACCCTGCAGATTTATTGCAGGATTTGTATCACCCGGGATGTTCTGGGATTTGTTCGTTTTGGACTTTGGCCGTCTGACTTTAGCCGTTTCTAGAACTGGCCGGCCAATGTCAGAAATTTCCAGCATTTTGGACTTTGGCCGACGTCAAATCGGCCAGTTCTAGAAACGGCCGGCCAATTCTAGAATTGGCCAATTTCTGGTTTTGGCCATAACATATACACATTCTGCTGCTATGGTGGGGGTGGCATGTTGTACACAATGGGCGTGATTCACAAAGCGGTGCTAACCTACTTAGCACGTCTAAAGTCTTTAGACGTGCTAACCAGGGTGCTAAGTAAGTTATCACCAGATTTCTCAATCAGATCGTGCGCTAACTTTGCGCGCGCGTAAAACTATGCGCGCTAAGTCCCATAGGCTTTAATGGGCACTTTGCGCAGAGTGCCCTGCACTCTGTGCAGTGCGCGCGTAAAAGTTTTATGCGCGAAAACGCGTTTAGACATGCTAAGGGGGTTTTCACAGGCGTGCTAACAGTTAGCACCGCTTTGTGAATCAAGCCCAATGGAGTAAAGCATTAAAGAGGGAAAGCAATGGACTCAGATGGTGTTTGGATGAAATTATCTGGCAGTTCAGAGCTATAACTGATGCATTAGGGGGAGATCAGGGGCTACCATTCACGTGCTAGATTTTCTACAAAGGCCCGACTGAGAACCATCTAGCCTCACCTTGGCTGAGAACCATCTAGCGCAGTGGTGGGCAGACTACGGCCCGCTGGCCGTATCTTGCCCCGGTAGGTGAACTGGTGTTGTGGCGTCCGACGGACAACGCGCTAGTCTACCCGGTGCAGCTCACCAGTCAATACCAGGCTGCAGGAGTCTCTGTGAATTACAGCAGAAGTGCTATAGGGAAATGGCATCTGAAGCCCTGCACTGGAGTCTATTTGTGTCTCCAGTGCTGGGCTCTGGCCATCATTTTCCTGTGGTCCTGCTCTGCCTGTAAGCATAGCGCTGGAGATTTGAAGGCAGAGCTGCTGCAATGAATGTCGGGGAGCAGCATGAGTGGACAGGAGCAGAGTCACCTGCCAGGTAAGTAATTTATTTTTATTCTCAGGTGCCACCATTGACACTAGGGATATTGGGGGCCCTAACTGGGGGGGAAGCACAGATGGCAACTTCAACCTCCTTAGCGGTAATCACGAATCCAGCTCGGGGTGGAAAAAACAAGCTAGGAGCGGTAACCCCGAGCGTGATTCCTGGTAGCTGCTGGAGGTCTATGCAGAGCAATGCAGGTGTTTTTACTCACCTCCCAGAGGAGCCCAATGTCGGCCGCCATTCTTCTTACTCTCCACGGAGGCTCTGCATGCCCCTGTCATGATGACAGCCGGCAATCTCACTATAGGGAGGATGGAGGGAAAACTGCAGTGCTGGATCCCAGGGAGGTGAGTGAGTGGTGGGCTACTGCAGATCTTTCTAGCAGCATATTCCTGGTTTTAGGGTCTAAAGGCATGCAAAGCAAGTGCACCACTTTTAGACCCTAAAATCTGGCAAGAATCATACCGCAAAGGGGGTTAAAGGGGAATTCTGCCTAATATGTTTTAAAGCGGAATGAAACCCAGCATTTCTTCTTTGCGCTAAAAGATTATTTACAGCATATTATATGCTACCACCATTTTTTTGTATACTAGAGCAGCATTCACTTAGTTAAACACAGGACTTACAAGCTCAGTGCAGAGAAAGCTGGATGCATCTGAACTAAAATATGATAACCGTATGGCATATAAAAAGTAGGAAAACATGTTTTTATTGAATATTATGTCAGGGTTTTATGCCGCTTAAATGGGGACATGCCTAGGTTATTTTTAGGGGAGAAATGTTGTCTAATGTATTTTTTAAGAGGGGAGATGCTGCCTAATGTATTTTTTAAGGGGAAAATGCTACCTAATGCATTTTATAAGGGGGGAGAATGCTGCCCAATGTATTTTTTAAGGGGGAAAATGCTGCCTAATGTATTTTGTAAGGGAAGACATACTGCCTAATGTATTTTTTAGTGGGGGAAATGCAGACATATGTAATTTTTAATATGTATGTTTTAAGGAAATTGCTGAAAATTGTTGGTATTTTGGTGGAACCATTGCTCCATTATGTACAGTGGGATGCA
The DNA here is from genome assembly GCF_040937935.1 of Hyperolius riggenbachi. NCBI lineage: Eukaryota > Metazoa > Chordata > Amphibia > Anura > Hyperoliidae > Hyperolius > Hyperolius riggenbachi. The sequence goes on from NC_090651.1 coordinate 104,875,182, forward strand.
AAATTTGGGCAACTTTGTTAATCGTCATGATTTTTCTGTATAAATCGTTGGTTGTTACGATAAAAAATGTCAGGTAAATACAGTATATCATACAGGAGACACACACTGATATTTGAGAAGTGAAATTAAGTTTATTGGATTTACAGAAAGTGTGCAATAATGGTTTAAATAAAATTAGGCAGGTGCATACATTTGGGCACTGTTGTCATTTTATTGATTCCAAAACCATCAGAACTAATGATTGAAACTCAAATTGGCGTGGTAAGCTCAGTGACCCCTGACCTACATACACAGGTGAATACAATTATGAGAAAGAGTATTTAAAGAGACACTGAAGCAAGAATAATTCTCGCTTCAGAGCTCATTGTTAGCACGGGCACGTGTGCCCCTGCTAAAACGCCGCTATCCCACGGCTAAACGGGGGTCTTTTCACCCCCAAGTCCCCCCCCCCCCCCCCGTAAAATCAATGACCAAATTGGTCGTAGATTTTGCTGCTTCTAGAGGCAGGGCTAACGGCTGCAGCCCTGCCTCCAGTCGCGTCTATCAGCGGCGCATCGCCGCCTCTCCCCCGCCCCTCTCAGTGAAGGAAGACTGAGAGGGGCGGGGGAGAGGCGGAGATACGCGTTGACAGACGTGCGTGGGGCAGGGCTGCGGCGGTTAGCCCTGCCTCAATCAGGAAGAGATCCCTGGCTGCACAAAGGGGATTTCGGGGGGTAAGGGACCCCCGTTTAGCCGCGGGATAGCGGCGTTTTAGCAGGGGCACACATGCCCCTGCTAATTATGAGCTCTGAAGCGAGATTTATTCTCGCTTCAGAGTCTCTTTAAGGGTGTCAATTGTAAGTTTCCCTCCTCTTTTAATTTTCTCTGAAGAGTAGCAATGTAGGGGTCTCAAAACAACTCTCAAATGACCTGAAGACAAAGATTGTTCACCATCATGGTTTAGGGGAAGGATACAGAAAGCTGTCTCAGATATTTCAGCTGTCTGTTTCCACATTTAGGAACATATTGAGGAAATGGAAGACCACAGGCTCAGTTCAAGTTAAAGGAATACTATCAATGTATGCATTTATTTTTAAATGCTGTATGTTGTAGCACACATTAGGACAAGTACTAGGAGCAATTTGATTCCTCACACAGCTGTTCCTCTCAGCTGTAAAACCTTCCATCAGTTTTAGATACAAAATGTATCTAATACTGACAGCTCCCAGAGGGCTAGACCATGTCTCTGCACAGGGGAGTTGCTATCAACTCCTCAGTTTATAGTTTAATTATCACCTTGCTGAAAGAATCTTATTGATATGGTGGTAAGGGGTTAAAGATTCTAGCAATGTGTGTTTATTATCTTTGCTTCTCTTGACTGATAAAGATACTAATAATGCTAATTGTAAACAGAGGTCTGCCCCTCTCAGCAGCTTGTAAAGTGGATGCAGCCTGGAGTGAATCACCACAAGCAGGCAGCCAGGCAACCAGTCTGAGTTTAAACACAGACTAGTGTTATAGCTAGTTATATTCCAGCAATAGCAATATTACAGCTCATTTAGTTAACCTGTTACCACCTCAGATCAGCCTATTTCTCCTCATGTCTCCTGCATGCTGTGAGTGACACAATGAAATATGTTTGTGAGCTGTGTGAGAAATGAATTTTTAACCAGGGATAGAGGGAGAGAGACCTGGGTGAATAAATAAAGTGCCCCTAGCACTAGTGGCAATGTGTACACTAATATAGAGTATTAAAAAAAAGTTGTTTCAATCGATAGTATTCCTTTAAGGCTCAAAGTGGCAGACAAAGAAAAATCTTGGATAAACAGAAGTGACGAATGGTGAGAACAGTCAGACCAGCACCAAAGACCTACAACATTATCTTGCTGCAGATGGAGTAACTGTACATCGTTCAACCATTCGACGCACTTTACACAAGGAGATGCTGTATGCGAGAGGGATGCAGAGGAAGCCTTTTCTCCGCCCATAGCACAAACAGAACTGCTTGAAATATGCTAAAGCACATTTGGACAAGCCAGCTTCATTTTGGAATAAGGTGCTGTGGACTGATGTAACTAAAATTGAGTTATTTGGGCATAACAAGGGCCGTTATGCATGGAGGAAAAACAACACAGCATTCCAAGAAAAACACCTGCGGTAAAATATGGTGTTGGTTCCATCATGCTGTGGGGCTGTATGGCCAGTGCAGGGACTGTGAATCTTGTCAAAGTTGAGGGACGCATGGATTCCACTCAGTTTCAGCAGATTCTGGAGACCAATGTCCAGGAATCAGTGACAAAGCTGAAGCTGTTCCCGGGCTGGAACTTTCAACAAGACAATGACCCTAAACACTGCTCAAAATCCACTAATCCACTGTAATGGCCATCTCAGTCCCCAGACCTGAATATAATCTGTGGTGTGAGCTGTACATGCTCGGAAACTATGAACCCTGATGGATGGAACCTACAGGAAGGGTTTAGAGGCTGTCATTTCTGCAAAAGGAGGATCTACTAAATATTGATTTAATTTTTTTTGTGGTGCCCAAATTTATGCACCTGCCTAATTTTGTTTAAACAATTATTGCACACTTTCTCTAATTCCAATAAACTTCATTTCACTTCTCAAATAGTGTGTGTCCCCTATATGATATATTTAACTGACATTTTTTATCGTAACAACCAACGATTTATACAGGAAAATCATGACGATTAACAAGGTTGCCCAAACATTCGCATCCCACTGTATATTCTTGGGAGAAAAATGTGGTTAATTGTGTGTATATTGGGGAAAATGCTGTCGCATTATGTGTATTTTTTTTAGGGAAAATGCTGCCAATTGTGTGCAGTTTGGAGGAAATGCTGCCGCCTTATGTGTATTTTGGAGGAAACTCTGTGGCTTTACTGGCTTAATGTGTATTTTGGGGGAAACCCTGCAGCATTATGTGTATGTTGAAGAAAACGCTGCCGCATTATGTGTATTTGGGGGGATACGCTGCTGCATTATGAAATTAGACAACACTCTAGATTTCTCCATGATAATGACCATTAAAAAAAAGTGTTTGTTATTTTGGAAACAAAATACACTATAAAAACAACTTACTGTTGTTAAACAATTGTGTTTTCCCTAGGTACCAGAATTAAGCAGATGGGTTACCTAAGTCAGAAAAGATAGGATGCAAGTGCTGTTCTATTAATATTAAATTAAATAATCTCCTTTGCTTCTCCCTTGCTGTTATCTTTATAAGTGGGACCCAACTACCCACTTACAGTAAAATTGAACCAGAAAAAGTAGATAACAAGGAGCGCTGGGTAAAAAGAATATTCTTTCTCGGGTTACCCAAATACCAGAGTTTAGTATGCCCCCAGATACATACATTAAGAAGCCATGGTCCCCTAGATATTAGAATTACCTTATTTTGCGCCATATAAGACACTCCGGAATATAAGACACACCTAGGTTTAGAGGGCAAAAACCAGGAAAAAAAATATAAACTAAACCTGGTGCGTCCATATTTCAGGAGCGTCTTGTACATGACCTCCCCCAAATGGTGCCCTCCTGTATCCCCATGTCTACCCCAGGTGTCCCCCTGTCACCCCCAGGTGTCATTGCTGTACCCCATGTGTCAGTGCTGTACCCCCAGGTGTCAGTGCTGTACCCCCAGGTGTCCTCCTGTCTCCCCCAGGTGTCCTGCTTTCTCCCCATGTGTCCTTCTGTCATGTCCATGCGTCCTCCTGTCCCCCTCTAAGTGTCCCCCTGTCTCCCCCATGTGTCCCCGTCTTCCTAAAGTGTCCTCCTGTCTCCCCCAAGTGTCCTCCTGTCTCCTCCAAGTGTCCCCCTGTCTTCCCCAAGTGTTCCCCTGTCTTCCCAAGTGTCCCCCTGTCTCCCCCAAGTGTCCTCCTGTCTCCCCTAAGTGTCCTCCTGTCTCCCCCAAGTGTCTTCCACTTTCCTCCAAGTGCCTCCTCCACTCTATGAAGACATCTGGCTCCTGTGTGCAGCTTCCTCTAGTGCCGCTTGTAATGACGCGTAATTGATTACTTCAATCGCCGCAGGCAAGATGGAGGAGGTAAGCTTCTGCTGCTGCCGCTTCTCACACGGGGGGACCCGGTGACACAGGAGGGGGTATAGACAAGCGGGGGCAAGGGGGAACGCAGCCACAGCAGACACACAGGCAAGGCAGGGAATCCCCGATGACGATGGGTCGGCGGTTCGTATCGGCGGGCATCCATAAGTCGGGATTTCCTGCCTTTGCCGTATAAGACGCAGGGACTTTTTCTCCACATTTTTTGGGGAGAAAAAGTGCGTCTTCTATGGTGGAAAATACGGTAAGTAGCCATGTGCCTCACAATAAAATAAATACATTGTCACAAGCTTCCAGATAAAAGAATAAAGTAGTCACATGGATCCTCCAGATAAAAGAATCAAATATTTCCATGCCTCCAGATAAAATAATTAAGTAGTCACACACATCCAGATAAAAGAGTCAAGTAGCCAGGTGGCTCACGATAAACAAATTAAATATCCAGGTGCGTCAAGGAAAAATAACTAAATAGCTAAGTGTGCCCTGTATACATAAATTAAGTAGCCATGTTCCCCAGATAACAGCATCAATCTAACCTTAGGTTTGAGCGACGGTAAGACACATGGGCATGGCACCCATGGTGCTGTGGCGCCCATGGCACTAGCTATGACTGCACCCTTCGAGATACGCCACTGCAGGTTCTGTTTGCAAAAGGTTTCCTCAATTTGGGGACACTGTAAGTATAAGTTTGCTTTTTTACAGTCCTGACCTGTAACACGCTATCAATGAGATCTGAAATGCACAATATTGCTGACCAGAGACACAAATGGGCACTTTTACTGCTTTAATAGTTATTTGAAAAACTATTAGTACAGCAGACCAATTTCACAAAAGAAAAGGAACATGATAATCTTTTTTGTTTATTTCCAGAAGTAGAAATGATCACATTGCATAATTTAAATTTTTTTGTAATGCTAACAAATACACCATAAATACCAGCATTATGCTGTGCTTTCATTTGCTCACCTTGTGATGTGTCTCTAATGGGTTCCACATAGTTTAATGCCTTTCCCATTCACATTACGGGAATATCAGACGTACATCATTATCTCATCTCATTCATTAAGATAATTAGTCTCTATTACTGTTTTTGTTTGATGTCCTTTGTTCCTCTTAATGATATGCAAATGCTGATGATGTTTTCGATGTATTACTTATGTCTTTGATTTACATGTATTTTTTCCCTGTACGCATTCACTCATTTCAAAGCTGTGCTGTAAATAATGTAGTGTTTTCCTCCTCGTAATTCATAGCACATTCTAACAAACTTTTGCATATAAAATGTGTGTTTGTTTTTCCAGTTGTTGAACAGTAAAAATTGTGTTTTTGTTTTTACATACACGTTATACAACACAATTATTTTAGATCCCAATAAATATGGACAGGTACAGGTTTTTCATTCGCCAACAAATTATACTTTTTGTCTCATCTATTTATAGAACATACTTCCAGAAGATTTCTGAATTATCCATGTGGTCTTTAGCAAACTGCTGACAGGCAACAATGTTCTTTTGAATAGTAGTAGTTTTCCCTTTTCAATCACTTTCTATTTCAAAAGTGTCAATGGAAGAGAGCCCAATACTGTATGTTAACCTGCAGTTCTTTAAAACCGTCTGGAGTATTAGGCCCCGTTCACATATAAAATCGCAAAACGCTAGCGATTACCGGTAGCGTTTTCCGGAAGTGATTTTTCCGTGATTAACTGGACACTGTAGCATTTTGGGAGCAATCGCGATTAGCGGTTCTGTACATGCTGTTCGCAATCATTTAAGAATCACCGCCAAAATGCTGCACGTAATGCGTTTGCGATTATCATTAATCGCAAAACGCCCACGATTGCTGCAGCGAGAACACTGTCATAGCAAACCATATGCTAAGCGATTTTAAAAACTGCTAGTGGTTTGTGGTGACCGGGAATCGCGCGATTCCAGCTCAAGTGTGAATGGACCCTAACATGCCTTACTTTTAGTGTGATATTTTTGGTTGACCATTTTTGTGGTGTTTAAGTTTCTCCCTTTGCATATGATCTGCCTGACTGGCGATTGTTTAGAAATAGATTTGCAGCCTTTTCCAACCTGATGAGCATCAAAAACTGTTTTCTTGAGGTCCACATACATCTTCTTTGTTTAATGTAATGAATGGTGTCAGCACACAGAGAATATCTGATTATTGGTGATCTGCAGTATCACCAATAATACAGATGCTATACCTGATTATATGGTGATCTGCAGAATCACCAATAATACACGTATAGCTTGACACAGGACACCTAATGTAGTGTAAGTGTTTGGTGCAACAGTAAAATAAGTGATCTTCCGAGGAGGGGGAGATACAGACACCACTGCAGCCGAGAATTCCCTGAAGAGCAGGGAATTGGACTGCACTGCAGCTAGTGGACACCTGAGGAGCAGGTGGCCTCTGACTATGTCGAAACTAACCTCTTTAAGAGGAAGATATGAAGACTGTACTGCAGCCAAGGATTCCCTGATGGGCTGGGAATCAGACTGTACTGCAGCCAGTGGACTCCTATGGGTTAGAGTCCTCTGACTGGACTGCAGGAGGTCTTCCTGTGGAGCAGGTAGCCTTTACAGTAAATGGACACCTAGAGGGTTTGTGTCGTAGGGAGTACAGTGAGGCTGCTCACCCAAGGGACGAGTGACAGCCAGAAGGGTCATACAGGCAGAGTCAGCAACACACGAGCAGATAAAGTACATAAACAGAAGACTGATACGGTATCCGGGTTCAGGCAAGATTGGTAACGGGTAGACAGATAGGCCAGGTACCAAATCAGTAGGCAGGAGAGTGGTCAGCCAAGCCAGGGATCATAACAGGTAACCGTATAGCACAATCCTAGTATGAGGTGTGAGGTCCTACTCTCAACACCCGGGAACTGGTCTAAATAATAACAGTAGTAACACAGTTCCTAATCTTAGGTGCGAGGTCCTTGGTCTCAACACCCTGGAACTAGTCTAGATAATAACAGTAGTAACACAGCTCCTAAACTTAGGTGTGAGGTCCTTGGTCTCAACACCCGGGAACTAGTCTAGATGATAACAGTAGCAACACAGGTCCTAGTCATAGGTGTGAGGTCCTTGGTCTCAACACCCTGGAACTAGTCTAGATAATAACAGTAATAACACAGTTCCTAATCTTAGGTGTGAGGTCCTTGGTCTCAACACCCGGGAACTAGTCTAGATAATAACAGTACAATAATACAATAGAGGTAAAGCAGAATCTGGCTAAGTGTGAATTCCCAGCTCCAAATGGTTCTAACACACTGTAAGATCTGACTGAGGTCTGAGTGCTCACACGTAAGTATTCGCAACGACAGACAACCTGCAACTGAGAAACAAGTCCTATATATACTTGCAGCGCTCCGCAGCGCCGTCCCAGCCACTCAGCCAATCCGGAGTCCAGCTGGGATCAGCTGATCGGCCTGATCAGTTGATTCCATTTCTGCTGGCATAAAGGTCCTGTCACCTGGCGCATGCACGCGTAGTTCTCCATCTGTGTGCACTAGAAGGACCAGGCAAACCAGTGACATGTTGCTGCGCGGAAAACGCCGCCGGCTTGCACGCGGAGACAGCCGCCCTGCTGCTTGCCCGCGCGGCGGTGTCTCCGCTATTCCTTACATTTAAGCCATAATATACTGTACTTCAACCTTTGATGTAAAAATGATATACTGTTGCCAAATACAAGCTAGGTAATCTTACAGAATGTATTCTAGTGAATTAGCTTTGACAAGCACAAGACCAAATCAGAACTATCCACAGGGTATGTGTGCCGTGTTTAAAACCTGTGCTGTATAAAATAAATATATGTTTCTTGAAGTGGGATCTGAAGTGGACTAGATCACAGACTAGATCATTTAAGTTTATCAGTTATCCAATAAAAGGTATTACTTTTACAAAACTGTGTTTTTTGACATACACATTGAAGTGGTATGACACTCAAAATTAATTTTTTTGCTCTAAAACATTAAACACTGCCAAAAACATAAAATTAATAGTTAAATGCCACTAAAGCTGGCCATACACTGGCCCGATTTGCTGCCGTTTCGACAGCAGATTCGATCACTGGGATCGAATCTGCTGCCAATCGTCTGCGCTACACGCTTTTCGATCTATTTCGTCCGATCCCGTCGATCGCTCCATGCGGAAAATTACCATCGATCGCCCGCGGGTAGGGAGCGCGTCGCTAGCGGCGTTCGAGTACCCGACGACCGACGCAATAGAGCCGCATACATTACCTGCTCCGCCGGCACGACTGCCCCCGGTCACCGCTGCTCCGTGTCCGCGCTGGTCTCCGGCATGCTTCAGTTCCTCCTGCCCGGCAGGAAGTTTAAACAGTAGAGGGCGCTCTACTGTTTAAACTTCCTGCCGGGCAGGAAGAAGTAAAGCATGCTGGACCTGGAGACCAGAGCGGAGAAGACAGCGGAGACCTGGGGACTGGAGTCGCGGCGGCAGAGCAGGTAATGTATGCGGGCATGCGGGCGGGGGGAGCGGCGGCAGCACCACCACCACCACAACTTTTTTGCTTTGTTTACTCAGTTTAGTATAGCTTAACACAAGCTAATAATTATAGCTGGCAAGGGCAATCTTATCAATTAGCATCATTAGCTTCTGAGTGAAGTAAAAATTTGAATCATTAACCCCTCCAATAACTTGTAAACCAATAATATGTTTTCCCTCTATTAGGTTTATGCTATCTATGCTTAAGACCATAGATAAAGCTTGCGTTTCATACTACTTTAAGATCACAAAAACATAACAATGCAAACATATTGTATTTACATACTGGAAAATGGGATGCTCAGTTTTTTTTGTTTTTTTTTTGCTTTTAAGCCAAGCTAATGGATTACTAGTACATTAATTGTTTCCAGTAATTCTTGAAAACAACAATGTTCTACAGCATTTGGTCTGAAATGAAAAGTTGCATAATAGAGTTGTAGGAATAATATTCTTTTGTGGATCAAGGCTATATATCTGGCATGTTTTCTTTCACAACTGAATGCACTGTTATGTTTTCGGAAGCATAAAAGGCCCAGAGTTATCGTTAGTTTACTCTGGCAAATGCAGGGATCTTAAAAATGTAAAACTTATTCATCTTATTTAAAAATATCTCTGCAAGAGCATTGCGTTGGCGCAGTCAGACCCTTTTTTGAAGTGAATAAGCAATGTTTGGAGAGCAGTAGGTAATATATTTGTAGCTGTCTCTTTGTATACCCAGTCATCCATCCATTGGAGTCCATGCAGTATAGTTTGGGGACAGCGTAGTCTTGATGTTTAATGTATGCATGAGCTCAGAAGGAGAATATTCCATGCTGATTCTAATCTTCTTTACCAAAATCTTTGGTTGAGTTTGTGTATTGTTTCTTTCTGTACCCAAAATCTTTCAATCCAATTTCTTTTCCACTTTTGCTAATTTGCGGAGATTAGAGATGAGAATTTCACCCAATGTCAAGTTCACCCCAAATTTGGATTATCTGAATTAATGTTTTCTTTGAATTGTTAGATTAGAAGATTTGGCATCTCGTAATGTGGATTTTGTTTTGTCATAAATCAAAACTCGCCTGTTCAACTTTACTTCATCTCTACACCCCAGAAAGTGCAGATCAGAATGTCTAATCTGGGATCTGGAAGAGAATGGACACATTCACTAAAGGATTTGTCTGTCCAGGATCTTATGAATAGATGCATCTGTCCCTTGTTCACTTGTAAAGGAGTAATTTTAGTTCAACTCCACATTCATACAGTTGAGTCAACAATTTAGCTCTGGTTCAGTGGCATTTCTCACTCCCGTGCACGCCTACAGGACTTCTCAAGGTCCACCCCCACCCTATGGAACTCCCTCCCAACTCGCTCAGACTAGCCCCTTCCTTCAACACTTTCAAGCAAACCCTCAAAATACACCTCTTTAAAATTGCCTACCCCCATCTACCACACTGTCTTAGCTGAGCACCTTTTCCTCAGCCCTACCTTATGTGTCCCTCTGCCTCCCCTTTAGATTTTAAGTCTTTGGCAGTGTCTCCCACCCTTGGTGTGTCCTTCTTAATCTTGCAATCCCACCAATGACACCCTTGGTAGGGGTAACTAACTCAGACTTGATTTGCAGGGTCTCTGTAAAATCACATGATCATGCATCTTATACCCTGTTTGCACTGCTTGCCTGTATAACTTTGTGCTATGTTGTATAACCATGTGCTACCTCTCTGTCTGCCACACCGTTTACATTGTATGTATCCCTATTTATTGTCCAGCCCTGCATAATATGTCAGCACTTTATAAATACAAGAAATAATAATAGTGGTATAGTCAGTGATAGAAAATCTTGAATCATAAGCTTCTATGTTCATTGTTTATCATATTTTGAATGTGGATATGAACAGAAAATGGTCCAACATAATGGATTAAGGTAGACTAAGCTCAGTAGAGGCAGATGGTTGGGGTTGGCTCTGCTGAAAATCTAGCATATGTAAAGCCACCCCAATGCATCACCGGAAGATCTGGTATGCTGGAAATTCTTGCTCAAGCGCAAAGTTACCGTCCTTACCCCACCCAACCATTCCATCGTGGGCTGCATTGTCATCAATCCTCCCCCTCCACAGCAACAGAAAGTTTCACTGGGCTGTTATCTAGGGACGCATCTGAACAACACTTAGCCCTGAATTGTCGCCTGGGAGATCAAGTGCTGTTTCTAATGGGCAACAATCGTGTGTATGCGCAATTTTTTGGATTGATCTGGTGAATGATCGGCAGAAAAAATAATTCTGAGCCCGTTCACATGTAACAACATGTGATCGGAAGTGATTGGAAGTCAGAAGAGGATGTCAGGAGCGTTTCCCCACGGGTGGAGGGAAAGAGGCTGGTCCCATTAAAATTTACTCTCATTAGAGGATCAAGCAGTTTTTAATGATCAGTGACACCAGAGGTGCGCTTTAACATTTTAGCAGCCAAATAAAGTGAAACATTAAGGGTAGTGCTGCACCTCTGACACTATCTTCTAAGCCCTGATCACATGTAATAACTTGTGATCAGAAGAGATTGAAATCAATTGAGTGTATCGCTGCGGGTGGAGGGAGAGGAAAACGTAACTTTAACCCCCCCCTTCACTGCTCTACATGACCTCCGTTGGCAGAGCAAAGAGATCTGCCAGCTGAGGTTAAAATGGGTGTCAACAGCATCTTCAATCGAACTACTTAATTTAAAGATGCTAACGGGTTAACCTCCCTAGCGGTATTGACGGTTATACATGTCCATACAAAACATGCTGTGAACAGTATTGACGTGCATACACATTAACCTCCTTCGCGGTAACCCTGAGTCAGGCTTGAGCCAGAAATCCGCAGCTCAGAGCTGTAACCCTGAGCTTGACTTGGGGTATCCGCCAGGAGATATAAGCAGAGCTTGCCCGCAACGGGTATTTGTAACTCACCTCCCCTGATGAACCAGAAGCTGGCAGCCATTCTTCTTCCGATCCTCGGAGACTCTTGATCCCTCTGGTGAGATCACGGTCTGTCGTCATAATGATAGACAGCGATATCACTATAGGGGTAGACAGTGGACTGAGGGAGAATTGCGGTGCTGGATCCAGGGGAAGTGAGTTATTTGCAGGGCTATTTAGGGTCTAATAGCTTGTGAAAAAATTGCACCGATTTTAGACTCTAAAATCTGGAAGTAATCATACCGCTAGGGAGGTTAATACTCTCCTGCATTGTATACTAGACCCTTGCTTGACACATTTTGGCAAGTTACAGGAAAAAAGGTTATGAAAATTAATTGGATCACTTTTTGTACAGAAATCCTGGGAAAATTGAATGTCAGGGAGGTTAAGGGTGAAGACATTTTCAACACAGTATCTTGATTCATAATGATAAGTTCTTCCTTCCTCTTCTGCCCAACAATATAGTGGTTCTGTTGACAACATATAAGGATATTAACATGAGTTCAACCACAAGTGTAATCTCTACTCATGATGTCCTTTGTTTCCTCCACTCTAGTCACCTCTGCATAGTTTCAAATGAAGGACTTCTCACCAAGATACCATTAAAACTTAGTTTTTATGCAAGCACATAATGTAGATTAGCACATTTTGTTTTTAGTTTGTGATTGAGAAATAACCCTGTTTTCCTTATCCTACATAAAGCATACTTTCCAGCTCATAACTACTGATTCAATGCACCATTTGTTTCTACTTCGCATTCATAAAGGCCACAAGTTCTTAGCATGCGTTACATATTTTCTAGAGAGTACTTTGAAAGGGTTCAAGGCATACTTGTACTTGTCAGTCAATTCATTGTAAATTGTTTTGAATTTTGTAAAATTACAAATCATATGTGCACAAACTCAGTACTGTAAATTCTTAGTTAATCAAAAGCAATACAAAATGTGTTTAGAACGTTACGTAGAACATGCACGTATAATAAATGTATGCGTGTCAAGTAGTACGCACATATATATGCAATAGCACCATTTCAATAAATTCTGTGGTGTGACCCTTTCTCTAATGCTAGCTTTATCCCTTGCACACAGTCTTGGTATAATTTTTTTAAGGGCAGATAGAACTTTCTTTTGGTACAAATATTATACTTTGTATACTTTGCACATCACAGGATACATGAAAAAATACTTACTTCTGTAGAGGGAAGCCGATGGATAATCCAGAGGCTTTCCCTGCCCTCCTCGACCCCACCAATCCAGCGCAGAGACCTCCAGACATATTCAACATTAGGTTGTCAAATATATTCTAACAGCCATACTCCAATCTGTTTTTGAGTGTGGCTGCACTGCGCAAGTGCAAATACAGCTCAAGCTTCTGCAGTAGCACAGAGCCGCTCTTGCATGGCTTGGCGCGGGCAGTACATACGTCTTTGCAGTGTGGCCATGCTTGTACATGGATGGGAGCGGGGCCATGAACTAGAAGAGGGTATTGGCCAGTGGCAGAGGGGTCAAAAAGGGCACGAGAAGCTTCAGGACCATCCAGAGGCTTTCCTCTACATAATTCCAACCAACATAATAACGATAAAACCAACATTTGTAAAGCGCTTTTCTCCTGTCGGACTCAAAGTGCTCAAGAGCTGCAGCCACTAAGGGCACGTTCAATAGGCCACCCTACAGTGTTAGGTCTTTTATTATTATTATTATTATTTATTGTATTTATAAAGCGCTAACATATTACGCAGCACAGCACATTTGCACAATAGATAAATGGGTTAACATACAAGGTAGGACATACAAGGAGCTCAAATTAAAACAAGATTATGCAAATGTCTTTGATAACAGTAGTTCAGTGTCTTTGTTCAAAATAGAGTCTGTTCTAGTCCACAAGAGGGGAGTCCGACAATGAGACTGGATAACCAGGCTGGAAACACGTGGGGGGTTGCCCAAGTCTTGCACAAGTCTTGCCCAAGGACTCCTTACTGAATAGGAACAGTCAAGACATGGGTGAGTATGTACATTTTCTTATATAAAAAGAAGTCATAGATTTGCTTTAAACCAGAAAAATCATTTTTTTTTTCATTTTGACATCACAAAAACTGATTATGGATTAAGGGGAAGCCTGCTAGACATGAACATCTACCAAATACATATGGTGTTTTGTCTGACAATTAATAGCCATGCACGGTACATATACACACAACTTGGCACTTAAAGAGAAACTGTAACCAAGAATTGAACTTCATCACAATCAGTAGCTGATATCCACTTTCCCATGATAAATCTTTTCTCATCAGGGGGCTCTGTATGGCGGATATTGTGTTGAAACCCCTCCCACAGTGTGATGTCAGGACCATGGTTCTGACATCACACTGTGGGAGCCTTGTTGCATTGTGGGAAATAACAGCTGTTTCTAACTGCCAAAACAGCAAGCAGCATCTCCTTCCACTAACATCACCTGCCAGCTGTAAAAATGTCACCATGTGATAAATGTCAGAATGTAAATCAGGGAGAGGAAAGATTTTATAATGGCCAAACAATGACTAAATTATGTATACATAAATATTGCAAAAATTAAGCACTTTTTTAAATTACATTATTTTCACTGGAGTTCCTCTTTAAGTGGTAAAGATAATGTTTCTCATATCAATTACTGAGTAAATTATGGCTTTCATAAAGGGTACATACTGTACTAATATTGAGAATACTGGTATGCACTGAAATAGACTGAAAATAAATGTAGGTAAAGCACTCTCTCCTTTTCATCTTGTATTGCCTATTCAGACTGAAGCTGTTATTGTACAGCACTAGGAAAAATAATGGCACATAATAGTATAACTAATAATGCTTTTACGTACATAAGTAGGTCCAAGAGCATTGCATGTTTGATTACAATATTGTAATAGAATACAATAAAGAAGAGTGTTACATATATTATGATAAGTAAGCATATGGAAATGAGGCCAGATACGTCTTGGTTCTTCATTTCTTTTCCCGATCACAAGTTTTGTGTCATTTTTATACATCACAAATATTTCATATGGCTTTGCAGCTTCTGTGTGACATTGAGCACTGCTGCTTGCTTGCTGTTTATCAGTATTCCCAACTCCTGCTGCTCTATTTGCCCATCATTATTTAACCACTTGAGGACCGCGGTGTTAAACCCCCTAGTGACCAGGCCATTTTCTCCTAATTGGGCCACTGCAGCTTTAAGGCATCAGGGCCGTCTAGCTCTGCACACAAGTGATCCCCCCCCTTTTCTCCCCACCAACAGAGCTTTCTGTTGGTGGGGTCTAATCGCTCCCCCAATATCTATTTTTAATTTCAAATATTTTGCTTTTTTTCTTTTAAATAAAATAATGTATTTTTTTTTATGAATTTTCCCTCCCTCCCTCCCTCCCCCAGTCAGCCTATCACAGCGAATCGCTCCTGTGTCCCTGTCACACTGCTTTTCCTAGTACAGCTGTAACACTGGCTGTGATGCAGGCTATGAAGTGTACACTGAATTTACAATAATTTAGGTCACATCGTCAACTGAGGTCATACATGTGAAGTCAGAGATATGCGGTACAAAGGGACTGAGGCAGAGCAAGGTCAATAACAGGCTAGGATCATACACTGGTAATACACTGGTAATCAGATGGCAAAAGTACAGTAGGCTAAGAAGGGTGGGACAACGTTGGTTCATCGCCAATATATACGCATACTCGCGTGTTTGTTATTTTCCTTGTATTCGTGTTATGTTGATATGTCAGTGCTGCTGACTGTTGATATCCTATGTTTAGCTTGGATTGCGTCATCTCCTGTGAAGGAGCGGCGAATCCTTCTAGTCCTGTTCTTGCGAAGAAGACCATCCCTGCGGTCGCGATTGGCTACCTCGTTTTAGTCTGTTCTGTCTGTGGATGCTTGCTGTCACTGAGGCAGTAACTAGTTTAGCAAGCATTCATTCTGTCAGCCTCTGCCCTCCTAGTCTTGTCCTTGCGAGGTAGCCATTGATGCAGTTGCTATTGGCTACCTCACTCCAGTCTGTCCTGTACCTGTCTTTATGTTTGTTATTGCAGGAGCAGCGCAACATCGCACTGCGCTGCCATTTGCGTATTATCGGAAGCCCAGAGCTGCAGTCGCTCTGGGCAGCCTGTGTAGCCTCTTCCATTATCCAGCTCTTAGCTTTGTTGTGCTGGGTGGTCAGACAGTATGCCCCCCCCAGCATTACATTATGACGGGCCAAATACAAAATTCATAGCTTTTGTGATTCACAACTGGTTATGCATAAATCCATTGCCATTTCCTCTTAATGAACTCCTGACTGCTAGTCAATCAAATGTTCCTTCAGCAGCAGTTAAAAGCAATCCGTATGCAGCAAAGTCTAAAGCCTGGCATAAGACTACACATCAGACTATGTCATTAGCAGATAATGAAATGCAATTGTCTTTCAGGGGAGTCAAATGGACCTATGAAACTACCAATGAACTGTCCTTGCTAGCCAGGGAGAATAAAGATTTTTGTTTAAAAGAATTGTCTGAATATTCTAATGAGGAAATATTACAGAGCATTGAGCAGATCCAATTGTTTGTACAACTGGGAAAATGTACATATTCTACAATTCAACACCTGTTACAAGTCCTGGAGATTCTTAAGAATAGAAAATACCCTAGTAATGATGAATCCATCAATTTTCCTGTCCCAGCTCCACCTATAAACTGTGTTCAGTATGAATGCTCAGCTTTTGTTGAGAATGCATGGGAGCCCCCGTTTGAGAAATGGGAGATTGAAGCTCTGGTCTATGAATTGGAGTGTGATGCAAAGTCGTTTTGTGATTATTACATTGCCAAGAGTGAAGCAGTTTTGAATGCATGCATTGAGTCTGCAAAACTGGTGTGTGTGTATATGACTTTGTGATTCCGTTGATTAGCATGTGGAAAATGATTGTGAATGAATTACATGTGCTTCAATCAGCTGATACCAGGGGAAGCACACTGTCAGTTGGAGATGGTTCCACTTCTCATGTAAATGTTCCTGTAATCCCACCTGTTAGGTTTGCTCCAGATGCACACCTTGCCTCTCTAACCCGTTATAACGGTGGCAATAAATCTTTTTTGGAATTTTTGCAGAACTGCAAAATTTTTAATTCATGTTCCTTTTTCAGATCAGCTACTGCAGTTCAACAGTCCAGGTTTATTATCTTGTACCTGCTTGATAGCAAGATGAGAACTTGGGCTGAGGAACTTGCTGACGAAAATGAGGAGGTTTTTGATGACCCCCTGCAATTTGTTAAATTGATCGCAAAACGTTTTGCAAAAAAATACAAACAAATTCCTACTGATTTGTTTTCTGCATCCTGCAAACCATATGATCCAGCAGACAACAATAGAGGCACTACATCAGTTCCTGAGTCTCAGCAGTCTAATGTTCTATTACCCAAAGCAAAAGCATATGTGAATCCTATGATAGGCAGAATCGCTTGTATATTAAAGGTGTAAAAAAATCTATCTATGTTCCTGACTCAGAACCGTATGAATGTTTTCCTGACATGAGTATGTGGGGACCTCCGTTTGAACAATGGGAGATCGGAAGTCTGGTTGATGAGTTGGACACTGATTGGAAATCATTTTGCGATTATTATATTGTGAAGAGTGAAGTGTTTTTAAATGCTTGTATTGACTCTGTTTGCTCTTTGATTGAAACTGGTGAATGTGAAAAAGACTTGGTGAACCCAATGATTGATGTTTGGGAGTTGATTTTGTCTGAATTGCATACACTCCAACCAACTGATACCAGTAAAAGCACATTGTTAACTGGCGATTGTTCCAGCCTTTCTGAGGTTTAGCGATCGAGCCTAGAGACCTCAGAACCTCTGTCTCCGAAATTTCCAGCTTCGCAATGGAATGCGATTTCGGATTCGCAGATTTTGCGTTCTGACTCCCCTGACTCAGCACTGTTGGCTGAGTTTTGGGGTGACACAGAGCTTTTGTTATGTGAACCTGATGCTGAAAAATCCTTGCCTTGTCCAGAGAGTGTTTCTGTGACTTCTCCCTGTGTCATGGATAGCTTAATGATGATTCCCAGCGAAACTGAAGTTTCTGGGTCTTTGCATTCATCAGTGAATGTTCCAGTAAATTTGCCCTGTACTATGAATTGTGCAGTAGATCTCTCCAATGAACCTCAGGTCACAGAATCATTATGCTGTTCAGCAGGTGCTTCCATGGTTCAGCCCTGCAATATGGACTGTTCAGTGATCCTGTCCAGCGAAGCTGAGGTCGCAGAGTCTTATGCTTCACCCAGTACTTTGGATACTTCAAACCCTATAGCAGAGGACTCAGAGGCACTGCTTACCTCAGTGGGTGTTGCAGTAATATTCACCTGTTTAGCAGCTGTCTTAGTATCACAGTCCACTCTAAATAAACTTGATGAATCTTTGTCCAGTAAAGTATTGTCCTCGTCAGGGGGTATTTTGGATACATTGCCATGTACACAGTCTGATATTACTGAGGTTGTGGAGTCCCTGTCCGATGTTGTAACAACCGGGGAACTCCAGCCCTGTCCTCTGAATGTTTCAGAAGTATTGCCCTGTAACATGGATAATTCTGATTCTCTGGTAAAAAATAGAGGTTTCAGAATTTCAGTCCGGTTTAATGAGTGTTCCTAAACCCTGCCTTGTATCTTAGAAAATTCTGGTTCTCTGGCCGGTGTGGCAGAGGTTCCAGAGTTCCCTTTCTGTCCAGTGAGTTCCCCAGTTTTGCCTAGTTCAGTGGGGGTTGCTGCAATACTGACTTGTTTTGCAGCTCTTTTGGAGCTCCAATCCAGTGTACCAGATGAGTCTATGTCCAGTCCAGAGGAGGTTTTAAAACCCCTATCTAGTTCGGTGCATACATCAGAAGATTTGTCCTGTCCTGTAAATGCCCCTGAACATGATTTGTTAATAACCTTGCTAGAATCAGTGACATCTAAGTCTGATCCTGCATTCTGTAGTGAGAGTCCAGTAGCTGTGAAGTCTAGTTGTGATGATTTTCTGCCCAGTTCTGGTTTCGGTCCTATCATGACTGACTCTGAGGTTCGCAGTTCCTTGACATGCCTAGAAGTTTCTCTTGTACCAGTGTGCCCAGATGTGCTCTGTGTGTCAGAATGCTCAAGTGTGTCTAGGGTGCCACTGCCAGCATACTCAGATGCTTTCTTAGTGGAGACATGTTCTGATATTGCCAACCCGCCTGCATGCCCAGAAATGGTTCCTGAAAGTCCTGATCTTGATGTGTGTCCTTGTAACCCTGACTCTGGAATTGCCCTAGGTTCCATAGGGGTTCTTGATAGTTCTCCATGTGAACCTAAAGGACATTCTCACCTCTTGAGATCTCTAGGGAGCTTCAAAGTGTTCTGGGAGATTTCTGAGGAAACTTGTCTTGGTACCCTGGACTGGTTCAACAGTGGGTTCTGTGTCGGTAAGAACAGTTCCGGTGGGCATTGCAAAAGGTTTGACATTCTTGGACAGTCCCTGGAGCAGCCTTTCTCAATCTTTCTACCCTGGAGGAACCCTGCAAATAACTTTGGGATATCAGGGAACCCCTGCAAACAATTTTTTGATCTCGAGGAACCCCTGCATTTATTTTGGAGGAGGCATGGTCTTTAAAAGTATGTGTGGCTGTTTATTTCACTACCCCTATTACATTACCACTCATTATACTGTCTCCTGACCCCCCAATTTAGTGATTTTTGTTGAAGTATCACCTATTATAATGTGCTCTATTATACTACCCCCACAATGAGGGAAAATGCCAAGGAACCCTTGCAGAGTACTCAAGTAACCCTGGGGTTCCAGGGAACCCTGGTTGAGAAAGCCTGCCCTGGAGGCTGATGGGTATCGCTCAGAGTTTCAGGGGATTTTTCCTGGAAATCACGGTTCTGATGAGTGTCACACTGGGGCTTGTAGTACTGATGGGCATGGTTCTGTAGGTTCTGGTTCCGATTGGTCCAGTCTTGGGGTGACTGATTCCGGAATTTGGTCTTGTTGGGCTGTCCCGATCTTCATGATTTATCAATTAGATTACTTTGCTGTATTTTCTGCATTTGATTTTATGGTTTGGGTGGTTCAAGAGAATCATGTCAGATCCTATAGGCGTCTGGAAACCGCCTTTAAAGGAGGGGGTTACTGTCATGATCACTTCTGCAGCATATACTTCAGGCTGCAGAGGTACTGCAGCCAAGCAGTTCTGATTCCTTTACATACGTTTGCTAGCATAGTTCTGCATGCATTGCTTGTGATAGTCTTTCAGCTAGGGAATGGTAATTAAGCCAGCTCAGGATTGACTGATTACCATTCACCTGTGTGGAGATTTGCATCTCTGCTCTCATTGGATGACCTCAGTTTAAAGGGTTGCTTCCTGCAAGCGTGCTCCGCCCATCATAGTTTCAGTTTGTAACTCTGGGCCCCTGTTCCTGGTTCTCGTGTTATCCCGTGTGGACTGCACTGATTCCTGTGTAGGAGTCAGTGAGTCCTTCTAGTCAAGTTCCTTGTGGATCGTATTCGCCCTAGCATTAGAGGCGGTGGATCCTTCTGGCCTGTGTTCCTGGAGTGTAAGCCATAGCAGCGGTTGCTACTGGTTACCTCACCTGTCTGTCTTGTCTTGTATGGACGCTAGCTGTTGCTTTGGTATTGCGACCGATTAGCAAGCGTTCCATTTGTTAGTCTATGTTTATCTTAGTTAGTTTTCCTTGTACGCTGGAACTGGCAGGACCCCAGGGACTCGTACACAATAGGTAGGACTTACAGCACACGTTTGTTATTTTACTAGTCCTTGCGTCATATATTGGTTCATCGACAATATATACGCATACTAGCGTGTTTGTTATTTTTCTGGTATTCGTGTAACGTTGATATGTCAGTGCCGCTGATATATACGTACTCGAACTGTTGTTATCCTGTGTTTAGCTTGGATTGTGTCATCTCCTGCGAAGGAGCGGCAAATCCTTCTAGTCCTGTTCTTGCGAAGTAGACCATCGCTGCGGTCGCGATTGGCTACCTCGTTTTAGTCTGTTCTGTCTGTGGATGCTTGCTGTCACTGAGGCAGTAACTAGTTTAGCAAGCATTCATTCTGTCAGCCTCTACCCTCCTAGTCCTGTCCTTGCGAAGTAGCCATTGCTGCGGTTGCTATTTGCTACCTCACTCCAGTCTGTCCTGTATCTGTTTTTATGTTTGTTATTGCAGGAGCAGCGCAACATCACACTGCGCTGCCATTGCGTATTATCGGAAGCCCAGAGCTGCAGTCGCTCTGGGCAGCCTGTGTAGCCGCTTTCATTATCCAGCTCTTAGCTTTGTTGTGCTGGGTGGTCAGACAGTATGCCCCCCAGAATTACACTGCTTTTCCTCAGGTGGTCATCCCATTGCAGTTTGTGCTTTGTAGTCATGTGCCTTCGTAAGGTAGTTGTCCCTACGCGGGTCTTGGTCTTTCCACGGCTCAATTTTCAGTGGCAGAGAGTACAGATGGCATTTCTCTCATCTGAGGCAGACACACAAAAGAATTTCCACACCGCTGAGCCCTGGGGTGATGGCACTTTGGTGGTGGCGGCTGACTGAGTGTTAAGTGGGGTGCCAGAATCAGAGCAGGAGAAAGAAGATATGTCACGCTTCCGTGCGGAAGCTGAGAAAGATGAGGTATTCTGTGTTAAATAGTCAACTACGTCCTGACAATTTTGGGGGTTGATGGCACGTGCCTTCTTCTGAACACTGTACTTTGGTCGAGGGCCGCACAAAATCATGACCTCGAACAGACCTGCCAGGTGGCCTGCCTCTGCCTTTTTGTTTTGTCCATATTGGGGGGGATGAAGTGACTTGACTAATTCACTGACTTGACTAATACAATGTGCAGTCACACAGGTGCAGTTAACAGGTATGCACGGAGTGATATATCACACTCACGTAGGTAGGTGGGTGCACTGAACACAACAAGTAGGTATATGCAGTGATGAGTATTACAAATGTGCACCTGTCACACACACGTTCCGTGAACAGGTAGAGTGACTGGTGGTATTAAATATCACACTGCGTGCGCTCATGTAGGTAGGTGGGTGCACTGAAGTGAACAACAGGTAGGTATATGCAGTGATGGGTATTACAATGTGCACCTGTCACACACACAGGTAGTTACTGAATGTGCTGGGCTTGGCAGTGGCACACACAGTAGGAATTACCAAGGCTGTCTATGCAACACAAGTGTCTGTGGGACACACACACACAAAAAAACAGATCACAAGAACAAGATTAGCTCTCAAAAGAGCTGTTGAGGGGTGCTTTTTGTTTAACAATAAGAATCAGCAAGGAGAAAGCTAAGAAGCCTACAAGAGCCTAACTAAGCTTTCCCTATAGGTCTCTGCACAGCAGCTCTCCCTTCTCTAATTACTGCAGGTACACGAGTGAGTCCAATGCCTGACGCTGCCTGCCTTTTGTAAGGGGGGTGGGGCTCCAGGAGGGAGTGTAGCCTGATTGGCTACAACGGGCCTGCTGACTGTGATGTAGAGAGTCAAAGTTGACCCTAATGATGCACTTTGGGGTGAATCGAACTTCCGGAAAAGTTTGCGGTGCTCCGCGAACGCAAACCACCGAAGTTCGCCGGGAACCATTCGCCGGCAAACCGTTCGGGCCATCTCTACTTATCAATGAAATGCTTTTTAAGCTAGCTTACTTTTAAGCAAGAACAAGGTCAGAATAATGTTCAGTTCTTTTTGACCAACTTTTTGCTACTTTTTCAATTGCAGAGTGCTGAAAACTTATTTTAAACAGAAGATAAAGTATTACTGTATTTTTTGGACTACAAGACTTACTTTTTCTTCCCCAAAAGAGGGGAAAAAAGTCTCTGAGTCGTATAGTCCAAATGCAGGGAGTTCCTGACTTGTGAAGGCCTGCCAATACGAACCCCCAACGCACTGCAATGTCGGGACTCTCTGTACTGTGCCTATGCAGAGAAGGACACAGGGGGACAAACAGAGGGCACAGGGGGACACAAAGGGGCATAGAGGAGGACACAAGAGGGACAGAAGCAGACACATGGGGACACAGGAGGACACAAGGGGGATAGATGATTATACAGGGAGACACAAGAAGTACAAGGGGGCATGAGGTACAAAGGGGGCATATTCCGCAAGATGCCCCTTCACCATGGATGCACCAGGTTTAGTATATATTCTTATAGTCTGAAAAATACAGGATCTCCTAGGAATAGTGATGGTCATGTCTGGGAGAACTCGTGGAGAAGCATGTGATGATTTGTTTGATCAGCTGATAGATTTGCAAAGCTCTTATTTGCTGTGATCACATCCTGCTTTAACACATGATCACAACTAGCAAATCAGGGAAATACATATCTATCTCCTGACCAAACTGATCACATGCTACTCCATGAGTTCTCCTTGATGTGGCCATCACTACCAAGGAGTAAACTTAGGAGAAAACATTAACAGAATAAGGGCCACTGACTGCTGAAATAATATGCAAGCACAAGGCCCTGACATACCGGAGAGGTTTCTATGTGTCATTTTTGGTTTTTAAAAAATGCTTTCTTTGACTCTAATTAAAATCGAATCAAAATACTGTATATACTCGCATATAAGCCGACGCGCATATAAGCCGAGGTACCCACTTTTACCTCAGAAACCAGGAAAAATCATTTGACTCACATATTAGCCTCCCCCCAAATAGAAATAGCCAGATGTGCCCCCAGTATGAGGCAGTCCCCTCCCCATAGCCAAATGTACACTCAGATGTTAGGCAGCGCCCCTCCCCATAGCCAAATGTGCACCCAATAGGACACCTCCTGCTCCCCCCTCATGTCACATATAGCAACATTTAGATCTTAGTACCTGGAATGCGGCTGCCAGGGAGAGTTTATCAGCTGTGGAGTGAAGGAGGAATGAGCTGTGCAGTGGGAGTGCGGATAAGACATGCTGAACATGGAGTCTGTATTGTTGGAAGAAATCTGACGTACTGGATGATGGAGAGCGGGGTGTACAGTGCTGGCAGTGACGTGTCAGGAACCAGCGGTGATGCTGTCTACAGGCTGTGCGGTCAGGAGAGGATGCCGGTGCCCGCAGGATCGGATGTTTTGCAAAGCGGGACAAGACCTCCTCCACTTTCAGCCACTTGTGTTTCCTGCTTTCCCTGCACGGAAGTGGCCACAATGTCTTATGGATCGGGGCATCTGGTTCTGGCAGTGACGTGTGACAGAGCCTGCACAATCACCAGTGTAATGATCGGGGATTCCCTTCTACCGTCCTGTACTCGTGTCTAAAGACGCAACTAGATAGCGTCATCTGTATGAGACACAGCAAGTACAGGACGGAAGAAGGGAATCCCCGATCATTACACTGGTGATTGTGCAGACTCTGTCACACGTCACTGCCAGAATCAGATGCCCTGATCCATAAGACATTGTGGCCACTTCCGTGCAGGTAAAGCAGGACACACAAGTAGCTGAAAGTGGATGAGCTCTTGTCCCGCTTTGCAAAACATCAGATCCTGCGGGCACCGGCATCCTCTCCTGACCGCGTAGCCTGCATACAGCATCACCGCTGCAAGTGGTGCTGTAGCCTGCATATACAAGTGGAGGAGCTCCTGCCCAACTCGAAAACGGTCATACAAAGTTGGTGACTCGCATATAGGCCGAAAGGGGGACTTTTGAGCACAAAAATTCGGCCTATATGCGAGAATATACGGTAGTCATGATTGCAATTTTTATAAAAATTGCATTTGCTGCAATTTTGCTGCGATTTTACCACAATTTTAATGCAGGTCAGTGGAAGCGTTTTTTCTTTCTTTTTTTATGAAAATTACCCACAAAATGCTCTAAGCTGTGTCAGGGCCCTTACACAGCTTTAAAAACTACAGTTTCAGTCCACCTACCGGTATATGGTAATCTTTTTGTCAGGTGAGGGAAAAGTACCCAATCTCAGGCCTTTTCCCAGTGCAGTTATATTAACAACCATCTCAAATTTTAGGTAAAGCTAGAGTGTTGTTGGTTGCCTGAGAAAGTGGATTGTCCCACAAAATGCATGGCAGTAGAGTCTTTTACCTGTATTTTTGTGATTGTAAACAATAAAGAGATTATTTTTTTTTATATAAACACCCATTACCTGGAGGTAAATGCACTTCTACCTCCCTTTTAAACAGATTTTAAGGAATTTTATCCTGCACTGGTGCCTCTGTTTCCTATCTATGTGACATAATTGCAGGCTTAAAGAGGGACTCCAGTGAAAATAATGTAATAAAAAAAGTGCTTTCGTTTTACAATAATTATGTATAAATGATTTAGTCAATGTTTGCCCATTGTAAAATCTTTCCTCTCCCTGATTTACATGCTGACATTTACCACATGGTAAAATTTTTACTGCTGGCAGGTGATGTTAGTGGAAAGAGATGGAAAGAGATGCTGCTTGCTTTATTGGCAGCTGGAAACAGCTGGAAACAGCTGTTATTTCCCACAATGCAATGAGGTTCAGAGACAGGAAACTGTCAGGACCATGGTTCTGACATCACACTGTGGGAGGGGTTTTGCTACAATATCAGCCATACAGAGCCCCCTGATGATCCATTTGTGAAAAGGAAAAGATTTCTCATGGGAAAGGCGGTATCAGCTACTGATTGAGACATGTCTGGATTTACCTCACAGGAGCCTATAGGCACAGATGTCCTGACACCTTAGACCTCACCTTCCATGAACCTAAAAACTCCCGCCGAACCTCACCACAAATGTGCTTGCTGGCCCCGGTGTCACTCTTCTTACTTCCCTTGCCCGTCATAGGTAGCTACCGAAGTCCCTTAGCATTAGGTAGCCAGAGGTACCTTCAGGATTAAGTAGCTAGTGGTGCCCCCAACCAAAGGGAGAGC
This sequence comes from Hyperolius riggenbachi, assembly GCF_040937935.1. Taxonomy (NCBI): domain Eukaryota; kingdom Metazoa; phylum Chordata; class Amphibia; order Anura; family Hyperoliidae; genus Hyperolius; species Hyperolius riggenbachi. The sequence goes on from NC_090651.1 coordinate 104,900,542, forward strand.
TCATCAGTGGAATGCAGAGAGCTGGATAAAACCTCTCATTTAAACCCTGCTTGGGACTCTGAATAGGGAAGGATGGAGGAAGATACTAGGGGAGGGAGCCACCTTTCCATTATCAGGCGCCTGTAAGCGCATGCCTACAGTGCCTTGTGGTAAATCTGGCCCTGGATTGCGATGAAGTTCAATTCTTGGTCACGGTTTCTCTTTAACTGTAAACTATTTTCAGGTAAAAATAGGCTGTTGGATTTCAGCCAGGCCACTCTGTGCCATTTCCGGGACTGCAGTTACACGTTAATATATCCAACCTTCCCAAGCTGTGAACTCAGGCATTCATTCCACATCTGGAATCTCCCAGATGTGCAGCATCTCTGGCTTGTTGTGTTTTGCAGTAGCTTTTCCAGAAATAAAGAAATCCATCCACATTACCAAGTTTCAGTTCCAGAGCTACTTGGTATGCTCACAAACAAGTTGCAGAGGCTGCTTTATATTCTGCTGTGGTTAATGTTTTATTTGCATGGTACCTTGCTAAGGAGAAGTGAAAATGATTAACCACATATTGTGCTACAATAAATATTTTATTGAAGGTATTATCTGTGTAATTTGCAAGTTTGATTTTCTCCACGAATTAGTTGAGAGCCTCGAAGCTAGAATTTTTTTTCTCATTTGACTATCACATATATTTTTAATAATGTTCAACAAGTTATCCACGCAACAAATCAATGGCCTTTTTTATTTCTCTATTTTGCTAAAACTATGTTTAGCCTTCCCTTTTTGCTTAATGAAGGTAAATCAGCCCATGCATTTTCAAAGGCAACAATTGTGTCATATTGTTAACGTTGTAAAACGTTGGGGCCACGTCTCCCTGTTTAAAAATATATTGCCCATCACACACACCGGGGTTTTTGTAATAAGAATGTAGGTTTTATTTACATTTTTCTCCATTATGGCTAATGATGTCACTTATCTGAATTTGTATACACCCCATTCCCTACCAGTCGGTTCTGTTTTGCTTACATTCCGGCATGCTACGGTAATGAAGAAATATAACGGCAATTTTTCTTCTCCCCAGTGCTCCAATTCAAGTGTTCACTAAACTCACAGAGAATTAAAAGTGATAAATTATAAAGTCCCCCAAGACCGTGAGGGTGATTTACGGGATACATTTTTGCCAGCCTCCTGTCTTAACGATCACTGCTCAAAGTATTTTTTTTTCTCCCAGAATTTTCTTTTTGACCGCGGCCAAGTGGATTGTTTTGCTGTGGAATTATTCACACTGTTCTTGAAAATTAAGTTATGGTAATACGGAGTGGAGGAAAAATATAGATAGCTTTATTCTGAATTTTATGACTAACCAATTTGCAATTATCATGAGTATTTTGAAACAAAATGCAGGCAGGATACACAAAATATGGTAATTTATGTCTCGCAGGAGTATCCAACACTGCATTCATTTCTAACGGGCCTTTGTATAAACATGGGCTCAATGTTCGAACATTTACCTTCCTGGATTAGTCACAAGTTCACCAGCAACCATCTCATTATTCCAGGAATGTAACACCATTGCATACTGTGTTTCACAAAACAGTAAGGTGTGATCCCATGTCAGTCATGGAATGGATGGATAAATGTACGTTTTCTCAAAATAACAAAGTTTCTTTTGGAAATATTTTTCAAAAGACGAACTCCAAATAGATATCAGTGATAAGGGAGTTGATTCACAAAGCTAATTTATGAGAAAAAAAACAAATAAAGAGAGAATTCATGAGATAAACAGATCAAGGCCCATACGCAATCAACTTTTTCTCTTGAGTTTTTTCCTAGGTGATATCTTTACATCTTGTAAATAAGATTTACATTTTAAATTACCAGCAAACAAGGACATACTAAAAATAATTTTAGTAGCATTTTTTCCTATTGTAAAATGTTGAAAAGTTATTTTAAAATTATCTCCTAGGAGAAAACGTAGTAGGAAAAAATAATTGTATATGGGCCAAGGAGAGATAAATCATGAGTTAAGTGAAATAAAAAGAGATAAACCATGAATTAAGTCAACCACTTAACGACCGCCTAACGCCAACAGGCGGCGGCTGGTCGTTAGTGGTTTTACATGGAAACGGCCGCTTGTTCGAGCGGCCTTTCCATGTCAGTTCACGGAGGGTGTCTCCGTGAACAGCCTGCGAGCCTCCGATCGCGGCTCGCAGGCTAAATGTAAGCACGCGGGGAAGAAATCCCCTGTGTTTACATCATACGGCGCTGCTGCAGCAGCGCTGTAAAGGAGATCGGCGATCCCACGGTCTCTGATTCGCCGGGGATCGCCGACATCTAATAGGCTGAAGCCTATCAGAGGCGGCACAGGACGGATCGCCGTCCTGTGCCGCCCATCGGAAGGAGGGGAGGGAGGGAAGGACAGGGAGGTTGGGAATCGCTGCAGAGGGTGGCTTTGAGGCAGCAACAGTCCCACCCACAAAGCCTACAACTTAGTGCCTAATTCAAAATTTAAGACAGGACTTTTTTTTAGCAGAAACCTCATGACACTAAAAAGTAACATCTGAGCACTTTGATTAAAGTTTTACCTTCCACTTTTTTATTGTTCACGGCAGCACCATTTACTTTCCTGCCTCACTCAGCATGCTAGCCTAAATACAGAGTAGTGTAGGGAGGGTTTTGATATTTACCTGATTCGGACACTGGATCTCTTCTTTTACCATGGAGCAGTGCTCTTTTTGGAAATGAGGAAGGGGTGCATTATTGTCCATATACTCATTTTACCTGGAGGGGCGGGCATCTGGGGGCCACCATGAACCCCCCCCCCCCCCCCCAGGGCCTACACCCACAGGCATAGGGTAGTTACCTCCTCCTTGGCAATGGAGGTGGGGATAAGCCCCTTTTTGAAAAAAAAAGTTCCCTACTGTTAAAGGCAGCGCCATAGACCTCAATTCAATTCGCAAGAGCGTTTTGGTGAAAATTTGCAGTGCTCCACAAGGTTTGAGGAATTTCTTGTGAGACTGCCAGAGGCGTACTCATTCATGCCTAGTGATATCAGCTAGGATAAAAAGAGAATAGAATAAGGGCCAATGGGGTTGATGCATTAAAATGCGGTAATATTGCTGTGCACAGACAGTGCATGGCATTATTACCATTGCTACAGTATTGTACCACAAGTTACACTATAAGCGCGATCCACGGTACTCAAGTAGTGCAAACATTGCTATGGTAACGCATGTTACTAACAAGCATTACCGTTAGTATCGCGCGTTACTGTAGCCATGCGCACAGCAACATTGCCACACTTTCATCAATATGTCAACCGTATGGTCTTTAAAAGGGGGAGATTGGCTTTGACCCTAAAGCCAAACACAACTTTCCCCATCTCCTCCCAAGTAGTGATGTAGCCTGTAAGATCATCGGGGCACTCATGGCAAGGTTCCGGGTCTCAGCAGGCCGCTAACGTCACTGTAGTGCAGCCTGGCGCTCAGCTCCCATTGGATAGGCGGCGGACGCACTCTCACTATGCTCTCCGCTGCTGTAAACATTAGCCATGTGTGTGTTGCGTGTCAGTTGACCTGCTGACACGCTGGTATGCTATTGGTTACTTTTGATTCTTTTGCTTTCTGATTGGTTAGTCCTTGTATTTAACTCCGGTGAGCACCCTCAGATATCACCCATGATAGCATTTAGCTTTTGGCTTGTTGCTGCGTATGCGCTCACAAACTGTTTGATTCCTGTTGCGGACTCTGTCTTGCATTTTTACCACGCTTTACTCTAGATTGATTCCCTGTTGCCGACCCTGCCTTGTATCCTGACCAAGCTCTATTGGATTACTGGTTGCCGACTCTGCTTTGCATCCTGACCAGGCTCTAGTGGACTACCCATTGCTGACTCAGCTATTGTACCTGGACTTCGCCTGTCTGCCGCCTGGATTGACCTCTGCCTGGAAAAGGACTTGAATGAACGCTGTCTGGATTGACATCTGGCTAGTACTGACCACGCTATCTCATAAGTGTCTGAACTGTGTAACCATTGTACCTGCTTGCAGTCATCTGACTCTCATCTGGATTGCCTCATCCTTCAGGCCTCAGGTGACTATTATACTTGTGAATACTGTGCCTTGTATTATCACTATAGGTTCTGTTTGGTGAATACTATCTGTCAGTCAGTATGCTACATCTACCTGCAGGGTTATTGTAGTTCTGTGTTAGGTAGGAGCTTGGTGCAGGTGTTACGGGCTTGGCTATAGGTCAGTCATATGGGCATACAGCCTGACCTGTAGTCATTGACCAGACAAGCCTGACATAGTCAGGGCCGATGCAAGCTACAAGCGATGCAAGGGGCAGCCTGGGGCCTCCCTTTACAGGGATGCCTCACCAAGCTGGGCTGGAAGCCTGGCTGCCATCTGCCTGTGCCCCGCAGACTCCCCCCCCCCAGCTTCCCCTCTTGTGTCACCACATCCCCCCTCCCTCCCTGAGTTCTGTGACTTCCTTCACTAATAACTTACATGGCCCTAAGCCACACGCCAAACCTCACCACTCTCCTGCTCACCGCATTAGCGTTCTGGCCGTCAACATGGTTACTTCCAGCATGTGCATCTGAAATCATGAGATGAGTATGCCAGAAGTAACCATTATGTCATGTGGTGGACAGAAAAGAAGTGAGACTCGCACTGGCTTGATAGTCCAATCCGAATATAAGACCCACTGACTTTTTCTACCGACTTCTGGGGGAGACAAAGTGCGTCTTATATTTTCGTGTAGCAGGGTTTAGTATAGCAACGTTTAGTGTAGCTTTGATTAGTGTAGCTGGGGGGCAGCATGGGTTAGTGTAGCTGGGTATTGTAGTTTAGATAGAGACAGTTTGGGGGGGGGGGGGTGTCCATAAGACTCTCTTGCAAGACTTTTGTTTCTCACGTATTTTACGTTGAGAGACCTCATTAATATATTGGTTGATATTTAGCACTGATATGTAGCACTGTTTTTTCATGCACCTGATAACTAAGGGATGGTCTATTTTCTTATTTATAGCTACACTCAGTAATACAAGCATACTGCATTATTTACAGCATAAGAGCCTCATTTTAAGTTGGTTTAAGCAAAATTAATTACACATAAAGTAATACTTTGAAACTTATTTCCTGGAAATAAAAAGTACAGTAGTCCTGCGTCTCAGTTCAGGTGATGTTTTTCATGTTAGATTTATATCAAATCTGGAATTTTGCTTTGACAGTGTTATTGTTTTGCCCGATAGTACATAATCAAAACAACTACCTGGAGACCCGAGAAACAAAAAGTATTATTGAAACTGAAAGTGAAGCTTCTCATTCTAAATTTATTTTCATTAAGCGTACAAGTTGTGAGCTGCACATAGAGGACAGCCACATGGCACCAAGCAGCAACGAATATGACATGACATACGTTCATTGATTTCTGAGAAAGTTGAGAATGTATATAGCAACTCCATCATGTCTTGGGGGATGTGTGTTAGCGTAGCTTAGCTAGGAAACAGTGGTGCTGTCAGTGCTTATTTATTCAGCAGTTGTTTTAAGTAGCAGAGATATTTTATGTTGCATAGGAAGTAAATATATAACTCTTTCTTTCAGAGGAGACAAAATGGCTACAGCATAAATGCCAATTAAGCATTCGCAGAGAAGCACTCACAAATGTGCATTTGTAATGACTTGAATTTCCACTATGCTTATCGGGGGATGTTTTACCACCCTAGAGCTGTGTATTGTCCTAGTATTTATCAGTATTATTTTCTTCAGTTATCAACTCCTGTTAGGCTGGTGGGGTCCTGATGAGGGTGTATATTGTAGGTTTTTTAACTGAGCACCTCCTTTTTTAACCACTTCGCATCCGGACCTTTTTTCCCACTTATGGACCAGAGCAGCTTTGACAGTTTAGATATGTCCCTATTTAATCAGAATTAACTTTAGCCCTACTTATGACACATAAATGAAATATACCGGTATATTGTTTTTTTTTCAAGACAAACTAGGCTTTCATTGTATGCCATTTTTTCCCTCGAACAATTTTGTTTTCTATGAATTTTAATGGGAAAACAAGAAAAAAAAATAGAAAAAACACATTTTTCACTTTTACCAATTCCAGTTTAAAAATAAAAAGTGCTACTGTAGATAAAAAAGACACACATTGTGTTTGGCTATTCTTACCGCTTATCACAAAACTTAGATTATGTTCCTGTCACAATTTATGGTGAAGATACTTGATTCTGAAATAATGCTACAGAGTGTATTTTTCACTATGAACTGAGAAAATAAAAGTATTTTTAATAGTAAAAATCAATCTCATTAGCTCAGGAAACATATATTACCATTCACTAATTAATGATGAAGTCACAGAGGACGTAGATATACTGCAGTGGTGGATAAAGTGGTTAAAATCCTAGTTCAAGCTTGTGTTTTATTATATTTTGTGGAATCCTACTTAATAAAATGCCGCATTTTTGCATCCAGGAATCGGTGTGTATGTACCACCACAATGCACAGGCTCGAGGGTCAGGTGTGGGTCACAACGTGCCTGTGCGCTTGCTGGTAGCGAGTGTGTGCACGGCATGTGCAGATGGGTAGATGCGCGCACCACTGTTCAAGTCCATTATGTAATTGGCTAAAATCACTAATATATCATCTGCATTTCTCATAAACAGTTTTTGCATTAATTTTCTTTAACCTGGCTGACTGAGTTTGCAATGCTGACCTCTTGTGTGCATGGCAGATAGGGATTGGCTGAACTGAATATCAGTCAGTGTTCTGTATAAATTATTCCTCTATTCAATCATCACCCATGGGAGGTAATCAGGGGAGGAGATAGAAGGGGGCACCAACCAGGTACTCCACAGAAGGAGCAGAGTGAGGGGGCGGGCTATGTAAAGTTACGGCTATGTGCTGAAGATGAAATTCCCACTCTGCTGGCAGTTCCTTACTTTGTGCACAAATGACCTATTTATCCAATAGGAACAATTGCATAAAAAAGTGCTAGTTTTTGTTTTTACTTTATTCATATAGAAATGACAGGCACACTAAGTACCATTTTTTGTTCATATTTTTTTAGTCATTGTTTCATTAGTTGCACAATCCAGTTGAGATATAGGGTCCGGCTTTATTAACCCATTCGCATTCCGTCGTTTTCACTTGAGCAATGTTCACCTCCCATTCATTAGCCTATAACTTTATCACTACTTATCACAATGAACTGATGTATATCTTGTTTTTTCCGCCACCAATTAGGCTTTCTTTGGGGGGTACATTTTGCTAAGAGCCACTTTACTGTAAATGCATTTTAACAGGAAGAATAAGAAAAAACTGAAAAAATTCATTATTTCTCAGTTTTCAGCCATTATAGTTTTAAAATGATACATGCCTCCATAATTAAAACTCACGTTTTGTATTTGCCCATATGTCCCGGTTATTACACCATTAAAATTATGTCCCTATCACAATGTATGGCGACAATATTTTATTTGGAAATAAAGGTGCATTTTTTCCGTTTTGCATCTATCACTACTTACAAGTTTAAAATAAAAAAATATAGAAATATTTCATCTTTACATTGATATTTAAAAAGTTTAGACCTTTACATGTTTTTTTTTTATTGTAATGTTTTTTGTTTTTTTTATATATTTAACATTTTATTTGGGTATTTTTGGGAGGGTGGGATGTAAACCATATTTTTTTAATGTCATTGTGTGTTGATTTAAAATTTTTTAACTTTTTGTTGTTGTTTTACTTTTTGGCCACAAGATGGCGGCCATGAGTTTGTTTACATGACGTCACTCTAAGCGTAACACACGCTTAGAGTGACGCATCGGGGAGGGAACAGCCAGAAAAGGCGCAGCTTCCGAGAGCAGCTGTCGCTTTTCAGCGGGGGAGAGGAATCAGTGATCGGGCACCGTAGCCCAATTCACTGATTGCCTGGCTAACGAACCGTGCGCGATCGGCCGCGGGAGCGCGCGGTAGCGCGCATGGTTCCTGGACGTAGTTTCTACGTCCAGGAACCAAAATAGGTTAAAGGATACCAGAGCCAAAAATCCTAGGAAAATGGGGGGTTATTTTCTGTGGTGCAATTACAGTACCAGAATGCATACCCAAGGGCCTTAATTCACTAAGCAGTTTAGACTAGTCTACTGATGGTTTTTAGTCTACTAATGGTTTGGTCAGTTGCAACAAAGGGAAATTCACTATTACCGAATGTTTTATACCTGTTTTTAGACCTGGTCTAAAACATTTGGTAAAGCAGGGGAAATTATCAAAAGATGCAATTTACAAACGAGTAGCTTTGACTGACATCCTTCTCCTCTGATGAGCTCTCCTCTGGATACAATTAAAGTCCTGATTAATTAATTCAAAAGGTTCCATCCTCACGTCTAAAATACCTCACAGAATTACTTTACCGACAAAAATCAGCTAGTCTAATCTCTGTCAGAAAAAGTGGGCGTGGTTACTCTTTGTTTGCCTTTGTGAATTGCATCTTTTGATCATTTACACTGCTTTACAGACCTAATTACTGAATGTTTTAGACCAGGTCTAAAACATTACACCAAACCATCAGTAGACTAAAAACCATCCGTAGACTAGTCTAAACTGCTTAGTGAATTGAGGTCAATGTCTCTGTAAAGTCAAAGCAGCTCTTGAGGAGTTTTCCTTCAATGGTTATGTCAGTTATTTGTGGCAAAACATGCCACTCACCATTGCGGCCTGCGTACGTATATGTGTGCCACCAGTGAGCTGGGCGCAGGGTGAGCCGAATGACCACTCTCCCTGCTGTCGCTCAAATCCCCTGGCATAAAATGTATTCCCCCTCCAAGTCCTTGCAACTCAGAGGGAGATGTAATTCGGAGTCCAGCATTTGCCGAAACCCCCAAATTACCCTTATGCACCCCATGTAGAATTACTGCTATGGCGGCACCTAGTTTTGACGCTTGTTGCCGAGCACCATGCGCTGAAACCACCTGCCTCATTGCTGCCTCCCCCACATGACCTGTTCTATCCCCCCCCCCTTTCCTAGCCTAAGCCAACAATCCCCCCCACCCCCAACAACCCACTTTCTTATGCCTAACATTAAGTGTTATGCCTTCCTATCCATTTAAGTGTTATCCCTTCTGATGTCTTGCCTCCTCCTCTCCTCCCACTCCTCCACCACACTAACTGCCCAAACTTTAACCCTAAGACTGCCTCGGACAACCTGTGTTTTTGCATTTATACGCAACAGACATCTAAAGGGGTTTTCCATTGGTCTGCTTCAAACCAATTGTAGCCTGATGCTTCTGCTGTGGCTATGGAATCAGTTATACTGGCGTTTCTAGTGTGCAGGGGCATGAATGGACAATGGCAGCAGCAGCAAAGGACCCGAATGGAGGGTGGCAGGTGAGTATTTTGCAAAACGTACACGACATGACACCGTCCATTCTTATAGGCTGGAATTGACTATGTCGGCCTTCATTGCATTCTGTTTCCTTATGGCTGATCTGGAAAAGTTGTAGAGGACCCAAACTTGCATTCCGCTCACCAGAATGGACCAAACAGTTTGTTTCGAATAAACTGATGTGAACGGATCCCATATAGTCTGTTCTGATCTGTTCCATAAGTGGAACGCTTTTATTGCCATTGTGAACCCAGCTTTCGTGTACCCAAAATAAATGCAGCTCACAACCATTTTCACAGCAAACCCCTTTTCTCTCTCCAAAATCACTCCCAAACTTACTTACTACTTTGTGAGACCTCTGTGTGACTTACTCAGCCATAATAAAATGGGTCACAGAAGAAAGTTTAAATATAGATGGCTACATCACTACGGCTAGTGTGATCCATCATTTCATAAAAGGTTGAATACAAAAAAATACAGCATGGTGCCCAATGGAGTAGCTCCCAGTGGAAGAGGTAAGAAGGGAATGAATTTCTGGCCATGGGGAACACCAACAAATGGGGAGATCACGGTTCAACAATTTACTCAGATTACTAGGCAATATTGATCTGGCAGCTCCTATATTTAGGGGAGTTGTATCTTACTTTCCCAGTAATGTGTTTGATGTCTTTGTTTCCAGGTAAAATGCTCTTATGAAATTCTCAATCTTCTAGATTGGACTTATATGATAATTTGGCTATGGATGAAATGAGTATTTACTCATTGTGCCTCTGAGGAGGCTGCATGAGGGATGCAAAACATGCATCAGGAAAATGAGATTGATGCACTGCATGAATTAAACAGTGAACCAGCCATTGCATTTATATACTTATAATTAGAGTATGAAGATGCTAGTTTGTATGTCCACTAGGGATGTTTTTAATGTTATGAAGTTTTGCATTGAAAATTCACACTGTATGTAATTCGGGGTAACATTAATCCTGGTACTTAGGCTGCCCCTTTTTCATATGTGGGACTCCTTCTGGCTGGTACAAAGCAGGTGGATTCTGTGCATGGCGCTCAGCAGCGAAACTAGGTACTACAGTAATGTTATACTGTGCAGGGTGTGTAAGGGTAATTTGGGGTTACACCTCCCTCCAAGTTGCTACGATTCGGAGGGGGAATAGTATTTACCGCTGCCAGGGATTTGAGCGGCAGCAGGGCGAACTGCCATTCGGCTCACCCTGCAGCCAGCTCACCTGCGGTGTACATACGCTTCTGGGAGCCTACAATCTTTTGCAACCGGGGTAAGGAGGGAAACAATGCACTCAGGGATCACAAATGTTTAAAGATCTGTTGCTATCAGTCTTTTAACAAGCTCAGGGGACAGCTATACAAACACTCGACTCTTGGGCGAGGTCCATCTAGCGTGTGTAAGCACCTTAACTGTAACATAACTTGCAGCTCTGCTAGAACACAAAAGGTCTCCAGGGAATAACGCATTAATAGCAAAACAAGGTTATTGATGAAAGGGGAATAGTTAATGGAGTGTTTCATGTTAATAGAACTACAAAAATAGATACATGGCATTTTGACTAATGATTTCCCATATTTAAAAGAAATTGCATAAGATGTACAGCTGTGCTTTATTGTTAAGTGATAAAAATGTATATTCATGTTGAAACACAATGCGCAATTCTGGAAAGCTAGTAAATTAACCACATCAGACTAAAGCTTTCAAAACTTTTACATTTCTGAGTACCCACCCAGACATTGTTTAACCTCTTGAGGACCACATGTTTACACCCCCCCCCCCCCCCCCCCCCCCAGTGACCAGGTCATTTTTTACAATTCAGCACTGCGCAGATTTTTCCGTTTATTGCGCAGTCATACAACTTAGCACCCAAATGAATTTTACTCCCTTTTCTTCCCACCAACAAAGCTTTCTGTTGGTGGTCTCTGATTGCTGCTGCAATTTGTGTGGTTTTTTTTTGTGTTTGTTTTTTTATTAATTTAAAAAGGTTTTTATTTTTTTAATTAAAATAACCTATTTTTTTCCTCCCACCCCTCAAGATCCATTCATTACGATCACCTCTCAGAGGCATCAGCCTATGAGAGGGATCAGATTGTGAGCCACTCCAGGGGACAGCTAAGTGACAGGGCTGTCCCCTGTACAGCGCTGCACTAGAACGCAGCACTATACAAACAAGAATAACTGGTGGGTTTTTTCAACATCCTGCCAGCTCCGATCATGGCTGACAGGCTGCTTACGGATCCCTGATCCAACTCAGTGGAGAATGCGCGTGCATCCACATGTCCCACGTCGCTCCTCCGCTCATTCTTCCACCGCCTCTCTCAATATAGTATTCTCGGAGCCCGGCAAAGCATCTTTGAGTCTCCCGCCGGGTCTCCCCATTTGTCTAATAGGTGGCCCAATTAGAATCATTCTGATTCTCATTGGTCCAATTAGAATCAGGATGATTCTCATTAGGCCACCTAGTGGAAGAATGGGGAGCCCCAGCGGGAGATTCAGAGATGCTTCTGCTGGGGCTACCATTAAAGTGGACTCAAATTAAAAATACAAGATTTCAGAAATAAAATCTATTTTCTAAATTATAATAATAAATAGCAGCCTTTTTCAGCTGCATGATGACAAATATAAAATATTTTACATTTATTGGAGGAACCCCTCCCTTCCTTTCAAATTTCCGGGATTTTTCCTGCAAACTGGTGGAGTAGATGGTGTCCGGCAATGGAGGAATTGCTAATGGCTGCCCCCTGTATAACCCTAGCTATGAAAAGAGAAGGATGAAAAGCATGCACTGAAATGATCATAGGTTTGAAGGAGTGTTTATTTCTCTTTGTATGTGTCAGAGTGGTGCAACTAAATATTTTTAATTAAAAAAATGTTTTGTTTGGGTCCGCTTTAAGAAGAGGACAGCAGTGGCAGCAGAAAAGGTCCCAGCGAGTCCCGCAGGTAGCGACGAGCAGCGGGAGGCGACCGACGGCGGGTAAAAACAAAGAATTGCAATTGTGGCGGGTGCGCATGCATCTTCCCGGGTAGCAAGGCAGTAGTGTTGTGGTGCTGAAGGACAGCTCCATGGCATAGGAGTTATGCTCCTTTACGCAAGGACATTGTACAGGTGAAACTGGCAATTGAATTTGCCGGTAAATACTGAGCGATGTGAGGAGACAAGAAGCTCGCATGTTTTAAGCTTCTTATCTCCTCGAATTGCATATGGCCCCTGGTGTGCATAAAAAGCATACAGACAAACATACACAGAAAACCAACAGATGAGTGTGCTCCCAACTGCAGCTTCTTATTACTCAATCTGTTCTTCTCGATGGAGCAGAACTGGCTCAGTAGACTTCTCCAGCATCACTACTGTATAAAGCACTTAGGGTGGGGTAGAGAGGTTGGGGGAATGGCACTGTACACAAGAGCCTGCTGCACACTGAATAGGGACTGCCTACAAAACTTTGTATTATTTGTTATCAGTGGCTGAACAGTTGCAGTCAATAGAAAAATTGTGCAGAGAGAAGGAAGCTTTTTCTCTCAGCGCAGTGACTCCTCAAGCATTGCTTCAGTACACAGCACTTGGGGAGGATTAGAGAGGCTGGGGGTAGAATAGAGCTGTACACAAGACCCTGCTGGTCACTGCATAGGGACTGTCTACAAATTTTTGACTGCAAAGCTCTGCATGATTCCCCATGCAGACAGTACAATAATTGTGCAGAGAGCAGAATGTTTTGTTTCTCAGTGCCCTTAGTTAACAGTCTCTTAGGACAGTGAAAAGAAACTTCTCCCCCGACAGGACACCCTGGGACTTCTGCCCCCCCCCCCCCCCCGCGGCTGTATCCCTTGCAGGGTCTATTGTTACGCCAAAGATAGTCTAAAATTGTTGTGGCGCTTGTTCCCAAGAATCAATTAGATTGGCTGCACTAGATGGGGTTACTCACACCACATTGGATTACATAGACAATATCCCAAAACAACTCATGCGCTAAGAGGTCAGTTACTTGTTCACATGGGTATTATGGGTAGGGGCAGTAGTTTTGGTGTTATGTTAGTTGTGGCTATAGCTGCTCACAGTGAAAAATTAGACACCCATATAGCCAATACAAGGTAATATGCAGGGGGAGATAGTTAGTGTTTGGTGTAGGGTAGAGGGTGAGTTATGGTTAAGAACAGTTAGGGTAGGGGGAGGGTTAGTGTTAGGAGTAGGTAGAAGGAGGGGTTAGCATGAGAAGTAGGGTAGGTAAAGTGATTGTAGAATATCGGCAGTATTGTTGTTCTACTAAGGACTTTACCCAATGCCCTTTTAGAATGCATGCATTATGGGTTCTATTGGTTTTGTTTTCCTTTGATGACTCAAACATGCATTTAAAAACTGTTGTCTTAAACCTATTTGCAGGGCCTCAATTCTAGAAAGGCCAAAAAGGCCCAGGCCTTTGGGGGCTGCAGCCCAAGGGGGGAGCTGAACATGAAAGAGGGGTTGCTACATATGAAAGAGGAGGATGAAAATGGGAAGCAACACATAAAAAGGTAAACTGATGCTCAAGGGAGCTGCTCATGAAAGAGAAAGGCTGCTGTACATGGATGATGCACATGGAAGAGGGGGGCTGGACATGAATTGGGAGCCACACCATACTTGGCAAAGGGGTACAAAAGTATAAATTCGGCCTTGCTTATTTGGGGATCAGAAACAAGTGTTAACAAAATAATAAATGAGAGGAAATCAAGACTGGAGTAAGTACCTTGTCACACCACTGGAGAGAAGCACAAAACTGCCCACATGACCAGCAACAACCTTCATAATACAGAAGTGAACAACTTGGAATTCCAGTTAATTTACTTTCCTGCATGAGCAGTTTCTCCAAAACCCGAGAATCTAGTTTGCAATAGGAAGTAGTGCAATTCCAACTTTGAGTTCAAGAATGCGTCCAGTGAAAAATGGCGCCGGCAAAAAAATGGCGCCCCCTTCTGCCCGATATATGTTTAAAACGATATTTATCGTTTTAAAGGTTAAAATAGTGCAGAACGAAATTTATCGTTTTAAAAAAATGTTTGTTTTTTTTTTTTTGGTCCTGCCTGAACGATATTTATCGTTTTAACCCCTGCTTTGCTGCCGTTTTGAAAATATCTGCCCGCCGGCTTTAATGTTTAATAGCAAAGCCCCCTTAAAAGCTAAAAACACCAAATTTGCAGGGAATGTTAAGAAGAAAATTGTGAACAAGAGGAAAAATTTTTTTTTCAAAAAGACCTTATAGTTTTTGAGAAAATCGATTTTGAATATTCTTCTTCTGACCGTGGGAAAATTAAACGCCCGCCGACTTTAGCGGTTAATAGCAAAGCCCCTTTAAATGCCAGAAACACCAAAATGTGTAGGGAATGTTAAGAAAAATAGTGGGAACACGAAGAAAAAAAAATTGTTCAAAAAGACCTTATAGTTTTTGAGAAAATCGATTTCAAAATCTTCAAAGGAAATGTAACTATTTGAATCGCGTACTGACATTCCCGTGGAAACTTTTTCCGCCGACTTTAGCAGTTAATAGCAAAGTCCCCTTAAGTCCTAGCAACACCAAATTTGCAGGATATGTTAAAAAGATACTGGGAAACAATATTTTAAAAAAAAAAATGAAAAATTTTATTTATTTATTTTTTAAATTAAAATTTTTGGGTTATGTTCAGAGTGTGGGAAAAGTTTTGAAAAAAATGACGTGGGGTCCCCCCTCCCGAGCCTCTGTAACCCCTTGTCTCCCATGCAGGCTGGGATAGCCAGAATGCGTAGCCCCGGCCGACTGGGGCTTCGCACCCTGAGCTATACCAGCCCGCATGGTCCATGGTATGGGGGGGCTTCGGGGGGGAGGGGCGGCCAAGCCTTCCCCTCCCCCCCGGAGCCCTTGTCCAATCCATGGACAAGGGGCTCTTCCCCACCTCCGGTGCCCCAGGAGGAGGTGGGGGCGACGACTCCCTGGGGGGGGTTCATGGTGGCATCTGGGAGTCCCCTTTAAGAAGGGGAACCCAGATGCCTGCCCCCCTCCCAGGAGAAATGAGTATAGGGCTACTTTGTACCCCTTACCCATTTCCACAAAGGGTTAAATGAAATTAAAACACAACAACGAGAAAAGTCCTTTAATGTTCTAAATTAACCAGAAATACTTACCTGTACCTTTAAGAAAAAAATCCCACGTCAATTAGGTCCCACGACAGTATCCTCCATCTTGCGACCTTCAGTTACATGTTGATTGAAGATTTCCGCCGCCCCGACGCCACACACGCCGCCTCCGCCGCACTCACTGCTCTTAGCTATACTTAGTATAGCTAAGAGCAAAAAGCATCTTTAAATTTTAGCTCCAATGGTCCCCATTGGTTCCTTAACAGACCAATGGGGATCAGGAGGATCAGGAGGATCCCCATTGGTCGATAAGGAACCAATGGGGAGCCTTGGAGCCAAAATTTAAAGATGCTTTTTGTTCTCAGCTATACTTAGTATAGCTGAGAGTTGCGTCTATGCATCTATATAGACGCATTAGCGCTAGCTGCCGCTGCCCTCCCTGCCTCCCCCCACCTGTCACCCTCACCCATGCTGGCACCCATGGGTGCATTGGGTGCCAGCATGGGTGAGGGTGACAGGTGGGGGGAGGCAGGGAGGGCAGCGGCAGCTAGCGCTAATGCGTCTATATAGACGCATAGACGCAACTCTCAGCTATACTTAGTATAGCTGAGAGCAGTGCGGCGGAGGCGGCGTGTGTGGTGTCGGGGCGGCGGAGATCTTCAATCAACATGTATCAGAAGATCGCAAGATAGAGGATACTGTCGTGGGACCTGATTGGCGTGGGATTTTTTTCTTAAAGGTACAGGTAAGTATTTCTGGTTAATTTAGAACATTAAAGGACTTTTCTCGTGGTTGTGTTTTTATTTCATTTAACCCTTTATGGAAATGGGTAAGGGGTACTCCTGCACCCCTATACTCATTTCTCCTGGGAGGGGGGTGGGCATCTGGGGGTCCCCTTCTTAAAGGGGACTCCCAGATGCCACCATGAACCCCCCCCCCAGGGAGTCGTCGCCCCCGCCTCCACCTGGGGCAAGGGAGGCGGGGAAGAGCCCCTTGTCCATGGATTGGACAAGGGGCTCCGGGGGGGAGGCTTGGCCGCCCCTCCCCCCCGGAGCCCCCCCATACCATGGACTATGCGGGCTGGTATAGCTCAGGGTGCGAAGCCCCAGTCGGCCGGGGCTCCGCATTCTGGCTATCCCAGCCTGCATGGGAGACAAGGGGTTACAGAGGCTCGGGAGGGGGATTCTATACAAAAAGAACCTGAAAATGAGCCGGTTCTTTTTGTATAGAATCAAATGCATAGACGCAACTCTCAGCTATACTAAGTATAGCTGAGAACAAAAAGCATCTTTAAATTTTGGCTCCAAGGCTCCCCATTGGTTCCTTATCGACCAATGGGGATCCTCCTGATCCCCATTGGTCTGTTAAGGAACCAATGGGGACCATTGGAGCCAAAATTTAAAGATGCTTTTTGCTCTTAGCTATACTAAGGGCTCGATTCACAAAGCGGTGCAAAGTGTTTGCACGCCAGTGAAAAGCCCCTTATCACGCCTAAACTCACTTTAGGCATGATAAGAAGCAACTCGCGTGAATTTTCCGCGCGCAAAGTTTTGCGCGCGCAAACACGCGCGCGCGCAGCGTCCCCGCTTCGCGCGAAGCTCCCATTATGCCCTATGGGACTTTGCGCGCGCGCGTACGCGCGGAAACTTCGCGCGAGTTAGAGCAAAAATCGGTGATAACTCAGTGGTGCAAAGGTTATCACGCCTAAAGTCTTTTAGGCGTGATAACTGAGTTATCACCGCTTTGTGAATCAAGCCCCAAGTATAGCTAAGAGCAGTGAGTGCGGCGGAGGCGGCGTGTGTGGCGTCGGGGCGGCGGAGATCTTCAATCAACATGTAACTGAAGGTCGCAAGATGGAGGATACTGTCGTGGGACCTAATTGACGTGGGATTTTTTTCTTAAAGGTACAGGTAAGTATTTCTGGTTAATTTAGAACATTAAAGGACTTTTCTCGTTGTTGTGTTTTTATTTCATTTAACCCTTTGTGGAAATGGGTAAGGGGTACAAAGTAGCCCTATACTCATTTCTCCTGGGAGGGGGGCAGGCATCTGGGTTCCCCTTCTTAAAGGGGACTCCCAGATGCCACCATGAACCCCCCCAGGAAGTCGTCGCCCCCACCTCCTCCTGGGGCACCGGAGGTGGGGAAGAGCCCCTTGTCCATGGATTGGACAAGGGCTCTGGGGGGGAGGGGAAGGCTTGGCCGCCCCTCCCCCCCGAAGCCCCCCCATACCATGGACCATGCGGGCTGGTATAGCTCAGGGTGCGAAGCCCCAGTCAGCCGGGGCTCTGCATTCTGGCTATCCCAGCCTGCATGGGAGACAAGGGGTTACAGAGGCTCGGGAGGGGGGACCCCACGTCATTTTTTTCAAAACTTTTCCCACACTGTTGTTGTTTCCCAGTATCTTTTTAACATATCCTGCAAATTTGGTGTTGCTAGGACTTAAGGGGACTTTGCTATTAACTGCTAAAGTCGGCGGAAAAAGTTTCCACGGGAATGTCAGTACGCGATTTAAATAGTTACATTTCCTTTGAAGATTTTGAAATCGATTTTCTCAAAAACTATAAGGTCTTTTTGAACAATTTTTTTTTCTTCGTGTTCCCACTATTTTTCTTAACATTCCCTACACATTTTGGTGTTTCTGGCATTTAAAGGGGCTTTGCTATTAACCGCTAAAGTCGGCGGGCGTTTAATTTTCCCACGGTCAGAAGAAGAATATTCAAAATCGATTTTCTCAAAAACTATAAGGTCTTTTTGAAAAAAAAATTTTTCCTCTTGTTCACAATTTTCTTCTTAAAGAGAATCTGTATTGTTAAAATCGCTCAAAAGTAAAGATACCAGTGCGTTAGGGGACATCTCCTATTACCCTCTGTCACAATTTCGCCGCTCCTCGCCGCATTAAAAGTGGTTAAAAACAGTTTTAAAAAGTTTGTTTGTAAACAAACAAAATGGCCACCAAAACAGGAAGTAGGTTGATGTACAGTATGTCCACACATAGAAAATACATCCATACACAAGCAGGCTGTATACAGCATTCCTTTTGAATCTCAAGAGATCATTTGTGTGTTTCTTTCCCCCATGCACTGAAGTTTCAGGCTGCTCTTTTCTTCCTGCAAACAGCTTTGCCCTTGTTTGTAATTCCTCAGTATGTGAAAGCCCAGCCAGCTCAGAGGACGATTTATCCAGCTGATTAGAGCAGCTTCTCTCTTCTCTCTTATCTAAATAACACACAGGCAGTGTGCATAGAGGGGCCTGGAAGGGTGAGTTCATAGCAGAACCACAACACTGAAGAACTTGGCAGCCTTCCAGACACAGGCCGACAAGTCTGACAGGGGAAAGATACATTGATTTATTACAGAGACTGTCATAGTAGAAAGTGCTGCAGTTAGCCAGAACACATTAGAATAGCTTTTGGAACATGTAGGATGATAAAAAACAGGATGCAATTTTTGTTACGGAGTCTCTTTAACATTCCCTGCAAATTTGGTGTTTTTAGCTTTTAAGGGGGCTTTGCTATTAAACATTAAAGCCGGCGGGCAGATATTTTCAAAACGGCAGCAAAGCAGGGGTTAAAAGGAAAATTATCGTTTGGGAGCAATACAAATATAAACGATAAATATCGTTTTTAAAGCCGGCGCCGTTTTTTAGCTGTCAAAAACGAAAAATAACTAGCGATAGTGGTTCTCTATGGGGCGCCGTTTTTTAACTACGATAACTGGCGCCATTTTTAACGGACCCCTTCAAGAATATTCTGGCTCTTCTTCGCAACTCACATGCCCATTTGTACTAGAAACTGGTAAAGCATTAAATATCCATATGCACTATTTAATACTAAACATATAAACCGTGTTTAGCCATTTTAATTTTATAGCACTTTATATATACTTAACAAACATTTGGGAATATTCCTCTTTATGATGTCAGTGGAAAATATGATTGTAGGTTTTCTGAATGCAAGAGAGTCGACATTTAAATATCCCCCTCGGGAACCCAGGCATGCAATAGAATAATGATAAGCAAATGCCAGATCTTATTTCCAAGCATGTCATATATTTGTGTATTATATTTAACATACTCTTTGTACCATGAGGTTCAGGAGAAAAACACAGTACTCTGCAGAAGCTGTAAAATATATTACAACTATGCCGTTTTTGCAAGCAACCGATCAGTGCAGTTTCTAGGTTAAACTGCTCCCAGGGCGAGTATCAAAAATACGCCCCCCCCCCCCCCCCCCCACACCATAAAAAAAAAAAGTTAAAATGCTGCCAGCTGCACTTAAGTGCACTCCTGTCCGTTTTTTATCAGCACATCAATGTTACGGATTGTTACGTGTTGCTGAAAAGCGGACAGCAGCGCACTAGTGTGTACAGGCCCTAAAGCACTTGTGCAACGCTTTTTTACTCTGTGCACAAGCACTTCATTTTACTGAGCATGTGCGGACCTTGCTTGTGCATGCCCAGTACAGATACATTCGCCCACGCTCGTTTGCGTTCTGAAAGGAAGATACAGGAAACCCCTGGACTATCCTGCCCTTCCATTGAGGCACCACAGCTCCCAGCAAGCCCTACCTCCATTATAGAAGTACCACAGTTTCCAGCATGCTCATCCTCTTCAATGGAGGTACCACAGTTCCCACATAGTTTTGGATTGTCACTAGGGCCTCAAGAGATGGCTGCCCAATGTGAATTGTGGTCCCCTGCAGAACATTTTTCAGTGGAGCGCACTATCCTGTCCGGCTGGCTTGCTCCTCTATGTGCATCATACTGGTGGGCGCCTCATCTGACCTGACGGCATGAACATACTCCAGTGGTGTCAGAAATGAGGTGCATGTGAAGGTGAAAAGCAAAAAACTCGCAGGGGAGCGCACCATCCAGACAGGTGTCTGTGTGCTCTGCTACGAATATTCAGAAGCTCCAAGGGACCACTATTCACTGGGAGACCAGGAGGGGCTCTAAGGGAAATCACAATACTATATGGAAGAGAAGGGGCATGCTGGGATCTGTGGTGCCTCTATAGAAGGAAGGTGCATGCTGGGACCTGTGGTGCCTCTGTGGAGGAGCATGCTAGGAACTGTAATGCCTCTATAAAGGGGAGGGAGGAAGGGGCTTGCTGGGAGCTTTGATACCTCTACAGAAGGGAGGGAAATGCTGGCAGCTGTAGTATCTGTATAGGCTGGGAGCTGTGGTACCTCTGTATAAGGGGGGCTTGCTGGGAGCACTGGTACCTTTATACAAAGGGGAGGGTGGCTTGCTGGGAGCACTAATACCTTTATACAGAGGGGAGGGGGGCTTGCTGGGAGCAGTGGTACCTTTATAGAAAGGGGAGGGGGTTTGCTGGGAGCAGTGGTACCTTTATACAGAGGGGAGGGGGGCTTGCTGGGAGCACTAATACCTTTATACAGAGGGGAGGGGGGCTTGCTGGGAGCAGTGGTACCTTTATAGAAAGGGGAGGGGGTTTGCTGGGAGCAGTGGTACCTTTATACAGAGGGGAGGGGGGCTTGCTGGGAGCACTAATACCTTTATACAGAGGGGAGGGGGGGCTTGCTGGGAGCAGTGGTACCTTTATAGAAAGGGGAGGGGGTTTGCTGGGAGCAGTGGTACCTTTATACAGAGGGGAGGGGGGCTTGCTGGGAGCACTAATACCTTTATACAGAGGGGAGGGGGGGCTTGCTGGGAGCAGTGGTACCTTTATAGAAAGGGGAGGGGGTTTGCTGGGAGCAGTGGTACCTTTATACAGAGGGGAGGGGGGCTTGCTGGGAGCACTAATACCTTTATACAAAGGGGAGGGGGGCTTGCTGGGAGCACTAATACCTTTATACAGAGGGGAGGGGGGCTTGCTGGGAGCAGTGGTACCTTTATACAGAGGGGAGGGGGGCTTGCTGGGAGCAGTGGTACCTTTATACAGAGGGGAGGGGGGCTTGCTGGGAGCAGTGGTACCTTTATACAAAGGGGAGGGGGCTTGCTGGGAGCACTAATACCTTTATACAGAGGGGAGGGGGGCTTGCTGGAAGCAGTGGTACCTTTATACAGAGGGGAGGGGAGCTTGCTGGGAGCAGTGGTACCTTTATACAGAGGGGAGGGGGGCTTGCTGGGAGCAGTGGTACCTTTATACAGAGGGGAGGGGGGCTTGCTAGGAGCAGTGGTACCTTTATACAGAGGGGAGGGGGGCTTGCTGGGAGCAGTGGTACCTTTATACAGAGGGGAGGGGGGCTTGCTGGGAGCAGTGGTACCTTTATACAAAGGGGAGGGGGCTTGCTGGAAACAGTGGTACCTTTATACAGAGGGGAGGGGGGCTTGCTGGGAGCAGTGGTACCTTGAGAAGGAAATAAATGGGCCCCCTAATGCTGTGGGGTGGGGAAGGGGTTGTCAGGACAGAGGAGCAGGACAAGTACTCACAGCATGCAGGCCAGGGGGACACAGGCAGCAGAGACGCAGACACATCCTGTCCGTTTGGCTGAACACTCTCCCCTTCCCCCGACACCATGCTTTGAACTCGGACTCTTGGAGGGGGGGGGGGGGGGGGGAAGGAAGAAGCTGCCTGGGACACGCTCTTCAGGAAGTTATCCCGGGGCAGGCTGTCAGAGATGAGCTGCAGGCAAGTGTCATGCCTGCAGCTGTGTGTTTGCTCTGCCCAACGCTCTTCCACCAGGAGAGTCTTTCCCTGCCACCCAGCTTCCCTGCACTTAAGAGCCCCCTGCCCGACCAGACCAGCGACCACGCTATCAGTCATTATGGCAGCCAGCAGGAACCTGCGCCTCCCCCCTTCTCACTGACAGCAGCCATATCGGCAGGAGAGCACAGGTCAGATACAAAGGAGTTGAACTACTGACCGGAGGGTGGCTCCTGCGGCTGCCTCTGTTGCCACACATCATCCAGGAGCGAGGATGCAGCAGGGATCCAGTCAGGGAAACACACGTGGTCATCTCCTTCCAGGGCGCCCTGACACCTGCAGTACCCCTACTGTACGTCAGTGTCACCACGCATTGGTCATGTGGTGTTCACTTGACGTTGGGCACGGCTGGCAAGGCAACAGGACGCCCAGGGGGAGTGCAGAGCGGTGATCACGCTGGTCTTCCTGGGCTAGGCTGCACTGCGTGTCACTGTCTTACTCTTTCTATTGGTCTGTACTTGCCGGCGCCCCCCTTCGGCCCCCTGCTGCACTGCGCCCCGGGCAGTTGCACGTACCGCACGCCCCAAAAAACGGCCCTGCAACCGATTAGAGCTTGATATTGCTCCCAGATCATCTGAGGATAAGGTTGTGAAAGATACATTTAGGAACAGATCCCTACATTGCCATGGTATCCAGCAAAGACTGAGGTGTTGTCACTGTCAGCAGGTCCACAGGTCAGGGCAGGTAGAATTCAGCAAATAGACTGGAGCCAGAATGCAGGAACAGAGCTTAGCGAACTAGGATGTGTCTGTGACCCAGAATGGGAGTCTGGAGCTAGGAATTAAGTCACACATGAGTGGTTTCATTCCACTGGGCATGCTTGGACTTTACTTGCACATGCCCAGTACAAGTACAGAGAAACTCATAATTGAGTGGGAGCAAAGCCACAAGAAGCATATTTGACAAGCCTTTCTCAAATATGTTGAGAAGGAGCCTGTAGTGGAAAGATGGCGGATTGGGGAAGCCTTTGGACTATCCAGAGCCTTCCCAGAGCAGGTGCTTGGGGCCTAGTGGGTGTCAAGGGGCCCACCAGCCACCTTTTCTGACCTCTCTCCACTTCAGCTTACCAAAAAGGGGGCCCAAAATCTACTACCTTGCCTAGTGCCCATTACAACTTAACCACTTAAGTATCAGCGGCCTCTGCCCCCTTAAAAAGAACCTGAACTGAAAATAAAAAGTAAAAATAACCATACACAGGTCATACGTCCCTCCTGTGTAGTCTACTACTCAATCTCTTTCTCCTCTCCCACGTCCTGTTTGTCCACTGTGACCAATGGAGTTCTCCGTCCTCCATTTTAAAAATGGTCATTGCCCCATAACAGCTTCCTGGTCAGCACACTGTTAAACTGTAATATCACCCACTTGAGCCATAGGGAAACATGGACATTACCTTGCACATTCAGTTGTAACTGACAGCTGCTGATATATAACTGACAGCAGCTGGTATATTTCAGTTCTGACAAAATATTGTCAGAACTGGAAGGGATCACGGTAAGAGGAAAATGGTGAGCTTCTGAGAGGAACTGACAGTGAGGTTAGGGTGTATTCATTTACAGCTACGTCATGTGTTTATTTTAAATAATTTTACTCACTTCAGGTTCCCTTTAAAGACCAGAGACTGCTGGTACAATAACGACGCAATACCGACGAATTACCGCACATACCCGCCGCAACTGCCATCCACGCCGGGATTCTCAGAACACCCACTCTGCCGTCTTTATGATGACAGAGTCATGTGAGCCATTCATGGCCCCTGACCGTGTCTATCCATGTAAGCCTATGGGAGTTGCTTACATGGATAGACACAGCCAGGAACAAATGAAATCGGCTCCTGACTGCCGGCTCACAGGAATCTGCAGTCATAGAGACTAACAGGGCGAGTGAGCTGCGATGGGAGACAGTGGCGAAATCGGCGGGAGTGACAAAAACAACGGATGCGTGCTGTGGCAGTGAATCGAAATCTACGCCCTGGCAGCCAGATCAGCATCAAAACAGGGCGCAGATTTCAATTAGCATGGTCCGTAAGTAGTTAATCCACCTCTGACCACTACTACTGAGCCATCAAATGTTCAATCCAGTGTTTTCTTCAATTATGCTTTAACTCCTGATTTATATCTCCTTACCAGAATATCTCATTATTTTGCTCTCTTTATTTGTCTTAACTCATAATATAGCTCTCTCTACCCATGACTGAGCTCTCTCCTGTCTTTTGAATTATTCCTCCTTAAAAGTACGGTGAGATGATTCAAGAGAAAAGCATTGTGAATCAATCCTTATGTTTCTGAACAACTGAAATGACAAAATTAGGTGATAATTTCCGTTACCTCACTTTTTTTTTTTATCAATCATTTATTTTTTATTTTTTATTGAAATAAGAAAAGACAAATACAGTAGCGAATTATATAAAACATAGGTACTATTAGAATAGCAAGCAGGATTAATACAGTTATCTTCACAATGAACGCAAGTTATACAGGGGAAAGGTTCTCAAGCCATAGTGGCATAGTTCACCCTGTAGATCCAATAGGCTCGCTAATCCATGTATAATGACGAACATAAAATAAGATGTAAATATGGCAGGACTTCCATATTAGGAAAAAACCTCACTTTAACCAAGGAAGCCTGTAGGTTGGGGCAGCATCTTCTAAAATACAAAAAGAAAAAGACCATATGAATGGAAGCTATTTTTCCTAAAATAATGTCATATTATTTTAGACATTTATAATTTGCTGCCTTTGAGATGCCTAGATTTATAATGATTTAGTAAAGAGTCATTGTACCAAATCATGTTTTGCCCATATAAGTAAAATCTGATGACCGTGGACACTATTCTTCACATACGTTGCCTTATAAAAGATTTTTGTTTTTGTTTAAGGATCTACAGATCTGATTCTTACTGTAGTTCAGTAAGCTCTACAGCAGATGGGGCTTTATGATGATATTGGAGGAAGCACTTTGCAGTTAGAGTTGAGCTGAAATTTTCGTAATTTCGCATTACTATAATTACGCATGCGAAATTTGCGATTACGATGCAAAATTAGCGTAGCGAAATTGCCTTTAAAATCGTAATTGAAAATACCGTAAGCGTAATTTTCAACGCGAAATTTCGCGTTTCGTTCATGCCGTAATTTCGCATTAAACGCTACCGTAATTTCGCGTTAAACCGTAACGCTCCGTATAATATAAAAAAGCCGCCGACTTTAAGGGTTAATAGCAAAGCCCCCTTAAATGCTAAGAGCCTCAAATTTGGAGAATATATTAAGGAGATCAGGAGGAATAAGAGGAAAAAATTTTTTTTCAAAAAGACCTTATAGTTTTTGAGAAAATCGATGTTAAAATTTCAAAGTAAAAATGTATACATTTAAAAACCCGCCGATTTTAACGGTTAATAGCAAAGCCTGCTTAAAGTTTAGGAACACCAAATTCCTAGGGTATATTAAGGGGATCAGTGGGAATAAGAGGAAAAATTTTTTTTTCAAAAACACCTTATAGTTTTTGAGAAAATCGATTTTTAAGTTTCAAGGGCAAAAATGTCTTTTAAATGCGGAAAATGTCAGTTTTTTTTGCACAGGTAACAATAGTGTATTATTTTCATAGATTCCCCCAAGTGGGAAGAGTTTTACTTACTTCGTTCTGAGTGTGGGAAATATTAAAAAAAAACGACGTGGGGTCCCCCCTCCCAGACCTCTTTAACCCCTTGTCCCCCATGCAGGCTGGGATAGCCAGAATGCGGAGCACCGGCCGCGTGGGGCTCCGCACCCTGACTATACCAGCCCGCATGGTCCATGGATTGGGGGGTCTCGGAAGGGGAGGGGCAGCCAAGCTTTCCCCTCCCCCTCCGAGCCCTTGTCCAATCCAAGGACAAGGGGCTCTTCTCCACCTCCGATGGGCGGTGGAGGTGGAGGCCGCGATTTCCTGGGTGGGGGGTTCATGGTGGAATCTGGGAGTCCCCTTTAAAAAGGGGTCCCCCAGATGCCCACCCCCCTCCCAGGAGAAATGAGTATAGAGGTACTTGTAGTACCCCTTACCCATTTCCTTTAAGAGTTAAAAGTAAATAAACACACAAACACATAGAAAAAGTATTTTAATTGAACAAAAAACATAACCACGAAAAAAGTCCTTTAATATTCTTAATTAACCATTAATACTTACCTGTCCCTTTAAATAAATGATCCCACGCAATATCCTCGGAAATGTTCTATCAGTTACAATGTAACAAAGTTATTACAATATAACAACTTTGTTACATTGTAACTACGCTGCACCCAACGTCACTCACCGCCGCCGCCGCCTCCGCGTCTGCGCTGCAGGACCCGACAGAGCTCTGAGCTATAGCTCAGAGCTCTCGAAAGCATCTTTGTATTTGGGCTCCAAGGAGCCCCATTGGTCCTTAGCAGACCAATGGGGTTCCTTCTGATTTGAAGGAACCCCATTGGTCTGCTAAGGACCAATGGGGCTCCTTGGAGCCCAAATACAAAGATGCTTCTCAGAGCTCTGAGCTATATAGCTCAGAGCTCTGTCAGGTCTGTGCAGGACGCTAAGTCCCCGCCGGCTCCGCTGCCCTCCCCGCCTCTCCCACATGTCACCCACATGTCACCCACATCTGGGTGACATGTGGGTGACAGATGTGGGCGGGGTGGACAGCGGGAGCTGCGGGGACTTAGCGTCCTGCACGGACGCGTATGCGGCGGCTGAGCGGCGAGTGGCGTCGGGTGCGGCGTAGTTACAATGTAACAAAGTTGTTACATAATAACTTTGTTACATTGTAACTGATAGAACATTTCCGAGGATATTGCGTGGGATCATTTATTTAAAGGGACAGGTAAGTATTAATGGTTAATTAAGAATATTAAAGGACTTTTTTCCTGGTTATGTTTTTTGTTCAATTAAAATACTTTTTCTATGTGTTTGTGTGTTTATTTACTTTTAACTCTTAAAGGAAATGGGTAAGGGGTACTACAAGTACCTCTATACTCATTTCTCCTGGGAGGGGGGGTGGGCATCTGGGGGACCCCTTTTTAAAGGGGACTCCCAGATTCCACCATGAACCCCCCACTCAGGAAATCGCGGCCTCCACCTCCACCGCCCATCGGAGGTGGAGAAGAGCCCCTTGTCCTTGGATTGGACAAGGGCTCGAAAGGGGGAGGGGAAAGCTTGGCTGCCCCTCCCCTTCCGAGACCCCCCAATCCATGGACCATGCGGGCTGGTATAGTCCGGGTGCGGAGCCCCACGCGGCCGGTGCTCCGCATTCTGGCTATCCCAGCCTGCATGGGGGACAAGGGGTTAAAGAGGTCTGGGAGGGGGGACCCCACGTCGTTTTTTTTTTATATTTCCCACACTCAGAACGAAGTAAGTAAAACTCTTCCCACTTGGGGGAATCTATGAAAATAATACACTATTGTTACCTGTGCAAAAAAAACTGACATTTTCCGCATTTAAAAGACATTTTCGCCCTTGAAACTTAAAAATCGATTTTCTCAAAAACTATAAGGTCTTTTTGAAAAAAAAATTTTTCCTCTTATTCCCACTGATCCCCTTAATATACCCTGGGAATTTGGTGTTCCTAAACTTTAAGCAGGCTTTGCTATTAACCGTTAAAGTCGGCGGGTTTTTAAATGTTTACATTTTTCCTTTGAAACTTTAACATCGATTTTCTCAAAAACTATAAGGTCTTTTTGAAAAAAAAATTTTTCCTCTTATTCCTCCTGATCTCCTTAATATATTCTCCAAATTTGAGGCTCTTAGCATTTAAGGGGGCTTTGCTATTAACCCTTAAAGTCGGCGGCTTTTTTATATTATACGGAGCGTTACGGTTTAACGCGAAATTACGGTAGCGTTTAATGCGAAATTACGGCATGATACGACTGTAATGCGAAAATTACGCGAAAATTACGCTTACGCGAAATTTCGCGAAATCCTTCTTCATTACGATTATGTACTTACGGCCATAATCGTAATTACACTAATTACGCGAAATTTCGCAAAATCGTAATTAGGTCATTACGCTCATCTCTATTTGCAGTGGATCCAGCATTAGTAAAAATCAAGCGTGTAATTATGCAAATATGCATGCCTTTATAATAATCAAGTTTCATTGTAAATGGCTGATGCACATCAATTTGATCCTGTAGTGCTGCTGTAAGTGCAGTTTAAGTGGCTTTTCAATGCACCCAAAGGCAACGCAAATGCATTGCTCGAATATTAATAAAGCCCTCAATCTCGGAGACACCAACTGGAACATCATTGTTTAGCTGATTGAAATTAAATGCTAATCTCTTATAAAAAAAAAAAAAAAAAAAAATTCCATTTTTGTTATTTAAAACATTGATACAAGTGCGAGTAATCAAAAAGCACTTTTTATTTTCTTTCTTAATGTAACTAAAAACAATACCTAATCAAATATATATTCCCTCCAATGCGAACTGTATGCACACGGGACCAGTTCATTTATCCTCCATATATATAAAAGTCAATTTCTGCTATTCTGCCAATTTGCCGTATGGTGTAATAATTTGGTAAAGAATAACCTTTTTATTGGAACAGCCACGTCTGCATATTTATATGCATTAAAATGCAAATTAGGAATAAACTGTGATAAAAACAAGAAAACAATGGAATAAATTGTTTCTTTGTGCAGCCATGACAACATCAATCAAAAGTTGAAATGAGTACAATATGTGCTTGTTCATAATGACTTATTGCATCATCATGGATTGTAGCCCTGGTTTAAAGGTAGTAAAAATATTGTCAATATATGTTATGATTAGAGATGGGACAAATTCACAATTTCTCCAAATACGGATCTAAAAAGGTTCTCGAATATCTTGGACCTTTCAAACCTCGAATCTCACAAATCCTGCACATTAGAATTGTGTAATCCATGGTATAGTTTCCCGCAGTATAGCATGCTAGGTGTAGGTGCCTTCAGTATAGGTAGCTAGGTATAGGTGCCTTCAGTATAGATAGCTAGGTATCGGTGCCTTCAGTATAGGTAGCTAGATAAAGGTGTTTCAGTATAGGTAGCTAGGTATAGATGCATTCAGTATAGCCTACTAGGTATAGGTGCCTTGAGTATAGGAAGCTAGACTATAGGTGCCTTCAGCAGGGGTGCCTCTAGCCTTTTTGTTACTCCGGGCAAGAAAACCTGTGGTGGTGCCCCCCCCCCCCCACACACACACACACACATCCATATGGCACCAACAGGTGTATATCAATGGCATGCAAATACAGATACTGCCAGGCCTTCTGGCATCATCTTACATCTCAAAACTGGAACGTGGAGAGCACACAGGGCACACTGCTGCTTAGAAGAGGGCATCATATATCTGTGGATGGGGGTTGGTGGCATACTGGTGCTGCAGGGAAGGGGGTTGGGTTTCTCTGCCTGTTGCTGGGAAAGGGGAGGAGGGCGGTGAATGTGACATTGGGTGCTACTGGAAGGAGGAGGGTTACACTG
The DNA here is from genome assembly GCF_040937935.1 of Hyperolius riggenbachi. Lineage (NCBI taxonomy): Eukaryota > Metazoa > Chordata > Amphibia > Anura > Hyperoliidae > Hyperolius > Hyperolius riggenbachi. The sequence goes on from NC_090651.1 coordinate 104,930,134, forward strand.
AGTACTACTGGGTACAGGGGGTCCCAATAAATGCTGGTGGGAGGAGGGGTAAGATTTACAATTCCTCAAGGTGCAGACATATGTTGTTTTCAAACAGAAAAACTAAAGAAAATATTAATATGTAATATACATGAATAAACCCTGCCAGTCTGAGCTTCTGACCAGGGGCAATGAAAGCAGCCAATATTAGAAATAACAGTGGGCAGCACGGTGGCATAGTGGTTAGCGCTCTCACCTTGTAGCACTGGGTCCCCGGTTCAAATCCCAGCCAGGTCAACATCTGCAAGGAGTTTGTATGTTCTCCCTGTGCCTGTGTGGGTTTCATCCGGGCACTCCGGTTTCCTCCCACATCCCAAAAAACATACAGATAAGTTAACTGGCTTCCCCCTAAAATTGACCCTAGGCTAAGATACATGAACTACATGATTCATAGACATACATCTACGGTAGAGATTAGCTTGTGAGCTACTCAGAGGGACAGTTAGCGACAAAGACAATATATACCCAGTAGAGCGCTGCGTACGATGTCGGCACGATATAAATAATAAAGTTAATAAATAAATAAATATTAAAGTAAATAAATAAATGGGAGGAAGCCAGCACTAACAATGCACCAAGTGGTCTCTCTCCACACAGGGGAAGCAGACTGATAGACAGCAGGAGGGGACTGACAGAGGTGACATGGACTTGCAGTTAGTGAACAAAAGTTCCACACAAAGCCTCTCCATATGCAGACAAATGATAAAAAAACAGCACTCAGCATCCAATGGGGGAAAGTGGCTGCAAAAATCTTCAGCTGCTAATGACTTCCACCACCATAGCACTACAAGCACAGCCTCTTCCAGCTTAGGAAGGGTTAAAGTACACTGACAGCCAGGCCCAACACACATAGAGAGAGAGAACAGATGCCATTCATTAGCTGCTTATCAACCCCATCAGCTTCAGCTCTTGTTATGGCCCATACACACGGGGCACAACTGTCGCCACAACCACGTGGCACGCGCATGTTGCGGTGACAGGTCTCCCGTGTGTATGAAGTGCACGCCACAAACCGTCGCCAGTCAGAGCTGTCGCCAGGCGATTGACGTGGCCAATTGTCGGCAACAGCTGTCGCCACAACTGTCCCTAGTCCGCCATGCGTACTGCGTGTGTATGCGGACTAGCGACAGGAGACAAAGGAGAGTGAATGGAGCATACGGCTGGGGGATGCTCCCTTCACAGACAGCTTCCGCCGCGTCTCTGCCTTTCTTGCGAGACGTGAGGATAGCTGTCGTTCCCTGGTCTCTTGTCTCCATGCAACGGGGGACAGTTGTCCCCCGTGTATATGTAGCTTTAGAGAGTTGTAAAGCAGTAAATACCAATGCAGCAATGTGAGCCTGTGAAGAGCAGAGAGAATACTGTATGCTCCCTACCTCTGGACTATGACACTTGAGCAGCTTGTCCTGGGACTCCAGTGAATGCTGGTGGGGAGGTCATATTAGATGCTCTCTAGAAAGGGTGAAGTGCTGGGGGCAGCTTGCCTTGCAGTCAGATCTCCCAGTCCCAACAGGCAGCCTCAGATTAGCAGAGAGCTGTCTCCCAGCCATGGTCCTCATTGCCTGGCTTTCAAATCTCCCGTGAAGTCTCCCTCACTGTGCGGGCCCCTTCCCTCCAGCAGCCATGTGGTCTTGTACAATGCACAGACAGCCAGGGTTTAGAGGAGGAGGGGTGGACAAGAGCAGTGTTGTTCTGCTGCTCTATTGGCTGAGGGAGGAGGAGGGGGTGTGTATCCAGGCTGAAGCACTTCCTAGCATATGGTAGGAGTGTGCAAGTGCTGCTGTGGGCTGGGACTGCTCAGCTATAAACAAAATACACAGCGGCTGGTCAGCATAATGGTAGTAGCAGTGGGGGAGGGGCGCCTTTTCCCCACACAGCGCCTCAGGCAGTTGCTTGTACTGCCTATTGGTAGAAGCGCCCCTGGCTTTCAGTATAGGTAGCTAGGTAGAGATGCCTTTAGTATAGCCTGCTAGGTATAGGTGCCTTCATTATAGGTAGCTAGGTAAAAGTGCCTTCAGTATAGGTATCTAGGTATAGGAGCCTTCAGTATAGGTAGCTAGGTATAGGTGCTTCAGTATAGCTAGCTAGGCATATATGCCTTCAGTATAGCTAGCTTGGTGTAGGTGCCTTGAGTATAGGTTGCCCCCCATCCCTCAATCACCGGCTCACCTATCCAGAAAATCCAGCATGGAGCCCAGAGCCGCAGACCTCTCTCGTACTTCTCTGTTCCCCCTATTATAGCTTTTGGTGATGACACGATTTGCAAAAGCTGGTCACTAGGGGGAACCGAGGGCTCTGCACTATGTGCTAGATAGATGAGCAGGTTGCTTTAATCTATGTGGGGGGGGCGCTTTGGGGCAAGCGCAGGAGGCACGGTGGGAAGTAGAGAAGGGCGGGGGGATCAGTGGATGTGTGGGGACACAGCATCAGGATTTGTCGTATTCGAAAAGCAGTAAATGGCGTCGGGATTCAAATCCACGAATCTCAAATCTTTTACAGGAAATATTTTTCCTCTCACTGTCCTCTTTGTTCCAGCGCTGTCACCTTATTCCAATCTGCTGCCACCGGAGGTTTTCAAAGTCTTTGGGAACCCAAGTACTCCCGCAGACAGGTGGCTCCGTACTGTGCAAGCTTGAGCGCACTTGTGTAGGCAGGGCCGGATTTCTGGGAAGGTAACAGAGGCCATGGCCTAGGGCGATAAAAATTAGCAGGGCGCAGGACTTGGAGAGATAAGAGGTCACATGTCAAAGTAAATCACCTCTCCTGCTTTGCTCTGGTCTGCCTGAATCCCAGAGATCCCTGCATCTCTCTTACTTGTGCAAAGTGTGTGTTATGGCAGTCAGCATCTGCTGTCACCTGTATGATGAGAGGGGACAAACAATCTGCTGTGAGAAGAAAAATATATGGGCTCAAGTAGCAGAACTCTTGAGTTCCGATTAGTTTTTTCATGCAGCACGCATTCACGGGCAGGAATTAGCAGCTCTTCCCCTCCCTAACTGATGTTAGTTTATTACTAGTAGGTCAGTGCTGTTAAAGACCTCAGATCTGTTGAATTTATGGCTTTTTGTTTCTCCTAGAGAATGACAACAACATTCTGTGTGCTACAGTTTAACTCTTTCATGGCTTTTTTTTGCCAGCAAAGTACTGTGTTGACCATCAGTGAAAGCAGGATGTTTTATTTATATTTACAAAACAATCAATGCATCTCCTGCTGACTGTATATATAGCTGTGTGCCTAACATCTTGTATACAGTAACAAAGTCTGAAGGCTCATTAACCAAAGGCTCACTGTTTTTCTTTTGGTTAGCCAATAAAAAGTGTTATTCTGTTACAAAACTTCCTGCTGACTGATTTTAAGATCTGTCTTACGTGCTAAATTGTCACTGTGTAAAGTACACCTGAGCTTATGCTGGGTACACACAATGCAATTTTCTGACAGCTTTACTGTCAGATCGACTATTTCCAACATGTCCGATCTGCTTTCCAATAAATTTTCTGAATGATTTTTCATAGAAGTGAACTGAAAATTGATCGAAAAATTGAAATTAGATCAGACATGATGGAAATAATCGACCTGACAGTAAATCTGTCAGAAAATTGCATCATGTGTGTAGTGTCGGATATTCTACTTACCTGTTCTCTGGTTTGGATGGGCTTCTCTGCATTGTGCTACACTGTCCCCTATTTGTGGCTCTGACGGCAGCAAGTCGCACAGAGGACAAAGAAGCAGCGCTGTCCACTGGGGCTCCTTGTTATTTTGCACTCCTGTATGCATGTGCACAGGAGCCGAGGGAGTGTTATGGGTATGTGTACTTGACAAGTGCTGTAGAGTGCTCATACATGTTCCTAGAAAAAGGTTCTTGCACCAATGGTAAGCAATAGATGTGCAGGGATCCACTCCGGAGTCAGGAGCAATCAGCAAACGTTCACCACGATCCGCACCATCAGTATAAATCTTTATTCAAAACGTTAAGACACTCAAAAAAGACACTCATCTTGTCATGTCCCAGCATGTAAAACATTGGGCTATGAACCTACACTCATCGTGTCAGTACAGTGTACAAACACTGTCAACTGCATATACTCACCGCTCAAACAGATCAGCCACCCTCAACCAATCAGCACAGAGCCGACAGCGTCCGCATCAGGACTGCCAGCACACTAGCCAATCAGCGGGACACTGTTTCCGTGCGCAATACGGAAATGAAAGAAAACCTGGGCGGACGCTGTAGGCCCGGCGCCGATTGGCTGAGGCTCTTGGTTGAAGCGGCGGACGTTACCGACCACACCTACTTAGATTCCGCCCAGGTTTGAGTATATGCAGTTGACAGTGTTTGTACACTGTACTGACACGATGAGTGTAGGTTCATAGCCCAATGTTTTACATGCTGGGACATGACAAGATGAGCAGTGGCGTAGCAATAGGGGGTGCAGAGGTAGGTAGCAACCGCATCGGGGCCCTTGGGCCAGAGGGACCCGGAAAGGGTCCACCCTCTATCACAGTATTAGCTCTCTATTGGTCCTGTGCTCATAATAAACACTTCTATAAATGCTTTGAATAGTAGTAATCATTAACAAACTGTTCCCCATCCCCTTCTTGCAACTCTGACACTGGGGTTGTCCTTGGCAGGTTTTGGTGCGCCGTATCAATTGTTATAAAAGAAGAAAAATAAGTCTGCGCTAAGGAAAAAGAAAACACAACTCAAATAACGTGGTGCGCTTTAACTATTGTACTGTCATATACACAAATTGTCCAGAAAATTGATGTTAATAAGCGCTCATAGGCTAAGATAAAGTTCAGTCTCATAAATCACCACTCCAGAAGTCTTCAAAGAAAACCGCTGTAAAGTAGATCATATATAGATCCAGGACATAAGACCACCTCCGCAGTATCCAGCCAACACGTCATATGAAAAAAGAGATACAGGACATAGCGTAATCCAGTAGTACATTAAATGCCCGTCACCTCTAAAGTGCACACTATCCCAGCACCTGGTGCAGTAACACACTCCCCCTGTGTGTCCGCACTCACCCAGTTAGCCTCCAATCGATCCGGAGGTATGGATATACAGGCAATGCGGGGATCAATGAGCCACGTTGTAGATCTAAAACTCAAAGAAGGCTCCAATAGTGTAAAACCATTTAATAAAAAAGTTTAAAATTTCAAGGATACACTCACAAGGATCCGTAGGTTATGCGCATATAGCAGATAGCTTGAAGCGGTCCCGGATAGCCGCTGCTGCGTATGCCGCCTTGCCTCCTTGCGTCTCCTCACTACTGCCGGTCACGTGATGCGTAGCTCCGCCCTACGCGTTTCGTCATAGGAATGATTCATCAGGGGCTGACGCATCACTCACATGCCGGCTACTATATCCCACACCACCTCCCTCCCCTCTTACAACAAGCCCGCCTACTTTTTTTAAAAAAGGATACTCGGCTGCAATACACGTCAGCGCTCATCGCTGGGGGTTACAAAGTGCATATACATCCTCATAAGCCTAAACCTAATTAAAAATTGTACATATACATAAAACAAATCAGTACCCATACAATAGGATATGATTGTCCCTAATAGATCCAAAGAGAGAGTGTCACTATTTTTATTAGGACACACATCTGATCCTGCCACTAGGTGGCAGCAGATCCATCATTACAGAATGTAAAAATTTAAGCAAAACACATCAGAATTAGAAAAAAGGTGCCAATCTTAACAACAATCATATCCTTTACACAGACATCAGTCATTGGCAATAAAACAGTTAATATCAAGGTCTATATTCAGACCACTTGGTGTAAATGTATCAAGGTTAAAAATCCATTTAGTCTCTTTTTTGGATATTTCCCTCACCCTGTTGCAACCTCTCCAGCTAGGTGACAGTTTTTCCACCGCACAAAACCGCATAGAAGCAGGATTGCACTGATGTTTAGCCTTAAAATGGGAAGAAACACTATGTTGATCAAAGCCTTTAATAATATTAGTGATGTGCTCACCAATTCTCTCTTTTAGTGACCTGGTGGTGCGGCCCACATATTGTAGGCCGCAATCACACCAGATCACATAAATCACATAAGTTGAGGCGCAGCACAAAAATTGTCTAATCTTAAAAGAGCGCCCATTAGAAGATGAAATGATCTCATTAATTTTTTGTCCCTTTGCTAACCTACAACACCTACATCCACGACAGGGGAAAAACCCAGAGGTCTGCCACCCTGAGGGGCATCCACCTTTTGGTGGGGCCACACAGCTTGGTGCAAGTTGGTTCTTGAGGTTAGGAGCTCGTCGGTAAATAAAATTTGGCACCGATGGCAGGACACTCCCCAGAATATGATCACTCTGGAGAATGTTCCAGTGTTTACGGAAAACTTGCTCAATCCGTCGATGTTGGGCTGAAAAATCACTGAGAAAGGAGAAAGCTTTTTGATCGTCTCTCCCCCTCCTCTCAACAGAATGAACCAAATCAGACCTGTTTCTTTCCCCTATCTCCTTCTGAACCTCATTGAGCCAATCCCTATTATATCCTTTCTCCACAAATTTAGAAACCAGACTATCAGATTGCGCATAGTAATCACTTAAATCCGAGCAATTTCTCCTAACCCGGGTGAATTGCCCCTTGGGGACCCCTTTGAGCCACTGCGGATGGTGACAACTATCCGTATCAATAAATGAGTTACGGTCCGTGGGTTTAAAGTGACATCTCGTCTTAAAACCCTCACCATCCCGGGAGATGTTTAGATCCAGGAAGTTGATACTTACCTGACTGCATTCTGCTGTAAGCTGGATATTCGATCTCAAATTATTTAAATTCTCCACAAATGCACGAAAACTTACCTCATCACCTCGCCATATAATTAGCAGGTCATCTATGTACCTTTTCCAACATAGTACATTAGGTCCACCCAGCTCAATAGCCTAGCAAATATATACATGTCACTGTGGGAGGAAGAGGCTATTGAGCTGGGTGGACCTTATGTACTATGTTGGAAAAGGTACATAGATGACCTGCTAATTATATGGCGAGGTGATGAGGTAAGTTTTCGTGCATTTGTGGAGAATTTAAATAATTTGAGATCGAATATCCAGCTTACAGCAGAATGCAGTCAGGTAAGTATCAACTTCCTGGATCTAAACATCTCCCGGGATGGTGAGGGTTTTAAGACGAGATGTCACTTTAAACCCACGGACCGTAACTCATTTATTGATACGGATAGTTGTCACCATCCGCAGTGGCTCAAAGGGGTCCCCAAGGGGCAATTCACCCGGGTTAGGAGAAATTGCTCGGATTTAAGTGATTACTATGCGCAATCTGATAGTCTGGTTTCTAAATTTGTGGAGAAAGGATATAATAGGGATTGGCTCAATGAGGTTCAGAAGGAGATAGGGGAAAGAAACAGGTCTGATTTGGTTCATTCTGTTGAGAGGAGGGGGAGAGACGATCAAAAAGCTTTCTCCTTTCTCAGTGATTTTTCAGCCCAACATCGACGGATTGAGCAAGTTTTCCGTAAACACTGGAACATTCTCCAGAGTGATCATATTCTGGGGAGTGTCCTGCCATCGGTGCCAAATTTTATTTACCGACGAGCTCCTAACCTCAAGAACCAACTTGCACCAAGCTGTGTGGCCCCACCAAAAGGTGGATGCCCCTCAGGGTGGCAGACCTCTGGGTTTTTCCCCTGTCGTGGATGTAGGTGTTGTAGGTTAGCAAAGGGACAAAAAATTAATGAGATCATTTCATCTTCTAATGGGCGCTCTTTTAAGATTAGACAATTTTTGTGCTGCGCCTCAACTTATGTGATTTATGTGATCTGGTGTGATTGCGGCCTACAATATGTGGGCCGCACCACCAGGTCACTAAAAGAGAGAATTGGTGAGCACATCACTAATATTATTAAAGGCTTTGATCAACATAGTGTTTCTTCCCATTTTAAGGCTAAACATCAGTGCAATCCTGCTTCTATGCGGTTTTGTGCGGTGGAAAAACTGTCACCTAGCTGGAGAGGTTGCAACAGGGTGAGGGAAATATCCAAAAAAGAGACTAAATGGATTTTTAACCTTGATACATTTACACCAAGTGGTCTGAATATAGACCTTGATATTAACTGTTTTATTGCCAATGACTGATGTCTGTGTAAAGGATATGATTGTTGTTAAGATTGGCACCTTTTTTCTAATTCTGATGTGTTTTGCTTAAATTTTTACATTCTGTAATGATGGATCTGCTGCCACCTAGTGGCAGGATCAGATGTGTGTCCTAATAAAAATAGTGACACTCTCTCTTTGGATCTATTAGGGACAATCATATCCTATTGTATGGGTACTGATTTGTTTTATGTATATGTACAATTTTTAATTAGGTTTAGGCTTATGAGGATGTATATGCACTTTGTAACCCCCAGCGATGAGCGCTGACGTGTATTGCAGCCGAGTATCCTTTTTTAAAAAAAGTAGGCGGGCTTGTTGTAAGAGGGGAGGGAGGTGGTGTGGGATATAGTAGCCGGCATGTGAGTGATGCGTCAGCCCCTGATGAGTCATTCCTATGACGAAACGCGTAGGGCGGAGCTACGCATCACGTGACCGGCAGTAGTGAGGAGACGCAAGGAGGCAAGGCGGCATACGCAGCAGCGGCTATCCGGGACCGCTTCAAGCTATCTGCTATATGCGCATAACCTACGGATCCTTGTGAGTGTATCCTTGAAATTTTAAACTTTTTTATTAAATGGTTTTACACTATTGGAGCCTTCTTTGAGTTTTAGATCTACAACGTGGCTCATTGATCCCCGCATTGCCTGTATATCCATACCTCCGGATCGATTGGAGGCTAACTGGGTGAGTGCGGACACACAGGGGGAGTGTGTTACTGCACCAGGTGCTGGGATAGTGTGCACTTTAGAGGTGACGGGCATTTAATGTACTACTGGATTACGCTATGTCCTGTATCTCTTTTTTCATATGACGTGTTGGCTGGATACTGCGGAGGTGGTCTTATGTCTATATATGATCTACTTTACAGCGGTTTTCTTTGAAGACTTCTGGAGTGGTGATTTATGAGACTGAACTTTATCTTAGCCTATGAGCGCTTATTAACATCAATTTTCTGTATCAATTGTTATGTATAGAGTGATTGGGGGCCCCATGTAAAACTTGCACCCGGGCCCAGAGCTCCTTAGCTACGCCACTGAAGATGAGTGTCTTGTAGGTACTGCTTATTAAAATTTGTTTCTATTCCACCGTTCCTCCGGTATGCTGCACTCTGATTGGTCTATGGTGCCTCTAGGTGATGTCCTGATTGGATACACATACTCATGCATATGCATACTGGTTAAGTGACTAGTTCTCTATGTGGTCCTCTTTTGTCTTATATAAGCATGATTTTAGGTGTAGATAGGCAGTGTGGGTCTGAGAAGATTTGAGAAAGGACTGAGTGAGTCCGAAACGCCTGTGCGTCATCGGTGCACGACCCACACTTTTAATCATGTTTTAACGTTTTGAATAAAGATTTATACTGATGGTGCGGATCGTGGTGAACGAGTGCTCATACATGAGCATCATTTCTCAAGTATGCAAGCCCAGAACACTATCGCCTGCAGTGAAATGCAGACAGGAGCGCAAAATTACATGGAGTGGACAGAGCATGCACTGCTTCTTTGTTGGACGGGGCAAAGCAGCAAAACAGAGGTGGGCCCGTTCAATCTAGTCAGAGTTGGACAGAATGGGGGGGGGGGCGGTTGGTGACAGCCGGCCTAGGGCGCTGGAAAGTACAAATCCGGCCCTGTGTGTAGGCCCAGTACGGAGCCACCTGTCTTCAGGAGCACTCGGGCTCCCAAAGACTCCTGAAACCTCCCGTGGCGGCACAGAGCAGAATTCGGTCAAATACTACTAATGCGGGTGACATCGCTGGAACGAAAGGACCGTGAGAGGAACCGGAAGGCTCTATAGGACCGAGAGCCTTCCCGCTACATGGTTAAATAATAAGTATCTGAGGGTTTTTTTTTTTCTTTTCACTTAACATTCACTTTAAGGTTTGAAATTCTGGGAAATTGTATTCTGGAACAAAATAAACTTGAAAAGGAAGCTGCACCCATGAGTACTTTCGTCTTAGCCTATGCTATTTTTGAATGGTTTTGATGTCTGGTACTGCTACAGAGAACAGAGTTTTGGAAAAGAGGAATGTAGTTTTTCTTTATCATATATTGTACATTTCTATTACACTTTTTATATTAGTCTGAATTTGTCACATATTTTTGGTTTTCATAGAGAAGCTGGTGTAAATAACAGAGCCAGTCCATGGGCTGAGAGAAATTCCTGCAAGGGGGCAAAACTGTTTGAAGAGTACCTTCACGTGGTGTACCAGACAGTCTTTAAAGCACACCTGACCTAAGGCATGCAACCTAAGGTAAGCACAGAGGATTGTTCATGCTGGATCCACATACCTTTGTGCATTGTCTGTTCTGCTCCTCATTTCCTCCCCTCGATCCCTGTAATCACTTCTATAGATTTTCATCTTGGTGTTTAGAGGGTACTGATACCTAATAACATGAAGGACACTTCTAATTTTCTTCACCTTTGGTCATCTTACAGGTTTTCTACTCTCCCCTTTTCCTAGCCTTGGGGTGTGATCTCCTCACCTTTTCGACCAGTTGCTATGCTTGTATTTATTTTTGTCTGTTTATATTGCAGAACCCAGACTTATTCTGAAACCTGCTCTGCTTACATGATGCCAGGATTCTCTCTTGAAGAAATGAACATTACTTGCTTCATGAAGTAAAATTGGTAGCGCACCCAGGCTATGCATATGCATAGGTTAGGATTTAGTTAGTGTTAGGTCCCCTCCCATATGAGGATGACTTCTTCGCAGTGGAAGGGACGAGTACTTAACAAGTTGCATGCAAGCTGTTACAGGAAACCAACATCCTCCAGTGGTAGACAGGTTATGTGTATGCTAGGTGTGTATCTTATCCCACAAGTGGGGCTTGCACTCTCTTGCAGGTAGGCACTTTTCTGTTTTTAAGTAGCGCTGTTCATTTCTTTGCAATGTTTTTTGATAGTTTGTTATATTTGCTAATAAAGCTACGATTTTAACTACTATTGGATGACCTGTCTTCGGCATTCTCCAATTATCTCCTTGGTCTTCAAAATGGTACATTGACAAATAACTCTTTAAAGTCCCACTTGGCCATATTTATTCATATAAATGTACATTGGGTTGTGGGGATAACCTATAAAAAACTTTTTTCTATATCAATATTAAATCTTGTTCCCCCTTAATAGGAGAACATTTGCACTGAAAGGGGGTTATTTATGGCTATGTTGATTCAAAACCTGGAAAAAGGAGCTGCATCCATGAGTAATTTTGGCTTAGCCTAGGATATTTTTGAATGGTTTTGATGTCTGGTACTTTTACAGAGTCAGAAAACAGAGTTTTGGAAAAAGAACAGTGTAGTTTTTCTTTATCATGTTCTGTACATTTATTTTACACTTTTTATACTCATCTGAAATAGAAAATTACATCTTTTTGGTTGTCATAGAGAAGCCAGTGTAAATCACAAAGCCAGTCCATGGACTGAGAGAAATTCCTGCAAGTGGGCAAAAACTGTTTGAAGAGTTTCTTTTAGTGGTGTACCAGACAGTCTTTAAAGCACACCTGACCTCAGGCATGCTGTCTAAGGTAAGCACAGAGGAAGGATCGTAACAATAGACTCTGCAAGGGATGCCTCTGCAGGTGGACCCAGAAGCCACAGGGGGCCCGTGGGGGGGGGGGGGGATTTTGAGAGACTCACAACTAAGGGCATGGAGAGAAAAAACATATTCTGCTCTCGCACCATTGTTATATTGACTGCATGTGTCCACCACACGGATAAGGAATCATACACACTTTTGAATTTGTACACTGCCCCTGCTCTTTAGGGTTCGTAAAAAACATCTGTCTCTCACTGCTGCAAAGTTCTGATGACTTCATGTACAACCTTACAAACAAAGGAGTCACATTTTGAAAAAAAGTTGTAGACTGTCCCTTATTCAGCAATCACTCCGAAGAGATTCCTAGATTCTTATTACACACAGGCTAATGACCTTATGGTGTCTGATTACTTTTACAACACAATGGAGTGGGTAAGATTGATGTCTGACTGTCAGTGCCTCATTGAGTGCTTGCTGTCTCATACTGAGTCCAAGATCCTGTAATTACAGTATCAATCAGTGACATTCTGAATGTTTTGCCAAAGTTAAAGTAAATATTATATCGTATGTTCAGCAAGTCATTATCGTTCCTCCATATAGCATGTGCTCTCATGTAGTAAAATAATACGGCTGTGTGTGTATGTATATACTGGAAGCAGAGCTGCAATGAGGGACTTGTTGGTTGCAAGGGGCTGAAGGAAGTAGATCTAGGAGTAGCGTAGATTGCCTGATGTTTCCTTTAAGTCTAAGTGTTTTTATCTGCATGGGGAAAACACATTGGTCCTCAGTTTTCCTGTGTAGAAAGCGAGGGAAGTGATTAAAATGATTACTAACTACCTTAAAGAGAACCTGTACTGAGTAAAATTATTTAAAATAAACACATGAGGTAACTTCAAATGAACATTACATAGTTACCTTGCCATCAGTTCCTCTCAGAAGCTCACCATTTTCTTCTGACAATGATCCCTTCCAGTTCTGACAACATTTTGTCAGAATTGAAATATATCAGTTGCTGTCAGTTATATATCAGTTGCTGTCAGTTACAGCTGAGAGGAGAACTGGTGTGTCCATGTTTCCCTATGGCTCAAGTGGGCGATGTTACAGTTTAACAGTGTGCTGACCAGGAAGCTGTTATGGGGTAATAGCCATTTTCAAAATGGAGGACGGAGAATTCCATTGATCGCAGTGGACAAACAGGATGCAGGAGAGGAAAAATAGATTGAGGAGTAGACTACACAGGAGGTAAGTATGACTTGTGTATGTTAATTTTGACTTTTAATGTTCAGTTCAGGTTTTCTTTAAAGGGCCAGCCTTAAGGTCTTCATAACCAAGATTAGACAGTAGTGGGTGCGTTGCTCACTATAAACAGAATATTTATAGGTTAACAGGTTTACCTCTGGGAAAAATACGCAACACTCAGCTGATGAATTTTATAAAATTATATTGTTGTGAAAAATAGATAAAGCATATATATACAGGAATTTACATCTCTCCAGTTATTGTCCATCATCCAAAAATACATTTTCAAAGTTCCTTTAGTGAAACAAGTCCATTTCAATATAGCAAATATTCTGCTGTAGCTTTTATCCTTCATCGATAATTGTTGTCTCGAGATTGTACAGTGTATGGTACACACAATATAGTTTTATCCTTAAAAAATGATATATGACGTTCTATTCTTATATAAAGAACTTAAAGTAGATATCTCTTAATCAATCAAATCTTGGTAATTGTCCTTAACCTCCTTGGCGGTAATCCCGAGCTGAGCTCGGGGTATGCCGCCGGAGGTCGCCGCTCAGGCCCTGCTGGGCCGATTTCGTTTCTGAAAAAAGCAGCACACGCAGCTGGCACTTTGCCAGCCGCGTGTGCTGCCCGATCGCCGATCCGCCGCGTGCAGCGGCGAAAGAGGGTCCCCCCAGCTGCCCGAGCCCAGCGCAGCCGGAACAAACAGTTCCGGCCGGCGCTAGGGGCTGGATCGGGCGGCTCTGACGTCAGTACGTCGACTGACGTCCACGACGTCACTCCGCTCGTCGCCATGGCGACGAGGAAAGCGAAACAAGATAGGCCGCTCATTGCGGCCTATCTTGTTACTTTCGATTGCCGGAGGCGATCGAAAGTACAAGTACACATCAGGAGCGCCCTCTAGTGGGCTTTCATGCAGCCAACTTTCAGTTGGCTGCATGAAATATTTTTTTTTTTATTAAAAAAAAACCACATTGCAGCCTCCCTGGCAAAATAAATAAACCGCCAGGGAGGTTAAAGAGAGTCTGAAGCGAGAATAAATCTCGCTTCAGACCTCATAAATAGCAGGGGCATGTGTGCCCCTGCTAAAATGCCGCTATCCCGCGGCTTAACGGGGGTCCCTTCACCCCTAAATCCCCTCCGTACAGCGGGGGAGCACTTCCACATTGGGGCAGGGCTAACCGCCGCAGCCCTGCCCCACGCGCGTCTGTCAGCGCGTATCTCCGCCTCTCCCCCGCCCCTCTCAGTCTTCCTTCACTGAGAGGGGCGGGGGAGAGGCGGCGATGCGCCGTTGATAGACGCGACTGTAGGCAGGGCTGCAGCCGTTAGCCCTGCCTCCAGGAAGAAATAAATCACGACCAAGTCTACGACCAACTATTGCGGGGGTGGGTTTGGGGGTGAAGGGACCCCCGTTTAGCGGCGCGATAACGGCGGTTTAGCCCCTCTATGAGCTCTGAAGCGAGATTTATTCTCGCTTCAGAGTCTCTTTAAGCTTGCATTTGCATTTAAATAGTAATGGTTACTGATTGTATATGAAGTATAGCATAAAAAAGTTATCTAAAACTTAAAAAACTGCTGAAGTGTGAAAATGACAAGTCTTTAACGTCTATATAGACTAATTGTCAATGAATTCACCAAGAATAATCCATATTACCTCTCCCGTGTTCTTTTAGAATCACGTCAATGAGAAGGCAGGCTTCGGCCTAAGATGTTTCAGTCAGCAAGGATATCAGGCAATTAATAAATATACAGGGTGAAAACTCTCTTTTATAGAGACTTTCTCTCCCGAAATAATATATGGGGACTTCCAAACTATTTTTAAATTAGTACATTATGACTTAATTGATGTTCTTATAACATTTCTAAAAATACATGTACATGACTTCACTTTTATTTTTAGATGGGGATCTCTAGATGCCCCCTGTGGTTATAAGTGGTAATGGCCGGCACAAGGCTTATGGCCTAATAAAAAATAACTGTTTTAATACAATCTGAAATAAAGTGTATATTATTGATCAGCTTATTAGATATGTGTGAACACTATGTGATTAACATTTAGCGTATAAAGCAGGCTTTAGTTTCAGCAGGGTATATCTTGACCTTAATGGTTAAAACTAACACAAAAAATACTGTATAACAGGTGAACATTTCTTCAATACTATCTCATTTTTAACCTTGTAGGAATAGACCGCTCACTTACAAAAATATTACTGACAATTACAATAATCTAATTCTGATTTTGATCATACTCACAAATCTTGAAATTCACTGAAATAATTAGCAAACCATTTAAAGATTTGTAAACGATCTGGGCAAGGAGGAGATCATTTCACTGCATTAATATGAGAATCTGACAGGGGGGCCCATCCAAAGTTTCTCGGGGGGGCCCCATCCTAAGTTTTGCAGGGGGGGCCAGTGATGTCTAGTTATGCCCCTGCACAGAGGTATGTTCATGTTCGATTCACATACCTCTGGGCGTTGTCCGTTCCTCTCCTCATTTCCTTCCCTTGATCCCTGTAATTACTCCTGACATAGTTAGTTGGGTTGAAAAAAGACATACGTCCATCAATTTCAACTACAAAACTTGGTAATTATGTCTTTCATCTTAAAGTGGACCTAAACTCTTGCACAGGACAGAAGGAAAACATAGGGAAATGCACCTTGTATGTATTTAGAGAGTTTAGCATGTTTAATTTCCCCTCATTTGTGTCAAATCACAATCTGTAATTTGTTCACTCCCCTGTGTCACATGACTTCCATGGAAAAGATGGCAGATAAGCCCATTCGAATGCACAGGAGGTTAACAATATGTCTGCTTCCATGAATCAGGAAGTAGAAACTGTGCAGATTTATAGCAGGATTTGTATCAGCTATAACAGGTAAATGGTTTTTGTTTAAAGGTTATTATGCTGTTGCATATCTTTTAGAGGAGAGAGGACTTATGAGTTCAGGTCCGCTTTAAGTCAAATTTTCTGATAGGAAGAGGCAGGCTTGCCACAATGTTCCTTCCTTCCTTCCTCTTCCTTGCCCCATCCACTCCCCTTAGCAGGTGGGGGAAAGTGGAAGGAATGGAAAAGTGACAGTGGGGAAAACCGCAGCAACACTGCCTCTTCCTGTCTTAAAATTTGAATTTAGTCAGAAGTAAATTCTTGCAAATTCTCCTCCCGGAGCATTCTGGGAGGCCAGGCATTTACAATGGGAAACACTGGTTAAATAATTTATAAATTAATACTATACTTAGTTTTCATTACAGTTCCTCTTTAAAGGAGCAAGGTAAGCCATACGATGGCAGGAAAAAAAAACACATATATAAGTAGATATAAGTAGATAACTACTTGTTCTACTTACATAACAGATGTATTGTACTCAATATAGGAATACTGCGCCACAGTCCACAAAGCCCTGTATATATCAAGTTTTCACCAGTTGCTGGGGTTGCTGCAGGAAGTCCAGTATACAGTGATTTAGTTCAAAATTACTGCTGCGCTCTCCAGAACCTGAAACACACATTATGGGCTTGATTCACAAAAGAGTGCTAACTGTTAGCATGGCCGTTTTCGTGCGAATTTTCGCATTGCGCACGATCGCGAATTTTCACGCTAAACGATAACGTTTTTGCGCGCAAACGTGAATTTTAGCGCTAAAACGATATCGATTTCGTGGTAAAATTCGCGTTTGCGCGCGAAACCGTTATCGTTTCGCGAGCGCGCGCAATGCGAAAATTTGCGCGAAAACGGCCGTGCTAACAGTTAGCACTCTTTTGTGAATCAAGCCCATAGACTCCACATAGGGTAATACCGTTCAGTCTTTTTACTTATACAATTTCACCTTCTGAGTGCCCTTGTGCCTCGTGCATCCCCAAGTGTCACTCTCCTATGTGTGCCCTCGTCCCCTCTCTCTAGATGCTCACCACAGATGAGCCACCTCTGCTCTCAGGTGGATCTTGAGCAGAGCTCATGAACAGCTCACTTGGATTCTCGATTCTTACGAGATGCCAGCGAAGGTGGGGATGCACGAGGCACAAAGGCACTCAGGAGGTGGAATTGTATAAGTAAATAGACTGAATGTTATTACCCAATTTGGAGTCTATATGTGTGTTTTAGGTTCTGGAGAGCAGAGCAGTAATTTTGAACTAAATCAGATGTATTCTACTGTCCACATTTTGATTTCAGTACATTTTATACAGTAAATAAAGAGAATTCTGTTCCTGGCATTTGCCATCTTGATTCCTTCTGGCTGAAGCTAATCCTGATATAATTTCCTCTCTTACATTTTTCCTCCTAGACTCTGCACTGTCATAGCTAGCTTGCTTTATAAACATGTGAGCTCAGCAAGATCAGATTTCAGTAGCTTCACACTAAACTGTCCTCAGCCAATCAGTGAAGAGCAGGAATGTGGGAGGGGAGATAACAAGCCTCCTTCTTATCAGCAATGTACCAGATAGGGCCAGTCTGACTGAGATAAGATTTATTGCAGCAGAAACATTTGTGATTAGATGGGAGTGCTTGCAATGCAGGGTCAGGTTGCAGGCTGCATAATGAACACAGTGCAGTGGGGTAAATGGGAATTTTGTGGCTTAAAATCCCTCTTTAAAGCCTGATTTACTAAGGTATGTCCAGCGACCTCCAAATATGTCCAATGAGGATAGCATTGATTCAGCAAACCTGGATACAATTCTACTACTAATTGGTTGTTTTTTTTTGTCCAAGTTCACTTTGGTCATATCAGATCATTGCTGCAGAAACATTGAATTAGTGATTGTGTAATTGGATTCGCACATAGAATCCACAGCAAAAAACGTTTCCTTTTTTTTAGCATTTGTGTGTGTTTAATGCAATCCACAATAGGCAGAGTTTATAATAAGGATGTTCTCACTGTGGTCACCTGAATGAGAGTGCATAAGTACTAATATATTCTGCTCAGTTAATTATTGAGACTACTGTGACCTTTATTTATGCATTTGCCTTGCAGTCTTCCGTGTTTTTAAGGTCAATGAACTTATTATTGAATCGAGATATCTTTATAATGTCCAGTAGGAGCTGTATTATCCAATATGTACTGTACATTGCAGTTCACGTTGTATCTATACTATTGTAGTCAGACAGGTTTCTACTCAAAAGATAACTCGGAACTGTTGGAAGAATAGTGCTCCTTTTTATAGGTCAGGTGTACCGACAGACTTTCTCGTTTTGCATGAGATTTACCTGAACTACTTCTTTACTGTTATATTGTAGAACATGCAGCAGTGGCCTTCGCTATAATTTGTTTTTGAAGATTTCGACAATGCATTGAATAGAAGGCTGCCTTTATTTATTAAGCGCTAATATATTATGCAGTGCTGTACTAGAGATACAGGACGCAAGAAAATGTCGAACAATGTAAAACAGGGGCATTACAGCATTAAAGAATAGCAGAGCCGAAGGGCTCTAGTAAAAATGGAATGTGCAGTGGGTAGAGGGTTAAAAGCAAATACTTACCACACCTCAAATTCCCCTCCATCACTCACCGTTCTCCTACAATCAGTGCCGTTTGGCGACTCCAAACCCGGACAAACTGCGCCACGCATGCTCAGTATGTCCGTTCTACTCCCCTGTGGTCGTGGAGTGATGTCTCAGGACAGAAGTGCTCTCACTCCTGCGTCCTGGCGTGCACGCTGATTGGACACGCGGGGGGAGAGAGTGCGCTCCTGTCCAGTGACATCACTCTGCATGGCCACAGGGTAGCAAAACAGACATGCTGCGCATGTGTGGCGATTGTAGGAGAATTGTAGGAGGGGACTGGGAGGCACGGTAAGTATTTGCTTTTAATCTTCTACCCACTGCACATTCTGTTTTAACCATTCGGCTCTGGTATCCTTTAAGTAATGGTACACAATGGTACACAAAATAGTTAAACAATAAACAATGGTGCATCAAGGACTTTGTCAGCAGACTTGGTTTAGCCTGTGACAAAGCGAGGAGACCTGTGAAATTGCTGTCAGGCTCTCTATATACCTCTTTTGTGTGTCATTTTTGTATATGGAGGATGAAATAAACAGGTGAAACTTTTACCGGTGTCCGGATTTTTGCTTCTACTGATTTGGATTATGGATTAACCTCCTTAGCGGTATGCCCGACACTATGTCGGGCATACCGCTTCCTGCCCCCAGGAGTCCCCCATGCAGTAAAAATGAGATCCAATGGATGAAAACCCTATAGCTAGCACTAGGCTAGCTAGTACAAGTACCTGGCAACCCCGATCCCCGCCGATCCCCCCGTTTATACATTACCCTTCCTGGATCCAGCGATTGTGCAGCCTCCCTGCACAGCTTCGGTCTCTCTATGGGGAGGATCTGGTTTGCGCATGATGTCGGCGACGTCATGTGCGATCCTCCCCATAGTGAAGACCGGAGCTGTCTGAGGAGGCTGCGCCCATCGCTGGATCCAAGCTGGGTAATGTATAAACGGGGGATCGGTGGGGATCGGGGGGTGTCAGGTACTTGTACTTGCTAGCCTAGTGCTAGCTGTAGGGTTTTCAGTCGCAGGATCTCTGGGGGGGGGGGGGGCACAAAATGGCAATACCTCCTGAGCGGCGTAACGCTCAGGAGGTTAAAGGACAACTATCAAAGTTAACAAAAATTCTAAACGCCACATATATTTCCAGTAATTACTAGCAAACAGCAATTTAAATGCTGTTTTTCATCTTTTCATTTTTTATGTGAAGAAAAAATTACATTTACAGAGAATAGTTTTCACTGTGGGCATTACTATGGAGGACTGTGTCCAGAACATCCAGCATACAAAAACAATCTTCACTGGATATAATATTGTGACTGGAATCTTTTCAGCATGATAGAAAGCAGAAATATAGCTTCAAATATGTGTAAATAACTCATCAGCTGCAGCTCTGTGTGTTCCTGTCTCTCTCTCTCCATGCCTCGCAGCCTAAAGTAAGCAGAGTTTACAGCCAGGAACAGCTCATTCTGAATAGGTGGGAGTAGGCATCCAAGATCAGGAAAAAGTACAATACGTGTATTTTAGATTTTCAAAATGTTCATGATTCTTTGTGGTTCTTTAATCTTTTCTTGGTACCTGAAAAAGAATCTGAAACAAATTCAACATAAAGATGTATACTTACCTGGGGCTTCCTCCAGTCTCTTATAGGCCATGGGCTCCTTTGGTGTCCGTCAGCTCATCTCTGTTCTCCAGCTGTCTGCCCTGGTAAAGTCCCTGACTGAGTCTGCGCAGTTACAAGCTTTAACTAACTCCACAGACTCAGAATGCTCCTGGCTACGAGCGTAGTCCCCAACTACCTGGGCTGACAGCTAGAGAACAGAGGAGAGTGGGTGGACACCAAGGGAGCCAATAGCCTACAAGAGGCTTTAGGAAACCCCAGGTAAGTATATATTCTTGTGTTGTCATCATCTCAGGTTCTTTTTGAATCAAAGTAGAAAGATTTCACAACAGCCATAATTTGATTTCTGAAGCTTGGTTCCCCATGAATAAGTACACCCAAGCTGTGCACATGTTCAGAGCTCTTTGGATTTGAGCTCCCTGCCATCAGTGGTGCTCACTGAGAGTGGAGGGGTTTTGCTGCCAGGTACTAACCTCTGATGACAAAAACTTAAGTTTTGTCAGCATTTAGTTGAGCCAACTGTCATTCATCCACACATGTGGCTCAGCTAAAAAAAACAACATTTGTTGTTTCAGTAGGGTCTGTTATGCCAGGCTTGAAGAATATAAAAGCTGGGTATTAACAGCAAAGTAGTGATATGTCAGGCCATGCTTTTGCCCTTAAGTGGCCTCAATACCTGAGACCAAAGAGGGGATGGGTAATTACCCAAACACCTGATCTATGGTTGCTCATACTAACCGCTTGGGTAAGTAGATCTTACCGATTTTCTGGTGACTTTAACCACTTCCTTACCCTGATTGTTTTCACAGTTCAGTTCAGCTCTGATTACTTTGGCAATAACTTTATCAATAATTATCAAAACTAAATGATCTATAAATTGTTTGTGTTTTTGATTTCAGGACAAATCAGGCTTTTTGTGGCTGATATTTGTTTTTAGTTATTACCTTATTTCCTATGCATTTAAATGGAAAATAAGGAAAAAAGTGAAAAAATTCACAATTTATCCACTTTCATACATTATAGCTTTGTTGTAAACAGTTGTATTATATATTGAACCTACACATTTTATTTGTCTATCTCTCATGTTTATTTAAACAGTTTATTTGTTCTCATAATGTATTAGTAACACATTGTACACCCTAGTCAATTGTTACATCTGTCTTCTCCTGGAATGTTTATTTTACACTTGTTTACTCATTAGACCTGCCATTGAATTCCCTGCAGGAAAGCGTGAAGTTTGCTATCGTTCCTTTTCAATTCTATAGCATTTTTATCAGTTCAGAAATAAATAAACAGTGTTATCTAGGATTTTGTACAGAGGGGAGTGCAGTGACTTATTTTTAAGTCATGGGTCAGGAAGTGGTTAACCCAGACTTCAACCCTGTGCTCTCACCATCTTTGAGATACAGCCACTAGAGTACTTCTGTACCGTGCTATGATATAATAGTCAACTAAAAAGGGGAAACAGAAATAAATATTTAGCTGCACATAGCATTTGTGTAAAGGTAGGGCTTTTGATCATGATGATCGCTCCCTTTAGAGAAATGAGAAACCTTCCTGCATGCAAGGTACAATTAACTATTTTCTGAAGTGTTGGATAAAACAGGAAAGGGCATTTCAGTAGGTACTGCATTGGGGTGTGGTCCAGGTGACAAGTAATAATGCAGAGGCTTTGAAGGATGTTTCAGATATCCCTATGCTCATTGTCTTTCAAATCATACCATGTTTGGTTGTTTTTGCATCCATTTTTGGCTCTGCATTGAGTTTAGTTGCTGTAGAATAAATTAAATAGTGGATGGAGGAGAATGTGTCTGCGAAGAAGAGGGACATTTCTCACATAGGGCCATATGCAATTCGAGGAGATAAGAAGCTGAAAACATGCGAGCTTCTTATCTCCTCACATCGCTCAGGATTTACCGGCAAATTCAATTGCCAGTTTCACCTGAGCGATGTCCTTGCGTAAAGGAGCATAACTCAGGCGAATAGTAGGTATTCACCGAGCGATGCTCCTGTGTGGCCAGCGATGTGGAGCGAGGCATTTGTGCCGTGGAGCTGTCCTTCAGCACCACAACACTGCTGCCTCGCTCCCGGGAAGATGCGCGTGCATCGTCGCAAGAGCCAGCGCAATGTTGCACGGCTCATACCCGCCGCCCGTCGCCTTCTGCCGCTCGTCGCTACCGTGGGACCTTCAGAAGATACATACCTCCATCGTTCCCGTCTCGCCGCATGTCCCACGCCGCTCCTCCGCTCATCTCTGTGACTGTGAGTATTCTTGGAGCCAGCAAAGCATCTTTGAGTCTCCCGCCGGGGCTCCCCATTCCTCCAGTAGGTGGCCCAATGAGAATCATCCTGATTCTAATTGGACCAATGAGAATCAGGATGATTCTCATTGGGCCACCTAGTGGACGAATGGGGAGCCCCGGCGGGATACTCAAAGATGCTTTGCCGGCTCCAAGAATACTCACAGTCACAGAGATGAGCGGAGGAGCGGCGTGGGACATGCGGCGAGACGGGAACGATGTAGGTATGTTTTTTTGTTACATTTTAAATAGGTAAGGAGTCAAAGCTGACTCCTTTACCTATTTAAATCACTGGCATCTGGGGTTTCCTTCGTAAAGGAGGCTCCCAGATTCCAAAAACAGCCCGCTGACAGCAGCGATAGGTCTTTGCGCCTGCTCAGAGCAGGTGAAAAGATAGCACCTATGTTTGCCGGGAAGCATCGCTTCCCGGGGGGTGCAAAATGAAATTGCATAGGGGGAAAGGAACTTGCTGGGTGATTATATCGCCCAAGCGAGTTCTTTTCCGCCCTGGGGGGTGTTAAATGCAATTGCATTAGGCGACTTTGCTGACGCCTAATTTAAGAACTCACCAGCACTTAGCACTGGCGAGTTTGTTAATTGCATAGGGCCTATAGATCTTTTGGAGATGGAATTCTGGGTTTTGCCAAAATGTGTTGCAGAGATTGTGAACTGTGCGGTACAATTTGACTGATTTCTTGGCTGCTTTTCTTAATGATTACTGCTTTCAGGTAAAGGATCAGTGAATGCTTGTCTTTTGCAGTCTGAGAATTGCACAGAGAGAAATAGTGGGCTAGTTATACCTTTGGATATTAAAGTCCTGCATGAAATATAAGATCCTGTCTTTTCTTAACCACTTAAGGACCAGCGGTCTCTGGGCACTTAAGGACCAGAGACCGCTGGTCCAATCCCGACAGAATCCAGACGAATCGCAGCACATACCCGTCGCAACCGCCGTCATCGCTGCTCGCCGGGACCCCCAGGACATAGACTCTGCCTGTCTCTATGACACTCTAGGGTACCTAAGATGTAAAGAAAAGAAAAATCTACACATACCTGGGGCTTCCTCCAGCCCCATTCAAACTCGTTGGTCCCTCGCCGTCCTCCCAGGCTGCCTGGATCCTCTGCTAGGTGGCTTGGCAATTAAGCCAGTTGGCACAGGTGCAGTATGGCCGCTTGGGCTCCCCGTCGCACTCCCGGTGCATGCGCAGTTTCCCCCCCAACTGGCTGAATTACCGGGCCTAGTGGAGGATCCAGTACACAAGAGGTAGAATCACACACCACTGGGGAGGTGCTGGACCCAAATGATAGTCCACACGAAATTCTAGAAGGTCCACACACTCATATGTACCAAGTCTTATTTATACAAAAACGTGACACAACCATTTCAGAAAAACAACGAATAGTTTCAGGGTCCCAAGGGGTCCCCTTTGTCAAGGCTGTAGTACAGAATGGTACCATTCTATACTACAGCCTTGACAAAGGGGACCCCCTTGGGGCCTCGAAACGATTCATTGGTTTTCTGGAATGGTTGTGTCACGTTTTTGAATGAATAAGACTTGGTACATATGAGTGTGCGGACCTTCTGGAATTTCTAGTGGAGGATCCAGGTGGCATGGAAGGATGGTGAGGAACAGATGAGTCTGAATGGGGCTGGAGGAACCCCCAGGTATGTATAGATTTTCCCTTCAGGTTTACACTAAAATACAGCATTGTATTTTATGTCTATTTTGTATTTTGTCTCTTTTCTTCATCTCTGTTCTTCTTGTCTGCAGAATGCAGCACACAATCGGCTGCATTTGTAAATTAAGCTTCCTGTCTTCAGTATAGCGATTCCTCAGCCTGTGCCGATCATACTTCTATCTAATTACAGACATACCCATTTTAGTGGCCTGTAATTCTCACTCACATAAAACATTTATAGCAGAAGATGTAAAATCTTACAGGTTCTCCTGCTTGCACATATCTAATTGAAACAACACATTTTACTTATCATTAGCATTGACATTGCAGAATCTCTGCTAAATACCACAGCGGGCCTCAAAGAGGAACTTTAACCCAGGATTGAACTTCATCCCAATCAGTAGCCAATACCCCCTTCCTAACAAGAAATCTTTACCTTTTCTTAAATAAATGATCAGGGTTTTCTGTGTGGCTGATATTAAAGCGAAACCCCTCCCACAGTGTGATGTCAGGGCCATGGCCTGTACAGTTTCCTGCCTGTGAACCGTGTTGCATTGTGGGAGATAGCAGCTGTTGCTAACTGCCAAGCAAGCAGTACCTCTCTCTGTGCATATATCACTGTGAATCAAACAACACTAACGAATTACAGGGAGATTACCAATGATTTCTTGATCTAGCATCTATTTTTAAACATTTTACTTTGCAATGTCTTGATTTTGGTTCCCCGTTACTACTATCTTTCTGTAAGGTTCATCTTTAAAGACTACACCACAACAGAGCTGCCATCACAAATTGTTGGGTCCATTAAGTAAACTCTCTAAACTCCATTACAGTTAAGTAGGGATTGGCGAGGTCCCAGTTTGTACTTTGGTAGGCCGCAGAGTAGAATGTTGCAGTGGTCAAGATAGAAAATGATTTGGCCTTGTACACACATTTTAGTAGGCTCTTGTGTGAGGAGGAACACATTTGGAAAATATTTTGAGATGAAAATAGCAGAGGGTAGTCATATGGCTTATATGAGTTATGACTCCATTTGAGAGAATGGGATGACGTGGGTACAGAAATAGCAGGTAGACAGTTAGGTACTCAAGATAATAATGTAGAGAGGTCAGAAGCTGAGAGACAGTTTCCACTACATGGACTTTGTTTAATTTGTTGAGAAGGACCAATATAAAAGATTGCTTTTCCTTTTATGTTTAATGAATTTTTGGATGGGGCAACATAGTTTTTCTTTCTGCATACATTGCAGTAATGAAGATCAGCTGATGCAGTTCCTCGCAAAGGCAGATCCAGAGGCTGCTGGGACAATCCTCCTGCACTCTTACATTGGGCTCACCAGTGACCCTGGCCACTGCTTTCTTGCCTAGCAATGTGTGGGCATAGTGTGTGACATGTTTAGCACTTTTGCTCCTATTGGCTACTGGCTAGCTGCAGAAGGTGGAAGTATCTGTGAATTGAGTGGGCAGCTGCACTTAAATGCCCAGCTTTAGGGTGTGTGTGTGTGTGTAAAAATCCCCCCACCACAGACTCAGGCACACACTGTTTAATGTGGTAGCCAGAGGTGCTGTATTCGGTAGGCAAAGTTAGTTAACCCCTGTATGGGTGGCCAGAGGTACCCCTAGTAGTTGCTAGCTAGAGAGTCCCTTAGTGTAAGGTGGCCAGAGGTGCCCCCGAGCACTAAATAGCCCCCAGCTTAGGTATCTAGAGTTAAACACCTGTATAGGTAGTCAGAGGTGCCCCACATAGTTGCTAGCTAGAGGGATCCCTAGTATTATATAACCAGAAGTAGCCCCTCAGTATCAGTAGCCAGAGGTACGCCAAGTTGTTGGTAGACAGGTAGGGGTCCCCCATACTAGGTATCCAGAGGTATCCCTCCAAGATAGGTGGTAAGATGTGACCTCCAGTGTAGATAACCCGTGGTGCCCCCTAAAATATGGCACCCCCTAGTAAAGGTGGCCAGAGGTAGCTCCTCATCCTAGGTAGCCAGAAGTAGCCTCCTAGTAGGTGGTAGCTTCCCCCCCCCCCGAAACTAGGTAGCCTTCAGTATACTTAGCCCCCAATATAGGTATCCAGAAGAAGTCCCACAGTAGTTGGTAGCCTGATAGGCCATAATTATTAAGTATTCAGAGGTAGCTCGCCAGTATAGGTAGCCAGATGTGACCCCAGTATAGGAAGCCAGATGAGCCCCCGGTATTGGGTAGTTAGAGATATTCCCCCAGTACGAGTAGCCCCCCATTATGCAGAGTTGTAAGTGTAGTGGAGGGTTGAGGAGACTTACCTCTCTATGATCCAGCGATGCATGCATGCAATTGTTCTCTTAGTCTCCATGGCTCCAGTGCCACCTGTTATCACATGGCTTGCTGCCAGTCCCAGGCAACACATGCGTGTGTCGCTGGGTCCTAGAGAGGTTAGTAACTTTATCCTTCCACTCCCCTCACCACTCTGCATGGGCTCGCTTCTCCACCCTCTGATGCTTCACTCTGGGAAGTAGGGAGGGAAGCTGACACAGTCCACCCCTCCAAAAGAAGAATAGTGTGCCACCCTCCGCAGCTGCTCAGGGTAAAGGCCGGTTCTGGGGGCAAGTACAGCACTACTGACTGTGCCCCTCTGATGGAGGGCCTGTACCACAATAGGCACATTATGGGATCTTTCAGAATGTAATTGTTCAACAGGAATCACTATGCTGGCCACATATTATAGGTAGGCGATAACCTTCTTACAAATATTTGTTTTGGGCTTCCATTATAAGTACTCAAAAGCACTAATGTAATAATCATTCCAACATAGAGAAGCAGAATGCATTCCAATTATGTCAAAGAAAATCAGTATAAGACAATAGTTTGTGTAAATGTCTGCCTAATGGCTGAAAAAAATCACTTAAGTGCTTTCAAGTGATGTAGAAGTTTGCAGGGTTTGTTGCTGAACATATTTCAAAGGAAGATCATACATAATACATTTCTTCTCACGGCCCATCAAAATATGCATCCAGTGAAGGGATATTATTATAAATCCTACACCATTTGCTCACCCAACCATCTCACAACTCACTGCTGAGTCTGTCCTGATAAAACCTCAAAACATAAACGTTTACAAAGGCTGACAAAAAGGAGTAAAATGTTAGGAAATTGCATATAGATGTGTTTCAGCCTATACATTTCATCCAAGCACCATAGTTCAGGCTGCCTGGTATAGTGTATCATGCTAGGAATATGGTCTGGATAAATGTGTTTATAACGTACTGCAATTTTTATTTACAGTGGCTTGCAAAAGTATTCGGCCCCCTTGAAGTTTTCCACATTTTGTCACATTACTGCCACAAACATGAATCAATTTTATTGGAATTCCACGTGACAGACCAATACAAAGTGCTGTACACGTGAGAAGTGGAACGAAAATCATACATGATTCCAAACATTATTTACAAATCAATAACTGCAAGGTGGGGTGTGCGTAATTTTTCAGCCCCCTGAGTCAATACTTTGTAGAACCACCTTTTACTGCAATTACAGCTGCCAGTCTTTTAGGGTATGTCTCTACCAGCTTTGCACATCTAGAGACTGAAAGCCTTGCCCATTCTTCTTTGCTAAACAGCTCCAGCTAAGTCAGATTAGATGGACAGCATTTGTGAACAACAGTTTTCAGATCTTGCCACAGATTCTCGATTGGATTTAGATCTGGACTTTAACTGGGCCATTTTAACACATATGTTTGATATGTTTTGTTTTAAACCATTCCATTGTTGCCCTGGCTTTATGTTTAGGGTCGTTGACCTGCTGGAAGGTGAACCTCTGTCCCAGTCTCAAGTCTTTTGCAGACTCCAAGCGGTTTTCTTCCAAGATTGTCCTGTATTTGGCTCCATCCATCTTCCCATCAACTCTGACCAGTTTCCCTGTCCCTGCTGAAGAGATGCACCCCCAGAGCATAATGCTGCCACCACCATATTTGACAGTGGGGATGGTGTGTTCAGAGTGATGTGCAGTGTTAGTTTTCTGCCACACATAGCGTTTTGCATTTTGGCCAAAAAGTTAAATTTTGGTCTCATCTGACCAGAGCACCTTCTTCCACATGTTTACTATGTCCCCCACATGGCTTGTGGCAAACTGCAAATGGGACTTCTTATGCTTTACTGTTAACAATGGCTTTCTTCTTGCCACTCTTCCATAAAGGCCAACCTTGTGCAGTGCACGACTAATAGTTGTCCTATGGACAGATTCCCCCACCTGAGCTGTAGATCTCTGCAGCTCGTCCAGAGTCACCATGGGCTACTTGACTGCATTTCTGATCAGCAATCTCCTTGTTCGGCCTGTGAGTTTAGGTGGACGGCCTTGTCTTGGTAGGTTTACAGTTGTGCCATACTCCTTCCATTTCTCAATGATCGCTTGAACAGTGCTCTGTGGGAGGTTCAAGGCTTTGGAAATCTTTTTGTAACCTAAGCCTGCTTTAAATTTCACAATAACTTTATCCCTGACCTGTCTGGTGTGTTCTTTGGACTTCACGGTGTTGTTGCTCCCAATATTCTCTTAGACAACCTCTGAGGCCGTCACAGAGCAGCTGTATTTGTACTGACATTAGATTACACACAGGTGCACTCTATTTAGTCATTAGCACTCATCAGGCAATGTCTATGGGCAACTGACTGCACTCAGACCAAAGGGTGCTGAATAATTACGCACACCCCACTTTGCAGTTATTGATTTGTAAAAAATGTTTGGAATCGTGTATGATTTTCGTTCCACTTCTCATGTGTAAACCTGTAACATCCCCTGCAATGGCGGCTGCAGGTACGCAGGAGGTCTCTGCAGCCGCCTTTGTTCTCGGTTCTAAGGCCTCACCCGTTCCGCTGGCGTCTAGCACGCCAGGGACGAGACTGTCAGTTGTTCAGAGGGTCGCTGTCTCGCGCAGGCGCGCGCGGATACAGGACCTTTATGCTGAGGGAAGGCACATCAGCTGACCTGCCGGTCGGCTGACGTCAGGAGAGACTCACAGCGCCCGGATTGGCTGATTGGCAGGGGCGTGGCTGTGGGCTCTCCTCGCTGCTTCATAAGCCTTCTCCGCTCACTTGCAAACTGTCTGCTGTTGCGAATACGTCAGTGTTAGCGCTCAGACCTTAGACTAGATCCGGTGTGTTTTGATCTGGGAGGAAACCAGGGATTTCACACAAGACTAGGATTATTGCCTTATTGGATTATTGATATTCTGTGTACGACTCTATCTTATCTCTGACTCTGATTCTGCTCAACGTTTCTGTACTTCTGCTCATCTGATCCAGTTGCTGAACCTCTGCCTGTACCTTTACTATTCTCTTGCCTTTTGATTTTGTACTGCACCTGCCTCTCTGTTGCTGAACCTTGCCTGTCTGACCCTTCTACTCTCCAGTGAGCCCTTGTCACTGGAGAGGTGCTCTGATAGTGCCCACCAGCTCCTCTAGTGAGGTCTACCTATAATATCTTATTACTGTTACTTATAGCCCTCACCAACACCTCTGGTGTGGGCTTTTTTCTACTCAGCCTCCATTGTGGCTAGAACCCTCCAGCTCCTCTGATGGGGTCTAGCATAGGTAGTTGCAGATAATACCCACCAGCTCCTCTGGTGAGGTTTAGTCAAACTATCTGCCAATTCTCTGGTAGCTCTCTCCAGCTCCTCTGGTGAGATCTACTCTCTACTGTTACACCAAACACCATTGTCACTACAGCTCTGCCTTTTACACCTGCATTATTGGTGATACTGCATATCACCACATAATCAGGTATTGAGTCTGTATTGTTGGTGATTCTGCAGATCACACAATAATCAGACGTCTGTGTTGCTACACCAATATGTTATAAAATCGTTACAGAACAGCAGACCAACAGAATGTCTATGGATACACTGGCCAGTCATGTTGAATTGTTGATTACGGCTGTTAACCAACTCTCTCTCACGGTTAACACCCAGCAGACTCAGATTTGCCAACTATCTGAGGTTATGCAAAACATTCAAACACCTACTGCTCCAGTGTCATCCCCTCTGGTTCTGGAGCCCAGCTTGCCTCTCCCTGAGAAATTTTCTGGGCATAGGGCCGACTTTCGGAATTTTAAAGATCGGTGCCTTTCATATTTTGAGCTATGTCCTACGGCATTAGGATCTGAAAGGCAGAGGTTCATTTAAATAAAGACTTTATTAGCAGCGGATTCACAATCATGGGCATACAGTCTGCCCGATAACCATGAGGCCCTTGCATCTGTTTTTTTTTTTTTTTGAGGCTATGGCTGTTATATACGATGATCCTGAAATAGCAATCACGTCAGAGAGGAAACTTAAGACCCTCAGACAAGGCCATAACACTGTAGAGATTTATGCTGCAGAATTTAGAAGGTGGGCGGTGACAGCCAGGTGGGGGCAACACGCTCTTATTGATTGTTTTTTATCAGGGTTGTCTGATGCAGTGGCTGATTTGATGTTAGGTCATCCCGAGCCTCGCTCCCTTGATGAAGCGATATCTTTGGCTATTAAGGTTGACCGTCGAGTTCGACATCAAAAGCAGATTTGGGGTAAAATCATTAAGAAATTTTTGGTGATCCCTTCTTATTCTCAGGGGGACTCAGTTCTGACCAAGCAGTGCAGTCTTCCTGAGCCTGAGAGAAACGGGAGATTGTTTCTAAAATCTCCTCCACAGGATCTTGAGACAAGACATATAGTCCAAGGTGATTCCAAGGAGACGGAAAATTTATATCGCTCTCTGGTGGTTGGGGGTACCACCTTAGGCGATTCAGCTATACCTGTAAAGGATAATATATTACTCCTTCCATGTACAATTATTTGGGGAAATCAAGTCCAAGCTACACAGGCTTTCATAGGGCCTGATTCACAAAGCGGTGCAAACACTTTGCACGCCAGTGAAAAGCCCTTTATCACGCCTAAACTCAGTTTAGGCGTGATAAGAAGAAACTCGCCCGAAATTCCCGCGCGCAAAGTTTTGCACGCGCAGCCACGCAGCGCACAACGTGCGAAGGCGCCCATTAAACCCTATGGGCGCTGCGCGCGGAATCGCGCGATTGCGCACGCAAAACTTTGCACGCGGGACTTTGCATACGATAACCAGCACAAAGCGGTGCTAACTCAGTGGTGCAAAGGTTATCACGCCTAAAGTCTTTTAGGCGTGATAACTGAGTTATCACCGCTTTGTGAATCAGGCCCATAGACTCGGGTTCTGCGGCTAATTTTATGGACTATGATTTCGCTGTTAAGCTCGGTCTTCCTCTCCAATCACTAGGGCACCAGCTCATTGTCACTGCTGTAGACGACTCGCCACTGCAGGGTAAACGGCCTCTTGCATTAACCCCAGAATTGATATGTCTGGTGGGGGTTCTACATAAAGAACAGATTCAATTTCTGGTTCTCAAAATGGCTACCTCCACTGTGATCTTTGGTATGCCATGGCTTCAGAAACACTCCCCTCAGATTGACTGGAGTTCCAGACAACTCTTAAGTTGGTCTTCCTTTTGCAATCATCATTGTTTGGAGAAAGTCACGGTATGTGCTACCAAAGTCCATGTGGAGGGTCTACCTACTCACTACTAAGATTTTGCCGATGTCTTCTGTCCCAGAGCAGCAGACAAACTTCCACCCCATCGTAGTTTTGACTGCCCTATTGAATTGCGATGTCTTCTGTCCCAGAGCAGCAGACAAACTTCCACCCCATCGTAGTTTTGACTGCCCTATTGAATTGCGATCAGGTTATATGCCACCTAGAGGCCATCTGTATAATCTTTCTGGGCCTGAGAAACTTGCCATGAAAGAATATATCACTGATAATTTGCCTAAAGGGTTCATTCGTCCGTCCAGGTCCCCGGCCGGGGCAGGCTTCTTTTTTGTGAAAAAAAAGGACGGTGGTCTTAGGCCATGTATCGGTTACAGGGGTTTGAACAAGATTACTGTAAAAAATCATTATCCTCTTCCCCTGATCGACAATTTATTCTCTCAGATTACCGATGCTAGTGTCTTTACTAAACTTGATCTTAGGGGGGCATACAACCTGGTCCGCATAAGGCAAGGCGATGAATGGAAGACGGCGTTCAACACGCCCGACGGGCACTACGAGTATCTTGTTATGCCCTTCGGGTTGTGTAACGCACCCGCCGTCTTCCAAGACCTGATCAATGAAGTTTTTAGGGAAGTTCTGGGGAAATTTGTCCTCGTCTATTTAGACGACAACCTCATTTTTTCACCCACTTTGGCAAAACACAGGGAACATGTCAAGTACGTGTTGAGGAAGTTACACCAGAATTCTCTATACGCCAAGATTGAAAAATGCCTCTTTGAGGTTTCAGAAGTTCCTTTTTTGGGGTATGTGATCTCCACCGCAGGGTTGTCTATGGACCCCAAGAAAGTCTCTACTGTACTGGAGTGGCCTCAGCCTTTGGAATTGAAGGCCCTCCAGTGATTTCTTGGCTTCGTCAACTATTACAGAAGGTTTATAAAAGGGTTCTCTTCTGTGGTGGCACCCCTTACTGAACTTACCAAGAAGGGGGCAGATACTTACAACTGGTTGTCAGAGGCACAAGCTGCTTTTTCATCACTCAAACAGTTGTTCTGTTCTGCCCCCATTTTGAGACATGTGGATGTGTCCCTTCCCTTTATCGTTGAGGTGGATGCTTCGGAAATTGGAGTGGGGGCCGTGCTTTCTCAGCATTCAGGCCTACAGGGCAGGTTGCATCCATGCGCCTTCTTTTCTAGAAAATTTTCTCCTGCTGAAAAAAATTATATTTTTTTGGGAATCGCGAACTTTTGTTTTGGGAATCGCGAACTTTTGGCCATCAAACTTGCGTTTGAGGAGTGGCGACATTGTCTTGAGGGGGCTGAGCATACAATAACAGTCTATACGGATCATAGGAATTTAGAGTATATTGAGGGAGCTAAACGCCTTACTCCCAGACAGGCCCGGTGGTCCCTATTTTTTACACGATTTAGGTTTGTAATTACCTACAGGCCGGGTAATAAGAATGTTAAAGCGGATGCTTTGTCTAGATGCTTCGAGCCAGAGACAGTGCAGGCCGCCACCCCTGTGGGCATCCTCCCCGAGAAAGTAGTTCTTGCAGTTTCGGGAATTAGACATGATCAGGGTTTGGTTGTGAGCTCCTCTTGCATAGACAAGAGGAGGCAGGCAGTCTGAGGAATGGGAATTCTGGCCAGGTGACATTGATTGGGCACTGCCCTCAAGATTGGGAAAATTTAGGACTTCCCCTGTCTTTTCTTCTGCCTCGATAGCGCAGGGGCATCCCTCTCCCTCCCTCCCTGTGATCTCTGATGCAGAAATTCCCAAGGAAGATTTTCACAGTCCTGATAGATCGTGTCCGGAGTCCACGGCTAGAGGGGGGGGGGGGTACTGTAACATCCCCTGCAATGGTGGCTGCAGGTACGCAATAGGTCTCTGCAGCCGCCTTTGTTCTCGGTTCTAAGGCCTCACCCGTTCCGCTGGCGTCTAGCATGCCAGGGACGGGACTGTCAGTTGTTCAGAGGGTCGCTGTCGGAGACTGGACCTTTATGCTGAGGGAAGGCACGTCAGCTGACCTGCCGGTCGGCTGACGTCAGGAGAGACTCACATCGCCCGGATTGGCTGATTGGCAGGGGCGTGGCTGTGGGCTCTCCTCGCTGCTTCATAAGCCTTCTCCGCTCACTTGCAAACTGTCTGCTGTTGCGAATACGTCAGTGTTAGCACTCAGACCTTAGACTAGATCCGGTGTGTTTTGATCTGGGAGGAAGCCAGGGATTTCACACAAGACTAGGATTATTGCCTTATTGTATTATTGATATTCTGTGTACGACTCTAGCTTATCTCTGACTCTGATTCTGCTCAACGTTTCTGTACTTCTGCCCATCTGATCCAGTTGCCGAACCTCTGCCTGAACCATTACTATTCGCTTGCCTTCTGATTTTGTACTGCACCTGCCTCTCTGTTGCTGAACCTTGCCTGTCTGACCCTTCTACTCTCCAGTGAGCCCTTGTCACTGGAGAGGTGCTCTGATAGTGCCCACCAGCTCCTCTAGTGAGGTCTACCTATACTATCTTATTACTTTTACTTATAGCCCTCACCAACACCTCTGGTGTGGGCTCTTTTCTACTCAGCCTCCATTGTGGCTAGAACCCTCCAGCTCCTCTGGTGGGGTCTAGCATAGGTAGTTGCAGATAGTACCCACCAGCTCCTCTGGTGAGGTTTAGTCAAACTATCTGCCAATTCTCTGGTAGCTCTGTCCAGCTCCTCTGGTGAGATCTACTCTCTACTGTTACACCAAACACCATTGTCACTACAGCTCTACCTTCTATACTTGCATTATAGGTGATACTGCAGATCACCACATAATCAGGTATAGAGTCTGTATTGTTGGTGATTCTGCAGATCACACAATAATCAGACGTCTGTGTTGCTACACCAATACGTTATACAATCGTTACAACACCACTTTGTATTGCTCTTTCACGTGGAATTCCAATAAAATTGATTTATGTTTGTGGCAGTAATGTAACAAAATGTGTAAAACTTCAAGGGGGCTGAATACTTTTGCAAGCCACTATATATGACAAATCTGAAAAGATTAGCTGCATGCTTGTTTCAGATGTGTGATTCAGACCCTACCGATCAGAAAGATCAGCAGGTCTGCCAGGCAACTGGTATTGTTTAAAAGTAAATAAATATGGCAGCTTCCATAGGCCTCACACCTCGGGTTCCTTTTAAAGGGAACCTGAGACGAGAAGCATCATAGGTTCCAAACTTACCTGGGGCTTAAGCCCCCTTAGGCCCGCTCGTCCCTCGCCATCTCCCTGGTTGGCTCCAGTCCCCGGCAATTCAGCCCCAAAGCCTAGCCGAGTCTTGCTTCGTTGTGTTTGGCCCGGACAGGCACGCTCCCCCGTTGTGCTCCCGTTCCTGGAAGCGTTCTGCGCCTGTGCAGTACTACTGTGCAGGCGCAGATTGCTCCCGGGGATGGAGCGCAACTTGGCTAGGATTTTGGGTGGAATTGCCAGGGACTGGAGCCACCCGGGGAGATGGCGAAGGACGAGCGGCCCTAAGGGGGCTTAAGGAAGCCACAGGTAAGTATGGAACCTGAGACACTTCTCGTCTTTAAGTGTTTGCCCTGGGCCCCATGCTACCCAGATACGCCCCTAATGCTCCTTGTGAAGACCTAAAATCAGTTAATTACAAAATCCAGGGTAGGCTTGTTTGATTGCACAGGTTCTTCAGCCCTGGATAATTTTAGTAAATCAAACTCCATGGCATAAATGGGGAGAAGGGACAAAAGGTAAACCTGCCACTGACTCCAAGGTTCCCTTGTTATTCTTACAATCTTCTATTTTCCTGCCTGCTGTATAATTAAAGGGCTCCGGTGGTAATCATTATCATAAAGTTTGCAATTAAAGGTGATTCTGTTTCCCATCTGCTAGTAAATCTAGCCGAGCAGAGATCAGACTTGCTTATAAAACAAAAAATGATTTGTTTCATGGATGAAGTCTTCCACGATTCCTGTTTTATTGACGGCGTCGTAAAAGTTTTATATGTTTCGGCGCAGAAGAAATAAATGAAGAAAATATGCAAAGACAACATGTTTATTTGGTGCGCACATTCATATTTTATAATTGTATCATCACAAATGTGTAGAATTGAGCCATAGAAGGCCATACGAGCGTTGCGTTCACTCATACATTACATCCAGCTCTAATCCCGCACCTCTTATTTCTGCATAATGTGCTCCTGTATTATACGCCGCATTCATCTTGGTCCAGTTCAGTTCACCCATAAGCATAAAAGGAAAATGCTACTGAGTTTTCTAGCTGATCCTATCTTTCAAAATTCTTGTCTTATGAGTACAGAATAATCAATGCAATGAGCTGTGTACAAGTTCTAAAGCTTACGATGGGCTCAGTTCCAAATCATGAATTCCTCTCTTTTTTTTTTTTCATTTGTCTGGAATAACAGAACTTTATCGCCATGGAACATTACAACGTTATTATTTGACTTTCTACTTATACTTTTAACTCAAATGTGAACTGAAGCAGTGTCTATATTTTGCAACAGTTGGTGGCTGCAGTTAAGAGACATGTATCACACTGTTTTCTACCTTATTATTATTATTATGTAGTACTTATATAGCGCTGACATCTTACGCAGCGCTGTACAGAGTATATATTGTCTTGTCACTTAACTGTCTCTCAGAGAGGCTCACAATCTAATCCCTACTATAGTTTTATGTCTATGTATTTATCATGTAGTGTATGTATCATAATCTAGGGCCAATGTTTAGTGGGAAGCCAATTAACGTATCTGTATGTTTTTGGGAGGTGGGAGGAAACCAGAGTGCCTGGAGGAAACCCACGCAGACACGGGGAGAACATACAAACTCCTTGTAGATGTTGACCTGGCTGGGATTCGAACTGGGCACCCAGCGTTGCAAGGCGAGAGCGCTAACCACTACACCACTGTGCTGCCCACTACGCCTCCTTGCTTTGTTATATCTACACAAATACAACCTCTGGAGTTGCTTACAATATGAAGTGCTGAATCCTGGGTGCAACAACACACCCCACCTGTCACACAAAATGAGTGGTGCTGCTTCACTCACACACAGAGGCCTAGTGGTTAGCACTCTCGCCTTGTAGTGCTGGATTCTTATTTCGCATCCCAGCCAGGGCACTCTCTGCTGGGAGTTTGTATGTTCTCCCTGAGTCTGCATGGGTTTCCTCCTAGGCACTCTGGTTTCCTCCCATGTCCCAAAAACATACAGATAAGTTAAATGGCTTCCTCCTAAATTGGCCCTAGACTACTATACATACAGGGTTTGATTCACAAAAGGGTGCTAACTTAGCACGCCAAAAAGCTCTTTAGGATGCGTAAAGTTTTGTGTGCTAAGTTAGCGCGCGCAAAGTTTAGCGCTGCGCAGGGCACGTGAACGTCACACTGGGTGCGCCTAAAACGTTGCACCGGGAGTGCCCGAAACGGCACACTGTGCAACGTTTCGGGCGAACCCGCTGCAACATTTTAGGTGCACCCAGTGCGACGTTCACGCGCCCTGCACCCGGTTTGACGTTTCGCGCACACCGCGCAGAGCTAAACTTTACGCGTGATCAATAAAAGCTTTGGGCTTGCTAACTGCTTAGCACCCTAGTTAGCACGCCCAAAGCTTTTCGAGCCCATAGTACGCTATACATAAAATATTGGCCTTAAGCTGGCCATACACTGGCCCGATTTGCCGCCGTTTCGACAGCAGATTCGATCACTGGGATTGAATCTGCTGGCAATCGTTCACGCTACACGCCGAATTTCGATCCATTTCGTCCGATCCCATCGATCGCCCTCGGGTAGGGAGCGCGTCGCTAGCGGCGTTCGATTGCCCGACGACCGACGCAATAGAGCGGCAATACATTACCTGCTCCGCCGGCGCGACTACCCCCGGTCACCTCTGCTCTGTGTCTGCGCTGGTCTCCGGCATGCTTCAGTTCCTCCTGCCCGGCAGGAAGTTTAAACAGTAGAGGGCGCTCTACTGTTTAAACTTCCTGCCGGGCAGGAAGAAGCAAAGCATGCCGGACCTGGAGACCAGAGCGCAGACAGAGCAGCGGTGACCGGGAGGACTAGCGCCGGCGGAGCAGGTAATGTATGCGGGGCGGGGAGCGGCGGCAGCACCACCACAACAGATTGTGAATGGTTTCAGGCTGAAATCGGTTCACAATCTGTTTGCAGTAAAGGTAGCCATATGATCCCTCTCTGATCAGATTCGATCAGAGAGGGATCTATCTGTTGGTCGAATCTGATGGCAAATCGACCAGTGTATGGCTACCTTTAGACTAAATCTGATATCTAGGTTTAGATTAGACTAGATTAGATTGTGAGCTCACTCTTAAGCCCCATCTACACTATACAATTTTTTGTGCGATTCAAATCAAAAACATTTATCGATCGACAATGTTTTTCATTTGTGTTTTGTCATTTGTTTTGTGTCTGTTAATATTGTAAATAGCCTGGACAGCATAAATAAAGCACTGGTGTTAATAAATACAAAGACTGTCTCCACAATTGCTAATATCCCTAAAGTGTGATTCTCTGCCATAGACATTATGCCTCCATACATGATCAGCTACCAACTGCTTTGAATTTTGCATATTGATCCATTTTAAAAGACAGACAGACTAAATACTCAAGACAAGTGAACAGAAAACTAGAACAAACAAACAGAAACATTGCTTCACCTTTGTTCCAGTTTTCTTAGCACCTGTCTTTGTAAATCAGCCTCACACAGTATAATAGTTCACTTAGGAGTAATCTAATCTGACACCCCAAATTAGGATCCCACAAGTGGCCAGTCATGTGAGCTACACAACAGTATTTCTTACATGGTCATTGTCAAAGAGGGTTGTGAGGTTGGGATATAGCAGCTCTGCCTTAACAACAACACTAGCCATTGACATATGATCATGGTCCCTGGTAAACATGATTCAGGAAAAGGCATTTTGACCTGAACAGTGATTCTCCACTGACTAGGAATAAGAAAAATCATTGCTAGCCTTTTTGCAAGATTTTTGTTGAACTTCCAGTTTTACCGCAAAACATTTGTGAAAAGTTTCGGTAGAATTGGCATTATAATTCTGCCACTAACTAGCAGAAAAAGGATTTATAGAAGCAGTATACATTGGCAGTTTGCTGCCATCATCATGAAATACAATGCAGAGTATAAAATTGTTATTTTTATTTTTTTCACACTTCATGAATGGCGAATATTACTTGGCATTTTTAATGCCAATTTCAAGAGAATCTCACTAAGCGAGATTGGGGACAATTCACTGGCTCTGCAAGACTGAGCTCTTAAGTTTTGGTCAATCATCACTATCACTACCATAGACAAGTAGTATATATAATATAAATTAGTATAATATAAATTAGTGTCTCAGTATTGATCATGTAACTGGCTACTGGAAGGCACCTATGCATTTTTATCAAAGAACAAGATGCCTGTTGAGGCAAGACTATATGAACAGAGGCCTCTGTGCAAGTCCATGGATCACTGAACACAAACAGTGATAAAGCTTCATACAATGCAGTCTTTCCATTACAACAGAGTAGTAGCAGTAGAGTATTGTACTGTGTTATCCATCAGTAAAAGCAGAAGTTTTAAATCAGGATGATACCATTTATTGGCTGACTTGGAAGAAACAAAGTAAGCTTTCGGCTGATAAGCCTTCTTCAGACTCAATGGAGCATACAACAGGAATCAAGTCTGAAGAAGGCTTATGATCCAAAAGCTTACTCTTTTTCTTCCAAGTTAGCCAATAAATGGTATCATCTTGATTCACTATAACATAGCTGATACTTTCCTCTGATGGGTTTCTATTGAGATGCCCCCAAAAATGTCTGACTAAGGATATTGCACCCATCTCCACATACACAAACACACACATGACTAGCATCACTGTTGAGATACAGATCAGAGTAATGTTTGGCTGTGCAAGTCAGAAATGGCAAAAATAAACAATAAAACAATAGCATTCAAAGGAAAATGTTCGTGGGCAAAACAAAATGCTTGGAACATAGCAGTAGTTACTCCCAGTTAGTGGCCACAGATAAGCAGGAGTCTCTGCTAGGCATGGTCGGAATAGCCGATTTCCGTTTCCGGCACAATTTCGCATTCCGTCATATAGAAATTCCGTTACCGTTCCATTCCGACGGTATACCGGGGCAGTTCCGCGGAATTCCGACTTATACGGAATTCCGTCGGAAAAATTTTAAACTCTCTGCAGATTTTCAAAACAGCTTATATACCATAGCTGGGATTTGAACCCAGGACCTAGTGTGTAGTAGGTATCTGTCTTACCCTCTAGACCATGACCCACACTACATGCTAAAGCTGCCGGTAGCATAAACCATACTTCCATTATGATCAATTCGATAGAAAAAGTAGCATGATTAAGGATTTGTACTTTTTGAAAAGCATGCTTATATACCATAGCTGGGATTTGAACCCAGGACCTAGTGTGTAGTAGGTATCTGTCTTACCCTCTAGACCATGACCCACACTACATGCTAAAGCTGGTGGTAGCATAAACCATACTTCCATTATGATCAATTCGATAGAAAAAGTAGCATGATTAAGGATTAGTACTTTTTGAAAAGCATGCTTATATACCATAGCTGGGATTTGAACCCAGGACCTAGTGTGTAGTAGGTATCTGTCTTACCCTCTAGACCATGAACCACACTGCATGGTAGTAGGTATCTGTCTTACCCACTAGTAAGGCTGAGGCTGGAGAGGCTGCAGCCTCAGGGCGCAGTGTAGGAGGGGGTGCACAATTCATTCAGCTGTCATTCCCAATTGTGTTTGAAGCAGAAAGAAATAAGAAAAGGTGATACATGGCAGCGACTGCAAGCCAGATAAGTAGAGATTAAGGTGTTGGGGGTGGGGGGGGGGGCCCTGGGGCACCTCTTAGTGTAATAGCAATCAGTGTGTGACAGCTGGGGTGGGAGGGATGGGGGGGCGCACTTTGCTGTCTCAGCCTTGGGTGCTGAAGGACCTTGTCCCACCTCTGACCACACTACATGCTAAAGCCTGGCCCTGAGTGTGGTTGATGGTCTAGAGCAGTGGTCCTCAAACTAAGGCCCGCGGGCCGAATGTGGCCCCCTAAGGCTTTCTTACCGGCCCCCCACACAGAAAATGTATTGCTTATAAATGCAGTCAGCTACATCTTTAAATATTGGTGGTCCACATATGGAATAGCAGTCCACATGGAAGCCAGAAAGCAGAAATTTTGCTGGTTTCCAATCAAATTCCACATCAGGTGACACTGCTGTCCAATTGGCTTGCAGATTGTCACCTGGGTATGCTTCACTGTCTGGTCCGCAAAGACTTCTACATCATTTTATGTTTACTCCGGCCCACCAGCGGTCTGAAGTATGTTGACCCGGCCCTCAACCCAAAATGTTTGGGGACCCCTGGTCTAGAGGGTAAGACAGATACCTACTACACACTAGGTCCTGGGTTCAAATCCCAGCTATGGTATATAAGCATGCTTTTCAAAAAGTACAAATCCTTAATCATGCTACTTTTTCTATCGAATTGATCATAATGGAAGTGTGGTTTATGCTACCGCCAGCTTTAGCATGTAGTGTGGGTCATGGTCTAGAGGTTAAGACAGATACCTACTACACACTAGGTCCTGGGTTCAAATCCCAGCTATGGTATATAAGCATGCTTTTCAAAAAGTACAAATCCTTAATCATGCTACTTTTTCTATCGAATTGATCATAATAGAAGTATGGTTTATGCTACCGCCAGCTTTAGCATGCAGTGTGGGTCATGGTCTAGAGGGTAAGACAGATACCTACTACACACTAGGTCCTGGGTTCAAATCCCAGCTATGGCATATAAGCTGTTTTGAAAATCTGCAATTCCCTACTGCATGATATAGATGCATGGAGGAGGAGGAGGAGGAGGAGGAGTTTTTGTGTTATTCCGGAAAATTCCGTTGGAATTATAAAATTTCCGCGGAATTCCGTTTGAGAGGTATAGGAATTCCGTTTGAGAGGTATAGGAATTCCGATTTGAATACCGGAATCGGAATTAACCTAATTCCGGCCGGAATCACGGAATTCATAATTCCGCGGAATTTTCCGAGCATCCCTAGTCTCTGCATACACTGTTTGAGGTAGAAGGAGTCTTAAAGAGACTCTGTAACAAAATGTTGAGCCTTATTTCTTCTATCCTATAAGTTCCTATGCCTGTTCTAATGTGCTCTGGCTTACTGCAGCCTTTCCTAGTTGCACAGTGGCTGTATTATCTCTGTTATATGATCTAATCTTCTCTCCTCTGTCAGGTTTGTCGGGCTCAGGCAGTCAGGCTGGAATGTGCTGTGCTACTTGTGATTGGATTGAAGCTATACACACCCTCTCCAGGCCCTCTGCATACTCTGTATGACTCACACACTGAGCTACGCTCAGCCTATCAATTGCTATGTCTTTTGTTTGTAAATACTGCATAAAACTGGCAATTACAAGCCAGTATTGCAGCAGGGAGTGGCAGAAACAGCACAGAGGTGCAGGATACCAGTAGCAGAATATCTGTAAAATTATCAATATTCTACTACATCATTCAAATAGTAAAATATCGGTAATATTTATCAATATTTTATTATAACCTAGCCTCTCCCTACTCTCACACAGAACCCTCCTATGGTGGTGCCTAACACTTAACCCCACCCCCCGCTGGTGCCTAACACTTAACCACCCCCTTTTGGTGCCTAAGACTTAACCCCCCAGTGGACAACTAACCTTAACCCCCAGTGAACAGATAACCTTAACCTCCCCCTCCCTCACACCTAACCATCCACCACCACCCCTTAAAATGCTTAGAAGGGTGCCGGCTATACAAACCACATCTACAAATAGTTGGTGCAAGCCCTTGTCTATATAATGGACAAGGGGCTCATCCCTACCATACCATTTCAGCTGCTGGCAAGCAAGTACAGGTAGTTCCCAGTTAATGAATGAGATGGCGATATTAGGTTCGATCTCAACCTGAATCCATTCTTACGTTAGAACACCATGCCACCTCTGTCCCCTGTGCCTCCAGTGACCCCCCCCCCCTGTGCCTCCTCTGCACCCCTCTGTGCCTCCT
Organism: Hyperolius riggenbachi; assembly: GCF_040937935.1. Taxonomy (NCBI): domain Eukaryota; kingdom Metazoa; phylum Chordata; class Amphibia; order Anura; family Hyperoliidae; genus Hyperolius; species Hyperolius riggenbachi. Next base: position 104,972,805 of record NC_090651.1, read on the forward strand.
TATCTCCCTACTGTGCCTCCTTATGCCCCCTTTATGCCTCCTTATGTTCCCCTTGTACCTCCATGTGTCCCCCTGTGCCATCATTTGTCCCCTGTATGCCTCCAAGTGTCCCTCTGTGCCATCATTTGTCTCCCCTGTGCCTTCATGTGTCCATGACCATTTGTCCACGACCGAACGGTCACAGACTGCTAATGGGGGAGCCTGCGGGGGAACGCGGAGACCGGGAGGAGAATGGGAAGGCTCTATAGGAACCAGAGCCTTCCCTCTCATTAGATGAGTATCTGTTTTTTATTTTTAAAATGGCTTCAAACTCCCTTTAAACATCACTTGTAAGAAAACTCAAGAAAAAAGTTAATTTAATCAGGGGCATGTGCTACTCTTTTTTTGTCCATGTCGCAAAGGTAATATTTATATTGTTATATACAGTATTTATCTCATGAATGTATGAAACATGTTTTTGTCACTCAACACTGTATTAAGATTTTCCACTTAATTTATTTAATGAGTACTTTAAAGAGTACCTGGAGTGAAAAAAAGAAATAATATTGACTACATACCTCAGTTAGGAGTAAAAGTCGACCCCACCAATCTAGTGCTGGGACCCTCTGAACTTATAAGATAAGGGCTTGTCAACAAGGACCTGTCCCAGGAGCGTGGCCACAAAGAAGAAGAGGGTCCCGTCTAGCAGCGATGGGGTGAAGGACAAGACAAGACAAATAACATTTATATTGCGCTTTTCTCCTGGCGGACGCCAGAGCAGTAGCCACTAGGGCGCGCTCTATAGGCAGTAGCAGTGTTAGGGAGACTTGCCAAAGGTCTCCTTCTGAATAGGTGCTGGCTTACTGAACTGGCAGAGCCGAGATTCGAACCCTGGTCTCCTGTGTCAGAGGCAGAGCCCTTAACCATTACACCATCCAGGAGGCTCGAAGAAGCCTCTGGATCATACTTGCCTCTTTTTGAGGTAAGTATTTAACTTTTCTTTTTCCCCCCACAGGTTTGCTTGCTTCTTTAACCATATCAGAGAACCATGGAACGAATAACAAAACAACAAGTTTAGGTAACCTTACAAAATATATGCATCTAAAAGTAATTTGCCTCTCACACTAATCTAGCTATACTTACCTATTCCACAAGAGAGGCCATTTTTTGCATATGAAAAAATGATTATCACTGCAAATAAAATATTGTTGCTAAAGTGCAAAATACCTAAACTAGTGACATCAAAAATTTACAACCTAAAATCAGTGGCCAACCAGGGTTCTTAAAGAGGTTCTCTGGGGTAGATAAACAAACAAAAAGTGTAATTTACCTTGGGCATCTACCGGCCCCCTGCAGCTACTAAGTCCCACACCGTCACTGAAGCCTCCGCCAATTGCCGCCACCGGTGACCTGCTAATTATTTGTCTAAATAGACGAATAGTACTGCGGCTGTGTGGCTGTGGCTGTGCGCATCCTCGCTCCAGTGCGCATTATCAAGCACTTACTGCGCAGGCCCAGTACAAGAAAACTTTGTATTGCGCCTGCGCAGTAAGCTCCTTCGGCCACGCAGCCACAGTACTATTTGTCTAGTTAGACAAATAATTAGCAGGTCAACTGCGGTGGCAAACAGCCGAGGCTTCAGTGATGGTGTGGGACTTAATAGCTGCAGGGGGGCGGTAGAAGCCCCAGGTAAGTGACACTTTTTGTTTGTTTATCTACCCCAGAGAACCCCTTTAAGATTTTGTCTTTGGATTAATACCTGCAGTGAGGCAGCTCTTATTTTAAAAGATAGGCTTGCAGGTCCTCCTACTAACATGCTTGTGGCTCCAAACAAGGGCTTCCTGGTTGCTAGGCAAGCATGGATTCAAGTACCCAAGACTTCTTTAGCCTGTCTCTAGGCGATAAAGGATGCTTGTTATGGCTAAGCATTTGGAGCAATTAATTATCACAGCCTGACTGGCAATGGTGCATGAACAGAAGAATGCACTGCTCTACCAAATAACAAAAAAGGACATATATTCTAGTTTTATAATTCATGAGTATGTAGCCTAGCTTGGTATTTTATAACTATTTGAAACCCGTGCAGAGTACTCATAGTGGTCCATTTGAATTGCTTCCTAAATGAGTAGAATGGAGGTTTTGTTTAAATCTTGTCTTTCGAATCCCATCTGATCAGCACAACTGTCAACAAGAGAAACACAACACAAAGAGAAAGGAATCAGAATGTAATGCATTGTTAGCACTGGAGTGATTATGCTTGCAAATAATTTCTCGAGACTACGGGAGCTCTTCAAAGGCAACCATGGAGCAGCAAATCAGCGCTGAGAATCTGAGTTACTTAACAAGGCTGATGACTACAAAAACAAATATATGGTTTCACTAACCTTGTCTGATTATGCAGAAGGAGAATGCATTGTCTTGATGTCTGAAGCTCTCTGCCTGGCTTTCATCTGTACTCTGCAGAATCTGCTCATAGAAGAAAATCAATATTACAAGACAGTGTTTGTTCCAATATGTAAATACAAAACAGCCTTGCCAACTATTTCAACCTTTCATTTTGTGCCATTTGCAGCTCTGCCTAAGGTAGAATGAATGATAAATCCATTACATTGATTCACCCAGAAACTAATAAGGCTTTTTGTTACATTAAGGATGTGCCACAAAGATCAAACAAGCCTGCAATTAGAAAGAAGGGAGGGGCTGGTGTTGGGAATCAGCTGAATGCCATTTTTTCAGTCGTTTGGCACCTCTTGACTAACATGCGTGTATAGAAAAAAAAAGAATAACCTGTGCTATAAATCATTTTCACAAACTAGTCAAGTTAAGTAGCAGCAACTCAAGGGAATGTAGAATCTATTGGACACCAGCACACCCACAGGCACAAATACAAACACACACGCACTAACATACATATGTGTGTGTTTATAGGCTCTCTCATGTTGTGGCACCATTCCAATAAGGCAAACAACACAACCAAACAGCTGGCATTGTGCACAGGAACATTCGTGTGAATTAAAACCTCCCAAACCCAGATGGGAGATTCCACTGAGGGTTGAAGAGAATGACAGGAATAAGATCCTGTGGGACTTTAAGATCCAGGTAGGCAGGTGCTGCCAATCAAGTGGAAATGGCAGTAATTGACAAGGAGCTGAAGACAGCAGTTGTGTAGTTGTTATAGTGGCACATGAAAGCAACAGAAAAAAGTATAGGATGATGGAAAAGTACCTGAAAGAGAAACTAGAGTGAATGTGAAAAGTCCAAGTGGTCCAAGGGGTGATAAGGACAATTAGGACTATGCCTCCAGGATGTTGGTAGCTGCATGAGATCCCAGGAACCAAGTCAGAGCTCTCTGTTCAAAATAATGAAGTTTTAGGAATAGATAAGATACTGTGAGAATCCCTCAAGCTCAAAGGCCTCTCATAGATGATCCAAGGTTGAGGAAGACACTTGCCACTCACATGCTGTATATAAGCCAGGCACATATCTTTTCCTATTTCTGTTTTGGCACAGCAATACATACAAGCTTCTGGCTAGCTACTATACACAAAACAGGACATACACTTTCAGACATCTTTGCAATGTCTTTAGTTTGATACCAGCAAGGCTTGGTGTACAGAGGCGACAGAGTAGAATAAAAACGTTTAAAAACCGTCTACAAGAGGGGGATGTTCAGGTGGACTCAATTGAGTTTTATATTTTCGAGGGAGGTAAGTCCACCTTGCTGAAATCTTGATTCCACCCTCGGTGGAGGGGTGCTACTCCATTTCCTATCTACAGAGAGCGACAGGTTCTAATACTCCCCACCTGCACTTGGAGTGGTTGCCTATGGGTAACCCATGTTTGTGAGTATATCTAAATATTTTGCTTTAAACCACAATCAACTCAACAATACTACACCATATTGGGCTCTCGATTCCTCTTTGTTCTTTCAAGCATTAGTTTGATAACAGAGTTTTCTCCTACAAGAAAAATATTCATCTGCTATTTAAAATAACATTTTAGAACTTTGCAATGGAAAAACTTTCAAAAAGTATGTAAAAAGCACTGTCAAAATTATTTTGAGCATTTTTTTTGCTTGGTGATGGTTTAAAAGTCATTTTATTGACAAGTTTCAAAATATCACCTAGGAGAAAACTCAGGTGAAAAATGGAATGGCATATGGCCCAGGTATTTAGTATTTCTCTTCTCACAAATCTCAGAAGATAGGGGCCCGCATGCAATTTACTTTTTCTCCTGCGTTTTCTCCTAGGAGATAATTTTTCATCTTGTGTTTAAAATAACGTTGAAGCACTTTGCAATTAAAGAAGTACCAAAAAGTAAGAAATAAGTACAATAGAAATTATTTTGAGTATTTTCTTGTTTGTAAATGGTTTAAAGGCATTTTCTTGACGACAAGTTGTGAAAATATCACCTAGGAGAAAAAAGAAAAAGTGAATTGCATGTGGGCCAGGGAGTGTGATCATGTTCTTATATTAGGCAAACATTACAATATCATCATTGGACTTACTTACAATGTCCTTTGTCACTATTTCCACAACAAAATCAAATAAGGATCTCCAGTACATTGATCAAACCCAACATTAAAAATGGTGTGTGTGTGTGTGTGTGTGTGTGTGTGTGTGTGTGTGTGTGTGTGTGTGTGTGTGTGTGTGTGTGTGTGTGTGTGTGTGTGTGTGTGTGTGTGTGCGCGCGCGCGTGTGTGTGTCTCTGTGTTTGTGTGTGTGTGTGTCCACCAGAAATACAATAAAATAAGCACCCTGAAGTGTAAAGATTGAAAAACTCATTATTAAAGAGAGTCTGAAGCCTTAAAAAATATCAATTTTTACTTATGCCACTGCTGAAATGCCACTTTCCCGCGGCTGAACAATGCCTCTTTGCCTCCCAGATCCCCGGGGCAAAAACCCGGGGATCGCTTCATGTAAGAGGCAGAGCTTTCCGCTGTGGCTCTGCCTCCAGGCGTGTCAATCTGTTCCGATCGCCGCCTCTCCCACCCCTCTCAGTCTTCTTTCACTGAGAGGGGCGGAGAGAGGTGAAGATCCGTGCGCAGATTGACACGCCTGGAGTCAGAGCTGCAGCGGAAAACTCTGCCTCCCCAGGCAGCAAAATCCATGACTTGGGGTGTGGGGGTAAAGAGGCATTGTTCAGATGCGGGAATGCGGCATTTCAGCTAGTGGCATAATACTCAAGAGGAATTGTAAGTAAAAAGATATATTTTTTAGGGCTTCAGACTCTCTTTAAAGAGAATCTGTACTCTAAAATTCTTACAATAAAAAGCATACCATTCTATTCCTTATTTTCTCCTGGGCCCCTCTGTGCTGTTTCTGCCTCTCCCTGCTGCAATCCTGGCTTGTAATTGCCAGTTTTATGCAGTGTTTACAAACAAAAAACATGGCTTCTAACCAGAGTGAAAACAGCTCACTGTGTGACTCATGCAGAGCTTGGAGAGGGTGTGTATAGCTTCTGCCAATGACAAGCAGTGCTGCACATTCCACACATTCCAGCCTGAGCCCGGCAGAGCCGACAGAGGAAAGAAGATAAGATTTATTACAGGGACAGTGCAACTAGAAAAGGCTGCAGAAAGACAGAGCACACTAGAACAGGCATAGGAACTTATAGGATAGAAGAAATAAGGTTTAAATTGTGTTACAGAGTCTCTTTAAGAAGCATGTGTCCTTCAGTAACATTATTAAGCATGTCATGGGCAAAAAGGTGGCATAGTGGATTTAGCACTTTCAATTTGCAGGGTATTAGTCCCTGGTGCAGAATGCAGAAATGGCCAAGACACTATTTGCACAGAGTTTGTATGCGCACTCTGTGTTTGCCTTTGTTTCCTTCAGGCATCCCAGTTTCGTCCCACATCCCAAAACTATACTGGTAAATTATTAGGCTCCCCCAAAACTGACATTTGACTATGAGACTAGACTATGATTATCGTACATCTCTTGCACCCTCTGTGCAGAAAACACCAAGTAGGTAACCTGTATTTGCCTGTTGCAGCTGCTCGGCTCCTGTACATCAATTGGCCCTTGTGCGGTTGCTGCACCGGTGTATGTTCACCCCTGTACATTGTTAATAGGTCATTCCCACTGTATAGCTGTGCTTGCCTACAGCTGTGCACCTAGCCATAGAGACTTCAGATCACTACTTCCTCAGTAGTTTCCTGTTACCAGATTAAGGTCTGTGTCATGTGCATGACAAATTCCTCCCTACCATATACAGAACTCATGATTTCTAATACAGAAATTCTAGGAAATGTAGTCCAGAAATTCTTCATCCTAATTTGGGTGCCATAGGGTCACCTCTAATTGACCTGCCTATGGGCTAAATCCAGAAAGAGGAAGAGATGAGCTTCAGTGCAGTTTGCAAACACATTTGGTCTATGAAACTGGTATTTCATCCACCACCTTTGTCTGCATCTACTTCTCAACTTCACTGCTGTAAGGGTCAGCCTTGTTCAAAATAGGCTTAAAGGACCACTATTGCGAAAAAAAATAGGCAGTTAAAATCTGACAGAACAGACAGGTTTTGGGCCAGTCCATCTCCTTATGGGGATTCTCAGGGTTTTCTTTGTTTTCAACAGCATTTCCTGAACAGCAGTTTAACTGCCAAAATAGTAAGATACCAGCCGGCCTCCCTAATCACTTGCACACTATGTTGTCAGTTAGACTTTGCAACTGCCGTTCAGGAAATGCTGTTGAAAACAAAGAAAATCATGAGACTCCCCCATTAAGAGATGGACTGGCCCAAACCCTGTTAGTCCTGTCAGATTTTAACTGCCTACTTTTTTTTTGCAATTGTGGTCCTATAAGTTGGGGTTCAAAAAATATATAAACAATTTCTAAGATGTTTTTAATGCTAAAATTAATAAAACATAATGTAAAAAAAAATCTCACTCAACATTACATTTGAAGCTTTTTTCCCCTGTTAATTAGCTATCCTCGCAACAGGAAAAAAAAATATTTTTTCTGATGGATGTGCCATACACTTTCTAAGTATTTTTCATTGTTTAGATGCAGAGAAGCCAGTGCTGAGCTAGGCATACGACAGATGCACATTTTAATAATGACAGAAGAAGGCTGTTCAACCTTTTTGACCTCATAATTCATTGCTTGTCTGTATAACAGAATCTCATATGAGGCTCATTAGAACACTTATACTTGACAAACTGAAGGCCCTGATGGTCGGTTTTATAATTAGACATTTCATACTGCGCACAAATGGGAGTAGATTTCAGATAATATACAGTTAGTATGAATATTACCATTTAGAGACCTTTCAGCAGAACATAACCTTCTTAGTTCAACCACTGACAGACAGTTTTCTTTTCAATAAAGGACCCATTGTGCCCACCCCTCCCCCTTCCCCACCACCAGAAAGAAAATAAGAACAAAACAAAAACAAAATAGGCAATTGGTCTAAGGAAAATCTATACAACACTCAATGATATATAGTTGATCTCTTCAGGGCTGGTTTTAGGTTACATGGGGTTGGAGCATTTTACATGACACTTGCTGACAGTATTAGGTGGCCTTTATGCCCCCATACCCCAGACCAGATAGTGGCTTTGAGTGGCCATTGTTCTTAACTCCGCCCACTATGTCAGCAATGATAAACAATTTCTCCCCATTAGAATCATCCAACAGTTTCCTTTGGAAAAGCATCTATTGTTTTTGGTGCTGCTTAAAGCGGATCCGAGATGAAAAACTACCTATAACAAGTAACTTGTCTATATATCTTATCTAAAGTTTAGATAGTTTACACAGCAAATCTAGCTGCAAACAGCTTTAATAGAATATGATTATTTCTTCCTGCGATACAATGACAGCAGCCATGTTGTTTGTAAACATTACACAGAGGCAGGCTTATCTGTATCTTGAGCAAAGAACCTCATCCCCCCTCCTCCTGCCTCCTCCCCTCTGCCTCTGAAATCTCTGGCTAGTAATACCTCCCCCTCCTCCTGCCCAGACTGATCTCCCATGAGCCCTTGCTACTGTCTGAAAGTGCCTTGGCTCTCTGAAAACCTGTGGGCGTGGCTTGTTTAGTTTATAGTAAATTAGAGTATTAAAACAAAAACAAAACAGTATTTGGCTTGAGGAATGCCCTATAAACAATAGGAAAGGAACACAATTATGCAATGTGTAAAAGTTCATCTCGGATCCACTTTAACCCCCTTGCCGTTCCAATTATTTCGGCAAGGGGGCGGCGCAGCACTTTTTTTTATAATTTTTTTTTTCATTCATGTAGCTAGCCTAGCGCTAGCTACATGATAGCCGCTGACAAGCGGCATCCCCCTACCTATTCTGATCGCCGCAGGCGCTGTTTGCAAGCAGGAAATCCCGTTCAGAACAGGATTTTCTGCTCGGCTTCCCCCGTCGCCATGGCGACGAGGTGGGATGACGTCACCGACGTCATGGACGTCAGAGGGAATCCCGATCCACCCCTCAGCGCTGCCTGGCACTGATTGGCCAGGGTGCGCAAGGGGTCTGGAGGGGGAGGGGGCGGCGCGGCGGGTAGCGATGAATCGGCGGCGATCGAGACATGCACGCAGCTAGCAAAGTGCTAGCTGCGTGCAATAAAGAAAATTCTTTTAAATCAGCCCAGCGGGGCCTGAGAAATCCTCCTGCGCAGGTTACCCCGAGCTGAGCTCGGGATAACCGGCAAGAAGGTTAAGAAAACCTGCACTGAGGGGAATACAGAGGCTTCCGTCTTTTTTTTTTTTTCCTTTTTTTTTAAAGCAACTGCCTGGTTTCCATGCTTACATAAGGTTGAACACATGAAGTCACTGGAGTCCTACTTGACTCAAATCCCCTTATTACTGTACACATTGTGGTTCCCCAATTCAAAAATACAAGAGGGGAGGAAACAGCATTACAGCCAGGCAAGTAGTATCTTAAAAGGGGATTAAAGATGGCAGCCAGCATAACACTGTGAATAAAAGTTTTCTTTAAAGTGACCCCGAGGTGAGCCTTGGGTTAAAAAATACATACTTACCTAAGAAGATCCTATAGTGCCTTCCAACGCCGTCCTCCGATCCCCGATGCCAAGTGCAGACCCTCTGAGGAATTCCAACAAGGGCTTGTTTGAAAGAAGATTGGTGGCCACGCTCTTCTTCTGGCCATACTGTGCAACTTGCATGGTTACAGCATGGCTGAGCTTGTGCCTGGAGAGTGTGGCCCCAATCTTCCGGAGGGTTCCAGCGAGCAAAAGCAATGAGGAGCCTCTACAGCATCCACAGGCTTCCCTCTTCTTTGGTAAGTATGCTTTTTTTTTAGTTGAGTTTTGCCTTGCGTTTTCTTTAAAGAGACTCTGAAGTCTCTTAAAAATCCTTGTTTTATTACAAAATCCTGTTTAACATTTTAGCCTTACCTAAACCACCGCATTGCTACTAATGTTCTATTTCTTAGCTGTACTACTCTACGCATACAATTCATTATCTTATAAGTTTATTTTCGCTTGAGGTTTGCTTAAAGTTACGTTCAGCAAAGTTCCTCTTCAGGCTGGGTACACAAATAACAGAGTGTGAAAGGTTGCGTTTTCTGTCATGTGCATTTTTACTGCGTTTATACTGTGCTTGCATTAGCGTTTTTCCCCACACATGCGTTTTTCAAGCGTTTTGTATGCGTTTTTCATGCATTTTTCAGTTGCATTTTATGCTAATCACTAGGAAGACAACAGGAAGCAGAAACACATCAGAATTTTTTTTTTAAAATAAAAACACATATAAAATTGCATGGAAATCGCATGAAAAACACATACCATTGTGTTCCCATTGACTTTCATTATGTGCGTTTTAGATGCATTTTTGAATATTATGCAACAAAACCTGCGTTTTTAAAAACACATGTTTGAAAACAAATACACGTTTTTATAAGCGTTTTTTCCTGCGGCCCATAGACTTCCATTAGCTGAAAAAATGCAGCGTTTTCTGCAACTCTAGCGTTTCTGCTAAGTGTACACCTAGCCTCAAGCAGGAGTAGACTGCTCAGGATCCAAACAGGTTTCTGGTATCCAATAGCCAGGTACAACATTTCTATTATAAAATGTTTTTATGATCCACAGGTTTTAGGCATCAGAAAATGGCGCTGGCTGCTAGCCTGTCCTTTTCTCATCTCCAGAAACGAGTACATACAGCCTGTTCAAGCTGACCATTCATGATTGTCATTACCGGACGCTGTCCAGACAGTTGGCCAACATGTTCGTGGGCAATCTCCAAAAGTAACATCACGTTAAGTTTCTTCAGTAGGAACGCCAGCACGCTTTGTAATGTGCCACTACTCCTTTGTAAAGCACTTCATGGCATTACGATTGTGCTCCCATCTGACACGCTATAAATCTGGCCCATCCATTTTTTATGAATACACCGCTGTTACAAAGACTTCCTAGTTAATTTTTCAAAATTAGGAACTGTATAAAATTCTGTCTCATCACAAGAGCCTTTTGTTCCAGAGTCCTGTGCATTGAGATCACATCACAGGGAAATAATATCATACCCATTACCCTTTGGATGCCCTTTGCAAATTCATTCAATAACAGGCTACAGATTGCTAAAGAAAAACTTTTTCCTTTCTTTAACGCGAACCACCGATATCCGAAGGACATGCACAATGGATTGCCAGTGCAACAATGGCACAAATGCAATAGGAGGTTCTAAGGTTCTATTATGTATTCTGTAAGATTTATTCACTGCTAATACTCTATAAATCTCCAGAAAGCTCCTAATCAAAGTGTCTGCACTTCAGATCCCCGCACAGTGGCATACTACTGACCAGCATGTATATTTTATAATGCTTCACTTCAATCACTAAACATTCTTTGTAGAACAATTCAAAGGAAAATTGCCATCCCCACAAGCCTAAAAAGTACCGCAGGTCAAAAATGTCTCATTCCAAAGGAAGGCGCTCACCGATCCCACGTTCAAGCCTCACCAGATCATAATTATTTAAACTTGTATTTATTCTGTTCCCGTTTCGTTGGAATATTAATGAATTACTCTGTAAAGTGAAGTACGTAGTTAAAAATGTGACATATGGTGTCACTGTGATCGTAGATTTGGCAGAGTTTATCTTCTATGGAAGCAGAGAGATGAATAGGGATGTAACAGCAGTGAAACATTGATAAATCAACAGCAAATGAAATGTATTTGTCAAATATAGGATTAGCGGTGGCATTATTATGCAGCTGCTTGAGAGGCGAGAAGTGTGTCCAATTAGAATGATTTGAGATAATTGTGTGGATGGGGGAATTTAGGTAAATATATTGGCCTTGCAGACAGTGCCGGATTTCTTTAAAGGCCACAAAGGCCCGTGCCCTGGGCGGCTGCAGCCCAAGGGGGTGCCTGGACAGGAAATAGTGGTTGCTACATATAAAAGAGAAAGCTGCAGATGGGGAGCAGCACATTAAAAAAGAAAGCTTATGCTCAAGGACATAAAAGACAGGGGCTGCATGCATGTATGTTAAAACACGGAAGAGGGGTCTACACATGGAAAAGGAGGGTCCCTGCTGTACATGGAAGGGGAGCCCCAACATACTTGAAGACATAACAACAAAAGTTGTTTAGGTGATACCTTTAATGACTAACTGTACAAGATTCCTTTGCAAGCTTTCGAAACTTTAAGTTTCTTCTTCAGACATGTTTCAGAGCTGGTTCAGAACCATACCATGATCACAAGAACCATAGTCATTAAAGGTATCACCTAAACAACTTTTGTTGTTAAGTCTTCGGATTCTCCCCATGACTAGTACCGGACCACATGCAACCGGCTCCAACATACTTGACCTAGGGGCGGTTAAAGTATAAATCCGGCCTTGCTTGCAGAGCTTGGATCTGCTGAACTCTGTAGAAGAAGAATACCTTGCAATACAATCAGGAGCTGGCACATCCAATGGGCGATGTGTGTTCAGCTAACGGCCAAATGCAATACAATGTGGCCATTAGCTGAACACACATCACCCAGCGTGAGTGTAAAGAGGAGCCGTCTCCCACTTCCCCCGTCTCCCACTTCTCTCACAAGAGACTGCAAAAACAGCTGACAGATTGTTGCCTGTGAGCAAATTCTGCCTTGATAAAGGGGCCCTATGTGGCTGCGAAACATTGGCCATTTCCTTTTTTAGGGAACCAATAAAGTATTATTTTGGATGTGCCAGCTCCTGATTGTATAGCATAGTACATGGAGGGGATCATCCCTCTCACCCTGCTGATTGCTCTCCCTTTCAGACATACTAGGTTTGATCCATTAGTGAGTGCGAGACATTTCCTCTATGCAGTATTAAAAAACACCAGACTGGGAGTGGCGTAGCCATAGGGGATGCAGAGGTTGTGACTGTACTGGAGCTTTTGCACTAGAAGGGCCCACTAGGGTCTCTTCTTCATCCATTCCTTTAGCTTTTCATTGGTGCTATGCTAGTAATGAACACCTCTACATGTGCCTTTCATAGTGGTAATCCTTAACTGACTGTTTCCTTACTCTAAATACACCTCTCTGACACTGCAGCTGTTCTTTTGGGCTCCATATCAATAGAGTGCTAGGGAGCCCATGTAAAAGTCACACTGTGGCCCCAAGCTCCTTAGTTACCCCACTGCTGATCAGAAAGAAAGCTACCTAAGCTAAGCGCATAGGTAAATTCATGCTAGATCCACATACCTCTTCCCAAAAAATGATCTGAAAAGTAAGGATAAGTGTGTAGGCGCCTTGATAGAAATGTTTTGAGGAACATTAACTTGCTATTGCTGCCTACAAAACTAACTAATAAAGAATACAAGCTTCCAATCACCAGATAAGGGGAAGAAAAGGTGCCATGCCTGAGGCACGAAAAATGGCCAGACACAGCCTTTCTTACAGGGAGCATTATATTTTAAAGGTTCTTCATAGATATAGCCCCATACGTGTACTTCCTACACTGTCAGCCTGAGTGCATGCTTGCATTCTCTGCTACTAAAGAAGTAACCCAAATACATAGGATTTGTTCAACCTTAGTGGTACAGTGATCTCCCCTCCTGTATTTAGCTCTGGCTACGATCTGCTGTCTGATTCGACCTTTTTTGCTGTCTGATTTGACCTTTTTCCTCTCTCACAATTTTTACTGACCATCACCTGTCCTGACCTCTGCTTGTGTACAGTCTACATTCCTGACAGATAATTCTGTTTTTCAATTGAATGTCAACAACAATTGAGAATGTCATACAGTCAGACATAAACATTCTTACAGGGTCCCTGACAGAGGCCTCAGCTACTCACTGGAGTTTATTCTAAAATGGTTAAACAAATGTGTTCCCATTTCCTTGCACAGGAACACTACATACACTATTTATGCTGCTGCACTAAAGCCAACTTAATTATTACTGATCAGTGAGCTATCTCAGGGGTTATTATGCTGCCTGCCTGATTCTGCCCTCAAATTCCTTCCTCGGCAGTACAGTAGCCTACACTGAGTTTCACTTGCTCAGGCAAGATTGGATGCAGCATGGAAGCTTCTGTATTCTTGGCACTGTTATTGTTAATGATGTTATAGTCTTTGCGTTAAGATACCGTGTTTCCCCCGAAAGTAGGACATCCTCCTAAAGTAAGACCTAGTACATATTTCGAGCTTGCTCGAAATATAAGACCTACCCTTAAAATAAGCCCTAGTGGCTGAGGACATCCCATCCGTCTGCCCCCCCCCCCCTTCACCCCGCTCCCACTGTACCTCCTGCCGACCCCTCCCGTCTCCTCCAGAAAGTTGCACTGCCCGCCTACATACCGGTACCTCTACTGCAGATCAGCGTGGGTAAACTGCTGATTTCCGCACTGCCGCTTGTGGCCCTGTTCTGCCCTGCCTGCCGGCATTATTTTCAAACCGCAGATCAGCGGTAAAGTGTGGTGAAGAAAGCTAGTTACACTGTAACAGCACTTCCGTGTACAGGAAGTGACATCTCTGTTTACTTCCTGTACACAGAAGTGCTGTTACAGTGTAACTAGCTTTCTTCACCACACTTTACCGCTGATTTGCAGTTTGAAAGTTATGCCGGCAGAAAGGGCAGAACGGGGCCACGAGAGGCGGTGCGTGAATCAGCAGTTTACCAAGCTGATGTGCAGTAGAGGTATGTCGGTGGGCAGTGCGACTTTCTGGAGGAGGGGGTCGGCAGAAGGTAAAGTGGAGGTGGGGGAATCGGGAAGCACAAGAGGGAAATATATTTAAGACCTCCCCGAAAATAAGACCTAGGACAAATTTTGAAGGAAAAAAGAATATAAGACAGTGTCTTATTTTCGAGGAAATACGGTAAGTAGGGGAATATTCACCAAACTGTAGTAAACATTCTATGGGCAGGCATTGCATGGCAACGTTACCAGCACTAACACCAATTAGGTAGTGCGCATTGCACAAATAGCGCAACTCGTGTTACCCAATTGACACATACAATTCATTGGGCCTGATGCAATTGTCAGACTCGCCAGCGTTAAACGCTGGTGAGTCCGATAACCAGGCGACTATAAAGACGCCTGATCCAATTGCATTTAGCCCTAGGCAGGGTGCTAAAAGAACTCGCTTGGGCGATATTTTCACCCAGCAAGTTCCTTACACTCTATCCTATTGCACTTTGCATGCCTCCGGGAAGCGATGCTTCCCGGCAGACATGAGCGTTAGCTTAGACCTGCAGAAAGCTGGTCTAAACATGCTAACGCACGTCCCCGCCGGCCGCCGCTCGTCTCCGCAACCCCCCACGTAGCTACAAAGTTAATTGTAAGCAATTTTCTTACCGCCGCTTTACACCCGCCGGACGCCGCATCTCGCCACAAGTCCCCGCTGTGTAATTACAGTATATCAGTGAGCCATTTTCATTGGTCCAGCCTGTGAACCAATGGGGAGCCCTGGCAGCTGATTCAAAGATGCTTTGCCGGGACTCTGTTATTAGCGAGTGTAATTACAGTAACTGATACACTGTAATTACACAGCAGGGACTTGCGGCGAGATGCGGCAGCCGGCGGGTGTAAAGAGGCAGTAAGAAAATTGCTTACAATTAAAGGAGACCCCCCAGAAGATGCAGCGGCGGAAGATGGCGGCGGATGTTCGGCGGGTTGTGTGCATGTGTGGGGAGCGAGGCTGTGGTGCTGATGGACAGCACCACAGGGTAAACCTCGCTCCCCATCGCCCGGTAATAGGGAGCATCGCTCAGGCTTTCGCCTGAGTAATGCTCCCTAACGATCAGCCATCGCACGAGTGAAACTGGCAATAGGATTTGCCGGTAATCCTCGTGGGATGGCAAGGTGATAAGTAGTGTTGGGCGAACATCTAGATGTTCGGGTTCGGGCCGAACAGGCCGAACATGGCCGCGATGTTCGGGTGTTCGACCCGAACTCCGAACATAATGGAAGTCAATGGGGACCCGAACTTTTGTGCTTTGTAAAGCCTCCTTACATGCTACATACCCCAAATTTACAGGGTATGTGCACCTTGGGAGTGGGTACAAGAGGAAAAAAATTTTAGCAAAAAGAGCTTATAGTTTTTGAGAAAATTGATTGTAAAGTTTCAAAGGAAAAATTGTCTTTTAAATGCTGAAAATGTCATGTTTCTTTGCACAGGTAACATGGTTTTTACCGCCAGGCAGTCATAAATGTAATAAAGATAAGAGGTTCAATAAACAGGGACCGGTAACGCTAACCCAGCAGCAGCAGCAGCACACGTGATGGAACAGGAGGAGGCGCAGGAGGAGAAGGCCACGCTTTTTGAGACACAACAACCCAGGCCTTGCATGAGGACAAGAAGCGTGCGGATAGCATGCTTTTTACCGCCATGCAGTCATAAATGTAATAAAGATAAGAGGTTCAATAAACAGGGACCGGTAACGCTAACCCAGCAGCAGCAGCAGCACACGTGATGGAACAGGAGGAGGCGCAGGAGGAGAAGGCCACGCTTTTTGAGACACAACAACCCAGGCCTTGCATGAGGACAAGAAGCGTGCGGATATAGCAGCAATGCTTTTTGCCGCCATGCAGTCATAAATGTAATAAAGAGAAGAGGTTCCATAAACAGGGACCGGTAACGCTAACCCAGCAGCAGCACAGAGCACACGTGATGGAACAGGAGGAGGCGCAGGAGGAGAAGGCCACGCTTTGAGACACAACAACCCAGGCCTTGCATGAGGACAAAAAGCGTGCGGATATAGCAATGCTTTTTGCCGCCATGCAGTCATAAATGTAATACAGATGAGAGGTTCAATAAACAGGGACTGGAAACGCTAACCCAGCAGCAGCACACATGATGGAACAGGAGGAGGCGCAGGAGGAGAAGGCCACGCTTTTTGAGACGCAACCCAGGCCTTGCATGAGGACAAAAAGCGTGCGGATATAGCAATGCTTTTTGCCGCCATGCAGTCATAAATGTAATACAGATGAGAGGTTCAATAAACAGGGACTGGAAATGCTAACCCAGCAGCAGCAGACGTGATGGAACAGGAGCAGGCGCAGGAGGAGAAGGCCAAGCTTTTTGAGACACAACAACACAGGCCTTGCATGAGGACAAAAAGCGTGCGGATATAGCAATGCTTTTTGCCGCCATGCAGTCATAAGTGTAATACAGATGAGAGGTTCAATAAACAGGGACCGGAAACGCTAAACCATCCCAGATGTTCATTGGTCATGTTACTTGGTTGGGGTCCTGGAGTGTTGCGTAGTCGTTTCCAATCCAGGATTGATTCATTTTAATTTGAGTCAGACGGTCTGCATTTTCTGTGGAGAGGCGGATACGCCGATCTGTGACGATGCCTCCGGCAGCACTGAAACAGCGTTCCGACATAACGCTGGCTGCCGGGCAAGCCAGCACCTCTATTGCGTACATTGCCAGTTCGTGCCAGGTGTCTAGCTTCGATACCCAATAGTTGAAGGGTGCAGATGGATTGTTAGACACAGCTACGTCATCTGACATGTAGTCCTTGACCATCTTCTCCAGGCGATCGGTGTTGGAGGTGGATCTGCACGCTTGCTGTTCAGTGGGCTGCTGCTGCATGGGTGTCAGAAAATTTTCCCACTCCAAGGACACTGCCGATACCATTCCCTTTTGGGTACTAGCTGCGGCTTGCGTGGTTTGCTGCCCTCCTGGTCGTCCTGGGTTTGCGGAAGTCAGTCTGTCTGCGTACAACTGGCTAGAGGAGGGGGAGGATGTCAATCTCCTCTCTAAAGTCTCCACAAGGGCCTGCTGGTATTCTTCCATTTTGACCTGTCTGACTCTTTCTTCAAGCAGTTTTGGAACATTGTGTTTGTACCGTGGATCCAGAAGGGTATAAACCCAGTAATTGGTGTTGTCCAGAATGCGCACAATGCGTGGGTCACGTTCAATGCAGTCTAGCATGAATTGAGCCATGTGTGCCAGAGTCCTACCAGAATCCTCATCATCCTCTTGTGAGCGTTGTGATAGTTGTTGTGATGCATCATAGTCGTCACCTTCCTCCTGGTCTGCTTCTGCTGACCATTCGCGTTGAATTGTGGAAGTCCAACGTGCACCGCTCTGGCCCTCGTCAGTGGTGGCATGAAACTCCTGCTCCAACTCCAGCTGTTCCTCCTCCTCTTCTTCGTCATAGCTGCTGGGGCCAGCGTTCCCTGAGGCGGATGGCCTGATGTTGGTACCATCACGCTGATCGTTTTCTCCTTCAGATTCCCCCAGTTGCATCATGACAGCTGTTTCCTTGATTTTTAACATCGACCTCTTCAGTAAACACAGCAGTGGTATGGTAATGCTGACTGAAGAGTTGTCACTGCTCACAAGCAACGTGGATTGCTCAAAATTTTGGAGGACTTGGCAGAGGTCCAACATGTTGGCCCAATCGGATCCACAGAAGCTTGGCAGCTGGCCGGATGCGCCTCGGTACTGCGCCGTCATGTACTGGACCACTGCACTCTTCTGCTCGCAAAAGCGGGCTAGCATGTGCAGCGTAGAATTCCAGCGCGTAGGGACATCACACAGCAAGCGATGGTGGGGGAGATTGAAGCGCTCCTGCATCTTGGCGAGTGCCCCCGAAGCAGTACTGGAAGTTCTACAATGTTTGGCCACTCGACGCACCTTCAACAGAAGATCGGCCACGCCTGGGTATGTCCTCAGGAACCGCTGAACTACTAGGTTCATCACGTGCGCCAGGCAAGGGATGTGTGTCAGCTTAGCCAACCTTAAAGCGCGAATGAGATTACTCCCATTATCACACACAACCATGCCCGGTTTCAGGTCCAGCGGTGCCAGCCACAAATCCGTCTGTTCCTTTATTCCCTTCCAAATTTCCTCCCCTGTGTGCTGCTTATCCCCAAGGCAGATTAGCTTCAGCAACGCTTGCTGACGCATGCCAACAGCTGTGCTGCACTGCTTCCACGATCCTACTGCTGCTGGGTTAGCGTTTCCGGATGAGGTACAGCTTTGAGATGCGTTGGAGGAGAAGGAGTCAGAGAGGTAGGTGCTGCTGTTATCCAGTGTGAGGGACGGCGGTGCAGCTGTTTGTGGCGTGGGCAACACCCGTGCCGTAGCAGGTGAGGAATCGCTGCCAGGCTCCACAAGGTTCATCCAGTGCGCGGTAAGGGAGATGTATCGACCCTGGCCGAACGCACTCGTCCAGGTGTCAGTGGTGAGGTGAACCTTGCAGGCAACGGCATTCTTCAAGCTTCGGGTTATTTTGCTGACCACGTGCTCATGCAACTCAGGCACTGCAGAGCGTGCAAAGTGGTAGCAGCTGGGAACCACGTAACGTGGGATGGCCACTGACATCATGCCCTTGAAGCTGTTTGTCTCCACCAATCGATATGGCAGCATTTCGCAGGCCAGAAGCTTGGCTATGCTGGCTGTTACTGCCACGGCCCGGGGGTCATTTGCTGGCAATTTCCTCTTGCGCTCAAACATCTCCGACACAGACAACTGAACCGTAGCGCTGCACACGGAAGGGCTGTTGGTTGTTGTGTTTGAAGAACACTGGGAGACCTCAAGAGCACTACTCCGGAAAGTGACAGTGTCAGCGTCGTCTGATGTTTGTGAATGTTGTGAACCACGCAATGGCTGGGCTACTGCTGCTGCTGAGGCGGGTCTGGTGAACCCAAGGGAGGCAGTGTTGTTTCTGGTACCCTGTCCTGACGCGTTTGCCCAAAGAGTGGGATGTTTGGATAGCATGTGACGGCTCATGCTGGTGGTGGAGAGGTTGTTAATACTTTTCCCCCTGCTCAGGCGGGTCTTGCACACCTTGCAAATCGCCATGGTAACATCCTCAGTGCAGTCTTCAAAGAAAGCCCAGACTTTGGAGCACCTGCCTCCTTGCTGGCGATTTCTGTTTGCTCCTCTTTTGCCTCTCACTTGAACTTCCACGCTTGTGGTGCCTGAAATTGCGCGCCGCCTACCTTGTGGCACAAGGCGAGCTCGTGCAGCAGTGGGTTCTTCAACAGACTCATCTGTGCTGCTGCTACGACGGCGATGTTCTCGTTCACAAACAAAATCTGGGTCTCTGTCCACATTGTCCATACCCTCCTCTTCCATCTCCTCAAACTCGTCATATGTCATTGTGGGCCGCCGCCGTGGAGTAGAGCTCCCCACAACAACCTCTGCGCAGCACACTCCAACGTCGTCTTCCAGATCTTGTCGGCCGACCTCCTGCAATTGCAACCCCTCCTGCCCAAATTGCTCTGGGATTTGGGTTTCCGAGTCCTCTTCGGACTCGCCTTGTATTTCAGTGCGCGGTGCATTTCCCACAGTTAACGGTTGTGAATCCAGGCACAACATTTCTGGCTGTTCCTCCATTGACCTTTGAAAGGTGGAAGTTTGTTGGGCTGGGAATAGCTCCTGCGAATACCCCATTGTGTCCTGAGGTAATTCATCGGACTGGTTATCTGGCAGTTGTGTGCGTGGTGTCGCTGCCGGTTGTGTCAGCTTTGTGCCCACTGGCTCCTTGTAACTGGCTGAGGACTCGGACCTCGTGCGTGATGTGCTGGTGCTGCTTAACCCACTGCTGGACGCTTGAGAGGTCATCCAAGTAATTATCTGGTCCTGTTCTTTTGGATTTGTGAGGGTTGTTGTCCTGGACAACATGGGCGGTATTGAGTGGGTTTTCTTGGGTGCTCCCCTGTGGCCTGTACGTGAACCGTCAGGGGAAACACCTCTTCCCTTGCCCCTCCCTCTTTCACCGGATTTCTTCCTCATTTCACTTATCCTTACAGTACACGCTGACTGGCAGCAGTACAGTGGCAGTACAGAAATGCTATACAGTACCACTATTCCCAGCAGCGACACAGAGCACAATGCTATACAGTGACGGGTGAGCGGTGTACCACTATTCCCAGCAGCGACACAGTGCACAATGCTATACAGTGGCGGGTGAGCGGTGTACCACTATTCCCAGCAGACACAGAACAGTACACAGAATGCTATATAGTGTGGCTGAACGAGCGGTGTACCACTATTCCCAGCAGACACAGAACAGTACACAGAATGCTATATAGTGTGGCTGAACGAGCGGTGTACTACTGTTCCCAGCAGACACAGAACAGTACACAGAATGCTATATAGTGTGGCTGAACGAGCGGTGTACTACTGTTCCCAGCAGACACAGAACAGTACACAGAATGCTATATAGTGTGGCTGAACGAGCGGTGTACTACTGTTCCCAGCAGACACAGAACAGTACACAGAATGCTATATAGTGTGGCTGAACGAGCGGTGTACCACTATTCCCAGCAGACACAGAACAGTACACAGAATGCTATATAGTGTGGCTGAACGAGCGGTGTACCACTATTCCCAGCAGACACAGAACAGTACACAGAATGCTATATAGTGTGGCTGAACGAGCGGTGTACTACTGTTCCCAGCAGACACAGAACAGTACACAGAATGCTATATAGTGTGGCTGAACGAGCGGTGTACTACTGTTCCCAGCAGACACAGAACAGTACACAGAATGCTATATAGTGTGGCTGAACGAGCGGTGTACCACTGTTCCCAGCAGACACAGAACAGTACACAGAATGCTATATAGTGTGGCTGAACGAGCGGTGTACTACTGTTCCCAGCAGACACAGAACAGTACACAGAATGCTATATAGTGTGGCTGAACGAGCGGTGTACTACTGTTCCCAGCAGACACAGAACAGTACACAGAATGCTATGTAGTGTGGCTGAGCGAGGTACACAGTGGCAGTAAACAATGCTATATATAGTGTGGCTGAGCGAGCGGTGTACTACTGTTCCCAGCTGCGACACACAATGACTGGGGGGGACCCTGGCTAGCGTGGCTGGAGCGCGAACTACACTGCCTGCCTACCCAAAGCTAAACCCACAGACAAATGGCGGAGATATGACGTGGTTCGGGTATTTATTTACCCGAACCACGTGACCGTTCGGCCAATCAGAGCGCGTTCGGGTCCGAACCACGTGACCCGTTCGGCCAATCACAGCGCTAGCCGAACGTTCGGGGAACGTTCGGCCATGCGCTCTTAGTTCGGCCATGTGGCCGAACGGTTTGGCCGAGCACCGTCAGGTGTTCGGCCGAACTCGAACATCACCCGAACAGGGTGATGTTCTGCAGAACCCGAACAGTGGCGAACACTGTTCGCCCAACACTAGTGATAAGTAGCTCGCATCTGCAAGAGGGAAATATATAGCTCGCATCTGCAAGAGGGAAATATATTTAAGACCTCCCCGAAAATAAGACCTAGGACAAATTTTGAAGGAAAAAAGAATATAAGACAGCGTCTTATTTTCGAGGCAATACGGTAGGTAGGGGAATATTCACTAAACTGTAGTAAACATTCTATGGGCAGGCATTGCATGGCAATGTTACCAGCACTAACACCAATTAGGTAGTGCGCATTGCACAAATAGCGCAACTCGTGTTACCCAAGTGACAAGCCTGTTGCTAGCACAACATAACTGCCAGCACACAGCAATTTTAACATAGTTTGGAGATTATGCCATAAAGTTCTGATGTGCTTAAAGAGCTAGTGTTGGGGAGTAAATAAAGCTATATTGTAATTCAAATGGTGTATAAAGCTACTGCAGTAGTGCAATCTGTTTGTATAACTGATCAATGACCTTCTTAAAGTGGATAAAACCCTGAGATAATATTCAATAAAAACTCTCCTACTTTTTATATGCCATACGGTTATCATATTTGCTTTTGTGCATAAGTATTATTATTCATTTAGAAATTACAATTTTTTGCTCTGAGAGCTGACTTTGCATTGTATTCATAACTGTTTTATTATTCATCTTTCTGAGTGTCTGACTGTGTTCAGGAGTGTCTGCAGTATCAGAGAAGTGTTTACTTAATTGTATCAAGTAAGGAATGTAAATACAAGATAACATTATATTCAGTTCGGATGCGTCCAGCTTTCCAGGCAGGGAGCTTGGAAGCCCTGTGTTTAACCCTTTGAATGCTGTACTAGTAAAAAAAATGGTGGTAGTATATAATATGCTGTAAATAATCTTTTAGAGCAAAAAAGAAATGCTGGGTTTCATTCCACTTTAAAGCTTATTGTAAATAAACATTGAAAAATGACAGTGTTGCTTTAATTCAAAGGACCACTCCAGTAAAAAGTAAGCAGTTAAAACCTGACAGAATCAATAGGTTTTGGACTAGTCCATCTCCTCATGAGGGATTCTGAGGGATTTCTTTGTTTTCAAAAGCATTTCCTGAACTGCAGTTCCTAAGTCTAACTGCCGAAACAGTGTGCAAGTGAGTAGGGAGGCTGGCTGGTATCATACTATTTTGTCAGTTAAACTGCCGTTCAGGAAATGCTATTGAAAACAAAGAAAACCCAGAGAATCCCCCATGAGGAGATGGACTAGTACAAAACCTGTCTGTTCTGTCAGATTTTAACTGCTTACTTCTTTTGCTGGAGTGATCCTTTAATTAATCGTGTGATGGATAAAGTTGTGCTATTTTCACTGAGAATCCCAAATCTCCTTATTGAACACAATCTGAGATGAAGGGCTTTTGGAACTGTCGTTTTAGGGTTTTTATTTTTTTCGGGGACACATGACATACTTTGCATGCTGATACTTCGAGAAAAAGCCTAACAATTAAATTGTTGTTACCTCCCTTTTGTAAGTAGATGATATTTTTAACTGCACTTTAATAATGCCATGCCCTTTATAAGCCAAATTAATGTTTTCTGTCATCCTGTTTTGAAGTACATGTCAGTTTAATTAAACTATTAATGGCTGGCAAAATTTTAAGTGTCTCATGTTCTTCATTAAGCTGAATCTTTCTCTGCAGGAACACACAGGGAAATCAGTCTCGATTAACAGCAGATTCACGTTTTTCCTGAACAATCATTGATCATCAAAGGTTAGAACAAGACATGTGTGTTTTCTTTGATGAGCTGAGCCTGTCAACCCATCCATTTTCATACAAAAGATATCTTTGGCTCCTTTGGAATAAATGACGAAAAATCAATTGTAATATTTTCGTCCTTGTGGAAAGCTTATTTGTTTATGCAAATAGGAAGCAGAAATTCAAAACGGCAGTTCATGGAAAGTTTAAGTTCGCTATTGTGCATCCTTCTTAATGCAATATTCTCAAATATAACAATGTTTAGAGTCAGTTGATTATCATGGATATTTTATTTTGTATTGCACCCCAAAAAAATGTTTTAAGCAATACATAACCAATCCATTTCAGTTTTAACTAGGTTTGGGATATTATATGTTCTGTTGGTTATATAAATGCACTACACTCGAATGTATGTACCTGGAGGTGGCGCTGGGATTGCCTCATTGTGGTTGGACTGCTCCTAGGGTATGTGGACTAAGTTAGTCTTGACTGGACTCTGGAGACTCGAAGTGTGATCATGTAATGTTCTTCACTTCAGTGGCACAATTAGCCATCACCAGTGGGGTAATACTCAGTATCTCAAGAACTTATTTATTTAATTTATTTATTTATTGTATTTATAAAGCGCCAACATATTACGCAGCCATTTTCCATCTGACCCGAACCAGCTGGAGGACTGAGGGCTGGTTCTCTGTTTCTTGCAATCTGGAACAAAGGACTTTGACTTGTTTTCCCAAAAAGGACATACTCCATCCTGAACTTAAGTATTTGTTTATTTATTCCCTTCCTTTTATTTTTATACTGGGTTACTTTCTCTTTAATTTTTGATTTTAATGATATTCTGTATATATAAATTATTTATATTGCATTTATTAACCTCCTTGCCGGTCTAAAAAATCCGGCAAGGAGGCAGCGCCGCACATTTTTAAAAATTTTTTTTTTTAAATCATGTAGCGAGCCAAGGGCTCGCTACATGATAGCCGCTAAGCGGCGGCATCCCCCCACCCACTCCGAACGCCTTCGGCGATCAGAGTATGCAGGGAATCCCGTTGAGAACGGGATTTCCTGCAGGGCTTCCCCGGTCGCCATGGCGACGGGGCGGGATGACGTCACCGACGTCATGGACGTCGGGACGTCATAGGGAATCCCGATCCGCCCCTCAACGCTGCCTGGCACTGATTGGCCAGGCAGCGCAGGGCTCTGGGGCGGGGGGGAGCGACTCGGCGCGGCGGATTGCGGCGGATCGGCGGCGAGCGGCGGCGATCGGAAGTTACAAGCAGCTAGCAAAGTGCTAGCTGCTTGTAACAAAAAAAAATTATGCAAATCGGCCCAGCGGGGCCTGAGATATCCTCCTGCGCAGGTTACCCCGAGCTGAGCTCGGGATAACCGGCAAGGAGGTTAATAAAAGACTTCTAAAAAGTCACTTATTTCTCAGCTACACCTACTATTCAGCCACACAGAACGAATCCTAACTTTCCGAAGAGTCGCTACTACTGTTCATATAGCCAGATAAAATAGAGTGTGTTTTAACCGTTTTTATACGCAAGTCTTAGAATCAGTTAGAGCAGGTCCTCTGCCCTTCTGCAGAGGTGGTGGCAGTTGTGTACCCTGAAACAGTGTGTAATTTGCGTTCCTGTAACTCGCAAGCTCCCTTCTAGCCTGTCTGCTGCCAAGATTCCAACTGTTTCAGCTCATTGATTGCATCCAGAGGTTGGACAGTCTGTAGCTGTGGGTTGAAATACATTGGAAGGCACTGAGCGGTCTGGCCACTAGGGGGTCTGAGATAGTTTTTATGGCCTGAAATGGAAAGATCTTGACACAGAGAAGCAAACATGATGAAGACTATGGTCAAATGGTCACAGGATGCCAAGAAAATTAGTTGAAGTTTTAAGTGTAATAAGTGTCAGTACGTAGGAGCCAGGGGACCCAGGTATGGGTGAGATGAGTGTTCAATGAAGGTCAGTGCATGCACTTTATACTGGCTGTGCAACATATACATAATGTTGGTTTGTTTACCTGTGTAACCTGATTAGGGGGCGGGTCCCTTAATTACCATGGGTAGTCATGTTGCCCTGAAACAACTGTCAATTGTTGTGTTGACTCATGCATTGAGAAATAAATACTTCTGCAATAAATCAAGGTAATCAAGTTAGGTTAGTAGTTATAAGCTGTCTGAATCTGGTTTGCCCCATGCAAAGTAGTGGTATAGCCCCTCCCCGCTAAAACTACCTGTGCTTTTTTCAGCTAAAACAATCATTTATTGTTGGTGTTTGGTAAAAACTATTGTGTTCAGCTGTACCCTGATGTCATTGACCCCTCCTCCAACAAGAGATTGAAATTGGACCAATCAAATGCCATTGCAGCTGATTTGGATTGGTCCACTTTAAATCTGAAAGCTTATTGACTATACCAGGCATGGGCAAACTTGGCCCTCCAGCTGTTAAGGAACTAAAACTCCCACAATGCATTGCAGGAGTCTGACAGCCACAGCCATGACTCATAAAGGCAAATGCATTGTGGGACTTGTAGTTCCGTAACAGCTGGAGGGCCGAGTTTGCCCATGCCTGGACTATACGTATTGCCTACCACCACCTTCCTATAACTAACATCTGCTTATTACTACCTGCCTGTGACTAGAAACTTTTTGTTATTTATTTTATTAATACAATGGCCTTGTAAATTGTATTATCTGCTTGTTGTTGACAATATCAGCCTATATTTGGCAATTTCTACATTGTACTTTTTCAATTGAAAAGTGCTGAAAAGTTATTTTGGAAAAGAAGTTGAAAAATTATCTCCTAGGAGAAAACTCAGGAGAAAAAGTGAATTGCGTATGGCCCTAAGACATTTAAACTACTAGCAAGCAAGACAATACTCAAAATGATTTTGATAATACCTTTTCACCTACTTGTTGGTACTTTTCAATTGCAGAGTGCTGAAATGTTATTTTAAAGAAAAGATGAAACATTATCTCTTAGGGGGAAAAGGCTGGAGAAAAGGTCAATTGCATATGGGCCCTTGTCAATAACATGACTTTTAAACAACCAGCAAGCAATAGAATCCGTAAAAAGAATAGTTGCAGTACTTTTAATCTACTTTCTAGTATGTTTTCTAATTGTAAAATGCAGAAAAGATATTTTAAACAGAAGATGAAACATTATCTCCTAGGAGAAAACGTGAATTGAATTAGGGACCAATGTGTTTTTTATCCAGCTTTGCCTCTCAATAAGGCATGGCAGTTGCAGAAACAAATGGGGGTGAGGGGCAATAATAATTTTGCTATTAAAGAAAATCTGTAATGAAAAAAAATTCCCCTTGGGGGTACTCACCTCGGGTGGGGGAAGCCTCTGGATCCTATCGAGGCTTCCCCCGTCCTCCTGTGTCCCACGGCGGCGGCGGTAAAGCTCCCAGAACAGTGGGGATGTAAATATTTACCTACCCGGCTCCACTGCAGGCGCAGTATCAGCTCTCCGCTCGGAGATAGGTGGAAATAGCCGATCTCTGTCGGTCTGTTCTCCTGCGCCTGCGTAGTAGAGCGGATCCGACAGATATTGGCTATTTCCGCCTATTTCCAAGTGGAGAGCCACAACAGCGCCCCTGCTGGAGCCAGAAAAGGTAAATATTGCACAGCTTGACAAACTGTCGGCTGTGCGTCCTGTGGGCTGCAGCGAGACCCCCGTGAGACACAGGCGGATGGCAGATGCCTCGATAGGGTCCAGGGGCTTCCCCTACTGAGGTGAGTACCCCCCAGGGGAACTTTTTTTCATTACAGAATCTCTTTAACCTAATATTTTTAGTTTGTGTCCATCATCATACCTAAGCAGTGTATATAACAGCGGATGTATAAACACTATTTTAACCTCAAACCCTGGATCATATCTTTGATACCTTCTTCTGCTGGAAACATGTCTGGCTAAAGCTAGATCTCACTACTATAATGACAACTTTGGCCTTCCATTGTCTATCTGATTGGAATCAATGGCATGGCATTTGATCTTGTTCACTTTCTCTGTGTAATGAAACCCCCTTTGTGATGTGACTGCTATGGAATAACAAGTGGTCAGAGCAGTGTTAACAAGAGAAAAGCTTGTTCAGGTAATTAGACTGTTTGCTGGCCACAGATCAAAGATTGTCAATAACGACTCTAAACAACATGTTGTTTTCCAAAATTACTGCTTGATGTGTTGCATTAAAACAATTAAAATGTTCAGTCTTTATAAATGCATTGCAAAAAAAAATGAAAAAATAAGGACACAATATCCTTTGAATATGGGAACGCTATCAGTTCCATACAGCAATATATTTTTCTCTCCTAATACAAGCATATTTACAATGTGGTTTCATACCACTCAGGGACATCATTAGGGATGACATGACAATCATATGATCTTCTGAATTTGGGCTAGATCAAAAAATATAATGGGCCTGATGCTATTCAAGGTGATAAATAGCTTGCAAGATGCGAGCTACTTATCACCTTGCCATCGCACGAGAATCACCAGCAAATCCTATTGCCAGTTCACTCGTGCGATGGTCGATAGTTAGGGAGCATTACTCAGGCGAAAGCGTGATGCTACCATGATATGGGCGATGGGGAGCGAGGTTTTACCCTGTGGTGCTGTCCATCAGCACCACGGTCTCGCTCCCCACACATGCGCACAACCCATCGAACATCCGCCGCTGCATCTGGGGGTTTCCTTTAATAAGGAGACCCCCAGAACTCCCCACCGGCCGCCCCTTGTCTCTGCAACCCGCCACATAGCTGCAAAGATACTGTGAAGCAATTTCCCTCCCGCCGCTAAACACTGCCGTAACTAAGTTCCACCGGGAAATTACAATGTAATTACTCTCACTGTAGCAGAGTCCTGGCAAAGCATCTTTGAATCTCCCGCCGGGGCTCCCCATTGGTTCACATTTTCATTGGTCCAGACTGTGCACTAATGGGGAGCCCCGGCGGCGAATTCAAAGATGCTTTGCCGGGAGTAATTACAGTGACTCATACACTGTAATTGCAGGACGGGACTTGCAGCGGGTGTTCAGCGGCGGGAGGGAAATTGTTTCACAGTATCTGTGCAGCTACGTGGGGGGTTGCAGAGACAAGCGGCAGCCTGCGGGGAGCCCTGGGGGTCTCCTTATTAAAGGAGACTCCCAGAGGCGGCGACGGTGATGTGGGTTAGCATGCTTTTTGCAGGTCTAAGCTAAAGCTCATGTCTGCCGGGAAGCATTGCTTCCCGGAGGCACACAAAGTGCAATAGGATAGAGTGTAAGGAACTTGCTGGGCGATAATATCGCCCAAGTGAGTTTTTTAACACCCTGCCTAGGGCTAAATGTAATTGGATCAGGCCTCTTTATTGTCGCCTGATTATTGGACTCACCAGCGTTTAACGCTGGCGAGTCTGACAATTGCATCAGGCCCAATGACCTCAATTCACTAAGCATTACTGCATTGCTGAAAACAGCTGATTTTACCAATCACCTTCCCAAAGTCCAATTCACTAAACCTATTACCACACAGAAAATTACAGACTAGTAAGGTAAATTACCAACTTGTGTGGTAAATACCTCAAGAAATGTCAAGAAATTGCAATTCACAAAGATTAAGGCATACAGTAAATCAAGCAAAAGTGTTCAGTATTTTTCTCCAGCTCTGATCAGCGGATAACTCTTTCCATGCTCTCTCTATGCAGTAACATTGACATTGAAAGCTAATAGGGAAAGCCAGGCAGCCAATAGGGAGAGCCACACAGCCCTGCTTCTCACCCTGATTTGGTCCAACACCCTAGAAGTTGGGACTTTTATCTGGCAGAGCAGGGGAAGGAGACATTTTATGGGCCTTTTCTGCATCCGTTTAGATGTGAAAATCTGTATACTCCTATACAGAAGAGCTGCCCCTGGTGGCTGCAGCATGTCTAAAGGGATGTTGAGGATGCACTGGACAGAAAACCTCAACTCATACACACAGTTTCCTGCCTAGCTGATGACCCGCTCCACAGCAGGTAGGTGAGACTTACCGAGCAGGGCTTAGTGAATTGAAGCATGTATTTTTGACAAATTACCGAACTTCTACCTCATGCGGAAAATCTTGATTGAATTTGGAAAAAAAGTGTAAATTACTTAATGCAATATTTTACCAACCTAAATGATTTCACCAAATTGTCCTTAGTGAATTGAGGCAAATGTCTTTACAATAGAAATGATTGATCTTAATTATACATAATTTAGCATAGGCTAGAAATCATATCAGAATAAGCATGGAAAAGAAGCGACAGACGATCACGGATATGGCAATGCTAAGGGAATATTGTAATTTAATGATATGAATACAACTTGACAATAACATCCTTCACTGCAAACAAACACTTCTTGTGAGCACACCAACTATTGCAAAGTGGACTACCTCTGCTCCCTCCACCCTATAGATAGCGGTTCACTCTTGTTGGAACCAAACCACATAGGTCAGAAGCTCATGTTTTCAATATAACATCCTCTGGGTCTCTGCCTCATGTAATTAGGACTTCAGCCTCTTCCTACTTCAATTAGGTTAATGCATACAGGCAGAGTTGGCCTTAGAGCACCCGGGGCCTGGGGCAAATGTCATATGCGGGTGCCTAGAGACATATGCTGTGGACGAACACACACACACACACACACACACACACACACACACACACACACACACACACACACACACACACACACACACACACACACACACACACACACTATGTACATCAAGTGATTATGTGGTGATGTAGTAGTTATAAAAAAGGTATCAAAAATAGTAAATTAACTTCATGAAAAATGTGTGCATGAGAAGGTGTGTCCAAAATGGTTGTAAGTTGGAAGTCTTCATTTACGTCGTCTTCATCTTCTTCTTCTATATCTTCTTCTTCTTCTTCTATATCTTCTTCTTTTTCTTCTTCTTCTATATCTTCTTCTACTCGAATCTTCTTCATCTTCTACTTCTTGTATCTTCTTTAGAGTTGGGCCGAACCTCCGATTTTAGGTTCGCGAACCGGGTTCGCGAACTTTCGCGGAACGTTCGGTTCGCGTTAAAGTTCGCGAACCGCAATAGACTTTAATGGGGATGCGAACTTTGAAAAAAAAAATAATTATGCTGGCCACAAAAGTGATGGAAAAGATGTTTCAAGGGGTCTAACACCTGGAGGGGGGCATGGCGGAGTGGGATACACGCCAAAAGTCCCCGGGAAAAATCTGGATTTGACGCAAAGCAGCGTTTTAAGGGCAGAAATCACATTGAATGCTAAATGACAGGCCTAAAGTGCTTTAAAACATCTTGCATGTGTATACATCAATCAGGTAGTGTAATTAAGGTACTGCTTCACACTGACACACCAAACTCACCGGGTAACGCACCGCAAACAGCTGTTTGTACTAGTGACGGCCGTGCTGGACTGGTGCGCACCATGGCGAGAGTGCAGGTTTTGGTGGCTTTACAGCCCATATGGTCGGCCTGGCTGATGTAGCTGAATGACAGAACAGTGACTGTCCAGCTGATCAAATTTGGTCTGACCACAATGAAGCAACGACCTTATTATCTTTTGTGTGCCCCCCGAGACACTCATCTAGGCGCCGGTCATTGCTTCATTGTGATACGCAAGCCCCTTCACCACGGCAAGGTAATGATCACGAAGGGGAATGGGCGCATGTACATGCCTTTTCTTTTGTTGTTGCAGCTGCCCTCAGTGCAGCCAGAAAAATTAGGCAGTCATGTACACGCACCATAAAAATTATTACAGCGGCCGCTGCTAGCAGCGGCCTAAAAAATTCAGCAATCCGCCTGGATTCCCGGACCCTGTTGGTGGTGGCGGAGAAGGTAGTGAAGCGGCCTGCAGGCAGACATGCTGTGTGGAGGGACTGGGAGTGACTTAGTCTTTTTGGGGCAGGCCAGGCAGCCAGTCACACGGCGTGCAGGCAGAGATGCTGTGTGTGCGGGGACTGACTTAGTCTTGGGGCGGGCAGCAGCCCTCCGGGATCCATGCCTCATTCATTTTGATAAAGGTGAGGTACTTAACACTTTTGTGACTTAGGCGACTTCTCTTCTCTGTGACAATGCCTCCAGCTGCGCTGAAGGTCCTTTCTGAGAGGACGCTTGCGGCAGGGCAGGAGAGAAGTTGGATGGCAAATTGGGACAGCTCTGGCCACAGGTCAAGCCTGCGCACCCAGTAGTTCAAGGGTTCCTCATCGCTGTTCACAGCAGTGTCTACATCCACACTTAAGGCCAGGTAGTCGGCTACCTGCCGTTCCAGGCGTTGGTGGAGGGTGGATCCGGAAGGGCTACGGCGAGGCGTTGGACTAAAGAACGTCCGCATGTCCGACATCACCATGAGATCGCTGGAGCGTCCTGTCTTTGACTGCGTGGACACGGGAGGAGGATTAGTGGCAGTGGTACCATGCTGGCGTTGTGCTGTCACATCACCCTTAAAGGCATTGTAAAGCATAGTTGACAGCTGGTTCTGCATGTGCTGCATCCTTTCCACCTTCCGGTGAGTTGGTAACAGGTCCGCCACTTTGTGCCTGTACCGAGGGTCTAGTAGTGTGGCCACCCAGTACAGCTCATTCCCCTTGAGGTTTTTTATACGGGGGTCCCTCAACAGGCAGGACAGCATAAAAGACGACATCTGCACAAAGTCGGATCCAGTACCCTCCATCTCCGCTTGCTCTTCCTCAGTGACGTCAGGTAAGTCAACCTCCTCCCCCCAGCCGCGAACAATACCACGGGAAGGTTGAGCAGCACAAGCCCCCTGCGACGCCTGCTGCGGTTGTTCTCCTGCCGCTGTCCCCTCCTCCTCCTCCTCCTCCTCCCCCAAAGAAACACCTTGCTCATCATCCTCTGAGTCTGACTCGTCTTCTGCACACGACCTCTCTTCTTCCTCCTCCTCCCCCCTCTGTGCTGCCGCAGGTGTTGAGGAAACAGCTGGGTCTGATGAAAATTGGTCCCATGCCTGTTCCTGCTGTAACGGTTCCTGGTCACGCTCATTCGCAGCTTCATCCGCCACTCTACGCACAGCACGCTCCAAGAAGTACGCGTAGGGAATTAAGTCGCTGATGGTGCCCTCACTGCGGCTCACCAGGTTGGTCACCTCCTCAAACGGCCGCATGAGCCTGCATGCATTTTTCATCAGTGTCCAGTTGTCGGGCCAGAACATCCCCATCTTCCCAGACTGTTTCGTTCTACTCCAGTTCTAGAGGTACTGGGTGACGGCTTTCTTCTGTTCTAGCAGGCGGGAGAACATGAGCAGGGTCGAGTTCCAGCGAGTGGGGCTATCGCAAATGAGGCGTCTCACCGGCATGTTGTTTTTACGCTGAATTTCTGCAAATCGTGCCATGGCTGTGTAAGAGCGCCTCAAATGCCCACAGAACTTCCTGGCCTGCTTCAGGACATCCGCTAAGCCAGGGTACTTTGCCACAAATCTTTGAACCACTAGATTCATGACATGTGCCATGCAGGGTATGTGTGTCAGCTTCCCCATATGCAAAGCGGCAAGCAGATTGCTGCCGTTGTCGCACACCACGTTGCCTATCTCCAGGTGGTGCGGGGTCAGCCACTCATCCACCTGTTTCTTAAGAGCAGCCAGGAGAGCTGCTCCAGTGTGACTCTCCGCTTTGAGACAAGCCATGTCTAAGATGGCGTGACACCGTCGTACCTGGCATGCAGCATAGGCCCTGCGTAGCTGGGGCTGTGTAGCTGGAGAGGAGAACTGCCACTCAGCCGAGGAGGACAGCGAACAGCATGTAGCAGGAGGAGAGGAGGTGGCAGGAGGCCTGCCTGCAAGCCGTGGAGGTGTCACAATTTGGTCCGCCGCTTTCTGCTTGCCATCGTTCACCACCAGGTTCACCCAATGGGCTGTGTAGGTCATGTAGCGGCCCTGCCCGTGCTTGGCAGACCAGCCATCCGTGGTCAGGTGTACCCTTGACACAACGCTCTTCGCAAGAGATGACACCACTTGCCTCTCAACTTCACGGTGCAGTTGGGGTATGGCCTTTCTCGAAAAATAAGTGCGGCCTGGCATCTTCCACTGCGGTGTTCCGATGGCCACAAATTTACGGAAGGCCTCAGAGTCCACCAGCCGGTATGGTAACAGCTGGCGAGCTAACAGTTCCGCCACGCCAGCTGTCAGACGCCGGGCAAGGGGGTGACTGGCCAAAAGTGGCTTCTTCCGCTCAAACATTTCCTTCACGGACACCTGACTGCTGCTGTGGGCAGAGGAGCAGGAACCGCTCAAGGGCAGAGGCGGAGTGGAGGAGGGTGCCTGTGAAGGTGCAAGGGAGAAAGCGGCAGAAGCAGATGATGCACCTGAAGGAGGAAGAGGAGAAGGAGGGTGACTTTTCTTTTGTGTGCTGCTGCTGCTTTTGCTCAGGTGGCCATCCCATTGCTGTTTGTGCCTTTTCTCCAGGTGCCTTCGTAAGGCACTTGTCCCTACGTGAGTGTTGGCCTTTCCACGGCTCAATTTTTGTTGGCAGAGCGAACAGATGGCTTTGGTCCGATCTGAGGCACACACATTAAAAAATTTCCACACCGCTGAGCCACCCTGGGATGTGGGCACTATGGGGACCTCAGCAGCTGATGCTGAAGGGCAAGTTGGCTGGCTGTACATAGGTGGCGATACATGGTGCCGGACTCTGCCACCAGCTGTTTCTGACGAAGAGCTGCCCCAGCTTCTTTCAGCAACTTCTCTCCTCCTACTACTCTCTGACTCCCCCTCTGAACTGTCCCGCTCTTCATCTCCTCTATTGGGAACATACAGAGGATCCCTATTACCGTCATCATCGTAGTCATCCTGCCCAGCTTCGCTTGCCTCAGACAAATCCAAACTTGCACCATCAGTAGGTCCTTCATCATCCTGACACGTTACATCCATAGTGTTGCCACGTAACTCAGACATATTAGCTGGTGAAAATTAATCTGGCTGTAACAACAATGGCTGTGCATCAGTGATTTCAACACTAAATAATTCTTGCGAAGTGTCAAATGCAGCGGAAGTGGTGCTAGTAGTAGCGCTGGTGGCTGAGCAAGATGAGGTGTTCTGTGTCGCTAAATACTCAACCACGTCCTGACAATCTTGGGAGGTGATGGGACGTGCCTTCTTCCGAGCACTGTACTGTGGGCCAGGTCCACACGAAATTACATTTACACGACCTCGCGCAGACCTGCCGGGTGGCCTTCCTCTGCCTCTGCCACTACCTCTTCCTCTTCCTCTACCTGTTTTGTCCATATTGGGTATGCACGGAGTGGTATATCACACTGCGTGCACTCACGTAGGTAGGTGGGTTCACTTAACTGCACAGGTATGCGCACTGATGCGGTGGGTTCACTGAACAGTACAGGTATACAGTGGCAGGTTCACTGAACACAACAGGTATGCAGTGGCGGGTTCACTGAACAGGTATACAGTGGCGGGTCCACTGAACAGAATAGGTATACAGTGGCGGGTTCACAGAACAGGTATGCAGTGGCAGGATCACTGAACACAATAGGTATGCAGTGGCGTGTTCACTAAACAGGTATACAGTGGCGGGTCCACTGAACAGAACAGGTATACAGTGGCGGGTCCACTGAACAGAACAGGTATACAGTGGCGGGTCCACTGAACAGAACAGGTATACAGTGGCGAGTCCACTGAACAGGTATACAGTGGCGGGTCCACTGAACAGAACAGGTATACAGTGGCGGGTCCACTGAACAGAACAGGTATACAGTGGCGGGTTCACAGAACAGGTATGCAGTGGCAGGATCACTGAACACAATAGGTATGCAGTGGCGTGTTCACTAAACAGGTATACAGTGGCGGGTCCACTGAACAGAACAGGTATACAGTGGCGGGTCCACTGAACAGAACAGGTATACAGTGGCGGGTTCACAGAACAGGTATACAGTGGCGGGTCCACTGAACAGAACAGGTATACAGTGGCGGGTTCACAGAACAGGTATGCAGTGGCAGGATCACTGAACACAATAGGTATGCAGTGGCGTGTTCACTAAACAGGTATACAGTGGCGGGTCCACTGAACAGAACAGGTATACAGTGGCGGGTCCACTGAACAGAACAGGTATACAGTGGCGGGTCCACTGAACAGAACAGGTATACAGTGGCGGGTCCACTGAACAGAACAGGTATACAGTGGCGGGTTCACAGAACAGGTATGCAGTGGCAGGATCACTGAACACAATAGGTATGCAGTGGCGTGTTCACTAAACAGGTATACAGTGGCGGGTCCACTGAACAGAACAGGTATACAGTGGCGGGTCCACTGAACAGAACAGGTATACAGTGGCGGGTTCACAGAACAGGTATACAGTGGCGGGTCCACTGAACAGAACAGGTATACAGTGGCGGGTTCACAGAACAGGTATGCAGTGGCAGGATCACTGAACACAATAGGTATGCAGTGGCGTGTTCACTAAACAGGTATACAGTGGCGGGTCCACTGAACAGAACAGGTATACAGTGGCGGGTCCACTGAACAGAACAGGTATACAGTGGCGGGTCCACTGAACAGAACAGGTATACAGTGGCGGGTCCACTGAACAGAACAGGTATACAGTGGCGGGTTCACAGAACAGGTATGCAGTGGCAGGATCACTGAACACAATAGGTATGCAGTGGCGTGTTCACTAAACAGGTATACAGTGGCGGGTCCACTGAACAGAACAGGTATACAGTGGCGGGTCCACTGAACAGAACAGGTATACAGTGGCGGGTCCACTGAACAGAACAGGTATACAGTGGCGGGTTCACAGAACAGGTATACAGTGGCGGGTCCACTGAACAGAACAGGTATACAGTGGCGGGTTCACAGAACAGGTATGCAGTGGCAGGATCACTGAACACAATAGGTATGCAGTGGCGTGTTCACTAAACAGGTATACAGTGGCGGGTCCACTGAACAGAACAGGTATACAGTGGCGGGTCCACTGAACAGGTATACAGTGGCGGGTCCACTGAACAGAACAGGTATACAGTGGCGGGTCCACTGAACAGAACAGGTATACAGTGGCGGGTTCACAGAACAGGTATGCAGTGGCAGGATCACTGAACACAATAGGTATGCAGTGGCGTGTTCACTAAACAGGTATACAGTGGCGGGTCCACTGAACAGAACAGGTATACAGTGGCGGGTCCACTGAACAGAACAGGTATACAGTGGCGGGTCCACTGAACAGAACAGGTATACAGTGGCGGGTCCACTGAACAGAACAGGTATACAGTGGCGGGTTCACAGAACAGGTATGCAGTGGCAGGATCACTGAACACAATAGGTATGCAGTGGCGTGTTCACTAAACAGGTATACAGTGGCGGGTCCACTGAACAGAACAGGTATACAGTGGCGGGTCCACTGAACAGAACAGGTATACAGTGGCGGGTTCACAGAACAGGTATACAGTGGCGGGTCCACTGAACAGAACAGGTATACAGTGGCGGGTTCACAGAACAGGTATGCAGTGGCAGGATCACTGAACACAATAGGTATGCAGTGGCGTGTTCACTAAACAGGTATACAGTGGCGGGTCCACTGAACAGAACAGGTATACAGTGGCGGGTCCACTGAACAGAACAGGTATACAGTGGCGGGTCCACTGAACAGAACAGGTATACAGTGGCGGGTTCACAGAACAGGTATACAGTGGCGGGTCCACTGAACAGAACAGGTATACAGTGGCGGGTTCACAGAACAGGTATGCAGTGGCAGGATCACTGAACACAATAGGTATGCAGTGGCGTGTTCACTAAACAGGTATACAGTGGCGGGTCCACTGAACAGAACAGGTATACAGTGGCGGGTCCACTGAACAGGTATACAGTGGCGGGTCCACTGAACAGAACAGGTATACAGTGGCGGGTCCACTGAACAGAACAGGTATACAGTGGCGGGTTCACAGAACAGGTATGCAGTGGCAGGATCACTGAACACAATAGGTATGCAGTGGCGTGTTCACTAAACAGGTATACAGTGGCGGGTCCACTGAACAGAACAGGTATACAGTGGCGGGTTCACTGAACAGGTATACAGTGGCGGGTCCACTGAACAGAACAGGTATACAGTGGCGGGTTCACAGAACATGTATGCAGTGGCAGGTTCACTGAACACAACAGGTATGCAGTGGCGGGTTCACTGAACAGGTATACAGTGGCGGGTCCACTGAACAGAACAGGTATACAGTGGTGGGTCCACTGAATAGAACAGGTATACAGTGGCGGGTTCACAGAACAGGTATGCAGTGGCAGGATCACTGAACAGGTATGCAGTGGCAGGATCACTGAACAGGTATGGAGTGGCAGGATCACAGTACAGGTATGCAGTGGGCTGAGGGCTCACTGAACAGAACAGGTATGCACTATGCAGTGGCAGGATCACTGAACAGGTATGGAGTGGCAGGATCACAGTACAGGTATGCAGTGGGCTGAGGGCTCACTGAACAGAACAGGTATGCAGTGGCAGGATCACTGAACAGGTATGCAGTGGCAGGATCACTGAACAGGTATGCAGTGGCAGGATCACAGTACAGGTATGCAGTGGGCTGAGGGCTCACTGAACAGAACAGGTATGCAGCCAGGAAGAAGTTAAGCCTAACTAATCTTTCCCTATATGACAGACTGCAGCAGCTCGCCCTACTCTCACTAATGCAGGCACACGAGTGGCCGTAATGGCCGCCGCTGCCTGCCTTATATAAGGGGGGGTGGGGCTCCAGGGGCTAGTGTAGCCTAATTGGCTACACTGGGCCTGCTGACTGTGATGTAGAGGGTCAAAGTTGACCCTCAGTGCATTATGGGGCGAACCGAACTTCTTCCGCAAAAGGTTCGCGTGCGGTACCCGCACGCGAACCACCTACGTTCGCGCGAACCACGTTCGCCGGCGAACCGTTCGGCCCAACTCTAATCTTCTTCAATTATCTTTTTCTTCTTCTATATCTTCTTCTTCTTCTTCTATATCTTCTTCTTCTTCTGTATCTTCTGTATCTTCTTCTATACCTTCTTCTTGTTCTATATCTTCTTGTTCTATATCTTCTTCTTCTATATCTTCTTCTTCTTCTATATCTTCTTCTTCTATATCTTCTTCTTCTTCTTCCTCTTCTTCTCTATCATTATATTATGTGTCTTGGTTTTCCTTTCTTTTGTAATATTTTTTTTACTTCATTTGTGGAAATATTTTATTTTAATAACACCATAGTTATATTTGTGTTGATGGCATAATAGGTACTAGTGGCACATTGCAAGCCACAGCGCATTTTTCTGTGTACCCTGGCAGTGGTAAAACACAGACATCAGCAGGAGGAGGAAGTAGTTGCAGCTATTGTAGTGTGGTAATAGCTGGTAGGAGAGTGGGTGGCAGCAGAAAATAGTTCTTCTTCTGTTCTCCCTGGCAGTGGTAGCAGCACACAGACAGCAGAAGCTCAATGCAGCTACAGGAGGAGGAGTAGTGTGTGTCAGGCAGTGTGATGTGACTGACATAATAGGCCCTGGTTCCTAGCGGATGTACCAGG
Source organism: Hyperolius riggenbachi (assembly GCF_040937935.1). NCBI lineage: Eukaryota > Metazoa > Chordata > Amphibia > Anura > Hyperoliidae > Hyperolius > Hyperolius riggenbachi. The sequence goes on from NC_090651.1 coordinate 105,011,559, forward strand.
GCCGTAAATGAACATCATGAGGTTCCAGACAGAGGTCGTGAAGCCCACATTGTGTCCAATACACAATTGGGACAGCACAGTTTTCAACCCAGACACCTCTAAAATAATTTAAATTTTTTTTTCAAAATAATGCAGCTATTTTTGAGCGTAAATAGCTGGTGGCACATGGGCAGCAGCACCTTTTAATGTGTTCCCTGGCAGTGGAGACACAGACAGCAGGAAGAAATACAGCAGCAGCAGCAGGTGTAATGTGTGTGTGCCACTTCATGTCCCCGTCTCGCCGACAACAGGGGCCAGGAATTCGCCTTTCACCCAAGCCTGGTTCATTTTGAGAAACGTCAGTCTGTCCACAGACTTGTGAGACAGACGAGATCGCTTCTCAGTTACGTCTCCACCGGCTGCACTGAAGCAACGCTCTGACAGTACACTGGAAGGGGGGCAGGAGAGCGCTTCCAGGGCGTACTGTGCAAGCTCGCTCCAGATCGGCAGATGCTTGACCCAATACTCCATGGGATCAACAGGGGCAACACTGTCAAGCCCGCTGAAGGACCCCATGTAGTCAGCCACCATGCGGGTCAAGAGCTGTCTGTGACTGGAGAAGGATGCTGCTGCAGGCACCTCCTCTCTAGTCCCTGGCAGCTCTACACTCATGTAGAGCTCGTTGGTCAGAGACAGCAGGTCTGTGGTGCGCGTGCGCTTGCTGCTGGTGGATGCAGGCACCTGCTGCTGCCTCTGTGCTGGCGGGACAGTGGGGGTGGATGGCTGAGGGAAGGCTTACTCCAAGCGCTCAACAAGGGACAGCTGCAAATCCCTCATTTGTTGCGCACGGTCTCCTCCTGCAGGCAGGAACTGGCTGAGCTTCCCCTTCAGGTGTGGGTCCAGCATCATGCAGATCCAGATGTCCTCCCTCTGCTTCATCTGGATGACCCTTGGGTCCTTGCGCAGGAACCTCAGCATGTGAGCTGCCATTGGGAAGAGTCTGGCCACGTCTGCTGGCACATCATCGGCAGCCCCAGAGCCGACAGTGCTGTCCTCCTCATCCTCTGCCTCCTCCACCTCATCCTCTCTCCACCCCCGCACCACTCCAGCTGCGCTCTGCTGCTCCCCCTCATCAGCAGCAAGGTCAGGGACCTCCACCAACTCCAAGCCCTCCTCCTCAGAGGTGGCCTGTGAAGCTGCCTGCAGCTCCTGCTGGTCCAAGGCTGCCGCTCCCTCTTCCACCAGTGCATACAGGGCCCTGTCCAGCACACACACCATGGGGACCCACTCGCACACCATTGTATGGTCCCTGCTTACCATGTTGGTGGCCTGCAGGAAGGGTGCCAGCACTGAGCACACCTGCTGCATGTGCCCCCAGTTCTCCGTGGAGACGATGGACGGGAGGTTGATGGCGGCACGCCCAGTTGCAGTGATGGCGGCAACTGTTGCTCATGCAACGTACTGGCTGACAGCATGCCTCTGTTCAACCAGATGCTCCAACATCACCAGGGTGGAGTTCCAGCGAGTTGGAACATCGATCATGAGCCGGTGCTGTGGCAGGTGCAGCTCCTTCTGCACCTCTTCCAGGCTCGCTACGGCTGCAGCCGAGTGCCGGAAATGACGCACACGCACAACCTTCCTTGCCGCCTCAAGGAGTCGGTCCATCCCCTGGTAGGTCCGCAGAAACTTTTGGACTACCTGGTTCAGGACGTGCGCCAGGCAGGGGATGTGGGTCAGGCCTCCCCTGCTGATTGCAGCAACCAGGTTTGCCCCATTGTCGGACACCACCTCTCCGACTCTGAGGCCTCTGAGGGGCCGGCCAATTCCTCTCCTGCTCTCGGAGTTTGGCCAGGACATGGTTTGCCATCAGTTTGGTCTTCCCCAGGCTGACCAATTCCAGTAGCGCTTGGCAGTGGCGGGGCTTAACGCTGCTGCTGAGGCGGGGGGTTTGGGCTGGTGTGCCGGAGGATGGAAGCGGATCAGAGGAACCTGCTGCAATTCCGCTGACCCTGCATGGTGGCACCACCCACTGCGTTGTTGCTGCTGCTGCTGCTCTGACAGTGCCCGATGCTGCTCCCCCCTCCTCACCCCCTTCCAGCAAGCTGACCCAATGCGCGCCGAAGGACAGATAGCGGCCTGTCCCAAACCGGCTGCTCCACGAGTCCATGGTGACGTGGACCCGTTGACCCACCGCGTGATCCAGCCCTCTCCTGACATTGGCCATCACAGAGCGGTGAAGTGCAGGGATGGCCGTGTGTGCAAAAAAATGTCGGCTGGGGATTGGCCAATCGGGGGCTGCACACATCAGGAGTGCACGCATGTCGCTCCCCTCCTGCACAAGGAAATAAGGCAGGAGTTGGGAGCACATGGCTCGTGCCAGCAAGCAGTTCAGCTGACGCACGCGACGGCTGCTGGGAGGCAGAACCCTGACCACCCCCTGGAAGGTGTCGCTGAGCAGGGTCTGGCGACGCCTTTTGGTGGCACGGGAATCACTGGAGGGAGCAGAGGTGGCCACTGAGGACTGGCTGCCAGAACAGGCCTCAGTGTTGGCGGCAGAAGTTGCAGAGGGAGGAGGAGCAATGCGTTTCTGACGCACTCCTGCTGGTGCTGCTGGAGGAGGTGGAGGAGGGCGGGTGGCTGCTGCCGACGGCTTCGCAGTGGTGGCGGGTCTGCCACTGCCAGCTTCCTTCAACTTCATGAACTCCTCATGCTCATGAAAGTGTTTCCCTGCCAGATGGTTCACCAGAGAGGTGGTGCCGTACGCAGAGGGCTCCTTCCCTCTGCTGAGCTGCTGGCGGCACTGGTTGCAGGTGGCATACTTGCAATCCACATATGGCAGGGTGAAAAAATTCCAAATTGGGGAGGTGAAGTTTCCCCTTTGGCTCGAAGGTGCTGCTGCCGCTGGTCTCCCTGTGGTGGTGGTGGTGGGGGGGGTTTCTTGGTGCGGCTGGTGGCACTGGCAGAACTCTCCGGATCAGCACGCTGTGTGGCCTGCATACCACGCCCACTTCTGATCCTGCCTATGTCTGCGATGCTGATCCTTCTAGCAAGGCCCGCAGACGCATCCTCCTCCTCCTCAGCGCTGATGACATCCCCAGGATCTGCCACCCAGTCTCTGTCCTTCACCCTGTCATCATCATCATCCTCCCCCTCCGCAAACATGTCCTGCTGGGATGACCCCACAAACTCCCCTTCTGCATGCATGGGCTGATGGACACTCACCACTGTCTGACTGTCCAAAGCATCATCCCCCAAAGTGCCCATCAGCATTTCTTCCTCCTCCAATTCTGCCGCAACAGCACTCCATAACCTCACTGTGCTTGGGGATAAGAAGGTGCTGAGTGACAGGGTGCTGGTGTTGCTCGCTGGGGCTGGAGAACTGCACTCCTCCTCCCCAGGCAGTGCTGGGCGGCTGCTGCTGCTCTTGCGAACAGGAGTGGTGGCTGGGGTGGAGGACTCGGTTACAGAGCTAATGGTGGCCTGCTCATCCATCATCAGTTCCAGCACAGAGTCTGCATCTTTCTCCTCAATAGGACGGCTACGACCTGGCGGTGGGAGGAACATCTGCGCCACACGCTGCTGCGTCTCTGCAGCATGACTCCCAGCTGTTGGGCGGCCAAGGCGCCCACGGCCAGTGGCTAATGGCGGAATAGCCACTGGTGCAGACGCAGAACTGCGCATGGTGGTGATGGCGCGGCTGCCACGACCACCTCTCTTGCCGATGCCCTTGCTGCCCTTGCTGCCCCTGCCCAAACCGCGGCTGCCAGTGCCAGACATCGTATATTTTTAATATTATACAAATGAAAAAAAAAGTTATGTATGTAAAGGCTGGTGGGACAAGTGGGGTACTTTAATGGGGTGGGACTGGTAGTGGTGGGTGTGTGAGGTGACGGACAGGTGTACTCTACAGCAGAGATCGGTGTAGCGCTAACGAAAGAGTGCGCAGTGCGCACACAAAGACCCTAGCTGACGCTGACTGACGGTTTCCCTATACACAGACTACAGTACAGTACAATTCAGCGAATACACAATACAAGTAATATAAACAATAGGACGGGTGTAGCACTAACGAGAGGGTGCGGACAGCGCAGATGTGCACTGCGCACACAAAGACCCTAGGTAACGTGGTGACGGACGGTCCCTATACACAGACTAGAGTACACTACAGTACTACCTAAACAATAGAAGAATCTAGCTAAACAATAGAACAGGTGTGACTAGATTACAGAGAGCAGATACAGGACAGGTATAGCAGTAAAGCTGGGCCTTGCTAACTACAAAATAGTACAATAATCTATCTAACACAGAAGTAGTACAGTAGAGTAGGACAGGTGAGAGCACAGGTAACTAGAGACTAGAGCACAAAGCAGGGCAGGCTGCCTTGCCTAGGCACAGGGCCTAGCTGCTGCAGCTGCAGCAGCACCAGTGACAGTCTCCCTCCCTAGTCCCTAATCACACAAACTAAACTGCCTAAAATACAATCTATCTACAATGCAAAGCAATACAGGTGAATATCAAGTGTTGGAGTGTAAAAACGCTTGGTGTATTCAGGGCCGGCCCGCTCATGAGGCGGCGTGAAACTTTTGCCTCAGGCGGCAAATTTCCAGGGGCAGCACCCGCCCGTCCGTGGGTGCGGGGAGCCGGCCCGCCGAGCTGGAGGGGTAGCTGGCAGGACGGGGGTATTGGGCCAGCGGCGGGGAGGGGGGTCGGACCCCCCCCCTCCCTCGCCTGGGTCCCTCGTCCTCCGCTCCCCTCCAGCCTAAATGGAAGCAGCCGTATGTGTAAGAGGCACGGGCGGGGAGACACTCACCTCCTCCTCGCTCCAGCGTGCGCTCCACTGACATCACTTCCTGCAGCAGGAAGTGACGTCAGTGGAGCGCACGCTGGGAAGAGGTGAGTGTCCTCCCCGCCCGTGCCTCTTACACATACGGCTGCTTCTATTTAGGCTGGAGGGGAGCGGAGGACGGGGGACCCAGGCGAGGGAGGGGGGGGGTCCGACCCCCCTCCCCGCCGCTGGCCCAATACCCCCGTCCTGCCAGCTACCCCTCCAGCTCGGCGGCCCCCCAGAGCGCCCCCCCCCCCGAGGGGGGGGGGGAGGGGCGGCGGTGACAATTTTTTAAAAATTTGCCTCAGGCGGCAAAAAGTCTAGGGCCGGCCCTGGGTGTATTGAACAATAAATGCACTACTTGCACAGACAAAAAGCACTGGAGCAGTCTCTCTCAGTACAATCAGTCAGTAAGTCACAAGCAGGACGGGTGAGGCAACATGGTGCCCGCTATTTATAGAGGGGGGCTTGGCCAGGCTCCCCCTCTGTGATTGGCTGCAGTCAGAGGACTCGAGGTGATGTCACCCGCTGATGACGCTATCCGAGCTCCATATTCGAGCTCGGATAGCTCGGATATCTCCGGATAGCTGATTGCTATCGAATGCGCTCGGATAGCACAGCCCGGATAGCTAATACTATTCGAGCTCGGTATTCGAACTCGAATAGTAAAAAAAGAGCTAGGATATCCGAGTATCTCGGATATCCTAGCTCGGATGAGCATCACTGAAGGTGGCTGCAGTATAGATTAGATAGGTAGGTAGGTGCCCTGCAGTATAGATTAGACAGGTAGGTGCCCTGCAGTACAGATTAGATAGGTAGATAGGTACCCTGCAGTATAGATTAGATAGGTAGGTAGGTGCCCTGCAGTACAGATTAGATGGGTGTCTGCAGTATAAATTAGATAGATAGGTGCCAGTCTGCAGTATAAATTAGATAGGAAGGTGGCTGCGGTATAGATTATATAGGTAGGTGCCTGCAGTATAGATTAGATAGGAAGGTGCCTGCAGTATAGATTAGATAGGTAGGTGCCAGCCTGCAGTATAGATTAGATAGGAAGGTGCCTGCAGTATAGATTAGATAGGTAGGTGCCAGCCTGCAGTATAGATTAGATAGGTAGGTGCCCTGCAGTACAGATTAAATAGGTGCCTGCAGTATAAATTAGATAGATAGGTGCCAGCCTGCAGTATAGATTAGATAGGTGCCTGCAGTATAGAATAGATAGGTAGGTGCCTGCAGTATAGATTAGATAGGTGCCTGCAGTATAGATTAGATAGGTAGGTGCCTGCAGTATAGAATAGGTAGGTGCCTGCAGTATAAATTAGATAGATAGGTGCCAGCCTGCAGTATATATTAGATAGGTGCCAGCCTGCAGTATAGATTAGATAGGTAGGTGCCCTGCAGTACAGATTAGATAGGTGCCTGCAGTATAAATTAGATAGATAGGTGCCAGCCTGCAGTATAGATTAGATAGGTGCCAGCCTGCAGTATAGATTAGATAGGTGCCAGCCTGCAGTATAGGTTAGATAGGAAGGTGCCTGCAGTATAGATTAGATAGGTGCCAGCCTGCAGTATAGATTAGATAGGTGCCAGCCTGCAGTATAGATTAGATAGGTAGGTGCCCTGCAATACAGATTAGATAGGTGCCTGCAGTATAAATTAGATAGATAGGTGCCAGCCTGCAGTATAGATTAGATAGGTGCCAGCCTGCAGTATAGATTAGATAGGTGCCAGCCTGCAGTATAGATTAGATAGGAAGGTGCCTGCAGTATAGATTAGATAGGTGCCTGCAGTATAGATTAGATAGGTAGGTGCCCCGCAGTACAGGTTAGATTTGAAGGTGGCTGTAGCAGTGGGGAGAGCGGGCATAGTAGTTAAAACTCACGTGTCTTCCTCCGATCCTCACAGCTACCATTTATTTCCTCTCCCACCATCTATTTCCTCTCCCAGCGCCCCCTGTGGTGACATGCGGTCACGTCATCATAGGGGGCGCTGTTACCAATACACAGATGCTGGGAGAGGAAATAGATGGTAGCTGTGAGGATCGGAGGAAGACACGTGAGTTTTAACTACTATGCCCGCTCTCCCCACCACTGCAGAGGGTGCGGGGCCTCTTCAGGCGCGGGGCCTGGGGCGATTGCCCCACTTGCCACCCCCAAAGGCCGGCTCTGCATACAGGAAAATAGCTCTCATTGAAGATTACTTTCATTAAAAAGTATACACACATGTGCACATATACACAGTATTTATCAGCTAGAGCACTCAACATTAGTGGGGGCCTAGTAGGATGAAAATCCATATTATTAACTGAATAGAAATCATATAATGTAAAATTACTTATTTAGCCTACTTATACTGTTGGTTTTTAGTGTTCACAGTCAGCCAGTTCTGCTGGTTTCCATCTTTACTGTTTCCCTATGATGCCAATAGTGACATTACTTCTGTACTTTTCTGATCTTTTTTTTGCCAACCCAGATCTGTGTTAATTTTCCTTCCCTACTGCCACAGCTTACCATCCTTCCCACTGCAAACATCACCTAGACGACAGGCTTATGTCACTGTGGAAACTCATCAAAGGGAATAATATTGGTTGCCTTGTTTTATTATCATGCAATAGATAGGGTTATTTTTATTCAGTAATTTATTGGATGTATGTTAATCTGTGATTACTTTTATGGTATTACATTTGGAAACTAATATTGGCTAGTTGTTTTATATTAGGAACATTTTACATCTAAGGTCATTTAGTGATTTATTATTTTTGTTTATACATTTTATGTTTTATATCATTATATGTATCACTCATAACTTAGAAGTTCCCTGAAATAGGCAGTAGCTGTTTTTTGTTTTTTTTTAACAAGCATTGACTTTTTCTTGTATTGGTATTTTAGGCACTGATTTTTGATCTGAGGAAGACCAATGTACTCACGGAACACATTGCCGTAGTTGAAGAAATACAAACAAACAAAAGACACCCGGCCACCTGGAGCCCAATCTGGTGTAATATCGTCTTGTTTGGTTTTGGGTGAGGTAATTCAGGTACAATTATAATCACAAGAATGGGTTGCTTAAGGAGGCAACCACTCGTGCATGCGGATGGGGAAGTGTCATCCCCACTCGGCCTTTTCTTGCTGTGTCTTGGTCGCAACTCCAAATGAAAAAATATTCGGCTCAGTATACTAGCGAGAGCGAACACCCTGAGTAGGGTATAAAAGGTTAATTTGGAAGGTAGGAGGCGCCCAATTAAGATATATTTTCATATATAGGTTAAACAAAGTTTTATACAGGCGCACCGGACCACCTCAAGCCTCAGTTGCCGGCACTTACTTGACCTGAGGAAGCAGCTTACGCCAAGAAACGTGTTGTCACAGTGCTGTTCGCATTTAATAAATGAAATCATATTCAACCTTGTTACGATTCACCCTCCTAATTTTTAAGGAATACGTGTTTTCGAACATAGGTTTCATTCTTTGTTTAACCCATTTATGAAAATATATCTTAATTGGGCGCCTCCTACCTTCCAAATTAACATTGCCATAGTGAAGCTTAAAGTTTCCAGATTTCACATTGTTGTATGTGTCATCTTTGAGGCAAGCCAACTCTCATTTATTTATTTTATTGGTTTTAATACATTTTATTACCTTTGGGTGGCTCTGAAAAATGTAGAGAAACACGGGAGTGTGCTCAGGCCTTTATTGTCATTTTGTTTGGTCATTTGAGCTTCAGTCTACATTAAGTAATGCTAATGGGTTCAAATAAAGCAGAGTTTATTAAAAGACCACTGTAGTGAAATAAATTACAAATAAAATTTAAAATTAATCGATCAGTACAGTAAATAAGGATTAAGAATAGTACTGTTTCAATTAAAAGTAAAAAAAATAATTCATTAAAAATGTTAAAACTGACAAGAAAGTCCAACAGCAAACCTTACAAGTTCCAACTGACAGTCAGTGCGTCTATTCAGTATGACCATTAGGTAGCAAACATCTTTCCACTGGCTGAAAATATCCCCGTTTTTAACAGCTTATTCTTTGTTGGATCATTCCATTGAAAGCTTCAGGTCCCACAGGAGCTATAGCATAGCCAACACCTTTTTTTATGACACTATGCTGCACCTATGGCGGCTTAGCAGCTGAAGGACCCCATCATCATTCACTCTGGCACAGCCATGGAAACACTCAACATTACAGAAGCTGATGAAGGGTATTGAGCATGTAAATAATGGTACATGCACAGTACACTTCATCAGCTTTGGTAATGTTGAGTCTGTCCATGGCAGCTAAAAGAGGCGCTGATTACAATATAGCTTCCGTGAGCACTGAAGCTGTCATTGAAATGATGCAATGAAGAATCATACATTCAAAATGGGACCTCTTTTTCCTTTCAGTGGGTGGATATTTGTTCCCACATGGCCATTTTGTGGCTGGATAGTGTAATAGTTAAGGGCTCTGCCTCTGATACAGGAGACCTGGGTTCGAATCTCGGCTCTGCCTGTTCAGCAAGCCAGCACCTATTCAGTAGGAGACCTTTGGCAAGTCTCCCTAATACTGCTACTGCCTGTAGAGCGCATCCTAGTGGCTGCAGCTCTGGCACTTTGAGTCTGTCAGGAGAAAAGCACAATATAAATGTTCTGTGTCCTGTCTTCTCTTGTCATTTTAGACTAATCTACTGGCCGCCAGTTACAGGATTGACTTTCTTGTCAATTTTAACAATTTAAAGCGGACCCAAACCAAACATTTTTTTATTAAAAATATTTAGTTGCACCACTCTGACACATACAAAGATAAATAAACACTCCTTCAAACCTATGATCATTTCAGTGCATGCTTTTCACCCTTCTTTTTTTTATAGCTAGGGTTATACAGGGGGCAGCCATTAGCAATTCCTCCATTGCTGGACACCATCTACTCCACCAGTTTGCCGGAAAAATCCCGGCAATTTGAAAGGAAGGGAGGGGTTCCTCCAATAAATGTAAAATATTTTATATTTGTCATCATGCAGCTGAAAAAAGGCTGCTATTTATTATTATAATTTAGAAAATAGATTTTATTTCTGAAATCTTGTATTTTTAATTTGGGTCCACTTTAAGTGCATTCTTTTTTAACTGTATACTTATACCAGTACTCTTCTTAATCCTTATTTACTGTACTGATGGATTATATTTTTATTTTATATTTCATTTATTTCACTATAGTGGTCCTTTAAAGAATGCTGCATGCTAACTCTTCAAAGCTTTGTTCCCTGCTATTTTATAAATAGACAGATGCATAGTTGCTTTACATATTTTTCTTCTAGCAATGAAGAATTCTTTCAACCTCAGCATGGACATAGTTGAAGCCTGATTTTATGTAACAGAGGTCTTTTTTTCCCCCTGTTGTCTCCGTGATCTCTTCATTCTCTTGTCTCTATGTCATTCAATTTTGCTAAAAGTAAATTAGATCCAGCACTGGTATAATAGTTTACTAGCTAGTACATGTAATGATTTTCCTGGTGTAGAACAACTTTTACCAATGCCTTTAAGATAATGAATTAAATTATTTAACACAAAAACACAGAAACATCACTCTCAGTCACTTGGCGAGCCAGTTTTATTTATTTATTTTTACCTTTTTTTTTTAGGGTTGCCAAATGAGTTATTGACCCGTTCATTAAAGTAATTTCACAGTACTTTTTTATTATTTAACTTGGAGTGGTTTCTATCATTTGTCATCAGCAAGCGATGCAGGAATGCAAAGCAAAGTGCTAATCTTTTGTTGCAAAGCAAAATAAAGTGATTCTCATCTGGATTCGGAGCCTTTGGTGTCTTGTTTGCTGGACCCAACTCATAATGGATACAAAACTGTATGGGGCACAGCAGACATGATGTAAACTCAACAGGAATTCTGAGTCAATGAATCATAAAGGCAGACTCCAGCGGTGGCCTCTGAATTTGAACAGACTGCTAAGAGACAGAAAAGCAGCTTATATGACTTGCTTTCATACGGAAAGTACGCATAAATTAGGAAGGAGAAAAATTGTTTAAAAAAAAGGGGGGAGAGGTGGGGGGTGCTTCAGGCTACTTCGTATTGGGCAGAGAGCCAGACGGCTGGCTGTTCATCACACAGGGAAGATACGATCTTTCTGCACAAAACTACTAATTATCCATTTAACTTAGGGCATTAATGACCAAAACTTCAGCTCTGCCTTTGATAGCATTTGCGCCACTGAGATGATGTTTTTAGTAAGAGATGGAAAATAAAATGACTAAAATGTAAAACGAGAAAAAAAAATCTAAAATGATCCAAATGTCAAATAGTATAAGAAGGAAGATAAAGCTATTGATTTTTTTCTTATGTTTTGATGTGCTAATTTTAGCATCAGCTCAGCTGCAGTGAAGAAACTAGGATAGTTAAATTGAACTGTATTGAAAATAACATGATACATAAAATTGCATATTTTTTAATACAATTTTAATTTATAGATTATTTAGTGTTTACCTGTTGTAGAATCTTTCCTCCCCCTGATTTAAATTCTGAAAAAGTATCACTAGTGGTGGTGACATCTTTAGTTTTGCCAGGTGATCTGTACGGCATGCTATTTACTGAGAGTTCTATGCACAGAGGAAGAAACTGCTGGCTGTAATGCTGGGGGGTCATACTTTCTGACCACCCAGCACAACAAGGCTAAGAGCTGGATCATGGAAGAGGTTACACAGGCTGCCCAGAGCAACTGCAGCTCTGGGCTTCCGATATCGCTACAAATAAAACACAATGGCAGCGCAGTGAGATGTTGCGCTGCCTTAGTTCGCACTGTGCTGCCTTAGCGATAGCAAGTATTCAGACAGGTACAAGACAGGACTATAGATTGGAGTGTAACTAGTAGCAACTGCAGCTCACAGTCACGCCCACAGAAGCAGAGCAAGCTGGCTAACAACAGTCACCAGCAAGCATCCACCCAGGCAAGACTACAGGATAGAACGTAACTAATAGCAACTGCAGCCTATAGTTACGTTACCAGAAACTAGAGTAGCAGGAATACTACAGTCATCAACGTGGTGATGGCAGAACCCAAGCTATCTGGATAATGGACTTCACTGATCCACCGCAGATGCAGCGAACGTCCATCAAGCATGGAACTAGGCAATACATAATGATAGGAAAAATAACAAACAGCTCAACTAACGGATAAATATATATTAGCAAGTCTGCATTTATATTTATCAAGAACTAGCTAAAGCACAAGTAATAAGGTCACATAGAACTACAATAACAGAACTATACAGAGTAACAAGGTGCCCAGTAAATCAGCGTACTGACCACTATGACGGGCGGGGTATAAAATGGGAGGCAGACTTTTATGCTGACATCAGCCAATGGATGCAGGTATGCAAATCTCCACCCAGCTGAATAGTAATCACTCAATCCTGAGCTGGCTTGATTACCATTTGCTAGCTGACTGTGAAGGACCCCCATAAGAAATACATGCAGAATTATGTAACAACATGCATGCAGGAAATCCAGGGCTATCTGGCCGCAGCTCAGCTGAAACAAGCAATTGGTGGAATGATGACAGCATCCTGAGCTGCCCAGAACTGCAGAGCAATTGCAAATGACAATGAGACCCATTGCAAATGCACAATCGAATGCAAGCAGATAAGCCAGAACTGTTCATTTGCAGCTCCACTGCAACAAACAGGCAGGGCCGGTTCAAGTAACAATTATATTGCCTTAATCTTCCACTTGAAGAGCTACCAAAAGGTAATCACGGGAAAACAATCATCCTTTCTATCACAAGAGATTGCAAATGCAGTTAACAAACCAGCCCAACTGTTCCGCACAGTGGAAAAACTCTGCAACCCAGCATGTCAAAAACTTAATATCGAGTCTTCAAAGGACCTCTGTGACCAATTTGCCCATTTCTTCACAGACAAAGTCTCCGCTATAAGGTCCGCCATCCAACTTACAGCATCTGAGCCTAATATAGCGCCGAAGACCATTAGCAGAGACAACGTAACACCTTGGTCAAACTTCAAAGAAATTGATGAAGAAGTCACATCAAGCATCCTCCTTCACGTCTGCCTAACTACCTGTGACCTGGATCCTGGCCCAATACAGTTCATGTTGAACTGCCCCGACCTGTTCGTACCGGTATTCCTCAAAATTGTTAACTGTTCCTTACAATCAGGGATATTTCCTGCTTTACTGAAGGAAGCAATCATCAGGCCTCTCCTCAAAAAACCCTCCCTGGACCCAGATGCAATGACCAGCTACAGACCTGTCTCTAACCTCCCCTTTCTGGGCAAGCTAATTGAAAAAGCTGTATACCTCCAGCTAGAAGCCAGAATCCTACAAAATAACAGTTATGACCCATTCCAGTCTGGCTTCAGGAAACACCACAGCACTGAAACTGCCCTCATCCAAATATGCAACCACCTGCTCATGGCAAGAGACAGAGGAGAGTGCTCGATCCTCATACTGCTAGACCTTTCTGCAGCCTTTGACACAGTTGACCATGACATCTTGATAAACAGGCTACAGGAATACTGCGGCATTGATGGCATAGTACTTCAGTGGTTCCAATCCTTCTTGAGTGGCAGAACCCACAAAGTGTCTATGGGGCCCTTCCTGTCCACCCCTGTAACACTTAAGTATGGGGTGCCCCAGGGCTCAATCCTCTCTCCCCTGCTTTTCACGATTTACATGCTACCGTTGGGAAAACTAATCCAAAAACATGGCCTGACATACCACTGCTACGCAGACGACACCCAACTATATCTTTCCTTCAAGCCTGGTGTGACAGACCCAACTCTAACTATAAACGCCTGCTTACGTGAACTACAGCAATGGATGAATGACAACTGGCTGAAACTAAATGCAGACAAAACTGAAGTCCTTCTGATTGGAGGGCAGAGCATGATAACAAAACAACTTAACTTGCAGTCTTCACCACTGGGAATAGGAGGCACGGATCTACGCAGCTCTGATCATGTGCGTAGCCTGGGAATTCTAATTGATGGGGATTTAAACTTCAGAACTCAAATCTCTGCGGTGGTGAAATCATCCTATTTTCACCTGAAGAACATTGCAAAAATCAAGCACCTCATACCCCCAGAAGATCTGCCAACCTTAGTCCACGCCTTCATCACATCCCGACTGGACTACTGCAATGCTCTCTACACTGGCCTTCCAAAAAAGGTCTTGTACCGCCTACAGCTGATACAGAATACTGCTGCCAGACTGCTAACCAACCAACCCCGTCACTGCCACATAATGCCAGTCCTGCATTCCCTTCACTGGCTACCTATAGAATGGAGGGTCCTATTCAAGATCGGCCTACTGACATTTAAATCCCTGAATAATCTAGGCCCTGGATACTTGAAAGATATGTTACAGCTGCGTAGCAATCCCCGCATTCTCAGATCCACAGGTTCTAATAATCTAGTCATACCCAGAGTCCACTTGGAAACTTTTGGTCCCAGAGCCTTCTGTCATGCTGCCCCTATGTTTTGGAACTCCTTACCTCAACAGATCAGGACAGCCCCATCCCTGGATGTGTTTAAATCCAGACTGAAAACCCACCTGTTCAGTCTGGCATTTGCAGAAATATAACTTTTGTTGTGTGAATACTTCATCCTACTAACTACTGAATCTGAGAGAGCCTAAGCGCTTTGAGTCCTATGGGAGAAAAGCGCTATAGAAATGGTATTGTATTGTATTGTATAACAATTGGGCCCTAGGGCAAAATTAGCCTGGGGGCCCCCCAACAGACACCCCCGACCAAAAAGCGTCATTAGAGGCCCTTTGTTGCAGCCAAACTTCCCTCCTGGGCCCCTGAGCTGGCTGCTGACCCTCCCCCAATCACCTCCCAACCTAACAGACTCTACAGAGTCCCTGGGGAGCAACAGTTAAGATGGGAAGGGACAACTTGGGGGCCCCTACAGGCTCTCGGGCCCTGGGGCTATTGCCCATTTTTTCCTATGGCAGACAGAACACGCTACAGTAGGGATCCTTACACTTTCTTGGCAGTTGGAAAAAGCCATTATTTCCCACAATGCAACATGGTTCACAGACAGCAAATTGTCTGGACCGTGGTCATGACATCACACTGTTGGAGGAGATTCACCACAGTATCAGCCATACAGATCCCCCGATGATTTATTTGAGAAAAGGTAATGATTACTTATGGGAAAGGGGGTATAGGCTACAGATTGGAATGAAGTTCAATCCTTGGTTACATTTCCTCTTTAAAGTTTGGGTGTGAAGGTGCCCAAAGGTATCGGTAACTAAAGAGGAAAGTGAAAAATCTACCTCACAAAATTTTCACAGTCAATGGGGAATTTTAAGGGTTTTGAAGTTCTGGTCCACTTCCTCAATCATCGTGCCTAATGCCTGGTCCTCACAATGATATGATGTTCTCTTTACCCTCGTTCTAGGGTTCAGTGAGAGAACAATGTTAATAAGGTTGCAAGTACGGTAAAATAAATTTCATGAATTTATTTAGAGATCAGTTTTCTTGTAAGCATCTGTAAGGATCCAAACATTCAATTTGATCTTTTTAGTTGACACTTTTTTTAATCACCTCCAAAATATTATGCAATGCTCTACATTAAATAAACAGTAAATATGAACAGTAAACCCCATGGGATCTAAACCACAGGGGGCCTTGAGGCATAAGTAACTTGAGGCCCCTCGCCATGAAAGTCAGCTCCGGGGGCCCCTGCATTGCCGCAAAACTCAGGTGGTCTCCTCGAAGGCCCTCATTCTGAATCAGTTCATTTTGGTGCCCGGCGCAGAGCGACAAAGCTGGGAGCCGTCATAGCAGCAATACTATGATGCGCGCCATGCAGAATGGTAATTCGGGGCCCTGGCAATCACCAGAATGCAAATTACATCTCCCTTTGAGTTGCTACAACTCGAAGGGGGAATAGTATTTAACACCGCCTGGGAATTTTAGCGGCAGCAGGGAGAGTTGTTATTCGGTTTGCCCTGCGCCGAACTGCCCATCTCCATAATAATATGCCCCCACCCTATTCGGTAATTCAGCTGCCTCGAAATCTCACACCTGTCCCAGCGGCTGCTCCGTCCCGATCTCCGTCTTCAGCTCAGTTGCCTGTGAAAAAGAAAAAAAAATGGATTTAAGGCATGTGTGGTGTGTGGAGAGATTTGATCAGGTAAAGCCTCTCTGATCAGATAATGCTCGCCTCTGAAAGGGATCTATTTGATGGCCACATCGACCCGTGTATGGCCACCTTTACTTTGGCCTGACTAACATTTATCAGTAGCTTTTAGCAGTTATGAATTTTTCTTCTGTACTCGCTGTATCACGTCATTGGCATTCAGTGTACAAAAGTCACAACACATGCAATTTAGATGTGTGAATTATTGCATAGAATGGCACATGATTACATTAATACCTTTTTTCATGAAGTATTACAATCTCGCTTTTAGAATTACATTGCTGTAATCCTTACATGATAGCATTAATTACATGTCAATGGATTTAAGTGTACTTTGATTCTGCTTTACAGAATCAAATGTATAAGGGCTGATAACAAATGAGTTGACACATCTATCAAACTGCAGCTGCAGCAAATCCAGGTTCCCCAGTGAGTGGTCCTGATGCCTGTATATATAAGGAATTTACCTTCTTTGTGTGTATGTTCAAACAAGTAATTACATTTACAAATCCTAAAACAGTAGTTTTATTACCTATTATATTAGTATATGAAAGGCCAACCAATACATTAAGTTAAAGTGAACCCTAAGTGAAAATAAATTGATGATATAAACAATTATATTTATCCTCCTACTCCTAAAAATTACTTTTTTTAAAATATCCCATGTATTTATTTTATTTTTAAACATTTACAAAGTAGGTTAAATGTTTTACTGTCTCTAATCAGGGGCAGCCTATTAAGTGACCTAGAGTTAGAAAAAGGTCAATGATGACTCGTCGCCAGCCGTCGTGATGACGTGTATAGGTAAAACGGGAAGCAGCCCTGAAAACTTCAGGCCGAAGTGGTACAATAATGGAGACGCCAGCCGGGAACGGGAAAGGAGTCAGGAGGACACCGGGGGACCTTGCGGCCTACGGTGGGCTGGAGGAAGCCCCAGGTAAGTCACAATTTCATTTTTAATGACAGCACAGGGTCCCTTTAAAAACATACATTCCACTCTACATAAACAGTGGAATCTATATTATCACTATAACTCCAGGCGATGTGGGCGCATTTGCATGTGGGCTCTCACGTGCGCCCACACATGTACAGAAGGTGCTGACCCATCTGGGGTTGGTGGGACTCAGAGAAGACTGGAGCTGCGGCAAGAGACCCAAATGACTTCTATGGACTGAAAGAAGCCCCAGGTAAGAAAAACTAGGTTTAATTTCTTGCCTCACTTATCCTTTTGAAGGTACTAGAAGGCAATAAATCACATTTCTGACATTTTTCTTGTTCTGCTCTCTGCTTACCAGAGGATGACGTAGTGCATCCAATAACAGGACTGATAATGAATACTAATTTTTTTAATTAAATAAAACCTGCTTGTGCCAAAAAGAATTGAAAATGTTTATACTAACACTAAGCTGGCTCAGTGGTTTTCAGACTTTAAAGTCTGAAATTCCAGAAGTGAACCAGAGGCAGGGCCGGAGCATCGGTGAGTAGCTGCGCAGGCACAGGATGTCTGTGGGGGACCATTAGAAGCCCCGGGTAACTTCAACTCATTTTCCCCCGACCCCCCTACAGTGTCCCTTTAAGTACGAGTAAATTAATTAAGTAAAAAAAAAATACCAAACACAGTTTACAAACTTGTTTCTGTGGACTTGGAGCATATGTAATTCTAATGGCAAATACATAGCAAAATCTTCATGTTTTAATTTATCATAGAAACGCCGTGCCCATATACTGCCTCTCTTTAGAGTAACCATCATTAAAGAGCTCCCATTAAAGCAGCAGGGACAGCCATACTATCCCAGGAACAAAAACACATATAGGAAAAAGACGTGCAATCTTGCGCTGCTAGGGCGGTATCCAAGGGTTACTGTAGGCAGTCACACTTTAGCTGCTCCTTATTAGCCCGGCTGTTAAGAAGGCTTGATTAAAAGAAATAAGTGGAGAAAAAAGAGCGCTCCATAGTGTAACACTGCTTTAATAAAACAAATTGCGCAAATTAAAATACACTTACTAGATGTAAGATGAGTAAACTTCAGGCCGAAGTGGTACAATAATGGAGACGCCAGCCGGGAACGGGAAAGGAGTCAGGAGGACACCGGGGGACCTTGCGGCCTACGGTGGGCTGGAGGAAGCCCCAGGTAAGTCACAATTTCATTTTTAATGACAGCACAGGGTCCCTTTAAAAACATACATTCCACTCTACATAAACAGTGGAATCTATATTATCACTATAACTCCAGGCGATGTGGGCGCATTTGCATGTGGGCTCTCACGTGCGCCCACACATGTACAGAAGGTGCTGACCCATCTGGGGTTGGTGGGACTCAGAGAAGACTGGAGCTGCGGCAAGAGACCCAAATGACTTCTATGGACTGAAAGAAGCCCCAGGTAAGAAAAACTAGGTTTAATTTCTTGCCTCACTTATCCTTTTGAAGGTACTAGAAGGCAATAAATCACATTTCTGACATTTTTCTTGTTCTGCTCTCTGCTTACCAGAGGATGACGTAGTGCATCCAATAACAGGACTGATAATGAATACTAATTTTTTTAATTAAATAAAACCTGCTTGTGCCAAAAAGAATTGAAAATGTTTATACTAACACTAAGCTGGCTCAGTGGTTTTCAGACTTTAAAGTCTGAAATTCCAGAAGTGAACCAGAGGCAGGGCCGGAGCATCGGTGAGTAGCTGCGCAGGCACAGGATGTCTGTGGGGGACCATTAGAAGCCCCGGGTAACTTCAACTCATTTTCCCCCGACCCCCCTACAGTGTCCCTTTAAGTACGAGTAAATTAATTAAGTAAAAAAAAAATACCAAACACAGTTTACAAACTTGTTTCTGTGGACTTGGAGCATATGTAATTCTAATGGCAAATACATAGCAAAATCTTCATGTTTTAATTTATCATAGAAACGCCGTGCCCATATACTGCCTCTCTTTAGAGTAACCATCATTAAAGAGCTCCCATTAAAGCAGCAGGGACAGCCATACTATCCCAGGAACAAAAACACATATAGGAAAAAGACGTGCAATCTTGCGCTGCTAGGGCGGTATCCAAGGGTTACTGTAGGCAGTCACACTTTAGCTGCTCCTTATTAGCCCGGCTGTTAAGAAGGCTTGATTAAAAGAAATAAGTGGAGAAAAAAGAGCGCTCCATAGTGTAACACTGCTTTAATAAAACAAATTGCGCAAATTAAAATACACTTACTAGATGTAAGATGAGTACAAACATGTAATTAGGCTTGTAGCCTTAAAATCCTTTCTAGGTGGGTGCACCCTCAAACCGCCGTGGCCATCGGAGTTGAGTGGATCCGGTGGAAACTGACCCTGGATTCCCCACCAAGGAGTATACATGTGCTGGTGGCGTTATTACGTGTTTCGGCGTTCCACGCCTTCAACAGATAATGCCGCCTGCTCGTACACGAGGTGTTTATATACTTGTAGTTGGAGGGAAAATGGTGGTGGGGGCCGGAGATTATCCTAGCCCCTCCCTACTAGGTGGGAAATGTGACTACTCATTTGGATAGGTGAATGAGTCTGTCATTCAACCACTGATAAAGCCCTATCATAGGCAAGGGATAAGGAATAGCCCATTGTCAGTACAAGTTAGATAGCTGTAAGCTATAGGGTCTTACCTGAACCATAAAGCAAAGAATCCCTTTGTTGGAGAGGAAATAAAGATCAAAACTGAGCACCAATGAACGCTCAGCGTGGGACCCGTGGGAAAAATACCTGCCAGGAGACATCTGCGGGGTTGGAGCGGAGGGCGTATACTCACCGCTCACTGACTACTTGAGCTGGGCCGGCCTAGCGTGGAGGAAAGGCTCATTCTATTCGCCGCTGAATGTTGTGGGGCATGCCAGAGAAGCGTTAGTGTACGCCTCCATGGTCGCGTGGAGATGCGGAGAACAACCTCCTGTGATACGCTAAAACAGAAAATAGGCGTGCTATAGAGGCGTTAAGGTACGCCTCATTAGACGCATGGAGATGCGGCCAGGGAAAGGGGCGGCATGGATGCGCGGACTGACATCACGCATCGTCCATGCGCAGTGCCCCAAGCGTTGCCATGGCCACCTGCCTCCATGGAGTCACGGCAACGATGTAGCCATAAACAAATGTGGGAGCTGGATAGTGAAGCGTATTGTCTACACAAAAACTAAACATTAAAATACATAGTGTGTTAACAATCACTAGGTCAATATCTCGGGGAGGAAAAGGGGGGAAGGGGGGGGGTGAAATCTCATCCGGTGGGGACCCCCTATCAGTAAATGTATGGAGGGGCAAAAATTGTCCCTAAAAAGGATGCTCCCCCAAAGGCAATACCATGGACCACCCCAATCACCCCAAAAAAGCCGAGGGCACAACTTATGGACCCACTGTATGCATAAAAAAACATAAAATAAACAATGGATGCCTATATACATGTATCAAATGACGCTATAACAAAGGGAAATAATTCCAAGGAGGGGGGGGAGGAGGAAGGACAGAAGGGGAGGGATGTGGTAAGCCAGGAATGGCTCGGGAACACAAAGGGTGGGTGGAGGGGGGTTAAAAGGGGGGGGAGGGTTTTGGGAGGAGAGGTGGAAAAAACAGGGCACAGAGAAGTAACTAAACAAAGTTGGCCGTTTCCACTTTTTCATTGAGCCCAAATGGTGTCAATGTGTTTAATTTAAAGATCCAGTAAGCTTCCTGTTCGCACAACCCACCTAGGAAGGATTTTAAGGCTACGAGCCTAATTACATGTCTGTACTCATCTTACATCTAGTAAGTGTATTTTAATTTGCGCAATTTGTTTTATTAAAGCAGTGTTACACTATGGAGCGCTTTTTTTTCTCCACTTTTGTCTTACAAAAACACATATATAAGTAGATAAATATTTGTTCTACTTCTTACATAACATGTGTTTTGCACTGTCCATGTTTAATTTCAGTGAATGTTATATAGTAAATAAAGAGAAAACTGTTCCAGGCATTGTCCATATTTACTGCCTCTGGCTGAAGCCAATCTTGATGTCATTTTCTCCCGTACTCTTTTTCTTTTCTCCTGCCGAAAATGGTGTATTCATTTCCAACCCTCCTCCACACTGAGCTCTGTAGAAACTGCACTGTCATATCTAGCTTGCTTTGTAAACACATGTGAGCACAGCATAGATCATATTTCAGCAGCTTCTGCAGAGGGGTGAGGTGTATTTCCCTTCTCAGCCTTGTGTTACACTTGACTACCCTCAGGCAATCAGTTAGGAGCAGGAATGTGGGAGGGGAAATAAAAAAAATTCCCTCTCCCCAGCATTGTAATAGATTCATTACAGCAGAAACACTTATGACTAGCTGAAAACCTGACATTGCCTGGGTATGGTTTTTGGTTGTTTTTCTAAACTTGACACACAGTGACTCATTGACCAAGTTTGTAAGCTTTAGGGTCCTTGGGATCAATCATTTGTATTTTCCCATTGAAATGCAACAAATCTTATTGGCTGTTTGTGGCTCCACCCCTTTAGTGAATTTGAACCCCAGTCACCCAATGGCTGACTGTAGCAGGTTTGAGGCCTTTGCCATTAACAATGTAAGAATGTCAGAATGTTATGTTTGTTGTTGGCTCTGCCCATTTTTTCTAACCTTGACACACAGTCACACAATGACAAAATTTAAGAATGGCTGCAGTTTACATTTTCCCATTGAAAATTAATTGCTGAACTTTGATTGACTGTTTTATGCTGTACCCACTTTCCCCAATTTTCACCCCGGTCACCAAGTGACCAACTGTTGCAAATTTGGGGATTCTGGCTTTATTACCATGAGAATGGCAGCCTTTTACTTTTTTCCATTGACATGAATGGGTGAAATCCGATTGACTGTTTATGGTTCCGCCCAGTTGTGCAGTGGGGACGTGAGACCGCCACAATATATCTTCCCAGGTAGTCAGGGAACTGTATACCAAGTTTCGTTTAAATCGGTCAAAGGCGTTTTTTCGAGTGACCATGGCACACACACACACACACACACGCACGCACACACACACACACACGCACGCACGCACGCACGCACACATACATACATACATAGATACATACATACAATATATATATACATATTATATTGGAATGCTTGCAATTCAGGGTCAGGATGTAGACTACATAATAAACACAGAACAATGGGTAAATGGAATTTGATTTTATGGCTGACATTAGAGTGGTCCACTTATAAAGTGCCTTCAGTGAAGAGTACAAAACAATAAACCAGCTAATGACATCAGGTACATAAGTATAAATACACCATTGTAAATAATATTATTATCTTTATTATTGAAACAGAAATAAAGCCAAGATAAGCAAGATAGAAAATGAAATGGGATATTCCGCAGTTGCTAAAGGCAGGTAGATAGTAAGTCTAATCAGCAGATTTATGTCATGTAGTCTATTCAAGGTTCCCTCATTGAGGGCTCATTATAGTGTTACTCCAAATAGTGTCCTTCATTACACTGCCCCCCCACCTGGAGTTCCTCATTTTAGTGGCCCCCCCATATTTTGAACACAGGGATGAGCTCAAATAATCACCAAAGTAATCATTACGATTTACATTTCTATTATATTTTCACAAAATATAGATTCTTTCCATAGAGTGCTTTTGTAAGAATAAAGTAGGTACTTTTCTTCTGATGTCATCTAATTCTACAATGCTCTGAACGACTTCAGGTCTACGTAATGTGGGTACTGGGCATGTTTTTATGGTATCAGTGCTGCCATCACACTGAAGATGTACACATTTGGATGTTCAACATACCAAGACTTTTTATAAGGTAAGAACCCCAACTGTTTGTTAGCAGTGCAACAATCCTAATTGTTGCTACAGCAACCAGTGAACTTTCAGATGCAAATTTGGTTTACAGGTAACACACAAATGTTTTGCTTTTGTCCAAAGGTCAAAAACTGCACTTCGTTGTTTGACTGCTTCCAGACTGGGGTAATTGAAATCTACACCCTGTTATTCTTGCCAGGGTGTAGATTTCAAATACCTCGCCTCATGGTCCCGCCACTACCACCGATCGTGCCACTCTCCTGCCACTGCAGCCCACTCACTCTGCTGTCAGTAATGACAGCAGAACTCTGTGAGCCGGTCTTGAGCCGATTCCATTGGCTCCTGACCCTGTGATCACTGTGTACCAACCACATTAGCTCACAGTGATCACAGGGTCAGAAGCCAATGAAATCGGCTCCTGGCCAGCTCATGGAGCTCTGCTGTCATACCGAAAGCAGAACAAGTGGGCTTCAGCGACAAGAGTGTGGCATGAATGGCGAGAGAGATGGGTCTGTGCAGTATGACGTTGGTGTGTCCTGTTTTTTCACGCAGAAGTCTCTGGTCTTTAAGGAGCAAGATACTTCTGGTACACAAATGGTTAATGAAATACCCAAAATCAGGTATTTGAATCTCAACTAGATTCATTATTGTGTGAAAATAAACTTTTTTTACTGAAATCACGTTCCGAGCTTCATCAAACAAAGGAGGAGAAAAAGTCATTTTGGTCTTAAGATGTTGGCTGCACAAAGTTTTGCATTGATATGCCTTCTGGAGTCTTTCGGGAAAAGTCTTTCAGTTGTCAATCTTTCCCTTACTTATAATAGCTGTTTAAATCACAATGATGTAAAGGATCTTAATTTTTATAGTGTTTTGACAGACAAACCATAATCTGAAATGGAGGAGAATTCCCACAGGAAGGCAAGACACAGTTGATGGCCTTAAGCCGGTGAGATAGCTTTCATGAGAATCCCATCAAATGAAGGCAAGCGACAGACTTTCTGTGCTATCAGATGACCATTAATTTTTAATTGTGTTAATGTTGTTTGTTAGTGACAGATGACTGGCTTGAAGTGTCTTGTGAATTATTTAAAAACTGGAAGGCGTTCTATTATCTGCCACAGATCTGTGTAGAAAACCACAGGGAGTAACCTCTGCCCTGCTAAGGGAGCTAGTCAAAACAAAAGCCCGACCTCCGGGGATTGATGGAAATGTTGCACTTATGGCATACAACATGGAGGAAGGAAAAATGTTATGCTGCTTTTCAAGAAGCAGAGGGTTCTGGGACTTGGAGGGATTTCACACACACTGTGTGGCAAATTCAAAGCCACTTCAGAGAGCCTCGTCTCTCTCCGAGGCCCTGCGGTATTTCATCATACTTAAACACCTGTGTCCATCAAACAAACACAGAAAAGTCTAAGAGATGTTCTCTGGACTTTGTAATTTCAATGACTGACAGTTTAATATCTATTTATTTTCACATCTGACACCAGAAAAAGACAAGTTGGCTCCATAAATGTCAATACATTAGGATAAACAACTGTATTTTTAGCCCACAAAAAAAGGACTTTGGTTTCAACATCAGCACATTCATCATGTATTTGGAGACAGTACAGAGGAAGAAAAATTACAGTTCAGAAAAGAATTAGCTCTGATTATTGATAGGTTAGCAAGACTATTCCCTTGGATGAGGCATCTCTGCTTCTTTTTTTCTCATCTGTTCTGTCAAAATATGTAATTACATTATGTAAATAAAGGAGCTGCTTTGATACTACACTATTTCTTCATAATGTAATTGAATGTTTATGTGACTTTTCAAAGTAACAAAGCAGACGTGGGGCTTTCTTCTTAAATATGCAAAATCCGGAACCTAATTTGGTATGTACATGTTAAAACTGTTTTTAAAGACAGTCTGAAGCGAGAATAAATCTCGCTTCAGACCTCATAGATAGCAGGGGCATGTGTGTCCCTGCTAAAACGCCGCTATCCCGCGGCTTAACGGGGGTCCCTGATCCCCAAAATCTCCTCCGTAGAGCCGGAGCCCTGCCCCACGCGCGTCTGTCAGCGCGTATCTCCGCCTCTCCCCCGCCCCTCTCAGTCTTCCTTCACTGAGAGGGGCGGGGGAGAGGCGGCGATGCGCCGCTGATAGACGCGACTGGAGGCAGGGCTGCAGCCGTTAGCCCTGCCTCCAGGAGCGACCAAGTCTGCGACCAAGTGTTGCAGTGGGGGGTTTGGGGGTGAAGGGAACCCCGTTTAGCGGCGCGATAGCAGTGGTTAAGGAGGGGCACACATGCCCCTGCTAACTATGAGCTCTGAAGCAAGATTTATTCTCGCTTCAGAGTCTCTTTAAGGAAAATAGAACAATATACTTATTTGTGTGTTCATGAATAAAAACATAAACGCAAAATTTCTGGAAAGTATAGAAAAATCCTATATATACTGTAGTTAATTCATTAAAGATCAAATGTGTGCTTACAGTGACTCAACATGGGACACTGACTAATAATGCACTGGATTATCGATGTATTCTCTCTAGTATGTCCGATTTAATGCTACTCTGTGCCTATACTCTGACGCCTCCTGTCAAACCGTATTGCACCCCTCCAATCGGTAATGAATGTGGCAGCCAGACTGATCAATTCCACCCACTGCAGCGCCTAAACAACTCCCCTATGTAAAGCCACTAGCTCCTCATCCGTTTCAGCATCAATTTCAAAATCCTGTGCTTGGCCTACAAATCGGTGCACAAGACCTGCACAACCTACATCTCTGATCTTGTCCACAGGCACATAATGACCCCCCCCCCCACACACACACACACAATCCTCCAATGACCTGTGCTTGTTTGCACTACACATATCTCCATGCATGATTACAGGACTTCACTAGGACTGCCCCCTCTCTCTGGAACTCACTCCCACCAGCCATCAGACTCACCTTCACCTTTAATGCCTTCAAACAAGCTCTCAAGACTCACCTTCTCATGCTCATCTACCCCGCAACAACCCCCCCCCCCCCCAAATCAGTGCTATAATACGTTCTGCTTGGCACCCTCTTATTGGATGCACCTATTGTCTCTACCCCCACCTTTTAGATTGCAAGCCTCTGGCAGGGCCCTCCCCCTAGTGTATCCAGCTTGATTATGAAATCTCACTGTCTGACACCCCTCTTGCGGACTAGACTCTATTTTTAACAGTCACTGAACTACTGTTATCAAAGAAATTTGCAAGATCCTGTTTTGTTGTTAGCTCCTTGTGTGTCGTACCTTGTATGTTAACCCATTTATCTATTGTGCAGTGCTGCGTAATATGTTGGTTCTGTATAAATATAATAATAATAATAATAATAACAGTAATAGTAATAATAATATACTGAAAGCAATCTAGCTACAGTGTATCTATACTATAATAGTAAGCTACCATGTGTGCTGATGAGTCATATCTTAATACAATTAATGGTAGTGATATGCCAGCAATTTATAACAGGACTAAAATCATTAGGGCAAGTTTTGGCTGATTGGGTACTATTGGATGTCACTATTAAATCATTGTGCATTCCTGAATAAAAATTATTGTTTTCAGGCATATATAACTTGAAGTGCTTGTTGTTCCTGGAATTGCTACAAGTGTACCTGTCGCTGTTCTGATAGGCTGACTGTTGCACTCACCACTTAACCTCTGAATGTGCGTCTACAATTCCTGTACTTATCACTGCAGCTGCTGTCACATAGCTGAAAATCTAAATGCATGTGCCATAAAGCCTTATGGCATAGGTTCATGGGGGATGTCCTAGGCTGTCTCATTATACTGATAAAGTATTAAACCTTGCCTATTTACCCTTTTCCTAATACCTAACCTTAACCATTTCTCTTAACATTAAGCTCTCCTTGCTGAACTCTAGCACAGGACAGAATACATAAAGAAATGAACCCTGTATGTATTTAGAGAGTTTAGCCTGTCTAATCCCTCCTCATCGGTGACTAAGCACAACTGTAATTTGATCTCTCAGCTGTGTCAGCAGGCTGCCTCAGCAAAGCAGCTAATTTGTAAACACAAGGATGTTAACCCTATGTCTGCTTCCATGAAATCAGGAAGTAGACACACTGCAGATTTATTGCAGGATTTGTATCAGCTGTAGCAAAGAAATGTTTTTCTTTTAAAGGGAACCAGAGAGGAAGCACCCTTGTGTATTTTACCATGTATATCAGTAAGAACATTAGAGAAAACACTTACCATGCTCTCTGTTTCACCCTCACTGCTAAAAGTGTCTGTTAACAGCAGTCACAAGAATCCCAGACTGAGCAATTAAATCTGGCTTTGCTGGGAATGATTATTGCTGAGTCATTATAGCAAAGCCACAAGGGGGCAGGCTTGGGCTTGAAATAACACCACAGAAGACAGACTTAGCTATAATATTTCTGTAGCAAAGCTAGACGGAGCAGCCTGACTTCTCAGTCGGGGATTCTTATCAGACGTGATAACAGTTAGATTACACAGAGAACAATGAAACAAAGGGCAGATTAGGTGTTTACTGTCATGTTCCCACTGATTTATAAGGTAAAATACAAGAGGGTGCTTCATCTCTGGTTCTCTTTAAGGTTATTATGCTGTTGCCTTTCTTTTAGAGCTGAGAGGAAGTTCTGAGTTTGGGTCCGCTTTAACCATAGTGAGGTTACAATCAAGGAATGCCCTGTTGGTGGACTGTTTGAAATTCAAGGTGTATAATTATATAAAGATAAATAATTACAAATCCTAAATCCTTTAACTGAGAAATAAGTGCACATAAATGTGCTGTAAAGCAGTTTCCATGAATGTACATCTAGCTCTTTCCAAGAGTTTCAACTTTAAAGTAGAATGAGAGACACATCCAACAAAGAGGATACATTTACTAGAAGCTGTAATGGCTGCTAACTAATAAATCATTTCTCTTTCTGAACAGCCTGGCTATTGTTCCACCAAGGTCAGGCTTATTCAGCACAGCAAAACACAAGGTGCAGAGTACAGTAACTCACAACAATCAATCAGAGTTCCTCTTTCTCTTATGTGACTATGGTAAAGTAAAAACGAAGTGGTTGCTATGGGTGGCTGGGCTTAGAGAATATCTTCATAGCTCTTTGTACTTTTTGATTAAAACTTGTATGGCTCGTTTTACAGGCTTTCAAATAGTTTTCTAGGACATGTCAACCTTGCCACCCCACAGTTCTAATCTCATACCTAAGCTGCAGACAAGAACTGCTCCTAAGCTAGAAACATAGCCCACAATATTGTAAGATTCGTCGGGGATCTTAAAGATCCGATCTGCCATTATGCTTGTAATCAACACACGTCGCTAAACGTCGTTTGCGTGATCGCGCACCTCTACCAAAGTTGTGAGATCATGGAAATGTCACAAATTACTTACAACAAAACAAACGGACAAGCACCATCAACATATAATGCTAAATAATAATAATGGGGGTGGGATGTGCTAATTGGGCAAATAGTATATGCAGAACTACTAAGAGAAAAGTACCCAAATTGAACAGCACCAAACCACTCAGGATAATATTCAAAAGTACAAACCTTTATTGAATACAGAAACGGACAATATTAAAACCAATGTTAAAATTCTCCATAGGTGAAACACGGCGGATTGATTATGTCAAAAGATAAATAGTAAATACAGAATAAATAGTCCTCACAACAATGCCCCCCAAAATATTATATTGATCAGGCCACAAGTGTAGGACTTTCAATATGTATAAAGTACAAACTGATATATCAAACGGGTGCCCTCAGGTAATTATTAATAGGGTCATATAACAAAATATAGGTCATGAGTTAGGCACAAAGTGCTTTGAATAGTGCAATATAGATACATATAAAGAAGGTATTTAGCCTTAAGAAGGTGCGAGTGTAATAACAATTAGAAAAGCGATAAAGTGCGAAACCGCAGTGGTATAATATATTAGACATAGAGTAAACCACAGCCTAGGGGACCCTGAATGAACCAATAGATACAAGGAAAAGCAGATTGAAAGTAAGAACCTTACGTGGGGGAAGAGGAGGACGACTGGACACCGCTGCACGCCTTAATGCATTGCGCGGGTTCAACCTGCTTCAGAAGGCCAATGTTAATGTCGTACCGCACACTAATATCGGCGCACCCGCACTGCGCGCACAGTGCACGGGGCCTCGCGCAAAGTAGGTTTGCGCACACTAGCGGCCAAAAAGGGCTTTTCACACCGGCGCTAACACTTAGCGCCGGTTAGTGAATCAAGCCCTTACATGTGTTATGTAAGTAGATCAAGTATTTCTCTACTTATATATGTGTTTTTTTCCTTGGCAGAGTATGGCTGATCCTACTGCTTTAAAGCCTTTCCAGAAATCCAGCCCGGACCAGACCAACCTGAATCGAGAAGCACATGTAAATGGCCCCATTTGTGTATGAGAAGGAATTATTGGCATCTGATTGACCCTTTCTTCGCTGGAAATGATCAACGTGAACTTCACAGTCCCAGACCTCAGTCATGTGTGATATTCACTAACAACTATGGTCCAGTTTATGAAGAGTAGATAGAGTAAAATAGTCAAATAATAATAATGGTGGTAATAATAATAATAATACAGATACACAGCTCATAAAATCAGCACTGAAGCATGTCTTGCAGTTATTTGTGTAACTCTTCTCTGAATAATAATTGTTGCCTAATGATGTGATTTCCCCAAGAATATTCATTTCAGCAGAAACATTTTCAGCATTAATTCAAAACCGAATGTGATAACTGATACATGTTGTGGAACAAGGCAAAAAGCAAACATGGTAAAATGTTATTAAAATTAAGGACATTTTAAAACGTTTTAACCCTTTCTGATCACATGTTTATTTCAACAACAACAACAAATAACATTTGTAAAGCGCTTTTCTCCCGTGGGACTCAAAGCGCATTTCAGAGTATTATATGCATATTGTGTGACCTTTGAAAGGCACGTGTCTCTGCACTTGTCAATAAACATCACGCATGGCTGCAGCCTGTGCCGTGGGAGCTCACATCTATCTGCTTGATAATTATTACTATGTCTTGCTGTACGTAATGATGTAGCCATGTCCCTAGGTGAGTGAAATTATTATCTACCAGTTCCAACATATTTATTAATCAGATTGTTTCATGTTACAGTTCTTTGTGGCAGGCTCAGCCCAAATGCGTATCACTTTTGTGTGAAACTATTCCACAGCTTATGTACGTAAAGTGGTGAACTTTTACTCATTGCATAATTGTGTTCCTTTCCTATTATTTATAGGTAATTCCTCAAGTCAAATACTTTTTTGTTTTTGTTTTAATACTCTAATTCCCTATAAACTAAATAAACCACGCCCACAGGTTTTCAGAGAGCCTTGGCGGTAGCAAGTGCTCATGGGAGCTCAGTCTGGGCAGGAGGAGGAGGTGTTACTAGCCATTGATTTCAGAGGCAGAGGGGAGGAGGGAGGAGGAGGGGGATTAGGTTTTTTTCACAGGCTGAGTGCTCAAGATACAGATAAGCCTGCCTCTGTGTAATGTTTACAAACAACATGGCTGCTGTCATTGTATCACAGGAAGAAATAATCATATTCTATTCAAGCTGTTTGCAGCTGGATTTGCTGTGTAAACCATCTAAACTTTACATAAGATATATAGACAAGTTACTAGAAGAAGAAGAAGAAGAAGAAGAAGAAGAAGGCCCTACATATATTTGGAATAAAGTTATCTTGTATTGAGGCCTTGAGAGTTTTCTATAAAGTGCATACCTCAAACTTCCTTGAACTAACATAACCCATTAAGCATACACAGAGGAACTCAGCAAGGGTGTCTTCTATAACGATCTACCTTTGCTCTTGCTCTGGAGGCCCGAGCCCACCAAATAATCTTAAATAATGATATTTCAGACATTACAATAAAAGGTAAAGAATATAAGGGCAGCTTCTTTGCCAATGACTTGATTGTCACATTAACAAACCCAAGTATCTCTATTCCGAAAGATTTTAAAATAATTTGAGGTTATTTCAGGATTAAAAATCAATATTGAAAATCATATGCTCACTCCAATCTGAATAATTGCAAATACCTTCTGTTTTAAAGGAACTCTATCAAACCATGTGTTCTAAAATGGTAATGTACAAATAATGTCTAAGTAGCTGTGTAAACAGTTTTCCTACTTTTTTTCCCTACTTTTCATGTTAAATATCAAAGGCAAAAACGTTTTAATTCACTTTGTGTAGATTTTAGCTATGTTTGGAATGTCTCATTTGCAGAGGTATGAATCTGTAAGAATCTGCAACCTGGCATGCTAAGAACAGTGTAATATTGAAGGCTGTTTTTTTCATATATCAGGTTTCACACTCACAATTACAGATGTTTATGTTGCACATAAGATACATTTTCTCTGCTCTCTGGGAGAGAAAGCTCTGCCTGTCTATGACTAAGCTCTCTGCACACATAGAGTTAAATGATGCACTGTGAACTGTTAAAGAGAATCTGTATTGTTAAAATCGCACAAAAGTAAACATATCAGTGCGTTAGGGGACATCTCCTATTACCCTCTGACACAATTTCGCCGCTCCTCGACGCATTAAAAGTGGTTAAAAACAGTTTTAAAAAGTTTGTTTATAAACAAACAAAATGGCCACCAAAACAGGAAGTAGGTTGATGTACAGTATGTCCACACATAGAAAATACATCCATACACAAGCAGGCTGTATACACCCTTCCTTTTGACTCTCAAGAGATCATTTGTGTGTTTCTTTCCCCCTGCAGCTATCTTCCACTGAAGTGTCAGGCTGTTTCTTCCTGCAGAGTGCAGACAGTTCTGCCTGTATGTAATTCCTCAGTATGTGAAAGCCCAGCCAGCTCAGAGGAGGATTTATCCAGCTTGTAAAAGATAAGAGAGAAGAGAGAAGCTGCCCTAATCTAAATAGTGCAGAGAGGGTCCTGAAGGGGGGAGAGGCATCACAGAACCACAACACTGAAGAACTTGGCAGCCTTCCAGACACAGGCTGACAAGTCTGACAAGAGAGAGATACGTTGATTTATTACAGAGATGGTGATAGTAGAACGTGCTGCAGTAAGCCAGAACACATTAGAATAGCTTTTGGAACTTGTAGGATGATAAAAAACAGGATGCAATTTTTGTTACGGAGTCTCTTTAAGGGAATCCCCCTTCCTTCATGGCTGAGTCTGCAGTCAGAATTTGCAGACTGCCCTCAGAAAAGTGTGAATGAGATTAGATAACAGTAAACAGAGAGATAAGGATTCAGATGTATACACCAACACTTAGCAGCACTTCCCAAACATTTCCTATCTCAATTGAAAAAAACATGTCAATCGATAGTGTCCTTTTAAGAAGGCAAACTTTTGTTTTCCATAGCATTTTAGTAAGAGGGATTTTTGGTCCTTAGTAGCCCCTCTTCCCCACCCCCCTTACACACTCCTAGGAGTTCAGGTTCACCATGAGATTGCTGGGTACTCTGTAGCTATGGGTGTTTCAAGTCCTACCCCATAGAGCCACATTAATCCTTGCCATGCACTGATGAGGTTCAACCAATCTGAAACAGTCGATATGAATGTTAGACCATTGTGGCTCTGAACAAGTGATGCATTTTGGGAGACATCATATGCTCACTCCAATCTGAATAATCACAAATACCTTTTGTTTTAAGGAGGCAAACTTTTGTCTTCCATAGCATTTTAGTAAGAGGATTTTTTGGGTTCTTTGTAGCCAATTACACTCCTAGGAGTTCTGGTTCAGCATGATCTTGCTGGGCAATCACCAACTTATCACCCTTTACCAGACTTACATAACAATTGTGGAGAAAGTACAGATTTCATTTGCAAAGTGATCCGATGCCTGTGGAAGGATTTTTACAAAACATAGAATTCCCAGAGGGAGTGGAATTACAAAAATGTTATTGGTGGTCCTCACATTTGTATACCTCACTAGGACCTATTATATTATGTGTCTGAACCTTTTGAAACAAAAACAAAATAATGATCTACGTATATACATTTTTAAAGAAGATCTGTGATGAATTTACAATACATTAAAATAAACATATTACTGTTTCCCCTGTTATTCCCCCTCTTCATGGCTCCTATTTTCGCCGCTCCTCGCTGCCAATAAATAAATTAATAAAATGTAACTTTTAAACTTTTGGGCAAGATGGCTGCAATGTAAAGTGCTTCCGGGTCAGTACACTGTCTCCCTGTACTACTGTGTACTACAGCTGAGTTGAGCTGAAGCCACAGGAGGCAGATCTCCTCCCTGCTGTCACCCTCACTGGAGTGAGGCAGATCTTCCCCCTGCTAACTAGAGCACACAGAAAGGTCAGGGATAACTCAAGAGGTGACATGCAGTAAGTGGAGGGAGAGGCAGATAGCAGGGAGGAACAACTGCTAACTAGACGAATAATTAGAAAGTAGCAGGAGAGAGACAGCACAGCTGTTTCTAAACAAGACAAAGGAAAAAAAGATTTATACTTATGAAAGGAACATATCTTTTCATTTAAATTGCATTTTGAAAAAGGGCCACAGAACCCCTTTAAAACAATGTCTTTTGTAAATAATTTAGTGCAATACCCTGGTATTGCAGTCCATTCTACCCCAGTCCATTCTACTAGACACCGCAAATGGTCTTGTTGTCACACTCCCTTATCTCACAGGCAAAAGCAGACATTACTAAATCACTATAACCTGTAAGGCATTTCCACTATGCAAGGTATAGCCCGAGTTCTGCTAGTGTATAATAATAAATCACTGCATAGTTGTTTGCAATAATAATCTGTATAATGTAATGTCAAGATTTCCTTGTCGTGTAAGAGAATGATACGCAGTGCTCTTTAGCTCTGTGTTGTTAGGAAACACCAGGAATATCACTATGTCATCACCATTATTATGTGGCCTCACCTAGGGGGGCACAGCAGTGTTATAACAAAAGATTGCTATGTCCCTTATAGTCCTATACTGCTAAGTGACTTGTAATAGCAATCTTTTGCCAGACCGCAAATGTGAACAAACATTACATCCTACCTCATGTGACCTTTAAATGCAGACATGTATAAATTAGTATAATAAGAACACAGGTTGAATGGGAATGGACTTTTGCCTTACATTTGATGGTATTCTGGGAATGTGAGGTTAGATTCGTTGTGGTGGCTTTCTGCGATATTGGCTATTTGTTTTTACACATCTAATGCATATGTATGTTGTGTTTGTACAAGAACCGCTATGTATTTCCAATAAAGGGGATGGAAACTATGAAAGGAAACATGTCACATCACAGAGATGGATGGATTAAGATCTAATGGCACCCTAGGCAAGGTAGTAGATATGGGGCACCCTTGTGGTCCTTTTGCTAATCTGACGTAAAGAGAGGTCAGAGAAGGTGACAGGTTAGGTATCAGTTGAAACGGGATCCTGCGCTATCTGTGTAAAAAGGGCTCTGCCATAGACTTCAATGTTATTTGCCGGGAATCACGGCTGTAAGGTGGTGAAAAGGGTGTCATCAGTCGTTTTAAGCTCCCCCCCCCCTTTTCCCCCGATCTACTTACCTGTGGCTTCCTCCAGTTCCTTCCCGGTGACATGTCTCACAACGCAGCTCCGCTCGCAACCCGCAGCCGGGTGTCCCCGCCAGTACGGCCACATTGTCCGCGGTGTACTGCGCAGGTGCAGTAGTTCTGCGTCTGCGCAGTACACCGCGGACAACGTGGCCGTGATTGACAACAGCGCTCGCGCAGGCGCAGTACGAAGCCGACCCCGAAGTCGGCCTCAGTACTGGCAAGGACATTGGGCCGTGAGCTGCGAGCGGACCTGCATCGGGAGACATGTTGCCAGGAAGGAGCTGGAGGAAGTCACGGGTAGGTAGAGCGGGGGGGGGGGGCTTAAAACAGCTGATGACTCCTTTAACGTGCGCCGGATATACCTCAAGATTTTTTGGGATATGAAATGGTGCTGGATATAGCTGAAATTTTTGGGGGGCTATAAAAAGGCATAGATATATTTATTTTAGTTATTTAAGTATTTATATAGCACCAACATATTCACAGCGCTGTACAGAGTATATATTGTCTTGCTTAACTGTCTCTCAGAGTGGATCACAATCTAGTCCCTACCATAGACATATGTCTCGTATCAGCTGATTTTGGCTTGTGGCTCTGAGAGCCGAGCACCGAAACTAGGCGCTGTCATAGCAGCAATGCTATGATGCGCACCCCGCGTAGCAGTAATTCGGGGCTCTCGCGGCTTCCAGACCCCAAATTTTATCTCCTTCCGAGTTGCGACAACCGGAGGGGGAATAGTATTTAACGCCGCTTTGGAGTTTAGCGGCAGCAGGAAGAGCTGTCATTCAGCTCTCCCCGCGCCGAACTCAGCGGAGCCGATATGAAATGCACCCCATATGTCTATGTATGTATAGTGTTGTGTATGTCTAGGGTCAATTTAGGGGGAAGTGTAACGATCGGTAATCAGAGAGGATCTGATTACCGGTGATCTGCAGTATCACCAAGAATACAGATATATACCCGATCATTGATGATCTGCAGTATCACCGATAATCAGATATACAGTATCTCTAACCTCTGGACACCTGAGTAATATGAGTGTTTGGTGCAACAGTAATACTTTGAGGAGAGCGCCCGTGTCGAGGGTGCCAGGCAGTGAGAGATACTGCCCAACAACAAGCTCCTTCCAATGGCCTGAGGCTCCCCAAGGGGAGGAGTCAGGCTGAGAGTGGGAAGGACCAGAGTGTGAGTGACACCAATGGTGGAGTGTCACTGACAGATCTGTGAACTATCTCTAAACAGGGGAGATAGTTCTCGAGGTCGGACAGGCCAGGTCGGCAACAGACAGACAGATCAGATACAGAGACAGGAGACAGATACGGAATCCAAAGACAAGCAGGGTTCAGCAACAGAGTATCAGATATAGCGAAGTACCAAATCAGAGATCAAGAGAGTGGTCAGGAAAGCAGGAAGTCATAACAGATAATAACAATGCCTAGTCTGAGGTGTGAGCTCCGTGATCATCAACACCCTGGAACTAGTCTGATATATAACAGAGTGGTAATACAGTTCTCTAGTCTTGGGTGTGAGTTCCTTGATCATCAACACCCTGGAACTAGTCTGAAGTATAACAGGATGGTAATACAGGTCCCTAGTCTTGGGTGTGAGTTCCTTGATCATCAACACCCTGGAACTAGTCTGAAGTATAACAGCATGGTAATACAGTTCCCTAGTCTTGGGTGTGAGCTCCTTGATGATCAACACCCTGGAACTAGTCTGAAGTATAACAGAATAACAATACACAGATACTGACAAAAAGGTCTGAGTGCTACCACGTAGTGATCGCAACGGCAGACACCAGAGAAATGACCAGCACCCAGTATATATACTATAGCACTCTCCAGCGCCTCCCCTAAGTGCTAGACCAATCAGAAATAGTTGAATTGTCAGCTGACCGGCTTGGTCAGCTGACACCCTTCTGGCTGTCATAAAAGTTCTGCCTCTCCACGCGCGCACGCGTCCTTCTGAATCTGTGTGGACTATCAGTCCCAGCCACACCAACAACAACAACAACAAATAACATTTGTAAAGCGCTTTTCTCCCGTGGGACTCAAAGCGCATAAGCATGGCTCCGACCATCGTGGTACAGGGGAAGAATTTTATAAATCTGGAAATGCCAGGCTAAACAGGTGGCTTTTCAGTCTGGATTTGAATAGCTCCAGGGATGGTGCTGTCTTTACTGGGTGTGGTAGGGAGTTCCAAAGAGTAGGGGCAGCATGACAGAAGGCTCTGTCTCCAGATTTTTTGAGGTGCACTTTGGGAGTGACCAAGTTTATAGAACTTGCTGATCTGAGGTTGTGAGAGGTGTGGTGCAGCTTCAGCAAGTCCTTCATGTATCCAGGGCCCAGATTGTGCAGGGATTTGAATGTCAGCAGTCCAATCTTGAAGAGTATTCTCCATTCTACTGGTAGCCAGTGCAGTGAGCGAAGGATCGGTGTAATGTGACAGTGGCGAGGCTGGTTTGTTAGCAATCTGGCAGCAGCATTCTGCACTAATTGCAGGCGACGCAGGTCTTTTTTGGGGAGGCCAGCATAAAGGGCATTGCAGTAGTCCAGCCGTGATGTGATGAAGGCGTGGACTAGGGTTTGAAGATCCTCTGGGGGAATCAGATGTTTAATCTTTGCAATGTTCTTCAGATGAAAGAAGGAAGATTTAACTACAGATGAAATTTGGTTTCTGAAACTCAATTCCCCATCGATTAGTACGCCAAGGCTACGCACAAGGTTGGAGCTGTTTATGTCTGAATTCCCAATCCTGATTGGTGTTGCTTTAGGATAGAGCTGTTTTGATGGCGAGCACTGGCTTTGGACAAACAGGACCTCAGTTTTGTCAGCATTCAGTTTCAACCAGTTATCATTCATCCATGCCTGAAGCTCAGCTAAGCAAGAGTTTATTTTTGGGGTAGGGTCTGTTCCACCAGGTTTGAAGGACAGGTATAGCTGTGTGTCATCGGCGTAGCAGTGGTACGTCAGGCCATGTCGTTGGATAAGTGTACCGAGTGGCAACATGTAGATTGCAAACAGCAGAGGGGATAGGATTGATCCTTGTGGCACTCCGAATTGTAGAGGTGCAGGTTTGGACATTATAGGTCCTAGGGATACTCTCTGTGTTCTGTCAGTCAGGAATGATCTGAACCACTGGAGGACTGATCCACTGATGCCACAGTACTCCTGCAGTCTGTTAAGCAGGATTTCATGGTCAACTGTATCAAAAGCAGCTGAGAGATCCAACAGGATTAGGATGGAGCATTCCCCTCTGTCCCTTGCCATGAGCAGATCGTTGCAGACTTGGATGAGGGCTGTTTCACAGCTGTGGTGTTTCTTAAAGCCAGATTGTAGAGGGTCCAGGATGTTGTTTACTGACAGCCTGGTTTCAAGTTGCAGATAGACAGCCTTTTCAATAACTTTACCTAAGAAGGGGAGGTTGGAGACAGGTCTGTAGCTGCTCATAGCATCTGGATCCATGGAAGGTTTTTTGAGAAGGGGCTTGATGATTCCTTCTTTTAGAGAGGTAGGAAACCTCCCTGCTTGCAGAGAGCAATTTACTATTTTGTGAAATGCTGGACCAAGCAGGTCAGGGCATTTCAGCATATGTTTAGTTGGTCCAGGGTCCAGGTCGCAGGTTGTCTGGCGGAGACGACAGAGGGTGTCTGAGATCTCTTCCTCACTAATACTTTTAAAATCAGTCCAGGGTGTTAGGTTGTTTTTGCAGCTATTTCCATTAGTTGCATGAGTCTTGGGTGCTGTGGACTGAATGAGAGACCGAATAGAAGATACTTTGTCAGCAAAGTAGCAGGCAAATTTCTCACATAGCTCCTTTGAGGGAGTTATAGTGGGTTTTAGACAGGATGGATTACATAGTCTATCAACTGTGCGGAATAGTTGGGCTGGTCTGTTGGCGGCCTTTGCGATCTCCTGTGATAGGTAGGAGGATGTGTTGCAATGTATCCGCTGTGCAGGGCGCGGAACCAGCCGCACTGCTATCCAAGCATGCGGCGGTTTCTCCGCGTTCAGCCATGCTGACAGATGTAGGCCTATGCGTGCAAACCGCCGCGTCAGATGCGGAATCCGCCGCATTGGACGCAGAAACAGCCGCCTTGCTCTGAGCTCCCGCGGCGGCTTTTCCGCGTTTTCTCACAGGAAGCCAACTAACTTATCTGTATGTTTTGGGGGATGTGGGAAGAAACCAGAGTGCCCGGAGGATATAGCTGAGATTTTTTGGCTATAAAAAGGCGCTGGATATAGCTGAGATTTTTGGGGGGGCTATAAAAGGGCACTGGATATAGATGAATTTTGTTTTACAGCTATATAAATGCAGCTACAAGGAGGACATTGGTTATATCAGCAGGTGCCTAAATTCTGTTATATCAGTTAATTTGGTTATATGAATTCAAAATAACACATTTGCTTGACATGAAATGCGGCAAAGATTAGGCTCCACCATGGGGGATTGAGGTTAGGCACCATCGGGAGGGGGAAGGGGGGTTTAGTATCCTCGCCTATATCACTTTCTCCACTATATCCTGCACCTTTATAGCCGAAGAAAAATCTCAGCTATATCCAGCACTCTTTCATAGCCCCCCAAAACCTTGGCTTAATTCGGCACCTTTTTATAACCAAATTTACATTTCTTGGCTACATGTGCAGGCAATTTTACCGACTTTTGGTGATTCAAGCCCATTGTATCTTGTTGTTAGATTGCTTATTCAGCCAAAATTGTCATTCCACTAGCTGCTGTACTGAACATTTTTTTTGTTACTAATATTTAAATAAATCTGCACATGCCTTTGCTTAAAGGGGAACTGAAGTAAGAGGTAGGCCCAGTGCACACCAAAACCGCTAGCAGATCCGCAATACGCTAGCGGTTTTGGGAGCTGATTTCAGAGCGATTCTAGGTATGTTTAGAGGGGTTTTCTAAACATACCTAGCGGTTTTGCGTGCGTTTTTGTGTAGCAGATTACACATATTGTTACAGTAAAAGCTGTTACAGAACAGCTACTGTAACAAAAATGCCTGGCAAACCGCTCTGAACTAGCGTTTTTCAGAGCGGTTTGCGGTTTTCCTATACTTTACATTGAGGACGAAACGCTTCCGAAAACCGCAAACGCGCAGCAGGAGGCGCGTTTGTGGCTTGGCAAAAAACGCAAACCGCCGGTGTGCACCATCCCATTGCAATACATTAGCCAAGCGTTTTTAGAGGCGGATGCGGCCGGCGGATCGCTCCAAAAACCGCTCGGTGTGCACTGGGCCGTATACGGAGGCTGCCATATTTATTTCCTTTTAATCAATACCAGTTGCCTGGCAGCCCTACTGGTCTATTTATCTGCAGTAGTATCTGAATTTAGGCCTGGTGCACACCAGAGGAGTTTTTCTGAGCATTTTGAGTTTTTAAATCTGCTGCTAACGTTATCCTATGTGTCTGTGCACACTGGTTTTGTAAAAAAAAACATAGCATTACATTGGGAAGAGCTTTTAGAGGTTTCAAAAGCTCTTCCCAATGTAATGCTATGGGGTTTTTTACAAAACCTCATTGCTCCAGTGTGCACAGACACATAGGATAACATTAGCAGCAGATTTAAAAACTCAAAACACTCAGAAAAACTCCTCTGGTGTGCACCAGGCCTAACACCAGAAACAAGCATGCAGCTAGTCTTGTCAGGTCTGACTTTAAAGTCTGAAACACCTGATCTGCTGCATGCTTGTTCAGGGACTATGGCTATTAGTATTAGAGGCAGAGGATCAGCAGGGCTGCCAGGCAACTGGTATTGCTTAAAAGGAAATAAACATGACAGCCTCCATATACCTCTCTCTTCAGTTCCCCTTTAAAGGAAACTGAAGTGCGAGGTGTATGGGGGCTGCCATATTTATTTCAATTTAAACAATATCAGTTGCCTAGCAGCCCTGCTGATCTTTGGTTGCAGTAGTGTCTGAATGTCACACCTGAAAACAAACATGCAGCTTTTCGTGTTATATTTTTGCCAGAAACATCTGATCTGCCAATTTGTTCAGAGTCTATAGCTAAAAGTACTACAGACAGAGGATCAGCAGGACAGCCAGGCAACTGGCATTGTTTAAAAGGAACTAAGTAATGGCAGCATCCATATACCTCTCACTTTAGGTTCCCTTTAAAGAGAACCTGAGGTGGGTTTGAAGAATATTATCTGCATACAGAGGCTGGATCTGCCTATACAGCCCAGCCTCTGTTGCTATCCCAAACCCCCCTAAGGTCCCCCTGCACTCTGCAATCCCTCATAAATCACAGCCACGTTGCTGACAAATAGCTTGTCAGAGCTAGCTGTGTTTATCTCTATAGTGTCAGTCTGCTGCTCTCCCCGCCTCCTGCAGAACTCCAGTCCCCGCCTGCATCCCTTCCCTTCCTGCTGATTGGAGGGAAGGGACGGGGGCAGGGACCGGAGCTATGCAGAGGCGGGGAGCAGCTGAGACTGACACTACAGATGTAAACACAGCCTCACAGCACGGCTGTGATTTATGAGGGATTGCAGAGTGCAGGGGGACCTTAGTGGGGTTTGGGAGAGCAACAGAGGCTGGGCTGTATAGGCAGATCCAGCCTCTGTATGCAGATAACATTCTTTAAACACACCCCGGGTTCTCTTTAACTTAGATCTAATGGTCACATGACTGTGATAACCTTATACCTGAACTTCCTAAAGTTCCCTGTGCAGTTTCCCCAAACATCTTGCACCTACTCTATTTATCTGTTAGTAAGCATCAGGGCCGGATTTAGACCAAGGCCTCCTAGGCCATGGCCAAGGACACCACAGGAGCAAGGGCAGCAGGCTAAACTGGTGCAGCATTTGCAAGGCTTGCAAAATGGTGCAATGCAAGGAGATCAGGTGAGCGCCTGACGACAGTACTCTGCTGCCAGCCGCCTGTGCAGCAGCCACCTTGCTCTCTGTGCGCATTTGCGGCTATGGACTTGGGCAGCATTGGAGATGAAAATGAAGAAGAAGTTTCTGCACTGGAGTCAAGCAAAGATATGAGTAACACTGATGGCTGCTGCGGTGTGAAGGCGAGCTAACTACCTGTACTGAAAGGGAAAGTGGGGGGGGAGGGAATAAAAGAGTCATCAGGCTACCTATACTGGAGGGAAAGGGGGAGGGGTCATCTGGCTACCTATACTGGGGGTCGTCAGGTTACCTATACAAGGGGGAAGGGGGAAGGGGTCATCTGGTTACCCATACTGGAGGGAAGGGGGGGAGGGGTCATCTGGCTACCTATACTGGGGGTCGTCAGGCTACCTATACAAGGGGGAAGGGGTCATCTGGTTACCCATACTGGAGGGAAGGGGGGAGGGGTCATCTGGCTACCTATACTGAAGGAGGGCGACTGGTGACAGTGGCCTTGGGCAGTAAAATGTACAAATCCGGCCCAGGTAGGCATTGCAGTAGGGATAATTTTAGGATAAGAAGCAGTGGTGCTGCAATGGGGGATGCAGACTCTGCAAAGGCACCAGAGCCCC
The DNA here is from genome assembly GCF_040937935.1 of Hyperolius riggenbachi. Classification (NCBI taxonomy): domain Eukaryota; kingdom Metazoa; phylum Chordata; class Amphibia; order Anura; family Hyperoliidae; genus Hyperolius; species Hyperolius riggenbachi. Next base: position 105,053,345 of record NC_090651.1, read on the forward strand.
GGGACCTGGGAGGCCCACATGGGACCATTCTCCAATTGCTTCATTAGCACTTTACTGGTGCTGTACTGGTAATGCACCTCTATATATTTTTAGCAGCAGTCTATTTTTGTTGTCTATATCATGAGATTATTATAAGCACAGTTCTGGGGGCAGGGAGCCGTGTAAAACTTCGCCCAGCCCTGGATTAGAGTGTAGCATCTGAGGGACATTTAGGCCTCTTTCACAGTGGGACGTTGCGTTTTGATGCGACATTAAAGTCGCAACGCAAATTACAACGCAACACCCCAAAAAAGTCACACCGCAACTTAATGCCCTGCTACGGTCGCATACAGTAGCGCATACAGGCAATGAAAAGTATGTTTCCAAGTCATTACTGAGCATGTGCAACCAGTCCAACACATCTAATAACGTGTATAACGCACTGCATGCAGTACTTTCACTTAACGTGCAGCGTTAGTCACCAACGCAACGTGTGCAATGTGAATGGGGCATTGATTTATCATTGCTTTGAGTTATTCTGCGTTAAATGTTGATTTAACGTGCGACTTTAACGTCACACTGTGAAAGAGGCCTTAGTGATTATGGATGATCAGTGAGATATGAAATGATTTCTCCTTGCATTCAAATGTCATGTAAATGTCATGCAACTTGAACTTAGATCAATAACGTTTGATAGGGAGTTATTCTGATATCTGATGATTCAGTTTCCAACTGCATGTCATTTTCTTAAAATTTGAATGCAAAGACAAATTATTTGCATGTCATTGATCATCCCTATAGTGATATAAACTGTCTGATGTACTCTGTGAAACGCTGTGGAAAATGTCCGAGATATTTAAAGCAAAGCTGAAGTGAGAAAAAAAAACTCATAATATAATGAATTGTACAGTATGTTTAGTACAGATAATGAATAGAACAGTGGTAGCAAAGAAAAGTCTCACATTTTTATTTTCAGTTATATAGCTTTTTTATAACATTGCATGAGACTGTCACAGTTGCAGTTTTAAAACCACACTCTGTTTTTTAAACCATAAAATAAAGCAGAAATAATGACCCTTTGATCTTTCCTGCAGTAAAACCTTATCTCAAGCTGTCTCTCACTGTTTCTTGGCTGTTTAAGTGCTTTAGTGGGTCCACTAGCCCAGAGAAGCTCTTTTGCATAGGTAACAATTGAAGTTTTTTTAACTCTTCCTGTACTGGAAAACAATATGAGACTCATTTCTTTGCTACTAATGTTCTATTTCTTAGCTGTACTACACACACAATTCATTATCTAATAGATTTATTTTCCCTTCAGGTGCGCTTTAAAATGCATAGTAATAATACAAACACAACTGGCTCTTTTATTATGATTTTTTTACACTAGTCTAAAAATGCTTTATAATATTATGGAGGGATATGTATGAAAGTGTAAATGGTGGTATCATACTAATAGTCTGCACAGGGCACCATGGTGCCTGCGGATCTGTGCACATATGATAGTGAGTGGATCTCTCCTGTAATGCTTGATAAATAATAAACTGCATTTGTAATGTAAGATACATATGGAAATCATTCCGAATCACACTATTGTCGGCAATATGGTGTCTTTTGTTATGTAAATAGCGGCAATGTAATTCTTCAGTAACACTCCGTCTTGCTGTATACGTTTAGCAGAGAACTAGCTTTCTGTTCATGTTGTATCTGGATAAATATCTGTAAATGAAAATGTTTCCTTATTATCCACTATAAAAGGGGATTTCATTGTTGTTAAGGGGAGAAAAAGCTCTGTACTTTCTGTTCAGCTCTATTTAATGTAAAGATTAATGACGAACATCATCTTTACATTTTTTTTTGTCCATGTAAAACATACAAATACAGAAACTGGCAAACAGAAGTGTCATATTCGCTTCCAGTTAAAGCGGACCTAAACTCAGAACTTCCTCTCTAAAAGACACAGCATAATAACCTCTATAGAAAAGCATTTCTTTCTTAGGCCCAGTGCACACCAAAACCGCTAGCAGATTTGCAATACGCTAGCGGTTTTGGGAGCTGATTTCAGAGCGATTCTAGGTATGTTTAGAGAGGTTTTCTAAACATACCTAGCGGTTTTGGGTGCGTTTTTGTGTAGCAGATTACACATATTGTTACAGTAAAAGCTGTTACTGAACAGCTTCTGTAACAAAAATGCCTGGCAAACCGCTCTGATCTAGCGTTTTTCAGAGCGGTTTGCGTTTTTCCTATACTTTACATTGAGGACGAAACGCTTCCGAAAACCGCAAACGCGCAGCAGGAGGCGCGTTTGCGGCTTGGCAAAAACCTCAAACCGCCGGTGTGCACCATCCCATTGCAATACATTAGCCAAGCGTTTTTCCAGACGGATGCGGCCGGCGGATCGCTCCAAAAACCGCTCGGTGTGCACTGGGCCTTACAGCTGATACAAATCCTGCAATAAATCTGCTGCGTGTCTACTTCCTGCTTCCATGGAAGCAGACATAGGGTCAACATCCTGTGTTTACAAATTAGCTGCTCTGCTGAGGCAGTTCAGATACCTGAGTTGACTCACCTGAAGAGATCAAATTACAGTGGTGATTAGTCATAGATGAGGGGGAATTAGAAAGGCTAAACTCTCTAAATACAAGATGCATTTCTCTATGTTTTCCTTCCTGTCCAGGGCAAAAGTTCAGATCCACTTTAATGGGTAGGTCCTGGTGTTTAAAATGAATAACAAAAGGCTCCTGCAGCAGTACCCCAGAGTATTGTTGCTAAGGTAGGAAAAAGAGCAACTTGAGCTTACTGCCAGTTCTGAAAATGTGTAGATAGTAGCAGATTGAAATGGAAATATAATCTTAATAAACCGAAAGGGGACCTAAAACGAAATAAAAGGGTCCAGTTTAACGTACCTGGTTTGCAAGGACTGCTACTGCACATAAACTGGGAGCATGATCAGGAGGAGCAGGGGCGGAACTCGAAATCACTGGGCCCCCCTGCAAAACTTTGGATGGGGCCCCCTCCTGCCAAAACAAATCTGCAAATCTTTGTCTGCAAAACTATGTATGATTCCTTATCAGTGGCTGAGAAGATGCAGTCATTAGAACAACTGTGTAGAGAGCAGAAAGTTTTTTCTCTTCATGCCTTCAGATGTCAGTCTCTCAGGACAGGGAAAAGAAACTTCTCCCACCACAGGGCCCCCTGTTGCTTCTGGGCCCCCCTGCAGATGCATCCCTTGCAGGGTCTATTGTAACGCCCCTGAGGAGGAGGGTGGCCCAGGGCAACGCAGGCGCTGTAGCCTATGACTAGCTGAATGGGCCAGCTTTTGGACGGGCGCCAGAGCTGAATGAAGGAGCATGGAATTAGGGTGTGGGCACAGGAGGATTGCAGGGGGCTGGAAGAAGCCCCAGGTAAGTTTAAATGACCACTTTTATTTCACTTTAGTTTACACAAAAAAAAAAAAAAAGCCAACCTTTTTTAATTTTTAAGTCAATTTTAAAAATATGGTGGAAAGTCCCCCTAAAATGCATAAAGAGTGAATTTGTAATGTATAAAGGTCGCCAATAACACATAATACAAATAAAATAAATAGTTTTGGTATGTTTTATTCCCACATTTTGTTTCCTTTGTGTAGATTAGTATCTGTACAGACAGCCTCTCTGCAGTAGCCCTTTTGTCCACAAGAGGGAGCTCATGACAAACTACTTCAAGCTGACATTAACACAGTGGAAGATTTTATTTTATAGTGTTCTAATTTAAGCCTATATGGTGATAAGAAAATGCACATATATGAAGTCATAACTTTACAAATAAAATATTAACGGCAGGAAAATGAATGTATTTTCTTGAAAGAAAGGCAGCATAAATAATATATGCTCAGCAGTCAAATAATAATCAGTGCAGCAGTGAATAGATAGGAAACCTCACAGAGCATCTCCCTCAGTGACCACAGCATGGAAGCCCAGTTTAGAAGTCAGGGCTGGTGCACACCAGAGCGATTCTGGAGAGTTTTTTTTAAACGCTTGCAGGGGGAAAACCGCTTGGCTAATGAAAGTGAATGGGATGGTGCTCACCAGAGTGGGTCGTTTTTTCCACAAACGCAAACTCGGGGGCTGCAGCATTTTTTAGATTTCTGAGGCGTTTCTGCCTCAATGTTAAAGTATAGGAAAGTGGAAAACAGTTCTGAAAAATGCTAGATCAGAGCGGTTTCCAGGCATTTTTGTTACAGAAGGTGTTCAGTAACAGCTTTACTGTAACAATATTTGGAATCTGCTACACAAAAACGCTCCAAAAACGCAAAACATGCCTGGAATCGCTCTGAAATCTGCTTCAAAAACCTCTAGCGTTTTGCAGATCTGCTAGAGGTTTTTGGTGTGCACTGGGCCTCAGAGTGGGCCTTTTATACCTGAAAGAGGAGGTTTGAGCAACCACAGTGCAAGTAATGCAGACACCTTCCTCGCTCAGCTGTCCAGGCCTTCAGCTTTTCATATACATTCTGCTTTTCATCATATACTGTACAGCTTTTAACATATGGTACATATAGTATAGCTCTGTTTTTGGGAGGGACAGTCCCTCTTTGGGAACTAAATCCACATGACCCTCTTTCTTCCTCATTTGTTCCTCTTTCAAAGCTGACGTACAGATCTATATACCGTAAACAGATGTAATTTTTCTTCTAAAAAATGTGTCTAATTGACTCTAAACTTTATTCTTATCCCTTTAAAGGGCAACTGAAGTGAGAGGTATATGGAGGCTGCCATATTTATTTCCTTTTAAACAATACCAGTTGCCTGGCAGTGCTCCTGTTCCATTTGGCTGTAGTAGTGACTGAATCACACCTGAAACAAGCATGCAGATAATCTTGTCAGATCTGACAATAAAGTCAGAAACAGCTGATCTGCTGCATGCTTGTCTATGGCTAAAGGTATTAGAGTCAGAAGATCAGCAGGGCAGCCAGGCAACTGGCATTGCTTAAAAGGAAATAAATATGGCAGCCTTCATATCCCTCTCACTTCAGTTGTCCTTTAAAATGATAGTCTCTTTTTTTTTCAAATGTTCTTATGAAGGAAAATTAATTATAATAAAAAGGAACAGTTGATTTGAGTTATAAAACTACGTCTTTTATTTATGAATTGTTTATGAAATCTTAGTGGTATGGCGAAGGGTGTGGCAGAGGCGTGGCTGGGGGTGTGACAGGGGCAAGTCTTAAAGACACAGGGGCTGAGACTAAATGCAGATAAAACAAAATTCCTTCTTATTGGAGGGAAGCGCATGACAACAAAACAACTTCACTAGTAGTCTTCACCACTGGGAATAGGAGGCACAGTTCTACACAGCTCTGATCATGTGCGTAGCCTGGGAGTTCTAAATTATGGGGATTTAAACTTCAGAACTAACATCTCTGCTGTGGTGAAATCATCCTATTTTCACCTGAAGAACATTGCAAAAATCAAGCAACTCATACCCCCAGAAGATCTGCCAACCTTAGTCCATGCCTTCATTACATCCTGACTGGATTATCGTAATGCTCTCTACACCGCACTTCCAAAAAAGAACTTGTACCGCCTACAGCTGATACACAATACTGCTGCCAGAATGTTAGGCCCCGTTCACACTTGCGTTTCTCGTACAAACGGACCGGATGACCGGACCGGATCCGATCCGGTCCGGTTGCATCAGGTATGTATACGGCTGCGATCCGGATCTGTTTGGTAAAAGATAATAAATAAACTATATAATTGTTGGGGTCTGGGAGGTCAGCAGAAGGTGGACCTGTAGAATCAGGTCCTCCGCTGTTTAGGCCTCACCTCCACGTCCGACATACTGCCAAACAGCTCCAGCACGTAAGTCACTGCTGCTCCACTCCAGAAATGCTTGGCCCATGTGTCCCCATCCAAAATGGCCGCTAGAATACGCATAGGAAGTGGGGTAGAACGTCAGGTGTTTGTAGCCAGTGTGTTCTGTGCTTTCCGTTTCCCATTGGTTTCTATGCACGGATGGTGCAGTTAGGCTCCGGTCCGGGTGCGTGGGCCGGATGATCCGGACCCGAAAAATAGAGCATGTTGGAAAAGTGTCCAGAATCCGGATCCGATCCGGCTCCGTTCTGTACGGAACGGACGCATGTGAACGTCCGCATAGACTTTGCATTGCTATGAGGAACGTACGTTCCGTTCCGTTTGTACAGTATACGGTCCGGATCCGATCAGGCGAATCCGGACAGCGAACGCTAATGTGAACCAGGCCTTAACCAACCAACCTTGTCACTGCCACATAACACCACTGCACTCCCTTCACTGGCTACCTATAAAATGGAGGATCCTATTCAAGATCGGCCTACTGACATTTAAATCACGACATAATCTGGCCCCTGGATACATGAAAGAAATGTTGCAGCTGCGTAGCAATCCCTGCAATCTCTGATCCACGGGTTCTAATAATCTAGTCATACCCAGAGTCCATCTAAAACTTTTAGTCACAGAGCTTTCTGTAATGCTGCTCCTACATTATGGAACTCTTTACCTCAGTAGATCAGGACAGCTCCATCTCTGGATCTGTTTAAATCAGACTGAAAACGCACCTGTTCAGTTTGGCATTTGCAGAAATATAATTTTTGCTGTGTTAATACTTCATCCTACTACCAATCACTGAATTTGAGAGAGCCTAAGTGCTTTGCGCCCTATGGGAGAAAAGCGCTATAGAAACGTTAATTGTTATTGTTAAAGGTGCTCCTCTTTCAGACCTCAGAAAGTTGGGAGGTATGATATAGATAATGGCATAAACATGAATTCCTGCTTATAAGTATATTTGCTTTTTTAGCAGGAGACTAAAAGCAATGCTTGTGGTATATTTCCCATAAGGCATCAGGCCTGGTATCACACTGCTGCAGCTGCAACGATTGCAACTAGGATGGAAGGTACTTCTGATAGATGCTAGTGATTTGAATAGAGTACTGGTTAAGGGCACTGCCTTTGACATGGGAGACCAGGGTTTGAATCCTGGCTAGGGTCAGTACCTATTCAGTAAGGAGTTCAAGGCAAGACTCCCTAACACTGCAGGGTGGCCTCTTGAGCGCGTCCCACTGGCTGCTGCTCTTGAGCGCTTTGAGTCAGACAGGAGAAAAGCACTATACAAATGTTCGGATTATTATTATTTGATGGTGCCGCCTATCAGATCAGACTGTTTTCCTGAACTTGTCCTCACTTCAGACACGCTTGTGGGAAAAATAGACGACAGAAGGTGAGCTTATTATGATTTATACATTAATCAGACATTCATTTTTGGTTAAGAACAGCATGTGAAATGTTCATTAGAGCACAATTGACCCCTGCTAGCAAATCCACCACCAGATTTTCCCCCCAGAAGCTGGACACAGCTAAGCAAGTTTCACCTGTCAAGCAATGCTGTTTATTGAACAAAACCCCAGGAATGCAGACTTGGCAACAACAGAAATACTTGGCTAGGATCACATAGTACCACTGTGAGTTCATCCTTATGCTAGTCAGCAGGAGCTGGACTGCTGTGAGATGGCTAGAAATTGCTTTCATTGCAGTGGACTTATGTATTCCTAGCCAGGCAGTTCTCTTCACTTTTTCACTTGGGGCCCCCAACACTTAAAGTGTTCCAGAGCTGAAAATAGTAAAAAGATTTATACATACCTGGAGCTTCCTCCAGCCCCCTCTGCTCGAATTGCTCCCACGCCGCCGTCCTCCACTGCCCGCAGCTGGGCAACCGTGTCCTGTCACTTACGTTAGTCAGTTCCAGTCTACGCAGGAGAAGTGCGCTGTTTTCTCTCCAGCAGCCTCTGGAGCCATACATAAAGGGCGCACTTCTCCTGCGTAGACTGGAGCCAAATGACGTCAGTGAAGGGACCCGGTTCCCGAAGCTGCGGGCAGCAGAGGATGGCGGCGTGGGAGCGATCCGAGCAAATGGGGCTGGAGGAAGCCCCAGGTATGTATAAATCGTTTTACTATTTTCTGCTCTGAGTTTGAGTTTAAAGAGGAACTTTAGCAAAAAGGGGGAAAAATAAATCAATACATTGCAAAGTGAGAAGTTAATGTATTGATGTATGTTGTTTGATCCACAGTGAGCCTGCACGTCATCATCTTTACTACTGGCAGACAAGAAAAAAACTAGACAGCACCAACTACCATTATTTTTAACCACACCCACTAAAATTGCAATAGGCTTGTTTTTTTTAAAGATATACATATGCACAGAGGGAGATACTGGTTGCTTGGCAGATGGAAGCAGCTGTTATTTTCCACAATGCAACAAGGTTTACAGTCAGGAAACTGTCAGGACCTAGGTCCTGATATCACACTGTGGAAGGGGGTTCGCCACAATATCATCCATACAGATTCCCCTGATAATCTATGTGAGAAAATATAAAGATTTTTCATGGGAAAGGGGTTATAAGCTACTGATTGGGATGAAGTTCAATCCTTGGTTAGAGTTCCCCTTTAAGCAATCCCTACCCCATGAAAATATGTGTAGACACAACTACATAGTTACACACAACATTACAAACTTACAGCCAAGATGTAAATGTGGGCGTCTTTAATCTCTCCATACTCTGTACCCGCGTGCAACCAATTACTTCTCATATTTCCATACTGTGTGTTTTTCCATGACTTTCCCAAAACAGGGTTCCCTACTGCTTCTGGGCCCAAAGCAGCTGATATGGCTGTTGCTACTCCCCTGGCTATATGGTTATATGCTCTGCAAGCCTTCCGAGGTCTTATTTTATAAATAGCATAACTAGCAATTAAAACAAGCTTTGTGCTAGCTTTAGTTTAAGGCTCAGCAGAACTGTGCCTACCAAAGCCACTTTTTAAAGTTGTTCCCAAGAGGCATTAGTACTGGAGAAGAGCTTGTTCCCAGCCCCCTCCCGTCCCCAACACACACACACATAGGTGAATTTACATGTCACTATCATGGGAAGCATTACTACTCCCCTTAAATATCAATGTCACATATCTCTGTTTCCCCCTTAAGCAATTGTCTACCCATCCCACTCTGTTGGGCGTCACAAATTTCCCCTCATGGGGTAATGCAGGTCTTACCATTAGGGAGGGGTTGCAGCAATTGGCAGCGGGGGGGGGGGGGGGGCAGTTAAGGTTAGTCATAGGGGAAGGGGGGTTAAGGTTAGGCATGGGGGGGGGGTTCAGGGTAGGCATGGGGGGTGGTTAAGGTTAGGCATGGGGGGTGCGTAATTAAGGTTAGGCATGGGGATGCATAGTTAAGGTTAGGCGTGGGGGGTACGTGGTTAAGGTTAGGCATGGGGTGTATAGTTAAGGTTAGGCGTGGGGCGTGCATAGTTAAGGTTAGGCATGGGGGGGGGGGTGGTTAAGGTTAGGAATGGGGGGGGGGGGGTTAGGCACTGGTAGTGGGAGGGTTCAGTGTGAGAACTGGGTATTGTTTAGCTATAGTAAAATATTGATATGTATCATTTTACTGTAATAGTAGAATATTGGTAAATGTACCCAATATTCTACTATTGGTTTTTCTGGGTGCCCAAATCTCCCTGGCGCCCTTTTAGCATGTTTGCCTGCTCTACTCATCCTACTTTAACCACTTCCCAACTGAGGGGTTTTACACCTTTAGCATCCGAGCAATTTTCTCCTTTCAGCGCTCCTTACATTCATTCGCCTATAACTTTATCATTACTTATCGCAATGAAATGAACTATATCTTGTTTTTTTCGCCACCAATTAGGCTTTCTTTAGGTGGGACATTATGCCAAGAATTATTTTATTCTAAATGTGTTTTAATGGGAAAATAGGAAAACATATGGGAAAAAAACATTATTTTTCATTTTTTCGCCATTATAGTTTTTAAATAATGCATGCTACTGTCATTAAAATCCATGAAATGTATTTACCCATTTGTCCCAGTTATAAAACCATTTAAATGATGTCCCTATCACAATGTTTGGCACCAATATTTTACTTGGAAATAAAGGTGCATTTTTTTCTGTTTTGCGTCCATCCCTAATTACAAGCCCATAGTTTATAAAGTAACAGTGTTGTACCCTCCTGATATAAAAATTTAAAAAGTTCAGTCCCTAAGGTAACTATTTATGTATTTTTTTTAATTGTAAATTTTCTATTTTTTTTTTAATTACAAAAAAAAAAAAAAATGGGGAGTGTGGGAGGTAATGAGTTAATTTTTTGTGTATAAGTAATGTATGTGTGTGTGAAAAATAGTTTAGGGTGTAGTTTTACTATTTGGCCACAAGATGGCAACAGTAACTTTTTGTTTAATGCGACCTCCAAGCGTCCTTCCGGAAGCTTGGAGGAAGTACAAAGAGGCTGGGATTTTTTTTTCTTTTTCACAATGATCGCGCTGCTTAGCGAAAGCAGCAGATCATTGCGGGGGCAGAGATCAACGAACGGGAATGTATTTTCCCGTTCATTGATCTCCGGGCGAGTGGGCAGCGGCGTGCACGATCGCGGGAGTGCGAGCGGGAGCGCGGACAGCGGCGGTAGCGGCGGGGGGTACGTATATCTACGCTCCGGGCGGGGAAGTGAAGTCCAAAGGAGCGTAGATATACTGTACGCGAGCGGGGAACTAGTTAAGACCTTATGGACGTTATTCTGCTTAACTTCCTGAGCGTTACGCTGCTCAGGAGGTTTTGCTAGCCTGAGTCTGCCGCACTAAAACTAATAGATTATCTGGCTATAAAAAATCATAGCTAGCACTAGGCTAGCTAGTACAGCGGTCCCCCACCCCCCGATTGCCTCAAATCCCACCTATCAGTCCGCTAATACTTTACCCAGCCAGGATCCAGAAATCGACGAACCCTCCCCGGACAGCTCCTGTCTTCTCTATGGGGAGGATCATTCATGATGTCATCGACATCATGACGTTGTGACGTCATTGACATCATGACGTCATGCTCAGACCCAATCCTCCCCATTGACCTAGCTGTGCTGGGAGGCTGCGGCGATTGCTGGAGCCTGGCTGGGTAAAGTATAAGTGGATTGATTGGGGGGATTGCAGACAATCGGGAGGGGGTGCCGACCACATGTACTAGCTAGCCTAGTGCTAACTAAGATCTTATACAGCTGGATAACCTATTCGTTTTAGAGGGGGAGACTCCTGAGGTGAGTAAAACCTTTTAAGCGGCATGCCTAACACAGTGTCGGGCATATCGCTAAGGAGATTAATGCAGTTTTGTGCATTTAACCCTAAATTAGAAGCTGATGCTGTGTAAATTATTGATTCAGTTAAATAATAAAAATAAAAGCTGTAAATACTATCCTAACCCAAAAGTCAAATCTTGCAGCTAAACAGAAGCACGGTGTGTCATCAGAGAGGCTGGGAAACAGTGCGTTCTCCAGCCTCCCTCATCTTGGTATTATATAATTTTGGCACTATAGCTCAGACAATCCATGCATTTCAATGAAGCAATTAAGGCCTCTGTGCTGAGATGAACAAGACCAGAGGAAACATATTCACATTGCCCAGAGATTGCCCTCTGGACCAAAGCTATTGAACTTGTGTGACCTCTACTTTTTTTCTAAGCTTTTTTTTTTCTCTTTCTTTAGCAACATAGCTATGCAAACTGCCCAAACCTATGCAATGAGAAATGTGAACCACAGCTTAACAACTTTCATTAATACATCCTTAAGCTTCTGTGACTTTTCACTGTGCTGCCGTCGCATCTCCTGTGCAGCTCAGAACCGGCTGCGGAAATATAGGGTTGCTTTCTATTCCAGCTCACAATCTGACGGCATTTACTCCTTCCTCCAGTGAACATAATTACTTCACATATGGAACCTGTGATAGCCCACAGGCTCCACCGCGCAACTAGAATCCTACAATCTGTCCCTTACGTGATAAATTTGCATTAAAGAAATATAAAGGACCTTGCAGAATGCAGAAGTGACACTACAGGTTGGTAACTACGTGAGGCAGGTTGCCAGGATATAGCATATATTTATTCGGAAACACGGGAGCTGTGTTATAGTGTCAGAGAGCGAGAGGTGCGTTCAGCAGACAGTTTTATGCATGCTGCATGACATTACATCTTGCTTTGGGTACAAACATGGTGTTTGTTTACACAAAGATGAAACTTGGTGGATGACAACTAAAATGATCTGGGATACGGCCAATTAGCCTATACAGGGTTTTCCAGGTTTTAAGATGAATTAATGTTATTCTGGCACTTTATTCACCAAGACAAGGAAAGCTCTGCACTAAATACCGTGTGAAATATACATACTACATACTAAAAGTGTTCTGATTTTAAAGTAATTGGAAACTGGTAAAAAGAAATGAAGCAGATACTTACCTAAGGAGAGGGAAGGCTCTGGGTCATATAGAGCCTTCCCGCTTCTCTCTGGGTTCCCGTACTAGCGCTGGCTCCCCGGTAGCAGTATTCGACCAATTTGGTCAAATACTGCTCTCTCTCCGCTGGGAAGTAGGCTTTCGGAAGTCTTCTGTAGCCTGAGTGCCCCGAAGATGGGCAGCTCCATACTGCGCACGCACGAGCGCCATCTCTCGCGCACTTGCGCGTGTGCAATATGCAGCCGCCTGTCTTTGGGAGCCGCCTGCCTCCAGAAAACTTCTAAAGTCCCCCGGGGTAGGGGATTTAATTGGGGGAGCCAGTGTTTAATGGAGGGGATCAGGAGAGGACCAGAAAGGCTCTATAAGACCCAGAGCCTTCCCTCTCCTTAAGTAAGTATCTACGTCATTTTTTTATCGATTCTCAATTACTTTTAAGGGAACCTGAAGAGAGAGGAATACAGAAACTTTCATTTTAGGCGCTACAAACTTTACAACGGGCGCCACAAAGAGTGCAGCAGGAGGTAATTCAGGATCCGGTGGTGCCAGGTAAATAGCGGTAATAGGCAGCACAAAATCAGCGGAGGGAGCATTTAGCAGTGAAAGCGGGGAGGATATCAGCGGAGATTGCAGCAGTTGGGGTAGGTTAGTGTTCGGCATTGGTAAAGGGAGCGTTAGTGTGAGAAGAGGGTTAGGTTAAGCAATAGTAAAATATAGATAAAAAATACTGATGTTCAAAACTATTGGAATTAACCACTACCCAGCGGCAGAATACTTGTAATTTTACTGATATTCTACTAGCGCCTTTCCTCTGCATCCAAATTCCTTTGTCATTTTTATCCTGTAATAGGCAATGCTAGTTGCCCAAATCCTGTATGTTAATCATGATGCTCCCGTGTCCTCCACATCAGCTTTGCTGCTTCATCTCCACTGATTTCTAGGTTAACATTAGTATGAATGATGTCATAGGACTAACCTAGGCCTGGAATTGGTGTATTTGTGTAATGGAGGACACTCTGAATAGGAAACAAGGGGAATCAAATAGAGTGTACAAAAACTGGAGGCTTCATAAAGAGTAGAAGCTGCTTAGAGTGGGCAGTATAACTATCAGCACCATAAAGGAGGCACTATGGTGGTGGTGGTGGGGGGCGGACTATAATGTGGATGTACTATGGGGAAAGAGGGGCACTATACTGTATAAAAGCACAATAAATTGGAGGCACTGTAAAGGGCTGGCACTATTTTTAGTAGAAGCAGTGGAGGACAAAGCCAACAGTGGGCCCTGTGCAGAATAAATGAAGGGGCCCCTATGTGACTGGCCATAATCATATCAGATTACAGTGGGAACCAAATAATGTCGATAACATAAAAGTACATGAATCTAGGTTACATGCTGTAGGCACCTTGTTAATGTAGCATGCATTTCATACTTGTATATGACTGGGCCACAAGCAAATATCACTGTCCCCTTATGGGTTTCAGAGAGAAATATACAGAGAGGAGCCTACAGAATAATCATGCCCTAACTGTGGTGCAGCTGCATGGGCCCTAGAGGGCATGTGGCCCCTGTGTGGCTGCACGGCCTGCACAGGCCTATGTCCACCAAAAGTACTGTAATAACCAGAGGATTTAGATGGCACTGTATATCAGGGGTCACTCCTGTATGCGGGCCCTATAATACACTATAATAGAAGGGCTCTGTAACAGGTGGCACTCTAATGGGAACACCAAAAGGAAGACATAAGAGGCGGTTTAGCCACTTCTTACAATCACACCCTCGTTTATGAACAAAATCCTCTATGAGATAAATAATCCCCTTACTGACCTTCTATTTACCATTGTTATCATTAATTGTATTATAATATTTTAATACATTTATTAATAATAACAATATTACAATACAAGGACAATACAAAAATATGTGTATGTGTGTGTGTGTGTGTGTGTGTGCGTGTGTGTGTCTATGTGTGTGTGTGTGTGTGTGTATGTGTGTATATGCGTATGTGTGTGTATGTGTATACGTGTGTGTGTGTGCGTGTGTGTGTGTGTGTGTGTGTGTGCGTGCGTGCGTGCGTGCGTGCGTGCGTGTCTACGTGTGTGTGTGTGTGTGTGTGTATGTGTGTGTGTGTGTGTGTGTGTGTGTCTATGTGTGTGTGTGTGTGTGTGTGTGTATGTGTGTGTGTGTGTGTGTGTGTGTGTGTGTGTGTGTGTGTGTGTGTGTGTGTCTATGTGTGTGTGTGTGTGTGTGTGTGTGTGTGTGTGTGTGTGTGTGTCTATGTGTGTGTGTGTGTGTGTGTGTGTGTGTGTGTGTGTGTGTCTATGTGTGTGTGTGTGTGTGTGTGTATGTGTGTGTGTGTGTGTGTACGTGCGTGTTAGGTGTCAGTAATAGGGACATAACCGAAATGTCAAAATTGTTCTAGTCCACAAGGTGTGCACAACCCGTAGATGTGTACTGGTTAATAGCCACTTATACCAATTCCTTGTCTGAATCTCACAGTGCATGCTGCAATCCCGGTCTAAATTGCTGCACAGAGTTCCCTGCAGAGGAACTCATTACACCTCAGTTAATCATGTGACTCTCCTTAGAGTTACAGCTGTAAACGAGTGTTAGCAGAATCTGTTGCTTGGGTTGCTTCGGAAAACTCTGCAAAAAGCAAAATCTACAGATGATACCTGCTTACATCAACATTGCCTATCCGGTGTGCTGTAAGCAGGGGCATAACTAGAAATCACTGGGCCCCTGCAAAACTTCGGATGCCCGCGCTCCCCCTCGCTTTCTGCACAGGTAAACTGAGAACCAATGTTATTGATTTGGCTAGTGCACCCTTGAATGTGTTTTCCCCATGCAGTTAAAAACAGACAGCAGTGAAGCACTGCATGCATTTTCTCTATCAATTACATTAGCTTCTGTGATAAATGTGCATGTTTTCACTCATACAGACACACATGGGGCTTGATTTACTAAACCGTGATAACTCATATCATGGACATTTTTGTGCACATTTTTGCGTTTGCGCGCAATCACAAATTTAGTGAATCAAGCCCAAGGTATGCAGAAAATGCATATGGAAACCAACAGACGAGTGTGCTCCCAGCCTCAGCTTATAACTCACTCTGTCCACCTCTGATGGAGCAGAACTGGCACTGCAGACTCCTCCAGCATCACTACAGTACAGAGCACTTGGGGAGGGGTAGAGAGGCTGGGGGTAGAACTGTGATGTACACAACAGCCTGCTGCACACTGAATTGGGACTGTCTACAAATTTTTGTCTACAAAACATTGTATGATTCATTACCAGTGGCTAAGTGGATGCAGTCATTTCAATCAATTGTGCAGAGAACAGAAAATATAGTTCTCCCCTCTGGGTCCCCTATGGCTTCTGGGCCCCCTACGGCTGCACCCCCCGCAGGGTCTACTGTTACGCCACTGGCGGTAAGCCCAAAACATATTCACATGGCACAGCAGGAAGGTTGTATGCAGTGCACTGAGTACTACCTCTAGATAGCACTACCACAATATGGTTTCTGGAGCCCATGATTTTGGGCCGTTTTCTTTTTACTAGCTTTGAGTGAAACAGTTCTGTTTCGGCTGGGATGTTGCACAAAACAACCTCCTCTATAGAAAACTCTAAGCTGGCAATGGTCACTGGAAGAGCTGGTAGAGCAAAGCTTATGTAAAAATATAATTGCTCTGTTTGGTTCAAATCCCCAGGTATGCATACAAGGTTTATTTTCCTGTAATAACTTGTTTACATTAAGTGTTCCTGATCTGTACAATGTCCAACACTGTAATAGCTGACATCCTGTAATGACCAATTATAAAGTGTACCTGTAATAGAGTTGAAACAAAAATCATTATTCTCTTTAAAGGACCACTATCATGAATTGAATGGAATTTTAATAAAGTCCTAATCAAAATTGGCAGCATTTCAGTATATTTTTTTTTTATTAGGAATACTGATGCATTTAAAATTCCTTAACTTCTGGTGTACACATCACTATAGTAAACAGGCACTATAGGCATTCTGTACAGTCCATAAGGAGGAACGGGGGAGCAGGGGTGACAGCAGCTGCAGAAGAAATAATATTGTTAGATTCTCTCTATCTTAGTGCTGCTGGAAGGTGTGTGTGTCTAAGCTGACAAATTATTTGAATATGTCTCTGAGCAGTGATTCCCTTAGTAGAGATGGCCAATGAGATGCAAATATGCAAATAAGTTCTACTTGCATTCAAATTTAATGTAAATTGTATGCAGCTTGAACATGGACCAGTGCAGTTATAGCTCCTCTGATCTGCTGTACGTCTCAGGACAATGACGTACAGCTCCGATGAAAAAAATGCTCCCGCTGAGGCCCCGCCCCCTCAGAGAAGCTGGCAGACACCGTGTGTTGTCAATTGCAATGGAGACCAGCTCTTTTCTTATGCACAGTATTCCAACGTCTTAATTCAGCAGCACATGCAAGTGCTGTAGCCTGTGTCTTGCATTCCTTACATTCTTTGTAATCGGAGGCACAACGTTTTTTCCTTTGTAAATTCTTTGTATTTGGAGGACGAAGGTATTTAAATTGAACAGTCTGCTGAATCAAGACATTGGAATACTGTGCAAAAGAAAAGAGCTGGTCTCCATTGCAATTGACAACACGCAGTGTCTGCCAGCTTCCCTGAGGGGGCGGGGCCTCAGCGGGGAGAATTTTTTTCATCAGAGCCGTACGTCATTGTCCTGAGACATACGGCAGATCAGAGAAGCTATAACTGCTGGAGATGGGAAGTTCGGATCTTTTCAATGATCTGGATGATTCGAATCGGATCATTGAAGAGATCCAGATCTTTGATCCGAATCTCGGATCATTTTACTACTGAAGCATTCGGGGGTGAGATGAATAGCAGGACAGGTCTTTCCCTGCTGTGGACAGGAGAAGGGGAGGGGGGTGGACACACAGAGAAGGGGAGAAGATGGACAGAGGGCAGGGAGTGGACAGAGATGGGAGGTGGGACGAGCAGAGAGCAGAAATGTTTGCTTGCACACAATACCCACATGCTGCAATCATGCTTTACATGTATTTCACCTATATGTTCATCTGTGTACTTTGAAAGCAAAAGTCGCAGTGAAAGAAAGCATTCCCAGAAGTGAAGTGCAGCTGATTAGTGCCGAGTGCAGGAGGATCATATTGCCTTTCAATCACAGTGCCTGCAAAGTTACTGAGCTGTGCTGAGCTGAGCCAAAAGCTTCCAATGTGTTCACTGTGCACAACTACGGAACAGACAGCCTGTAATCAGCAGCACGTTATAGCCAGTATGTGTGCTCTACACATATCTGGCAGTGGCACCGATGTCCCCTCTCTCTCATCTACCTTTGGCTGCAAGGCTGGCTCTCCTCCAACTCAGCGATCCATCCCTGCTCTGCTTCCAGGACCCCGCTGAGAGGGGGGCGTGTCGCTCCTTGCCCCGCCCCTTTTCGATCCGAATCACTCATTTTGATG
Organism: Hyperolius riggenbachi; assembly: GCF_040937935.1. Lineage (NCBI taxonomy): Eukaryota > Metazoa > Chordata > Amphibia > Anura > Hyperoliidae > Hyperolius > Hyperolius riggenbachi. Next base: position 105,071,083 of record NC_090651.1, read on the forward strand.
ATTCGGATGATTCGACTCACAAAATAGATTTGGATCAAAGATCCGAATCGTTCATGATCCGGACAACACTAATAACTGCACTAATGTGCAGTTAGACATTGGGTGAAACCTCTCACCATACATCAAAGGGGGAGATTACAAGGTCAGATGAAACGTCTGATAAGGTAGCCTCCTCCTGCAGAATGGCATGTGCTGAATCAGCGTCAGATAGCTCTCTCTTCTGACGTGACTCCAGCACTGATTTAGGGTAAAGTGATAATGAAACTGACTTTTATTCTGCTACAATACAAGTCTCAAACATTGCTATAACTGCACATATTTTATATTAAATGGTATTTCAAGCAATAATTTAGCCATAGTGCCCCTTTATGTCAAAAGAAAGAAAATACTCAAAATAATTTTGAAAGTATTTTTTTACCTAGTTTTTGGTACTTTTTTAATTGCAAAGTGCGGAAAAGTTATTTTAAAAAGAAGATGAAGAATTCTCTCCTAGGAGAAAACTCAAGAAAAAGAGTGAATTGCATATGGGCCCTAGAGTCTGACTTCCATGCCACAATCTAAGGATTTTTGGTGAAAATCAATTTGCAGCACCTTCTCAGTATGTTTTTGAGATGTGGGAGGAAACCGGAAGGCCTGGAGAAATCCCACATAAATATGGCGAGAACATAGAAATTCCATGCAGGTAGTGTCCTTGTCAAGAATCAAATCTAGGACTCTAGTGCTGTAAGGAGAGAGTAGCTTGCCTCGGGTATTGTTCTCCTTGCACCTCTGTGCCAATATTTTAGCTCTGCCCAACAGAGAATAGCTGATATTTTACTGATATTCTACTAATGGTTATCTTTGGCGCCCAAATTTCCCAACGCCCATGTTGCATACGTGCCTCTTTTGGGGCAATCAATTCTCTTAGCATCACTATTAGCAACATACTGCTTAATATAGTATCATTTGTATCTTTCGCAAAGCAATTTATGCTCATTGAGTATTTACGTTTATTTATATCGTAAAGGACCACTATCACAAAAGAATTGTAAAATGTAAAATACATTTAGACATACAAATAAGAAATATGTTTCTTCAAGAGTAAAATGAGCTATAAATTACTTTTCTCCTATGTTGCTGTCACTTACAGTAGTTAGTAGAGCTCTAAGGAACCGATAGTTTTTTGACTAGCCCATCTCTTCATGGGGATTCTCAGAATTGAATTTATTCTTTACAAAAGCAATCTCTGGAAAGGATCTATACAAAGATGCATGCTGTCCCTCCTACTAGTTTGCACACTATTCTGACAGTTGGACTGAACAACTGCCGTTCACTGGTGCTATTGAAAGTAAAGTAAACCCTGAGATTTATCCATGAGGAGATGGGCTAGTCCAAAATCTGTCAGTTCTGTCAGATTTATACTACCTACTGTAAGTGACAGCAATATAGGAGAAAAAATATTTATAGCACATTTTACTCTGGGAGAAAAGTAATTTTTATTTATGTGTTTCCATGTATTTTAAATTTTACGATTTTCCATGATAGTGGTCCTTTAAATTTGGATTTGTTTCTTTTTTGTTAGCTGTACTACAAGGTATGAGTTACTATGCTACTAAATTACTATGCATGAAATTCAATAAAACTGGGCTACTTAATCAAAGTGAGCGTCATGTACTGAACACAAGGACTGTACATCTTTATTCCCTCTGATCCAACAGAACACAAAAGACTTCACCTTCTCACCTTTCAACAAGATGATTTTAACTTTCATCTCTTCAATTGTGTTTAACTTCACAGAGCTTGTAGCTTCCAAAATTTGTGATCACTCAGATGATGTTATAAAGAGAAGTAACTTGTCAAAACTGTACTGCAATTTTGGACATTATACCATTTAAAAGTTTTATTATACTGTATGACATAAAATAAGAGCAGCCTTTTTTCCTGACTTTTACATAGTCACGTTCTGTGAACCAGAGGAAGACCTGAACTTATAGTGAGCCTCAAGCGAATTTTAAATAAAAAAAAACAACAGCTACTTACCTAAGAAGGGGGAAGGCCAGGGCCGGGCCGAGGCATAGGCTGGAGAGGCTCCAGCCTCAGGGCGCAGAGTAGGAGGGGGCGCACAATTCATTCAGCTGTCATTCCTAATTGTGTTTGAAGCAGAAACAAATAAGAAAAGGGGATACATAGCAGTGACTGCAAGCCAGATAACTAGGGATTAAGGTGTTGGGGAGGTTGTGAGCCCTGTGGCCCTCTTAGTCTAATAGCAATCAGTGTGTGACGGCTGGGGTGGGAGGGATGGAGGGGCGCACTTTGGTGTCTCAGCCTTGGGTGCTGGAGGACCTTGTTCTGGCTCTGGGGAAGGCTCTGGGTCCTAAAGAGCCTTTCCATTCCTCTCCTGGTCCCCTCGTTCCAGGGATGTTGATGGGTTGGAGACTGCTCTCCTCCACCCCGGAAGACTTCGGAAGTCTTTGGAAGCCTGAGTGCTCCCAAAGACAGGAGGCTTCATAGTGCGCATGCTCGATAACGCTCTCTTGCGCACTCGCACATGCACAGTACGGAGCCACCCCTCTTCGGGAGCACTCGAGCTCCTGAAGCCTTCTGAAGCCTCCCGCTATTGTCAGATTTATTTTGGGGGTCTGCACGCGCAGTGGTGGGGGTCAGGAGGATATCATAAGCCTCTTAAGGACCCAGAGGCTTCCCTCTTCTTAGGTAAGTATCTGTTTTTTATCCTTAGGTTCACCTTGGGTAATAATAATAATTACAGTATTTGTATGGCGCTTTTCTCCTGTCGGATTCGAATCGCTTGCGAGCCAGCCACATTAGCACACTTAGTAGGCAGTAGCAGTGTTAGGGAGTCTTGCCCAAGTACTCCTTACTGAAGGTGCTGGCTTACTGAATAGAACGAGCTGAGATTTGAACCCACTACCACTACACTATCCAGTCACTGCACTTAAAAGATGAAATTAAGTGAAAAAGTGGAAAAAAGAAATCAATACTTTACATTGGTCTACAGTGAACCTGCATGTCATCTACTTTACTACTGGCAGACAAGAAAAAAGCTAGACAGCACCAACTGCCATTATTTATAACTAGTAGTGATGAGCACAAATTTTGCATAGATGTAATTTCACATTGAAATTTACAATTTCCGTGAAAAATCACAATGTGAAATTTTGGGGGGAAATCATAATTCATTTCATATGTAATTGTACAATGCTTTTTGCAAGATTTTTTTCAGGTCGCATTCACAGTGCCACTTTGCGGAGCTGTGTTATAAAGTCTTATAACGCAGCTTACTGCACTGCAATGATAATCCTATGGGCCGTTCACAGTGCAACGTTATCATCGTGTTGAAAATGTTGCGTTGTGGTAACTCACTGCTTGCAGTGCATTACCTCTCAATGCAGACATGTTGCCACTTTAACGTCACATTAAAATGCAACGTCCCACTGTGAATATGCCCTGAGACTTTAGCCGTTAATAGCAAAGCATTCATATATGCTATTGCCACCAATTTTTTTTTCAAAAAGATCTTGTAGTTTTTGAGAAAATCAATTTTAAAAATGCAAAGGAAAAATGGTTTTAACTATTTGAGGGCCGCAGTATTAAACCCTACTAAAGACCAGGCCATTTTTTACTTAATTGACCACTGCAGCTTTAAGGCATAGCTGCAGGGTCGCACAACTCAGCACACAAGTGATTCCCCCCCCCCCCTTTTCTCCCCACCAACAGAGCTTCCTGTTGGTGGGGTCTGATCACCCCCACAGTGTTTATTTTTTTTACAAATATTTACATTATTTTTTTACTAATAAATTTTGCTATTTATTTTGTATTTTTTTCTTAAGTCCCTCCCTCCCCTCAGCCAGCCAATCCTGGCGATCAGCTGTCACAGGCTTCTGCCTATGAGAGCCGATCGCACTCTAGTGTCCCAGGGGGACAGCCGTGTCACACGTACAACACTGCTGCAGATCGCAATGCTGTACACAATTATTAGACGGCGGTTTTGCCGTCTAACAGTCCACGAGCGGCGAACACCGCTGGGAGACTGAAGGGGCATCCACGCGCGCGATCTCCTGCAGTAGCCGGACCCAGGACTTGATGCTAATTGGTGTTAGACGGGGTTAGCTGGGGCTGCCACCGCGTTCACGCTTATTGGTGTGACGTGGTCTTTAGGTAGTTAAATTGTCATTTTTCTGAGTTTAAAAAACGTTTTTCCTTTGTATTTTTAAAATCAATTTTCTCAAAAACTACAAGGCCTTTTTGAAAAATGTTCTTTTCTTTTTTTTTTTACTTGTACCCACTATTCTCCTTAACATATGTAGCGATTTTGGTGACAATAGCATGTATGGGGGCATTTCTATTCACTGCCAAAGTCAGCACACAATTATGCGAAAATTACGTGAAAGTTACACAAAATTATGAATGATTACACAAAATAAATTGAATTTACAAATTGTAACTATGTATGGTGGTAATTGCAAAAATGTATGTGAAATTTTGCGTAATCATGATTAACTGATTACGATCATCACTAATATTGCGATAGGCTCAAAGGTTGTTTTTTTATAGATATACCTATACACTGGTTGCTTGGCAATTGAAAACAGCTGTTATTTCCCACAGTGCAAAAAGGTTCACAGACAGGAAACTGTCAGGACCTAGTTCCTGACATCACACTGTGGGAGGGGTTTCACCACAATATCAGCCATACAGAGCCCCCCGATGATCTATTCGAGAAAAAGTAATGATTTCTCATGGGAAAGGGGTTATCAGCTACTGAATGGGATGAAGTTCAATCCTTGGTTACAGTTCCTCTCTGCCTGGCGTTCTGATTCCGCGGGAATGGTTTTTGCAAATTTTTTTTCATTTAGCTAGCCTAGCGCTAGCTACATGATTCCCCCCTCCCTGCCCTCCGATCGCTGGCGGCGCAATGACCCGTCCGAAAATCCCGTTCTGAACGGGATTTCCTTGAGGGCTTCCCAGGTCGCCATGGCGACGAACGTCATGATGTCATCGACGTCATCACGTCACAGGTAGACCCGATCCACCCCTCAGCGCTGCCTGGCACTGATTCTCCAGGCAGCGCACGGGGTCTTGGCTGGGGGGGCCCTGTATTGCGGCGGGTAGCGGTGGATCGGCGGCGATCAGGTAGGACACGCAGCAAGCAAAGTGCTTGCTGCATGTTTTAAAAAAAATTATTCAAATCGGCCCAGCGGGGCCTGAGCGGTGACCTCCGGCGTCTCTGGACGAGCCTAGCTCGTCCAGAACGCCAGGGAGGTTAAGGGTTGAGGAACAGATCTGTTAAAAAACATTACACTGAAAAGTTACACTACTGATGGCAATGAACAATGTGCCACATACGTGTATGTCATCGCAGTTACAGTTGAAAAGTCACACACATTTTAGTCTAGGAAGAGCCAAAGCTTCATTTTAATTAGACAATTTGCCATTGATGTCCTGATGTATAAATCTGCTTCAATTAATGTAGTGATCCAGAATGACAAACCTGCTAAATAAAACAATTTACCAGATGTGAGCCTGATCAGTGCTTAAAGTCTGAATGTTTCGACAATATGGCGCCATATGTGGGTCAGTAATCACAATCCAGTGGGAATGTTCTGTCATATTTTAATTCATCAAGAATGCTAAAACGTTCTATAGTTAGTTCTGCATCTATTTCCGCCCACTTCTTGTACGGCAGAGTCCTGTGCAACATGTCACCTGAAATCACATATCACTAACTACACTGCTAAACCGCTGCTACACATGAAGTCAGGGATAATCTGATTACATTTGTTGACGGCTACATACATATTCAATAGAATGTAATACTATAGAAAGGTATAATTATTACCTTCAGAGGAAAATGTCATGGAACACCAGTTCCCTTTACATGTGGTAATTATCAAAGGTTTTATTCGTATTCACTTTGACTGAAGTACGTTACGTATTTCTGGTGCAGTAAATCCCTGATCAAATTTTTAAGTTACTTAATTCAGTAATTCTTTACTGCACAGTACTGCTCGCCTATAGGCACAAATTACACAACTGATTATAATTACTATTATTTTTGTTACCTTTTAAGTGGAAGTGATGTCCCAGAAATGGAATGCATTGTAGGTGATTGAGTTAAAATGTAATTGAATTGTATAGTTGGAAATGGATTTGCATAGCTTCTGTTTTGAATGTTTGAATAAATTATGACAGAGAGATGCTCTGCTAGATTCACTTCTGAGTGGCAGCTTCTTTCTATTTCATATGCCAAGAAATAAATGTACCATGGCCAATGCAATAAATGTGAGGTGTGTGGTGTGTGTGTTGGGGGGGGGGGGGCACCTACCATAACCCACCTTCACACGACTACTGGCATCTAGTATCCACTTCTGCCCCCTGTATAAGGCCCCGGTGCAGAATCAGAGTTTTTTTTGGTCACTTAACTGTCTTTGAACTACTTCAGCGTTACCATAGGGGCTGGAATACCACGATCGCCTGCACTCCCACGAACGTGCGCACAAGCAGGGCAGCCACTACACACCACTGCACAAAGATTGGCGCTGAGAGGACTAACATTTATGTCCTGGAGTTGTTCACTAGTAAAAACAAAGATATGTTCACCTGACATAATCACTAATGGTCTTTGCAGTTGTTTGCGGGCTGCGATGCGTTAAATGCGGCGTTTCATCTGTCAGTGTATAGCCGGCGTAACCCTTACACTACCTGATCGACATGTACACATGTTGGATGTTTAAAGCACTTATTCTACCAATTTAGGAATGTAATGTGATTTCTGCCCTTTAGTGATTAAAACACGACTCTGCGTCAACTTCGGAATTTTTGGTGGGACTTTTGCCATGGATGCCCCTCCGGCATGCCACGGTCCAGGTGTTATGCCCCTTGAAACAAGTTTTCCATCACTTTTGTGGCCAGAAACAGTCTTTGTAGGTTTTAAAAATTCCCCTGCCCATTCAAGTCTATGAAAATTTGCAGATTCACCAGATTTGCAAATTTTTGCAAAGATTCGGATTCGAAATTTGATATTTGGCCCATCACTATAAGCAGTTATATTTACCTGCTCTGAATGGCTTCTTCTCTTCCTCCAGGGGCGGCTCTGAACTTCCGGCAGGTCTTCTAGGTCCGTTCACATCCGATCACATGATATGAAATTTGATCGGGATCCAGGAGACCATGAGTACATTGTTACCCGACGGTGGAAGAATCACCCCTTTTCCACCACCAGGTGGAGCTGTAATGCTGCCATGGTCTCCTGGATCCCGAACATATCACATCATGTCAATAGAACTGAGAAGACATGTCGGGAGTACCGGTATATCACCACCGTGGTGGAGCAATAAGAAGCCAATCCAGCCATCCGCACAGGTATGTATGAAAGCTTCCTGTCACCACATACCCTGCCGAGCCTGCCAGGCTGGGAGAGGCACACTTCCCAAGCGGCAGGAAAAATTTGTTTACATTTTTTTTATTTGGCTGTTAAAGGGTTAAATATGTTTTTCATTCAAAATAGACTCCATTTATGTTATGCAGGGTGTAGGGGAGCAGAAATGCAAAAATACTGGCAAACTGTCCATATACGTCAGGCCATTTTGTAAGCTTCGGCCAGGTAGGCATGAGAATTGAGTGCCATATAGTCCAGATACACATTACACCTTCTTATTGTAGAGTTGCCACCATTGCCTTCATACTGAGCTGGAGCCCAGTTGGTTAGAGGAGATAGTCTACTCCCTCACTGCATATACCAGTCTCTCTTCAGGAGCATCTGGGCAGAGGTGAAAACTCAGGAAATCACTCCTCTTCGTCCACTGCTAGAGAGAGAGAGACAGCTGCTGTGAGGGGTAGATGGGGGAGGCTAGAAGTCAGGGAATGGTGTAGAAGGAAGAGAAAATATATCCTGGCAGTGGCAGGTGAGATGGAATGTGTTTCATGGAACAGTGTATGTGGTGGTACTACGTGCCTGTAAAAGCATGAGTGTGTCAGTGTATGTATGTGTCTATGTGCATGTGTATATGTATGTCTGTGTGCCAATGTATGCAGGAAGGAATGTATTTATGTCTCTAGGAATGTATATATGTGTATGCAAACATGTTTATATAGGTTTGATAAATGTAAAGGATACATAAGGTGAAAAAATAATGCTTCTTTACTTACCTGGGGCTTCTTCCAGCTCCCAGAAGTTTCTGTGATCTGGTCTTCCACTATCCCCTCCGTGTCTCCGGTTAAAAGCAATGGATAGCATGTATATGGGGTAAATCAAACAGTCTTACCTCAATATGGTGGCATAAACATATATTTATAGGACACCAAAAAGATGATGTGTTTTGTGGGGCTTACCCGCTTCCTCGGGACAATATAACAGCGTCTTTAACCACTTGCCGACCAGGGGATGTTACACTGATCGGTGCTGCGTGGGCTCTACAGCCCGCAGCACCGATCAGCAGTGCAGCAGGGCGATCAGACTACCCCCCTTTTTTCCCCACTAGGGGGATGTCCTGCTGGGGGGGTCTGATCGCCGCCGGCTGCAGTTGCTTAGCGGGGGGGGCTCTTCAAAGCCCCCCTCGGCAGCGCTTTCAGCCCTCTCGCCAGCTCCCTCCCTCTCCCTTCCCCTGTGTGCTGCGCAGGACGGATTTCCGTCCTGCGCATTGAAGGATAGGCTTCAGCCTATCATATGCCGGCGATCCCCGGCCAATCAGAGGCCGGGGATCGCCGATCTGCCTTACGGCGCTGCTGCGCAGCAGCGCCGTATGATGTAAACAGCGGGGATTTCTTCCCCGCCTGTTTACATTTTGCCGGCGAGCCGCCATCGGCGGCTCTCCGGCTGTTCACGGAGACACCCTCCGTGAACTGACATGGAAAGGCCGCTCGATCGAGCGGCCGTTTCCATGGTAACCCGCAGACGACCAGTTTACGCCAATCGGCGTTAGCTGGTCGTCAAGAGGTTAAAGACAACAGCACGAACTCGGAGAGCCTAGTCAAGAGACTATACAGTATATAGAGGCTCCAATATTTATTTATTGAATGCACGTGCACGCGCAGGAGCGCGCACGCGCACAGCAGCAGCAGCACTGTCTGACTTATAAAAATGTCCTGGAGCCATTAAGAGGCTCTAGCAGGACGTTTTTATAAGTCAGCATGTTAGAATGTGGTTAAGCAAGCACCATTTCAAAAACCTTTCCATAAAAGTTAGGATCCACATCTGTATCGAGTTAACAGCCCTGGTATAAATCAAGCTGAAGAAGCAGTTGCAGGTGTTTAGTGTCCTGACACACAGAGTTAGTAGTCTTCGACTTTCAATGGTCTAAGTATGATCAGTGTTCAATATGCCTAGTTAAAGTACACCTAACTTTAGAGCAATATGGTGGCTCCCATATTTATTTCCTTTTAAACAGCCAGGCAATCTGCATTGATTAATATGTGCCTTTACCCAGTTTTAACGGATGATTCTTTATTTTCAGGCTTTCGTGTATGAGGGGGTGCTGATGTTCCTGGCTCTACACAGATCCCAAAGACTGATACACTTGGTACAGCGGATTTGCAGCTTTTCTTCACTGTTCAAATACAAGTCCTTTGGTTGGGCCTCAAACCAGCTCTCAGCAGCATAGTTGACAACAGAAATGTCTTCAAAACATCGCTCTTTCTGGTGTTTCTTCAAGTTTGGTAACAGATAATAGTTTGAAGTGGCCAGGCTCATCATTTCTATAAAAAGTAGGGTCTTCCTTCAGGTAGGTTGTGCAGCTGAAGTTGCTAATTAAACAGAACGAAATTCTAAACTGCATTCAGTGAATATTTCTACTGAGTTTCTCAGTTACTCCACAAAACACATTAAAACATTTCACACCCATCTGAGATCACCGAGTCCTCAGTGTTACTTACAGATGGAGAAAATCTTTGCAAATGATTTTTCTTTTCCTTGCGGTTAAATGAGCAGCATTTTCAGAGGCAGACTGTAAATCATGGCGGACGCCTGGGTCACTAATAATTTATAACAGAATATAAGAATATACTAAAACATATTCTCTGGAAGAAATCAAACTCATTTGGTGTACCAAGTCCCAGCTGTAAATTAACAAAAAGGCTAATATAACTGGTGAATGAAGAGGGCTAAAACTGAATACGTGCAGGATTATATCATACAAGTACATCTATTTTAACGTATAACTGAAATTCTACTATCTATACTATCCTCCTCTTCAGACAGCTCCTCCTATGATGTCTTAGATTTATGATTAGAGAAGGTCCACGATTCCCACATTTTTATGATCTGATATAAATATTGTTGGAACTTGTATACTTACAGATTACAATGAACCAATAAGATACAATTGCTATCAATTTAGATTGGTCCAGTTTCAATCTACATACATAGTGCAACAAATCTAATTATTGCTAAGCATTATCTTTGATGTATGGTACTAGAGATGGTTAGTATGGTGCTAGCAATTCTGGCCTACATGTACATCCTATGCAAACTGTATACGTATCATGGATTCACCGTGTGAGTGGGGCACTGGGTAGTCCAGCTAGTAAAAATATTGGTCAATTAAATTAACGGTATTTTACTATACACTTACCGGCACCCAATCTTACATGAACCGTCCCCTCCTAGTGCCTAACACCTAGGACCCAGGGGTCACAAGTGGTCCACACTTAGAGGGAAGGGGGCAGGGCAGCCATCAGGGGGGTACAACAGGGACAGTAGTATGGGGCCCAGGAGCAGTCTGGGGCACAAACAGTGGCAGTGCCACTCGAGCCTCTGCTAGCAATTATTCTACTGTGGCATAACAGGAGTTGTGTGGTCATCTTCCTCTTACCTGCTGCGTGATTGGTGAACACGCATCAATGCAGGGGGGAGGGAGTTATGGGCGACAGGCAAGTTGCTTTGACTCTACGCCACATACAGTGGCTCTGCCTCCACACAATCTACCTATCAGATTGTTATTTGGTGTGAGGGGGGGGCCCTGTAGGTTTGCCAAGTATGGGGCCCAGAAAATTCTGATGGCGGCCCTGGAAGGGGGGCACAGTTTTTTAGCATGGGGCTTGAAGAGGTTTTCTTTTTTTGGGGGGGGGGGGGGGGTCATGCAGCCTAGTTATGTCCCTGAGTGTAAAGGTGCCCATACATGGTACCATTTTTCATTTTTTTCGATTAGATAAGTTAGTTCGATTATTCCATTAGATCGAATATAAAGATTTTTCCAGCATGTCCAATCAGCTTTTTTTTTTTAAAAAACGGGATAATCGTTCGATTTTCTTGATCGGAAAAAAAAATCATTCGATTCGATCATTTAGATTGAAAAAAAAAAATGGAAAATCAAACATTTTTATTGTATCGTGTATGGCCACCATAAGACACCACAGTCGGATTTACATAAATGATGCTCTCAAGGGGTGTCTCTAGACGAAAGGGGAAGGTTTCCTGAAAAGAAATCTGGTAAATACAGATATGACAATGGAGTCAGTTTAAAGTGTGAGAGGTGAACAATTGGTGTATTTATACTTACCTCGGGCTTCCTCCAGCCCCATGAGGTGCGTTATGTCCCTCGCCATCTTCTCCGGCTGATCCATTCACTTGTTACCCCCCACCTTCAGTAATATGGCCAGCCGCGGCCCCTGGCCCACTCCCATGCCTGGGAGTATTCTGCACCTGTGTACAGTACATTTAAGCAGGCGCAGAACACTCCTGGCTGTGGGAGTGCGACGGGGAGGGGGGGGGGTGTTTGAGAGATGTGTAGGTGTACAAGCCAGGCTTGCACAGAAGAGCGCATCCAGCCAACTTACCGGTTTCATTTACGTGACAGACATCTGTTTATGCAAGCTGCTTGACATTCTGCTGAGCCTATTCTACCCTATTATGAAGAGGCAGAACGAGGAAGTATGAATTGAGAAACTTTGGGGGAGTGTGTGAAGGTAATAACATGGTGATCACCACACAGAATATGAACAAACTTGTACTCCTTTGGGTATACTAAAGCATGATAAGTATCCAAGTATAATGTATATTTCTACTACTCTTAAGGTGGCACAACACAATACAATAAAATTATCCAATTTTACGGCAATTTGATAAAAACAATCGGATTTTGTGAAAAAACTAAAGCTTTAATGCTTTTTTTTTTTGTTATTCAAGCAAGAAATCCAATCGGAATTCCCGTTTTTATTCGATAAAAGTCTATCAGGAGTGGTGGATTTTTCTGAGCAATTTTTATGAAAATTGAATGGTGTAGGGTAGATTGTGAATTTCCTTATATATGCTTCCAAGCAATTTTCTCAGAGTTTTCAATCATTTTTTTTTCCATAACTGGGTAAAAATTGAACACACGTGCGTGGTACATTGGTCAGATTTTTTAAATGTTACAAGCAGTCAGAAAAATTTATTGCAATTCTTGAATTGAAAAGATATTTTTAAAATTGTATGGTGTGTGGCCACCTTTAATCTGCCTACCCAGTAATCTTTCAGTGAATAGTTGTTTGCTGAACCTGGGGGAAGACGGGGATGTAAGTTCCAGTTGCAAAAACTTGTCTACTGCTTTTCTATGCAAAAAAAAATAAAAAAAATCAATTGCCTTGAAATGGATTAGGCCAGAAACTCAGCAGCGGGATTGAGCAGGGCATTTGTGCGAATGAGTGATGGCACAAATGGCGAAATCCCCGGCATTTTAAAAACTCTGTCTGCTCATTTGAATGAACAGCGCTTGAGCAACAAATGCTGGCTAAGCACTGCGATTAACGCCGGTTCAACACCTGAGTGACCCGGCCCTGAAAGCACAAATACTGAGGCAAGGAATGTATTTATTGAAAACTGGAGAAGAATGTATACAAGCGTTCTGATGACATTCAAAAACATAAATGTCATCAGAAAGCACAAGACTGAAAGTAACACCAGTTGGCCCCTGAAGAGTTGCCATAGCGACGAAACGCGTAGGGCGGAGCTACGGAGCGGCGTAACGTCTGACGTCACTGGACGCAGTGACTGGTCGGCGTTCTACTTTGTCTTAGCAGCGGCACGTCTCGAACTGTAAGCCGGTAGCTGGTTTGCTCTTACTATACAGCTGCATGGTATCTCCCAGCTTGACGTAGCCGTTCGGTAACTTTCTTGTACTACTGCCTTGTTTTTAATTAGTTTTATTAAACGTGGGACTCCTTCCCTTATACATTTTTATGCTATGTAAAGCGTTTTTTTATATATTTCTATCTGGAGGTTACAGCAAGAGACCATCCACGGAGGAACCGGAAGTGGTGCACGCTGCGTTGTGGAGGTTGCCTGAGAGGCTGAGGGGTGGCCTATACCCCTAAAGCGCAGTCGGGCCCAATCTGGCCATACAATCCGGTGAGTCTCTCTATGTTGTGGGGCGGGCTATCATTGCCCTGCTAATAATTGCTGTGGATTCCACCTCCTGTGAACATCTGTGCATAGACTGTTTTTTGAGCGCTTACCCATCTTTGCAAACAATTTATTGAAAACTGGCCATCTGAATTTAGCATAGTGAGAACATTGCAATCCAGAGATAATCTGAAAGCTTCAGGAAGGCTGTGATACTTGCAGTGAAATAATCTCCAAAAGAAAAATGTCTGGAAGTTCTTGGGCTCCTCCAGAGACAAGGCTTGATAGGTTTACAAGCTATAAAGCATTCTCTCTGATTTTGCAGTCTGTGACTGCACACATCCCAAACCTATTGATGTGTATGACCCAAGCAGAGATAGAAAAATGTCATCGTGCCTGAAATGGAAACCGTACGTTATTTTGTCTTTGATTAATGTGTCTGTTGTCAAAACGCTGCATGAAAGAAACTGTCAGGCTGAACAAAAAGGGGAGATAAGTAGATATCGTGCATGTTGTATATAACGGTTGTGCACAATACAAACTATTTCAATCATTCCAAGCGAGCAACATATTGTGTAGGAAGAGAAGATTAGATTAGGAAGGAGTATTTCAACTTTTTTGTTGTCATAAGTGTGAAGTTTTTAACAATTTCCCTGCCAATGCCCTTATTTGTCTGTATAGTGCTTCAAACATGTTGATTTAGTAAATAGTCCTGAAGCAGATTGAAGCTGCAAAACTTACCTCCATCTTTGTGTAGGTGTTTTCACTAAATGGGGCTCGAGCACTATTAAGTCCCTGAAATTGGCTGTACATCCTAGTATGGATGTATCTATCCCCCTTTCACCCCTAGAATCAATGCAGAAGCTGAGTAGTGGTCATTCAGAAAGGGTGCAGATCTCCACTCATGCCATGAAACTGGAGTTTCCTAAATTTGCTGGATTTACCCAGGTTGAAGGCAAACTTGATAAATGTTGATTTTTTTTTTTAAACACATTGTTTTTCCTTTTACAATGAAGGCACTACAAATAAACAGGATATTCGGCAGAATAGGGTCACAGATACTCTGAGAGTTGACACATAACAAAGATGTTCTCAATGTACTCACCTCAAAGTGTACCAGAGAGGTCAATGTAAACAGATTTCTTACTCACTCGGGGCTTCCTCCAGCCCCATAAGCACAGATGCGTCCCTCGCTGTCCTCCCGCGGTCCTCTGTTTAGCGGCAATCAGCCCTGGTATCTGGCTCACTGACATCAGTCGAGCTGACGTCACTGAGCCAGACTGGAGCCGACTGAGCCAGATACCAGGGCTGATTGCGGACGAACAGAGGCACTCGAGCGGACAGCGAGGGATGCATCCATGCTTATGGGGCCGGAGGAAGCCCAGGGTAAGTATCAAATATTTTTACATTGAACTCTCTGGTTTTCTTTAAATAGACTCATAGATGAAAAGACCTAAAGATTTGATACTTATCCGGGGCTTTTTCCATCCCCATAAACACGTGTGAGTCCCTCCTCATCCTCCCGCGGTCTGCCATTCAGCCGCCATCAGCCCCGGTAACTGGCTCAGTCGGGATCAGTCTGGGCCTGCATGTGTGGACCTACTACACATGCGCAGTAGACCCAGACTGACGCGACTGAGCTTGTTACCAGGGCTGATCACAGCTAAATGGAAGACCGCGGGAGGACGGCGAGGGACTCAGACGTGCTTATGGGGCTGGAGGAAGCCCTGGGCAAGTATAAAATCTTTAGGTCTTTTCATCTCTGAATTACTTTAAAGAGAACCTGTAAGAAAAAAAAAGTCGCCTTGGGAGTACTCACCTCGGTAGGGGGAAGCCTCAGGGTCCCAATGAGGTTTCCCCCTCCACTGTAGCTCCAGGCAATCCAGCGCTGGCTTCCCCGAAGTGTCCTGCAATTATGGCTCGACATGGCTAATATGTTTACCTTCTCTGGCTCCAGCAGGGACGCTGCTGAGTCACTCAGGACAGAGATAGGTGGAAATAGCCGATCTCCGTCGGGTCCGCTCTACTACGCAGGCACAGGAGACTTGCGCCTGCGCAGTAGAGTAGCTCGACAGTGTTTGGCTATTTCCGCCTATCTCTGAGCGGAGAGCCGATACTGCTCCTGCACTGAAGCCGGGAAGGTAAATATTTACATCCCCGCCGTTCCGGGAGCTTTTTCGCCGCCGCCGTGGGACACAGGAGGATGGAGGAAGCCTTGATAGGATCCGGAGGCTTCCCCCACCTGAGATGAGTACCCCCCCCCAGGGGAACTTTTTTTCATTACAGGTTTTCTTTAAGGGATGGCCAAGGAACATGTATATGAAATCACTGCAGAGAGAGCTTACTCAAAGGCCTGGACCCATATGCAATTACATTTTTCTCCTGAGTTTTCTCCTTGGAGAAACGTTTTTAACTTTGACTTGAATAATTTTCAGCACTTTGCAATTGAAAAAGTACCAAAAAATAAGAGAAAAAGTACTATCAAAACTATTTTGAGTATATCTTGATGTATCCTCTCTCCTTTGAAAAGTGGGGTGACGCCCGCGAAACTAGTGGGGTGTGTCCGTGAGGGGATCTCCCATCTCCCCTTGCTCTCTGCTGCGCTGCTGAATGCCACTACTGTGAGACTATTCTGAAACTTGGGCTAAGTATCTCTAAATGAATTGCACTTTTCTCTTCCTCTCATGCACTTTACTTCATAGACTGATCCTATGATCTTTATGGTCACTAGGTACTTTTGCATTTGTAGTGCACTGTATATTGCATTGGTTTATGAATTGTTTACAGCACATGCACTTTATTTATTGATCTTTTTTTCACTTTTGGTAACATGCTGCTCAGGATTTATCTGTGAGATTATGGACAGTGCTGCTCGGATACCCCTTTTCAAAATCCGGATCCAATTTGGATCCAGATACCCAGATATCCGATCCGAGTCGGATATCCGAGTTAAAAATTTTCTGATCCAGATCCGGATTGGATATCCGACCTCAGTATCCAGGGTATCTGGCCGGATTCAGATATATGGATAGAAAAAAGGAAGTGGCCTTTAAATTGCTTTAAAAACGTTTATTAGGGTTAATAAGGCATGTAGCATCATTATTTTTTAAAGGGAAACACTAATTGATGATGTGGGGACTTAATCCTCCCCCCCAACAAAAAAAATGGCTGTCAAGTAACATCAGGACTAGGTTCCAGACAGCGGTCGTGCAGCCCACATTGTGTCCAAAGTCCAACCGCACAACTGGGACATGGCAGTTTTCAGCTCAGACACCTCCAAAAAATTACGCAGCAATTGTGTTTTGGGTTAAATATAGGTGGTATCAGCACAGCAGCAGTGGTCTGTGGCACCCTGGCTGTGGGAGCAGCAAAGGCAGCAGAAGCAGGGTAATGCAGCCGCAGCAGCAGTAGGTGTAACATCTGCCAGGAGCATGCTGGACATGGCACTTGGCAGTGGCACATGGCATGTAGCACGTGGCACTTTGCACTGGGCACATGGCACGTGGCACTTGGCACGTGGCACTTGGCCCTTGGCACGTGGCACTTGGCATGTGCCATGTGCCACGTGCCACCTGCCACGTGCAAAGTGCCACATGCAAAGTGCAAAGTGCCATGTGCAAAGTGTCAAGTGCCACGTGCCAAGGGCCACGTAAAAAGTGCCAAGTGCCATGTACCAAGGGCCACGTGCCAAGTGCCACATGCCAAGGGCAACGTGCCAAGTGCCACGTGCCAAGTGTCAAGGGCCACGTGCCAAGTGCCGAGGGCCACGTGCCAAGTGCCATCTGCCAAGGGCCATGTGCCGAGTGCCAAGGGCCACGTGCCGAGTGACAGTCAGATAGCAGAGGAGAAGACACTAACTGTCACACTGGCACTGCTCAGCAGCACAGCAGCTCTGTAGTAAGCTAACACAGTAGTACTACTACTCTAACAACTACTAGCACTGACTGCAGTACTACAGTACTAACTACACAATAGCACAGTAATCCTATCCCCTAATCCCTAACCTAACCTATACTGTAGCTAAGGCTAATAGCTGGCCAGCAGGCAGCAGCTGGCCTGGTCTGTGCACAGCACACACACAGACACATAGCAGCTGCAGCAGCCCTACAGCACACACTCTGACTGGCTGTCACACAATGAAATCAAGCTAATTAACAATACAATAGTGTAGTGATAGTGAAGAGGTTAATCACTGAACAGCTATAGGTTTATCACTGTATACATACTTGCTAGGCCAGCAGCACTGGAGCATGTCTCTCAGTGAGCATTCCCAAGCTATGACGATATTTCTCATCCTGGCAGCCCTCCTTATTATACAGAGGGGCTGGCCAGGGTTCCTTTCTGTGATTGGGTGCCAGGGCTTAGACTAGGAGGCCTCTGATTGGCTCAATGAGGTCAGGTGGGGCTGACCAGTGTTCCCCTCTGTGATTGGTTGCTAGGGCTTCTGCTGGGAACCCTCTGACTGGCTCAATGATGTCATCTCCTTAGTTACAGTATTTGGATCCGGATATCCGCCGGATATCCACGGATATCCGGATATGCGGCCAAATATCCATGGATTGCTATACGGATTTGGGCCCAGGTATCCGGAATCCGAATCCAGTCGGATAGCTGAAAAAAGGTCGGAAATCCGGGTTACCCGGATATCTGGAATCTGGATGAGCAGCACTGATTATGGACCCAAGTAATTTGAAAGGAGGAGTTCTCCTAAAGTCTATTATCATCTCCATTGTCTTCAGAGCGTTAAGTTTCAAGTACAGGAAGAAAGCTGTCCAAGTACATGCCTGTATACAGACTGATAGCCATTTTGCTTGAGACCAACTAATGTTATGTCATTTGCAATTTTCAGAACCTTCACAGATAGGTCTGTGGAGATGCAGTCATATGTGTATAGTGAATAAAGCCGTGGCAAAAGCACACAGCCGTGGGGTACTCTAGTGCGGACTGTGAAAGAGTAGTAATGAGCAAAAATGCCAATATGCTTTTTGCATTAATTTTTGCCAAAGTAATGTTAAATTTGTTTTTCAATCTAAAATGCCATTGAAAATAACATTTGTTATTTTTTCGCACTTTTGTGCTTTTTCTCCGTAAAAATGTAGATTTATCGCGTTTTGGGATAAAAAATCTTTGCAGTAAAATATACAATTTTCACATTTCCTTGGAAAACAAGAAAAGTTTTGAGAGCTTGCTGTGTATCAGTGATGGTATTATTTTATTCAATGCAGATATGAAATCTAGGAATAAAAACTCATTGGTATTCCAGGTTGACTGGAGTGGGGTTGGGGGTATTTAGGACACTTTCCATCTGTTGAGATTTTATCCTAAGGAAATCAAAAAAGACCTCTGACTTCTAAGATGACTGTTTACCTTAGACTCATATTGATTGATTCACATCCCCTAGAAAAGGTATGTCAAACCGGTCCTACGAGGGCAGAGTTCCTCACACATATTTGATACAGCTCAAATGAATTGATGGGTCTGAATCATGAAAGCTGAGGTCCATCAGGTAGAACACAATCCTTTCTTTCTCAGTCCATCCTAAACACTGGCATGGATCTGGCCCTCCAGGCCTGGAGTTTGACACATGTGCCCCTAGAACAAGAATTAGAACAGAACACTCGACAACTAATAGACAATGAGAACTTTGAACTGCAATGTCCACAAATTGTTATACATTTTGATTTGTCATATGCACCAGAGATTCTAATAAAAAATGGTACTTAATTAAATGATACCATAGCACTACACCAATAGTGTTTATATTTGTATCTGTTGTTTCTTTTCTCTTATTTATGGGCAGCTATAATACTTATAACACTAAATTAAATAAATTAAATGCAGATTCCATTCTGTTATCTCTTCCATGGAGAGTTGTTGCTATATCTGGCATTTGTTTACTGTCATGCTTAAGACCGTACGTTGAACTAATTGGTTCTTGTTAAATCGTTGTTCTTGTTACAAACAATAAAAATTTCAAATGAGGGGAAAAAAAGAACCGAAATGACCTATCACTTTCCAGTTGTCTGATCATACGCAAGCCAAAAGATCAAAGTGCATGCTCAGAAAACATGTAAAGTAATCTAAAATTATACATTACTTATGCTATGGCTGAGGCTTTTTATTCTATGTGAGCGGGTTGTGACCAATATTTTCTAACCCACTGACTACAATTAACTTATTCTGGCTTCAGTACAAGAAGCTTATCTGACTTAATGCAGATGGGGAGCTATAGCAATAGCAGACCATGTGACTGTCATGTCACGCATAATTTGGTTTTATAACCTAAGCAGGCATATCAGGCTGGTGTTTTGGGGTCACATGTGCCTTTGCTCAGATTACACACACTAAGGAACATATTTATTTGTCAAAGCCCTGTTGCAATGCAAATGGCAATGTTATTTGAGCTGGCAAAATTTGTTTCAGCACAGATTTATTAAATTTCAAATTGCGGTGAAGCCAACAGGGAATCATTTTTGTTTTTTTTTCATTTGTCACCATTGCAGGGTTTCTAGAGAAAGTATTGCAGCTGTGAGAAATCTGTGCTAAAGTGAAAGGCAATGGCATATGATATTTAAAGGATATCTGAGTTAAAAAAAATGTGGCCAAAAAGTATATACATACATCCAGTATGGTATTCACACCTGTACCCCTTCCTCTGCCCCCCCCCCCCCTCGCCCCGCAAGGCTCTGTTTTTCCGCAATCAGTCCCGGAGTAGGTCTCATGACCACAAGTCACTCACACATGCACAGTTGGCTATTGGATGGTCATCTGGCCACATTCCCAATGCCTTTGTGATCACGGCAGTGCTGATAGGGCTGTGAGCATGTGTGCTGCAATCAGGGAGCCACAGAGAGGGCGGCCAGAGCGATGTCTAGTGCACGCATGCACAAATTACAGAATATACAGCTGACCTTTTGTGATCACAGGGCCTACTCTGGGACTGTTTGTAGAAAAACATACTTTTCTTTACACATTTATACCTTTTTATAGCGCAGGCATATTTTTCTACAGTGCTTTACTGAGAACATTGAACAATACATGCCTTTCATTGTTCCCCAAAAAGGTTCACAATCTAATGTTCTATTGAGTTCAACATAAGTTTTCAACAGGAACAGCAACAGAATGGTAAAAAATAATTTTGGATAATTTACTGTACGTGATTGAACCCAATTACTGTGCAGTGTTACGTGTTACTTTTGAGAGCCAAGTGTACTTTTAAAATGTATTTCTTAACTCTGCTTTAGTCTTTACAGGAAAATCATGAACATTTATGTATATCATATTTTACCTTTTCCTTTATTCTTTTTAAAGTTAAATCATGAACACTACACTGTAGGTTTAATTTGGCATGAAGTACATACTTGTCTTTGCATCTTCAATTAGCACCCTCTAGTGACTGGTGAAGTGCCAGCTGCATGGCAGCTAAAGCCAAAGCAGCACATGTTGTACAGTAACATAGATAATGGAGAGATGGCTGGGCACTAAATCCATAAAACACTAGCCCTTATTAGCTCATCCGCAGAAACCTGACAACATTATTACAAAGAGTGTCCAAAGAAAAAAACCTGAAAGCAGTTTAATAGTGATAACAGGAGTCATATTTCATTATGCGCTGGAGTCATATTTCATTATGCGCTTAGGACAACATATTTTCTATGGGCAGTAGACCCACTCCTTGAGTCATATAGTGCTTATTATAAATACTGTATATACTCGTGTATAAGCCGACCTGTGTATAAGCCTAGGTACATACTTTTTCTCAGAAAACAGGAAAATGTGATTGACTCGTGTATAAGCCCCCTCCCCCAGTATAGCCCCCTCCCCAGGATATGGTAAATATTAAGATGTGCCCCCAGTATGAAGCATTCCCATACCCAGTATAAAAAGCCAGATGTTCCCCAAAATGTTAGGCTGTCCCCACTCTCCAAAGCCAGATGTGTTTCCAGTAGGCAGCCCACCTGCCCATAACCAAATGTGTCCCTAGTAGGCAGCCCCTCTACCCATAGACAAATTTGTGCCCAGTAGACATCCCCTCTACCCATAGACAAATGTGTGCCCAGTAGGCAGCCCCTCTGCCCGTAGACAAATGTGCGCCCAGTAGGCAGCCCCTCTGCCCATAGACAAATGTGTGCCCAGTAGGCAGCCCCTCTGCCCATAGACAAATGTGTGCCCAGTAGGCAGCCCCTCTGCCCGTAGACAAATGTGTGCCCAGTACACAGCCTCTCTGACCATAGACAAATGTGTGCCCAGTAGACAGCCTCTCTGCCCATAGACAAATGTGTGCCCAGTAGGCAGCCCCCAGCCCCATTGTCAGAAGTGCCCCCAGTAGGCAGTCCCCCTCCCCAAAGCCAAATGTGCCCCAGTAGGAAGCCTCCCCCAACACATGTATCTGCAGTGGAGCGTAACAGTGTGCAGAAGGAGCCGTAAATTTGCCAGCAACTGTGCTCCCCACTGTGCCTGTGTTCTCCCGGCAATATGTTTAGTATGGCTGTGTGCAGGAATAGATTACCCGCCGTGACTGCGCATGACTAGTGATGGTCATATCTAAGAGCACTCATGCAGAAGTATGTGATTTAGTTATAATTACATCCTGCTTAGTACATGATCATGATTAGCAAATCAGAGACTTACATATCTATCACCTGACCAGACTGATCACATGCGTCTCCATGAGTTTCCTGGACATGACCATCACTACTCATAACCCACCATGAAAATGCTTACTTTAGGTAAGATTGCCATGCACAACTTTTGATGGTTGTATATATACATATGTAAAGAAATAGATAACTTTTGAGCATTTTTTGAGCTTTTTTATCATTTATTGAAGAGAAAGTGTTTCATACTTTCTGTGAGTGAGCTGGCAGTCGTCATAGAGAGGAAAAAAAGGATTGGTGAACTGGTGTACCGGGTGTTATCTTTTTTAATTTGAAAAAACTACATTAAAAAACCCTTATTATTCATTATTATTTTTAAAGGAGTTATCAGGCTAAATTAAGAAAATAAGCGCTACTTACCCAGGGCTTCCTCCAGCCCCAAGCTCCCAGCATGACCCCTGCAGCAGCTCTGCACGCAGCCATTCGCCGCAGCTCCGTCCCACTCCCCGGCAATGACGTCAGGCCGACCTCCAGGTCGGCCTGTACTGCGCCTGCGCGAGCGGCACTGTCAATCACCGCCTGCACGGCTGCGTGTAGAGCTGCGGCGAGCCACCGGGTAAGTAGCGCTTATTTTCTTAATTTAGCCTGATAACTTCTTTAAAGGGGAGCTTTAGTGAAAAGGGGAAAAATAAATTAATACATTGCAAAAAGGGATCCACAATCATCCTGCAAGTAATCATCTTTACTACTGGCAGACATAAAAATAAGACTGCACCTACTGCCATTATTTATAACTACATCCTAACAATGCCATAGGCTAAAATGTTTTTTTTTATAGATATACATATGCACAAAGGGAGATACTGGATGATGTGTAGTTGGAAACAACCATTATTTCCCACAATGCAACAAGGCTCAAAAAGGCACCATGGTCCTGACATAACACTGTGGGAGGGGTTTTACCACAATAACAGCCATACAGACATTCCTGATGATCTGTTTGAGAAAAGATAAAGATTTATCATGGGAAAAAGGGTATCAGCTACTGATTGGGAGGAAGTTCATTACTTGGTTACAGTTCCTCTTTAAAGTGGAACTGAAAACTGTATAAAAAATAAGAAATTCACTTACCTGGGGCTTCTGCCAGCCCCCTGCAGCCGACCTGCCCTCGCAGTCCTGGACCGATCCTCTGTTCCCCCGCCATGGCTCACTTTTTTTCTCGTAATGGAGGTCGACTTCTAAGTCAACTTCCATTGTGCCCTGGCCTTGTTTATCCTAGTACGCGTTCCCATAGCCAGACAAGAAAAACTCTACTGCGCATGCGCAGTACACATCTGGCTATGGGAACGTGAAAGAGGAGGCGCGCGGCCTGAGTGCAGTGCACTCGAACTGCAAAAAAGTGAAAATGAGCCATGGTGTGGGACCAGAGCATCGGTGAGTGGCTGCATGGGAACAGATCGGCTGCAGGAGGCTGGCAGAAGCCCCGGGTAAGTGAAACTCTTATTTTTTAAACAGTTTTCAGTTCTGCTTTAAGCAGTGTTTTATTTCTATCAAATACATATAAAACTGTGCATGAAGTGAGCATCGAGAAAATAATAAGGATTGAAGTTTTCTTACTGCTCTCACTTCAAATGTGTGAAAGAGCCTTTATAAGCAACAGCATAAACTGGGATTGTTTACTGCAAAAAGAAGCAATTTTTAAAATAACTTTGTCTTGCTTAAAACCTGTCTGTATTGCCTCATAAAAAATCACAATCAGGCTGCCACTGAAAAAATGACAGTGAGATAATGAAAACCTGAATCTGATTCATTCTTGTGGGGCAAAACAGACAATCCTTACGAACGACACTTATAAATGATAAAGAGGGGCCAGTGAGTAAAGAGAACGTCCAGTAGCAATCAATCAGTAATCATCTCCATCATTGCTCTGACTCCTTTACACTGATGAAAGGTCAAATTGGATTGCCTCCTTTAGGTAACTGCACTATACACAGTGTCATTTCTCAAGGTTCTGTCTTATTATTAAATAATTCCAAATATAGCACAGCTTCCTACCGAAACCGCATCATGTGGCAACATGGTGTCAAGAGAGGACAAAACAACGACTGCTATTGACGTTAACGTAGTCCTTCATATTAAAATTTCTATCAAAAGGGATTAAAGGAAGACTGGAAGTCTGTTTCAATTTCCCCAAATAGCTTTGCACCAAAGCAAGAACATATTAAGGAAAACAAAACACTGCACATAGCATCAGCACTAATAAGCAATGCTAATATTCAGAAAAAAATGCAAGCCCATATGTGAGATTATACAATTTCTGGGACACCAGTGGTTTAAGTAGATCTCTTCAAGTGAGACACGTTTCCTTGTGCCTGGTCTATACCTCTTAAGCACAGATGGTGTGCATATGCAGATGAGACACATTGAAATCAATACAGCACCACTTGGGAATGTCTTCAAGGTTCGTAATAGTGCATTAGCAAGAAGTGATGTAGGAACACACTGAGATCAAGCACATAAAACCAGAGTATCTTGTGAAGACACTTCAGGGGGGGACGGCTTGCTATGAGCTGAGCATACATCTGAGAATTTCATATTTTTTTAACATTAAGCTAAATGAAAAATTTTATATATGTGTTTATTTAATTAGAAACGTAAAATGAAAAGAAAAAAAATTGTCTTCCATATTTTTGCGATCAGAAAGTTTGACAAAGATCACGTGTGATATATTAAGTGGCTTGTTCAGGAAGTTTGGTGACAAAATGCATTTTGACCATAGCAACGAATAAGATTCTTTAGCCAGATACTGTTCATTGGGTTGCCATAGCAGCAGGTCACAGGAAATGAGAGAGATGGCAAAGATCATTTAGCAAGGGCAGCATCCACTAGCAGCTTGTTATGCACTGCACTCAGCGTACACATCGTGCCCAGCTGAATGTAGTAATGGAAGAAGATGTGTGTGTATGTATGTCTACCCATCCAGAGATGGATTAAGATGTAATAGGGCCCTAGTCAAGGTAGTAGAGTTGGGGCCCCCTTGGGGTCTTTTTGGTAAGCTGAAGTAGAGAGACAGGAAAAGACAAGACAAATAACATTTATATAACATTTATATTGCGCATTTCTCCTAGTGGGCTGAGCTGCAGCCACTAGGGCGCGCTCTGTAGGCAGTAACAGTGTTAGGAAGTAAAGCCCAAGGACTCCTTACTGAATAGGTGCTGACTTACTTAACAGGAAGAGCCAAGATTCAAACCCTGGTCTCCTGTGTCAGAGTCAGAGCCCTTAACCATTACACTATCTAGCCAGATAGGTCAGAGAAGGTGGCTGGTGGGCGCCTTGACACCCACTAGGCCACTGGCCCCTGCCTAGGTTGCCTGATGGATGATCCTGCTCTGCTGCCGATATGGGTATATCCATGGCAAAGGGTGTGTTAATTCCCACAAACCCCCGCCCCTCCCTTTTCCCATCTTCACAGACCCACCTTGAAATAGGCTAAGCTTTAACGGTATGATACTGTAAAAAAAATTTGGTAAGATGGCATGAATGCATATTTGTCAATTCCCATGAACTGCCCTCCTCTTCAAAACCTTTCTTTTTGATTTCATTAGATACCATAGGATTTTCCCTCTGCCAACCTCCAAGATGGCTTGTACTTCAGATCTTTCTGCCACCAAGGTAAGTAGGTTACAGACAGAGATCAGCAGAAGAGGGTATGAAAAGTGGTTCACAACTGGAGATCAGTAAGGTAAGCGACATACCAATATAGCTCAAACTCTGACTAATCAGCACCTTACAGATGAAATGGCCATTCAGAGGCTTTATTTACCTCTGACTAGCCCCTTCTAGGTATGAAAATAATAAGAAGCCACAAAAGAGGTCCGGATGTAATTGTAACTGTTCATTTGCCTCGCTATTTACATCATCAATAGGACAATCCCCCCTGTACCAGAAGGAACTAAAATTAGTATGGTCCAGAAATAGTGCCTCTCTTGCCCCGTGGACACCTTACTGCCTTTTACCGATCCATCTGGCCGGGTGAGGTGTCCCCGAGTTTGCCGCTAGTAGTGCGTCATGTTCAGAGTGGTGAGATCCACATTTCCTGCACTCCTCTGCATCATCCATTTGCCGGTAACTGTGGTCCCTCCCCTAGCCGTGAGCTCCAGCGGTGGGTTGAGCGACCACGTTGTGAACTTGGATGTACAATAATTACAGGTGTGGACTAGTGACTTGCTATACCTCAAAGATTTTGGATTACTGTGATGCATGGATGAGCAATGCCGCTTTTTAGGTGAGGGGTGTCTATTGGGGAGCCCCTGGGCTAATTTTGCCCTGGGGTCCCATTGTTACTAGAACCAGCCCTGAAGCCACAGCAAAATACATTTCACTCTGGGGGAACATACTTTCTTATAAGTATGTGTACACATTTTTCACAATAGTGCTTCTTTAAATATCATTCAAAAAAAAAAGTGAAAACTAAAGTAGCTTTATATATATATATATATATATATATATATATATATATATATATATATATATATATATATATATATATATATATATATATATTCTTTAAAAAAAACTGCCTGAAGAATTGACAATACAGTTCTGCCACCCAGGTGCTATATTTAGATATAACAAGGTTTCAGAATCTATTAGGGTCCAGACACCGTCAATCCTCTCTGAGTTCTTAGCTGCACAGGCAGTCAGAGATTATACACATTGTGTAGTGTGGTAGCTTCAGTGGGAGTTGGGGGATGAGAGATTATACAGCGTGATTTGCTACTGGTAGTTTATGTGAGGAGAGTGTCAGGGGAAGGATGGGCACCAGTACTGACAAGCTGGGGTCAATAAGTCAGTGTGTGAAGGAAGCTGACTGTAATACTTACCGTAATCCACTAGCTAGCACAGATAATGCAGTACATAGTTAGACCCTACACTGTCAGTTTATCACTATTTATGTTGAAGTGTGAAAAAAATGAAAAATAGATATAAAGTACATATAAAGGGCACCTAAGATTTCACATGAATCAATAGCGTACCAGTTAGGATGAGCAAATCCCCTTTCTTTTAGTGTAAAAATGTTCTTCCATCTTAATATAAATTAAAAGCAAGTTTTCTTGTCTGCTTTTAGCCTACACTAGTGGTTCCCAAAGGACTTCACAACCACTTTAATGTAAAGGACAACTATTGAGAAAAATTAAACAGTGTAAAATACATTTGCATGCATACTGTTTCTCCCAGAGTAAAATGCACTATAAATTATTTTTTTTTTCCTATGGTGCATTCACTTACAGTAGGCAGTAAAATTCTCAAAAAATGTTGGACTAGTCCATCTCCGGAGCTAGTCTACTTTAGGGGACCCACCGCAAATCCCCATAGAGAATTTGAGCTGCGCTGAAAACGGAAAGAATTTCCGCTTTCAGCTCGTACAAAACCCCTTAAGTCATATATGTACGGATAGCTGAGAATCAGCTCTAACGAATGGTGCCACTTTCGGTGGGGAAAAAACGAAACTCACTCTGTACGAGGCGCCAAACGGCCGCTATCGCGGCTCCGTCGGCCATCTTACTTCTGTGCTGGTAATATTTTTCTCTCTCCTCATTGGAGGGATTGTTAGCTGGGGGCGTGCCAGAACAAAACAAGCAGCTACCGGCTACAGTCCCCGGCCAGGCAGGTAGTTGCCATGCTGTGGATGTATGGACACTGCAGCCCGCTGCTCATTGTGGCTCTCACTATTCGTGTCAGTTCTCATATAACTATGCTGCTGACAGTGTAGTATTGTTATACTGCTTTATGTAAACAAGTATATCCAGCTCGGGGAATAGTCAACTTTAGGGGACCCACCTTAGACAAATTTACCTCAGTGATATACCATTACAAAGCTCAGAAACAGTTCGTGGACCAATGGGAGCTAGTCTACATGTAGTCACGCCCCCCCAGCACCAGCATTTCTCCAATCAGGATGAAGCACACATCAAAGCAAATGGCTGCTACAAACGGAAACGCGGCGTTTCGGGGCTATTTATTTCTCCACTATGTATCACAGCCTGAAAAGGTTAAGATATTTCGATAGAGGAGATCCCGAGCTTTCTAACGATATAGCACAAGTGGGGGTAGTGGCTGCGGGAAGGCGGACATTCGTTGCACTAGACACGGAGGTCAATTTGTCTATGGGGATTTGCGGTGGGTCCCCTAAAGTAGACTAGCTCCCCATCTCCTATCAGGGGGGCCCTCAGTATCCCCTTTTATTCCATACAAAAACAATCCCTAGGAAGGATCTAGAGAAATATGTCAGCCAGCTTCCCTACTCATTTGCACACTATTTTGGCAGTTGGACTGAGCAACTGCTGTTCAATATTTTTTTTTATAAATAAAGAAAATCCTGACAATCCCCCCATGAGGTGATGGATTAGTGCAAAATCTCTAAATATTTTTTTTGAGCAGAAGGTACATGTGCTTATGGTGATATAGATCAGTGCAGATTATCAAGCAACAGATTATTTTTGTATTAGTGCAAAATCTGTCATATCTGTCAGATTTTTTGCTGCTTACTGTAAGTGGCAGGATCATAGGAGAAAAGTAATTTATAGTGCATTTTAATCTGGGAGAAACATACTTTTTGTACACATGTATTTTTTTTTTACAATAGTGGTCCTCTAAGCCATAGAAGAAAGCCTACTCCTTAAAGTGACACTGAAGCAAAAAAAAAAAAAGAACCCTCATGATATAATGAATTGGTTGTTTAATACAGATAATTAATAGAGCATTAGTAGCAAAGAAAATAGTGTCATATTTTTATTTTCAGGTATATAGCTTTTTTAATAACATTGCATTATTCTCTAATAATTGTAGTTTCCACAATACACTCAGCATTTTAAATGATTTCACAGAGCGGGCTAGTGACACTTTGAACTTTTCTCTGCAGGAAAACCATAAACAAAGAAGACACAATGAGAGACATTTGAGATAAGAGCTTCAAAAGACAGTGCTATCCACCACTTTATAAAGTCACAGAGCTCACAGAAGCTGTTTTGCATAGATAACAACTGAAGTTTCTTAACTCTTAATGTACTGGAAACAATATGAGACTCATAGGTGTGCTAATAATGTTTTATTTCTTAGCTGTACTCAAGGGTGCTTGGATACCCCCTTTTCAAAATCCGAATTGATCCGGATCCGGATACCCAGACATCCGGATCGGATATCCGAATCAGAACGTACAGATATCCGATTAGAATCGGATATCCGAACCCAGTATCTGAGATATCTGCCCAGGTTCGGATATCCGGATAGAAAACCGGAAGTGGCCTTTAAATTGCTTTTAAAACGTTTTTTAGGGTAAATGAGGCATGTAGCATCAAGTTTTTTTTAAAGGGAAACACTAATTGATGATGTGGGGACTTAAAATCCCCCCCCAAAAAAAAAATGGCGGTCAAGTAACATCAGGACTAGGTTCCAGACAGCAGTCGTGCAGCCCACATTGTTTCCAAAGTCCAACCGCACAACTGGGAAAAGGCAGTTTTCAGCCCAGACACCTCCAAAAAATTATGCAGCAATTGTGTATTGGGTTAAATATAGGTGGTATCAGCACAGTAGCAGTGGCCTGTGGCAAAAACCACAAACAACGAAGGGAAATCTTGCGCTTCTGGGCACCGTGAGTGTAGGGGCAAACAGATAGATGGTGATGATTTCACACAAAGGGCAGCTCCTTCATGCCCGGCTGGAAGGCATTCTTGGATAAAAACAGAAAAATGGAAAAGCGGAGGAGCGCTCCATAGTGTAAAACAGATTTATTAGGTTAAAATGCGCATAAAACAATTGCACTTACTAGAAAGTAGATGCATAAGAGCATATCAAATGAGGGCAAAGCCCTATTCCTGGAACCCTGGGAGGCCGCCTTCTACGTGCTCCGTGGCCTGCGGAGATCGTGGTCCAGATGGAAAGGACAAGAGGTGGCTGACCCTGGGGAGTGATGCGTGCTGGTGGCGTCACAACGCGTTTCGGCGGTTCCTCGCCTTCATCAGGTGACGCCACCGACCAGCACGCCTGTTTAAATAGGAATGAGTTATGGGTTGACCCAATAAGGGTTGCCATGGCAACCAGTGGGAGGTCAGAAAGGCAGGAAGTGCTTGTTAGACTGCTAGTCTATAAGACCAATGGTATGGCTTGTATTAATGGGAGTGCTGACCCCAGTGGAGGGAAAGTTGACCACTGGCTGAAATAGCTCAGCTGTCCATCCGGGGGAGTGGCTAGAAGCAACAGCAGCAGCGGCAGGTTGCCTAGCAACCCCTGTGTACAACGGGGGGGAAGAAGAAGGCCGATCTAAATCTCAGGCTGCTCCGGTGGAGCTCCAGCGTGGCCCGTATAGTCGGAAAAATATGCCCCAAATGGGAATGGGGGATGCGGCAATTAGCGTGAACAGATGTCTACTTACGAAAACTTGTATGTGGGAGCGGTGGGCGGGAGTAACACAAAATCCGTAATCTCTGTCCGGGGAAAGGCGGCGGTGTGACCAGGGGGGCGGGGCCCTGGGGAGGTCAGGTCTCCAAGACGGCGTGACTATGGGCGGGCCGGGGGAAACCTCCGTGTAATGGAAGGGAAGGGGAGTGCCGCTGGGGGGCGGGACTGTTATTGTGTGTCAGCTCGTGACACATGAGAGGCGTGGGGATGCCGAGGGAGGGAGGAGGGGAGGAGGAATGCCGCTGGGAAACAGGGCTGCTATTGTGTGTCAGCTCGTGACACCTAAGGGGCGGGGTGTTGGTCATTATGTTGGAAAGGGGAATACCCCGTATACTGGGAGAACAGATACCGCTGGGGGGGCGGGGACCATAGAAAAGAGGTCGGGTGCTGTTTATGTATAAGGTAAACGACCTTAGGCTATGTAGGAAAGTGATCTGAAATACACATAGAATCCGTATTAATGCGGACCACTGTGTGAGGTTAAAGTTAAAACTGCCAATAAGCTTCATAGGGGAATTATAGGAAGGACGGGAGGAAAGGGAACGGACTGGATGACGGAAGGAGGGTACCTTCCGGAGGCAGGGGCATGGGCATATTGTAAATCGTATCAAGCCAGATGCAAGTGCTCCATATTAACAACGGGGCTGTGGCTGAAGATGAACAGCCATAAATGAGCGGAAAGGGGTATAGCAACTATAGCGTTGTGTCCCTTGTTGATGCGGTCCGCTGACAGAAGAGGAAAACTTGTTGGGATAGAGAGCAATATAATTCATGGAGAAGGAGTTCCGGGAGAGGGGGGGGACCAGGACTGCTGTGAGAGTAAGGAGGGGTGGACCTTGTCAAATTAAAGAAATGTGTAAAAAATGTGTAAAAAACACCATCAGGCAGCCTCCAAACAGGGTGCCATGAATGGAAGTACTTTAGATGGCAATAGAAATCAATTGAACTCAATTAAAAATCCTTAAAAACAGTTGGTAATAGGATGAAAACAGACATAAGAACATACACTATAAAAGCAGCTATTCAACGTTAATATATAAAAAGTATTAATGTAAAAAATGAATGATCAGTACACGTCTGCATGATGTCTGCTCTTGCCCTCATGGATACGTATATAAACCCTTACAAGCTTAGATGGGACCCAATGGGTGCGTATATATGCATGTGTAAGCCCTCACATACATCATGTTCATAACTTGCAGATCAGCACTTGTATGCATCTGCACTGTGCAGAACGGACAAACCTTAATGCAGGGTGAACCCATCTGGAATGTGTGTGTCGGCAACTGGGCTGTTGGGAACAATGGAGGTTTGAGGAGGGGGGGGGGGGGGGAGGGGGGGGGAGACCTGGTGTGTGAACAGAAGAGCTTAAGTAAAATGTGCTGTTTCTACTTCCTCATTGAGGCCTGTAGGCGACAGAGAATAGGTCTTGAAAATCCAGTACGCTTCTCTTTCACATAACTTCCGAAACCTTATGCCCTCTGAAAGTTCTGCCGATATTGCTTCTAGTCCCACCACAGAAAGACTAGCCGTGGATTGGCTGTGTTTTTCATAGAAGTGTCTAGGTACACTGTGACCTTGCAGGCCATCTTCTATTCCTCTCCGGTGTTCTCCAAAACGCTCTCTCAATGGGCGTGTGGTCCGGCCCACATAAGGTTTGGAACATCCACAGGATAATAGATATATGACAAAGGTGGTAGAGCATGTGATATACTGCTTGATCTGGATCGTTGTATTTCCAAGCTCCACAGTCTTACAGCGATTTTTGAGAAACTTGCAGCATTTGCAGCGGGATTTGCCACATGTGAAATTTCCTGTGATCTTGGATGATTCAGCATGCGTACTCTCTCTGTTTATCCCAACATTGCTTCTAGCTATTTGGTTTTTCAAGGAACGGGCTTTCCTGAAGATCGTCCGAGGGGGATCCTGGAGACACTTAGCTAATATGGGATCTCTAAGGAGGAGGGACCAGTTGGATTTAATAATATTATATATCTGCCCAGATTTATTGTTGTAAGTGGTTACGAATTGTGGTCCCTTGATCTTGGAGGAACCTATTTTTGCTTTTGTTTTTGTATTATTGAGTGCTCCTATATATTCATATTCTTTTCTTGCTACTGTAACTTTGGTTATCTCATGCCCCTTGTCTGTGAACTTTCTTGTCAAATAGTCTGCTTGCATATTATAATCTTTGGTGGTTGTGCAGTTCCGTCGTAGGCGACAAAACTGACTCCGGGGCACATTGCTGATCCATCTTGGATGATGGCAACTCTCTTTGTGCAAAAAGGAATTGCCGGAGGTGGGTTTAAAGTGAGTACGTGTTTGTATGCCTCCATGTGTATCATGCATGAGCTCTAAATCTAAAAACACTATATTGTCTTTGTTTTGTACTGAAGTGAACTGGAGTCCGAAATTGTTAGTATTGCAATGACCCAGGAAATCAGCTAGAGTGTCATCCGGCCCATCCCAGATTATTAAAATATCATCGATGTAACGGAGATAGAGGGCGAGATTCGCCCCATAGGGGTTGCCACTCCATATGTTGAACTCCTCCCAATACGACAAAAAAGACAAAAAAGACAATGTTCATCGCCCAGAGATAATGCCCCCCATTCCCGGTGAGACACACCCACCTCCACTATTTCCACCACACTCCCTAGCACCACGCAGCCCATTACCTTGGCGTCCTATCCACACACTCGATAGAGAAAGACGGAGAGACGATCAACCGAGAGGCCATTACTGGGAACGTACAACGTACAAGAAGGACTAACAGAAAACGGGAGTACAAGAACCCAGGTAGAAATATACAGAGAAAAGGACATCAGTACATCAAAGAATATAATATACGGGCCCGAGCGAGGCCAGAAAATGTCCATTCAAGACCTCCCCTCATAGCCGAACATCAATCGATGTCAAATAGAAGGGGCCTGCAAGCAGGAAGAGTACAATCAAAACACACTTGGGAAGCTAGAAAAGAAAGACGAAAAATGGTAGAAGAAGAAGAAGAAGAAGAAGAAAAAGAATGGCTCAAAGCACAGACGGCATTTGAAGAAACTTGGGCTAATGCGGCTCGAGAGCAAGAAAAGGATTACACCTTGCATCGACCCCGACTGTCAGAAGCCTCAATCACATTATTGGGAGATTTGTCTACGTCTGAAGCGACACGTGACCTAAGACAAGACGCATCGCATTTTTTAGGGGAAGACTCTCCGTCTACACCGATCCAGGGCAACAAAAGAAGACTTTCTCGAGGCGAGGATGTAGAGGAGGGCATAAAAAGCAAAAAAGGAAAAAATTAAATGACAAAACCACCGAGACGGGCACAATAAAGATTTACAACTTATCTTCTGAGAATCTGTCTCCCAGTGATATCTCTCTCCTCAGCAAAGGCCTCCATTTTGCACCCACCAAAGGGCCCAATGAGTTCCAGCTGTTCAAGGACCTAAATAAATTTGTTAGGAACTTAACATTGAAAAGATTCTATGCTCTTAGGGAGGAGAAGGGAGCCCCCACTCCTATCGACCATTCTTTTCCAGAGACCCCCACATCTGGGGATCTTTCTATAGGAGATTCTGACACGTTGAGAATTCTTCAAGAACTCGCCGGAGAACAGCAGGAAGAAGATGCCAACTGGCTAGACTTGTTTACCCCACCAGAAATTAAGAGCAGTGGATTTAAGCCAAAATCCATCTTTAATCCAACCTACTCAAAAGGTCAACATATCACCAATTTTTACCAGTCAGTTTGGGGCCAGTTTAAATCTCTATGTACCACACAGAAGCAAGCCCCATCGAGTAATAAGAAAAATAACTTGAACAAAGCGGAAAGAGACTCTCTCAAGAATCTCATAGAGAACAAGAACATTGTGGTCAGGCAAGCAGATAAGGGAGGAGGCATTGTGATCGTAGACCATCCTAACTATCTGGAAGAGGGCCACAGACTCTTGAGAGACCCAATCACATACCAACAGTTGATGGGAGACCCCACCATGCAATTCAAGACTGATCTCAAGATTAAGATTGATAAAGCACTAGAAAACCGAATTATCACAAAGGAAGAATCTCGATTCTTGATCAATCAACACCCCATAATACCTTATTTTTACCACATTCCAAAGATCCACAAATCTCAGGATAAACCCCCAGGCAGACCTATTGTGGCGGGTATGGATGGAATACTTGCGCCCGTATCTGAGTATATAGACCATTTTTTACAACCGATTGTCACCAACACCAAAGCCTACACAAAAGACTCAGGGTATGTGCTCGATATACTTCACGATTTTGTGTGGAAGGACAGTTATAGATGGGCCTCGTTGGATGTTACGTCTCTATATACTTGTATACCACACTCCAAAGGCCTTGAGGCGGTTAATTATTTCCTTATGCTTGATGGATCCTTCCACCCCATGCAAGCTCAGTTTATTCTGGACCTCCTGGATTTTGCATTAACCCACAATTACTTTACCTTTGCAGGAGAATTCTTTCTACAGATATGCGGTACAGCTATGGGGGCGGGGTTCGCCCCGAGCTTTGCCAATTTATATATGGCGCATTGGGAGGAGTTCAACATATGGAGTGGCAACCCCTATGGGGCGAATCTCGCCCTCTATCTCCGTTACATCGATGATATTTTAATAATCTGGGATGGGCCGGATGACACTCTAGCTGATTTCCTGGGTCATTGCAATACTAACAATTTCGGACTCCAGTTCACTTCAGTACAAAACAAAGACAATATAGTGTTTTTAGATTTAGAGCTCATGCATAATACACATGGAGGCATACAAACACGTACTCACTTTAAACCCACCTCCGGCAATTCCTTTTTGCACAAAGAGAGTTGCCATCATCCAAGATGGATCAGCAATGTGCCCCGGAGTCAGTTTTGTCGCCTACGACGGAACTGCACAACCACCAAAGATTATAATATGCAAGCAGACTATTTGACAAGAAAGTTCACAGACAAGGGGCATGAGATAACCAAAGTTACAGTAGCAAGAAAAGAATATGAAAATATAGGAGCACTCAATAATACAAAAACAAAAGCAAAAATAGGTTCCTCCAAGATCAAGGGACCACAATTCGTAACCCCTTACAACAATAAATCTGGACAGATATATAATATTATTAAATCCAACTGGTCCCTCCTCCTTAGAGATCCCATATTAGCTAAGTGTCTCCAGGATCCCCCTCGGACGATCTTCAGGAAAGCCCGTTCCTTGAAAAACCAAATAGCTAGAAGCAATGTTGGGATAAACAGAGAGAGTACGCATGCTGAATCATCCAAGATCACAGGAAATTTCACATGTGGCAAATCCCGCTGCAAATGCTGCAAGTTTCTCAAAAATCGCTGTAAGACTGTGGAGCTTGGAAATACAACGATCCAGATCAAGCAGTATATCACATGCTCTACCACCTTTGTCATATATCTATTATCCTGTGGATGTTCCAAACCTTATGTGGGCCGGACCACATGCCCATTGAGAGAGCGTTTTGGAGAACACCGGAGAGGAATAGAAGATGGCCTGCAAGGTCACAGTGTACCTAGACACTTCTATGAAAAACACAGCCAATCCACGGCTAGTCTTTCTGTGGTGGGACTAGAAGCAATATCGGCAGAACTCCCAGAGGGCATAAGGTTTCGGAAGTTATGTGAAAGAGAAGCGTACTGGATTTTCAAGACCAATTCTCTGTCGCCTACAGGCCTCAATGAGGAAGTAGAAACAGCACATTTTACTTAAGCTCTTCTGTTCACACACCAGGTCCCCCCCCCCCCCCCCTCCTCAAACCTCCATTGTTCCCAACAGCCCAGTTGCCGACACACACATTCCATATGGGTTCACCCTGCATTAAGGTTTGTCCGTTCTGATCTGCACAGTGCAGATGCATACAAGTGCTGATCTGCAAGTTATGAACATGATGTATGTGAGGGCTTACACATGCATATTGTTATGATCATGTCTGCAGCGTTTACTGCTGGCTGCAGTGGTATTGTAACCCAAGCAGTTCTGATGTCATTACATGCATTTTCTTGCATAGTTTGGTTTGCACTTAAACTAGTTGCTGATTCCATCTGCAGTCGCTCTGAAGTTAATGACAGTTTAATATGCTTTTGTGTAAACAAACATTGTCTGCTGCAATGGAGGGGCAATCCCTTTCCTGCAGGCTGCATATCATTGTCTGCCTTTTCCTGCTGTCAGCCTGTGATTAATTACCATTCACTTGTGTGGGAATCTGCAGGTCTGCTCCCATTGGATGACCTCAGTATAAAGAACTGCTTCCTGCAATGCTTGATGGGCTACCATAGTCTCAGATTCTGTCTGTTACTCTGCCCGTGCCCCACCTCGTTCCTAGTCCGTGTGGACTGCGCTGACTCCTGCGAAGGGGTCAGCGAGTCCTCCTAGTTCTGCTCTTGTTCTAGAAGTTGTTACTCTGCTTGTTTTGTGTCATATATTGGTTCATCGCCAATATATACGCATACTTGCGCATTTTATTATTTTCCTTGTATTCGTGTTACGTTGATACATCAGTGTCGCTGATATATACGTACACGAACTGTTTATATCCTATGTTCCGTTAGTCAGCGTTCCAGCACGCTGAGCTAGTTATCCTGTTCCTGGTCCTGTTTGTGGATTGCGTTCATCTCTGCGAAGAGATAGCGAATCCTTCTGAGTCCTGTTCCCTGTATTACTCCAGCCTTAGTCAGAGTTCCTGCTTGTGTCATATATCGGTTCATTGCCGATATATACATATGTTAGTCAGACGTTACAAATAGTTTCATTGATAGCTGTAATTGTAATACGCTAGGAAATCATACTTATTGTATATTTATCTGTGTTACGTTCATCTATCTTGATCCTGCTATTTCCTGACTATCCTGTCCTGTCTTTGTGAGGCACGCCATTGCTGCAAACGCATTGGCTACCTCATTCCAGTCTGTTTTATTGTGGACGCTTGCTGTCACTAAGTAGTGGCTAGTTTAGCAAGCGTTCATTCTGTCTACCTGTCCTGATCTCCTCAGTCCTGGTTTATGCGCTCAGCGCTACTTTGCGCTGAGACGTTATTACGAAAGTGTTGTTTGTGGCTGTTCGGATCTGCACCGGCTCTGTGCACCACAATCTCCTATTGGAGTCAGTCCTCTCCTCCACTAAACTGGGGATATCCTGATTCCTTGTGCTGGTGTGTGTACCTCCTTCACGTCAGCTTATGTGTTGCATGCTGACTGTGGAGATTACACCTCCAAGCTTAACATTATGGTAGCCCCATTACCAATCCCTATTGTGGGGGGAATTTCCAGAAATTATGACACTGTTTGTCAGGGGTCCTGCTCCTTTAAAAAATTTGAAAAGCTTGGTCCTGAAGTTACAGACAAATTTATATCAGAATTGGTTAAAGTTCTGGCCAATCCCGACTTTCGGGCTTCTGCAATTTCTACCTGGTCTGATTGGATCGTTTGTGCTCTTTTTAAGGGCAAACTTTTTGATTGGGCAATCGATGTCTTAGATCACACTCAGTTTAGACAAAGTCCTTTGCAATTTATAGCTTTTGTAATTCACAATTGGTTGCGCATAGATCCATTGCCTTTTCCTCTTAATGAACTCCTGGCAGCAGGCCAATCAGCTGCTCCTTCAATTGCTTGCAAGAATGAGCAGCAAGCAGAAAGTGTTACTGATAATTTTCCTGCAGCTTTGAATAAATCACCAAAAACAGCAAGGTCAAAGGCAAAACGCAAACGTTCTAAGAAACGTGTCCAATCTGCAGAATCGTTATCTTTAGCGACTGCGCATCAGACCTGTAATGAGATTCTGCCATTAACAGATAATGAAATGCAATTGTCTTTCAGGGGAGTTAAATGGACTTATGAAACTACTAATGAACTTTCATCACTGGCTAGGGAAAATAAAGATTTTTGTTTAAAAGAATTATCTGAGTATGATTATGAGGATATATTACAGAGTATTGAACAAATCAATCTATTCGTGCAGCAAGAAAAATTTGCATACACTACAGTCCAACACTTGCTACAGGTATTGGAGATCCTTAGGAATAAGAAATCTGCCAATCGCCTGCTAAATAATCCAATGTATGTTTCTGCCAAAACCACATTTGCAAACTGTGATCTGCCTGTTAAGTATGCTTGGAATCCTCCATTTGAGAAAGGAGAGATGGAAGCTCTGGTCAATGAATGGAAGAATGATTCAAGTTCATTTTGTCAATTTTACAGTGCAAAAAGTGAATTAGTATTGAATGCATGCATTAAGTCTGCCTATAACCTAATAAAAACTGGTGTGTGTGGGTATGACCTTGTGGCTCCATTGATCGATGTGTGGAAAATGATTTTGGACGATTTTTATGCGATTCAATCAGTTGATACCAGGGAAGACACACTGTCAATTGGAGACTGTTCCACTTCTCCAGTTACTGAGTCCCTGCCATGTCTTGTGAATGTTCCCGTAACTCCACCCTGTACCATGGATAACTCAGTGTTACTTCCCAGTAAAACAGAAGCCACTGATACTTTCTTAACTTTGCCCTGCACAAATTTCTCAGCAGAGAATCCAGAGGTCCTGCTGACTTCTGAGTCCAGCCTAGCCAGTACTCATGAGTCTTTGTTCAGTGAAACAGACACCAGAAAAATCTTGCCTGTCTCTGCAAACACTTCTGCAGAAATTACCTGTGTTAATAAAGTTCAACTCCTGTCTGATCCAGCAGATGCCAATAGATGCACTACATCAGTTTCCGAGTCCCAGCAATCCTGTCCAGAAACCTCAGAACCCCAGCATCTGAATTTTCCAATTTCACAATTGAATGGTGATTTAGATGCGCAAACTTTGTGTCTTGATCTTCCTGTTTCTACACCTCACTCTAGCTTCGTGAATAACTCAGAGCGTCTGCTATGTGAATCCGAAATCGCAGAATTATTACCGTGTTCAGAAAATGTCCCAGTAAATTTGCCCTGTACCATGAATTGTGCAGTAGATCTCTCCAATGAAACTCAGGTCACAGAATCATTATGCTGTCCAGCAGGTGCTTCCATGGTTTTGCCCTGCAATATGGACTGTTCAG
Source organism: Hyperolius riggenbachi (assembly GCF_040937935.1). NCBI lineage: Eukaryota > Metazoa > Chordata > Amphibia > Anura > Hyperoliidae > Hyperolius > Hyperolius riggenbachi. The sequence goes on from NC_090651.1 coordinate 105,110,520, forward strand.
TGATCCTGTCCAGTGAAGCTGTGGTCGCAGAGTCTTATGCCTCACCCAGTACTTTGGATACTTCAGACCCTCTAGCAGAGGAGTCTGAGGCACTGCTTACCTCAGTTGGTGTTGCAGTAATATTCACTTGTCTAGCAGCTGTTTTGGAATTACAGTCTGCTCTAATAAAACTTGATGAATTTCTGCCCAGCGAAGCAGAAGCCATTGAAATATTGTCCTCGTCAGCAAGTGTGTTAGATACCTTGCCCTGTACACAGTCTGATTTAACCAATGTTGTTGAGTCCCTCTCCAGTGTTGTAACAGCCGAGGAACTCCAGCCCTGTCCTCTGAATGTTTCAAAAGTCTTGCCCTGTAACATGGATAATTCTGACTCGCTGGAAAAAATAATAGAAATCTCAGAATTTCAGTCCGGGTTAATGAGTGTTTCTGAAACCCAGCCCTGTATCCTGGAAAATTCTGGTTCTCTGGCTGGTGTGGCAGAAGTTCCAGAGTCCCCTTTCTGTCCAGTGAGTTACTCAGTTTTGCCTAGTTCAGTGGGGATTGCTGCACTACTGACTTGTTTTGCAGCCCTTCATGAGCTCCAATCCAGTGTATTTGATGAGTCTCTGTCTAGTCCAGAAGAAGTTATGGGAACCCTGTCTAGTTCGGTGCATACATCAGAAGATTTGTCCTGTCTTGTAAATGCCCCTGAACATGATTTGTTAATAACCTTGCTGGAATCAGAGACATCTAAGTCTGATCCTGCATTTTTTAGTGAGAATCCAGTAACTGTGAAGTCTAGTCATGATGATTTTTTTTTGCCCAGTCCTGGTTTGGGTCCTACCTTGACTGACTTTGAGGTTCGCAGTTCCTTGACATGCCCAGAAGTCTCTCTTGTGCCGGTGTGCCCAGATGTGCTTCGTATGCCAGAGTGCCCAAGTGTGTCTGTGTTGGCGTGCTCACACGCTTCCCTAGTGAAGACATGTTCTGATGTTGCCGGTTGGCCTGCATGCCCGGAGATGGTTCTGGTCCCTAAAAGCCCTGATCTTGATGTTTGTCCTTGTGACCCTGACTCTAGAGTTGCCCTGGGTTCCATAGGGGTTCTTGATAGTTCTCCATATGAGCCTAAGGGGCGTTCTGACCTGTGGGGATCTCTTTGGAGCTTCCAAGTGTTCTGGGAGATCTCTGAGGAAACTTGTCCTGGTACCTTGGACTGGTTCAACGGTGGGTTTTGTGTTGGTAGGGACAGTTCCGGTGGGCATTGCAAAGGCTTTGGCGTTTTTGGACAGTCCCTGGAAGGCGGTGGGTATCGCTCAGAGAGTTTCTGGGGGCTTTTTTCTGGAAGTCGTGGTTCTGATGGGTATCACACTGAGGCTTGTAGTGCTGACGGGCATGGTTCTGTAGGTTCTGGTTCTGATGGGTCCAGTCTTGTGAGGACTGATTCTGGAATTTGGTCTTGCCGGGCTGTCCCGGTCATCATGAATTATCAGTCAGATTGTTTTGTTGGGAATTTCAGTTTTGAAAAGCGTCTGGTATCTGCTTTTAAGGGGGGGGGGGTAATGTTATGATCATGTCTGCAGCGTTTACTGCTGGCTGCAGTGGTATTGTAACCCAAGCAGTTCTGATGTCATTACATGCATTTTCTTGCATAGTTTGGTTTGCACTTAAACTAGTTGCTGATTCCATCTGCAGTCGCTCTGAAGTTAATGACAGTTTAATATGCTTTTGTGTAAACAAACATTGTCTGCTGCAATGGAGGGGCAATCCCTTTCCTGCAGGCTGCATATCATTGTCTGCCTTTTCCTGCTGTCAGCCTGTGATTAATTACCATTCACTTGTGTGGGAATCTGCAGGTCTGCTCCCATTGGATGACCTCAGTATAAAGAACTGCTTCCTGCAATGCTTGATGGGCTACCATAGTCTCAGATTCTGTCTGTTACTCTGCCCGTGCCCCACCTCGTTCCTAGTCCGTGTGGACTGCGCTGACTCCTGCGAAGGGGTCAGCGAGTCCTCCTAGTTCTGCTCTTGTTCTAGAAGTTGTTACTCTGCTTGTCTTGTGTCATATATTGGTTCATCGCCAATATATATACGCATACTTGCGCATTTTATTATTTTCCTTGTATTCGTGTTACGTTGATACATCAGTGTCGCTGATATATACGTACACGAACTGTTTATATCCTATGTTCCGTTAGTCAGCGTTCCAGCACGCTGAGCTAGTTATCCTGTTCCTGGTCCTGTTTGTGGATTGCGTTCATCTCTGCGAAGAGATAGCGAATCCTTCTGAGTCCTGTTCCCTGTATTACTCCAGCCTTAGTCAGAGTTCCTGCTTGTGTCATATATCGGTTCATTGCCGATATATACATATGTTAGTCAGACGTTACAAATAGTTTCATTGATAGCTGTAATTGTAATACGCTAGGAAATCATACTTATTGTATATTTATCTGTGTTACGTTCATCTATCTTGATCCTGCTATTTCCTGACTATCCTGTCCTGTCTTTGTGAGGCACGCCATTGCTGCAAACGCATTGGCTACCTCATTCCAGTCTGTTTTATTGTGGACGCTTGCTGTCACTAAGTAGTGGCTAGTTTAGCAAGCGTTCATTCTGTCTACCTGTCCTGATCTCCTCAGTCCTGGTTTATGCGCTCAGTGCTACTTTGCGCTGAGACGTTATTACGAAAGTGTTGTTTGTGGCTGTTCGGATCTGCACCGGCTCTGTGCACCACAATCTCCTATTGGAGTCAGTCCTCTCCTCCACTAAACTGGGGATATCCTGATTCCTTGTGCTGGTGTGTGTACCTCCTTCACGTCAGCTTATGTGTTGCATGCTGACTGTGGAGATTACACCTCCAAGCTTAACACATATATACGCACCCATGGGGTCCCATCTGTCCATTTACACAGGACCAGTCCATTATAAGCTTGTAAGGGTTTATATACGTATCCATAAGGGCAAGAGCAGACATCATGCAGACGTGTACTGATCATTGATTTTTTACATTAATACTTTTTATATATTAACGTTGAATAGCTGCTTTTATAGTGTATGTTCTTATGTCTGTTTTCATCCTATTACCAACTGTTTTTAAGGATTTTTAATTGAGTTCAATTGATTTCTATTGCCATCTAAAGTACTTCCACCCTGTTTGGAGGCTGCCTGATGGTGTTTTTTACACATTTTTTACACATTTCTTTAATTTGACAAGGTCCACCCCTCCTTACTCTCACAGCAGTCCTGCCCCCCCCCCCCTTACCCCGGAACTCCTTCTCCATGAATTATATTGCTCTCTATCCCAACAAGTTTTCCTCTTCTGTCAGCGGACCGCATCAACAAGGGACACAACGCTATAGTTGCTATACCCCTTTCCGCTCATTTATGGCTGTTCATCTTCAGCCACAGCCCCGTTCTTAATATGGAGCACTTGCATCTGGCTTGATACGATTTACAATATGCCCATGCCCCTGCCTCCGGAAGGTACCCTCCTTCCGTCATCCAGTCCGTTCCCTTTCCTCCCGTCCTTCCTATAATTCCCCTATGAAGCTTATTGGTAGTTTTAACTTTAACCTCACACAGTGGTCCGCATTAATACGGATTCTATGTGTATTTCAGATCACTTTCCTACATAGCCTAAGGTCGTTTACCTTATACATAAACAGCACCCGACCTCTTTTCTATGGTCCCCGCCCCCCCAGCGGTATCTGTTCTCCCAGTATAAGGGGTATTCCCCTTTCCAACATAATGACCAACACCCCGCCCCTTAGGTGTCACGAGCTGACACACAATAGCAGCCCTGTTTCCCAGCGGCATTCCTCCTCCCCTCCTCCCTCCCTCGGCATCCCCACGCCTCTCATGTGTCACGAGCTGACACACAATAACAGTCCCGCCCCCCAGCGGCACTCCCCTTCCCTTCCATTACACGGAGGTTTCCCCCGGCCCGCCCATAGTCACGCCGTCTTGGAGACCTGACGTCCCCAGGGCCCCGCCCCCCTGGTCACACCGCCGCCTATCCCCGGACAGAGATTACGGATTTTGTGTTACTCCCGCCCACCGCTCCCACATACAAGTTTTCGTAAGTAGACATCTGTTCACTCTAATTGCCGCATCCCCCATTCCCATTTGGGGCATATTTTTCCGACTATACGGGCCACGCTGGAGCTCCATCGGAGCAGCCTGAGATTTAGATCGGCCTTCTTCTTCCCCCCCGTTGTACACAGGGGTTGCTAGGCAACCTGCCGCTGCTGCCTCTAGCCACTCCCCCGGATGGACAGCTGAGCTATTTCAGCCAGTGGTCAACTTTCCCTCCACTGGGGTCAGCACTCCCATTAATACAAGCCATACCATTGGTCTTATAGACTAGCAGTCTAACAAGCACTTCCTGCCTTTGTGACCTCCCACTGGTCGCCATGGCAACCCTTATTGGGTCAACCCATAACTCATTCCTATTTAAACCGGCGTGCTGGTCGGTGGCGTCACCTGATGAAGGCAAGGATTCGCCGAAACGCGTTGTGACGCCACCAGCACGCATCACTCCCCAGGGTCAGCCACCTCTTGTCCTTTCCATCTGGACCACGATCTCCGCAGGCCACGGAGCACGTAGAAGGCGGCCTCCCAGGGTTCCAGGAATAGGGCTTTGCCCTCATTTGATATGCTCTTATGCATCTACTTTCTAGTAAGTGCAATTGTTTTATGCACATTTTAACCTAATAAATCTGTTTTACACTATGGAGCGCTCCTCCGCTTTTCCATTTTTCTGTTTTTATCCAAGTGGCCTGTGGCACCCTGGTGGTGGGAGCTGCAAAGGCAGCAGGGCAATGCAGCAGCAGCAGGTGTAACGTCTGCCAGAAGCATTGCGGACGTGGCACGTGGCACTTGACACTGTGCACTTGGCACGTGTCACATTCCACATGACACTTGACACGTGCCGTGTGACACACGTGACACGTGACACCTGCCATGTGCCAAGTGCCACCTGCCACGTGGCAAATGGCAAGTGCCAAGTGGCAAGTGCCACATGCCGAGTGACAGTCAGACAGCAGAGGAGAAGACACTAGTGCACACTAACTGTCACACTGGTACTGCTCAGCAGCACAGCAGTTCTGTAGTGAGCTAACACAGTAGTACTACAACTAACTAGCACTGACTGCAGTACTACAGTACTAACTACACAATAACACAGTAATCCTATTCCATAACCTAGCCTATACTGTAGCTAAGGCTAGCAGGCCAGCAGGCAGCAGCTGGCCTGGTCTGTGCACAGCACACACACAGACACATAGGAGCTGCTTGCAGCACACACTCTAACTGTCACTGAATGAAATCAAGCTAGCTACCTAATAAACAATATAACAATCGTGTAGTGATAGTGAAGGTGTTAATCACTGAACAGCTTTAGGTTTATCACTTGCTAGGCCAGCAGCACTGGAGCATGTCTCTCGGTGAGCAGTGACAAGCAAGGACGATATTTCTCATCATGGCAGCCCTGCTTATTATACAGGGGGGCCTGGCCAGGGTTCCTTTCTGTGATTGGGTGCTAGGGCTTAGGCTGGGAGCCCTCTGATTGGCTCAATGAGGTCAGGTGGGGCTGGCCAGGTTTCCCTTCTGTGATTGGTTGCTAGGGCTTATGCTGGGAGCCCTCTGATTGGCTCAATGAGGTCAGGTGGAGCTGGCCAGGGTTCCCTTCTGTGATTGGTTGCTAGGGCTTCTGCTGGAAACCCTCTGATTGGATCAATGATGTCAACTCCTTAGTTACAGTATTCGGATTCGGATATCTGCCGGATATCCGGGTATGCGACCAAATATCCGCATAGTGCTATTTGGATTTGGGCCCATGTATCCGGAATCCAAATCCGGTCGGGTAGTGGAAAAAAGTTCGGATATCCAGGTAATCTGGAATCCGGATGAGCACCACTGGCTGTACTACACATACAAATCATTATATCTTAAGTTTATTTTCACTTCAGATTCCCTTTAACCTCTTGATGACCACAGGTTTACACCCCCTAGTGACCAGGCAATGTTTTACAATTCAGCACTCTGCAGCTTTAACAGTTTATTACTCGGCCATTCAACTTAGCAGCCAAATGAATCTTATCTTCTTTTCTTCCCACCAACAGAGATTTCTGTTGGTGGTATCTAAATGCTGCTGCAATTTTTTTTTATTAATTTAATTTTTTTTTAATAAATAAAGCTATTTTTATTTTATCCCTCCCATATTCCCTCCCTCCCCTGAGATCCAATCACTATGATCACCTCTCATAGGCATCAGTCTAGGGGACAGCTAAGTCACAAAGCTGTCCCCTTGTTTTGCCTCACTGGAAGGGTTTTTAAACCCTCTAACTTCGCTCACCACCGTAGTGGGTAAAATGAATTGCAGCAAAACATGAGGAAAGGTTCAATAGTTATATTTATTGAGCTACAATCCTGTTATAATAATTATCTAGGCTTGCAGAATCATAGTTACATTGTATTTGAGTCATTAGTGAGCATCAATATTATTTCTTACCAAGTATTGCAGCATCACCCAGAGAAGATCGGGGGACCTCAGCGACCTCGGAGGGGAAATACCTGGCGACGGCATGTCTGCTTATCCTTTGAGAGTCCCAACTCGAAAGTATCTTCCCTCCTTTATATAGACAGAATTCAATAACTGCGCAGCCGTAGAACATGTTTCATCAATGCATCTGTGCAGATAAGGGTGCGTGATCGCCATGTGCTTGTATCAGTGCGCCTGTGCAGACAAGACACATGACTGCGTGATCACAACGTGCTTTAGAAGCGTCACAGAACATGTCTGACTATTGTTAATTGTTACTTATGTGAGAACTTTGCACAACATCTTATATTTTGACTAGTGTTATAGATAGCAACATTCTCATGGTCAGTTGGCCATGAGAATTAAAAAAAAAACATCTTTACTAAAATAACCACTAGTGTTGTGACTAGCAGTATTTCATGGTCAATATTCCATGAGAATGTTATGGTTAGCAACATCTCATAGCCAGTTTTCGATGGGAATGAAAAAATGTGTTATTTTAAATTATAACTGCCAGTTTTGTAATAGCACGTCCAGTACTTATGAAAAAACGTAACATATATATCGTGGACACCAATCTTATCAATCAATCAGACATTCATGACACTTTTGTATCTCACCCCTGCAGTGGCGGACACAGCCAGCAGTGGGCCCCTGTGCAAAATTGTAATTGTGGGCCCCCTATGACCGGCAAAATATGGGCGTGGCTACAACCTGCGGCGCAAAAAATAGTGGATAGAACCGCGGCAAAAAATGGGCGTGGCAATGACCGGATGAGGGCGGAGCTAACTGTAACTTAAAGCGAACCCGGGGTGAGGGTTTATTTCCTTTTAAACAATACTAGTTGCCTGGCGGCCCTGCTGATCTATTTGGCTGCAGTAATAAACTGAATTACACCAGCAACAAGCATGCAGCTAATATTCTCAGTTCTGACAATATTGTCAGAAACCCCTGACCTGCTGCATGCTTGTTCAGGGTCTATGGTTGAAAGAATAAGAGGCAGAGGACCAGCACGGCAGCCAGGCAACTGGTATTGCTTAAAAGGAGAGAAATATGGCAGCCTCAATATTATTCTCACCTCAGGTTCCCTTGAAAAGTGCAACGCAAAGACAGTGGGCCCAAGTTTTGGTGACCCTTTCCCCAGAAAATTCACATAATTGTGCAGGTTTTCTCAAGAAAATACACATATATGCCCAGAAAATACGTGCAATCATGTCGGCAGATATGCCTAGAAAATACGTGCAATCATGTCGGCAGATATGCCCAGAAAATACGTGCAATCAAGTCGGCAGATATGCCCAGAAATTACGTGCAATCATGTCGGCAGATATGCCCAGAAAATACATGCAATCATGTCGGCAGATTTGCGAAGAAAATACATGCAATCATGTGGCAGACCTGCCCAGAACATACACCTGCTAATATAAATAAAACAAAAACATTTACTCACCTGCAGCAGCAGACCTCCTGTCCCAGCCTCCATCCGGCGCGCAGCTCCCATGGGTGGTTGGGTGGATAGGTAGCCTAGTGGGTGGGTGAGTGGGTGGGTGGGTTGGTAGCCTGGTGGGTGGGTGGGTTGGTAGCCTGGTGGGTAGGTAGCCTGGTGGGTGGGTGGGTAGGTAGCCTGGTGGGTGGGTGGGTAACTAGCCCGGTAGGTAGGTAGGTAGCCCGGTGGGTGGGTAGGTAGGTAGCCTGGTGGGTGGGTGGGTAGGTAGGTAGCCTGGTGGGTGGGTTGGTAACTAGCCCGGTAGGTAGCTGGGTGGGTGGTTAGGTAGGTAGCCTGGTGGGTGGGTAGGTAGGTAGCCTGGTGGGTGGGTTGGTAACTAGCCCGGTAGGTAGCCGGGTGGGTGGTTAGGTAGGTAGCCGGGTGGGTGGTTAGGTAGGTAGCCGGGTGGGTAGGTAGGTAGGTAGCCTGGTGGGTGTGTGGGTAGCCGGGTGGGTGGGTAGGTAGCCTGGTGGGTGGGTTGGTAACTAGCCCGGTAGGTAGCCGGGTGGGTGGTTAGGTAGGTAGCCGGGTGGGTGGTTAGGTAGGTAGCCGGGTGGGTAGGTAGGTAGGAAGCCTGGTGGGTGGGTAGCCGGGTGGGTGGGTAGGTAGGTAGCCGGGTGGGTGGTTAGGTAGGTAGCCGGGTGGGTAGGTAGGAAGCCTGGTGGGTGGGTAGGTAGCCGGGTGGGTAGGTAGGAAGCCTGGTGGGTGGGTAGGTAGCCTGGTGGGTGGGTAGCCTGGTGGGTGGGTAGGTAGCCTGGTGAGTGGGTTGGTAACTAGCCCGGTAGGTAGCCGGGTGGATGGTTAGGTAGGTAGCCGGGTGGGTGGTTAGGTAGGTAGCCGGGTGGGTGGTTAGGTAGGTAGCCGGGTGGGTAGGTAGGTAGGTAGCCTGGTGGGTGGGTGGGTAGCCGGGTGGGTGGGTAGGTAGCCTGGTGGGTGGGTTGGTAACTAGCCCGGTAGGTAGCCGGGTGGGTGGTTAGGTAGGTAGCCGGGTGGGTGGTTAGGTAGGTAGCCGGGTGGGTGGTTAGGTAGGTAGCCGGGTGGGTAGGTAGGTAGGTAGCCGGGTGGGTAGGTAGCCGGGTGGGTAGGTGGGTAGGTAGCCTGGTGGGTAGGTAGCCTGGTGGGTGGGTGGGTAGGTAGCCTGGTGGGTGGGTGGGTAACTAGCCCGGTAGGTAGGTAGGTAGCCCGGTGGGTGGGTAGGTAGGTAGCCTGGTGGGTGGGTGGGTAGGTAGGTAGCCTGGTGGGTGGGTTGGTAACTAGCCCGGTAGGTAGCTGGGTGGGTGGTTAGGTAGGTAGCCTGGTGGGTGGGTAGGTAGGTAGCCTGGTGGGTGGGTTGGTAACTAGCCCGGTAGGTAGCCGGGTGGGTGGTTAGGTAGGTAGCCGGGTGGGTGGTTAGGTAGGTAGCCGGGTGGGTAGGTAGGTAGGTAGCCTGGTGGGTGCGTGGGTAGCCGGGTGGGTGGGTAGGTAGCCTGGTGGGTGGGTTGGTAACTAGCCCGGTAGGTAGCCGGGTGGGTGGTTAGGTAGGTAGCCGGGTGGGTGGTTAGGTAGGTAGCCGGGTGGGTAGGTAGGTAGGAAGCCTGGTGGGTGGGTAGCCGGGTGGGTGGGTAGGTAGGTAGCCGGGTGGGTGGTTAGGTAGGTAGCCGGGTGGGTAGGTAGGAAGCCTGGTGGGTGGGTAGGTAGCTGGGTGGGTAGGTAGGTAGCCGGGTGGGTAGGTAGGAAGCCTGGTGGGTGGGTAGGTAGCCTGGTGGGTGGGTAGCCTGGTGGGTGGGTAGGTAGCCTGGTGAGTGGGTTGGTAACTAGCCCGGTAGGTAGCCGGGTGGATGGTTAGGTAGGTAGCCGGGTGGGTGGTTAGGTAGGTAGCCGGGTGGGTGGTTAGGTAGGTAGCCGGGTGGGTAGGTAGGTAGGTAGCCTGGAGGGTGGGTGGGTAGCCGGGTGGGTGGGTAGGTAGCCTGGTGGGTGGGTTGGTAACTAGCCCGGTAGGTAGCCGGGTGGGTGGTTAGGTAGGTAGCCGGGTGGGTGGTTAGGTAGGTAGCCGGGTGGGTGGTTAGGTAGGTAGCCGGGTGGGTAGGTAGGTAGGTAGCCGGGTGGGTAGGTAGCCGGGTGGGTAGGTGGGTAGGTAGCCGGGTGGGTGGTTAGGTAGTTGGGTGGGTGGTTAGGTAGGAAGCCTGGTGGGTGGGTAGGTAGCCAGCTGGGTAGGTAGCCGGGTGGGTGGTTAGGTAGTTGGGTGGGTGGTTAGGTAGGAAGCCTGGTGGGTGGGTAGGTAGCCGGGTGGGTAGGTAGCCGGGTGGGTGGGTAGGTAGCCTGGTGGGTGGGTTGGTAACTAGCCCGGTAGGTAGCCGGGTGGGTGGTTAGGTAGGTAGCCGGGTGGGTAGGTGGTTAGGTAGCCGGGTGGGTAGCTATCCGGGTGGGGGGCCCGACTCCTATCCTCCCTCCCTCCCTCCCTTCCTCACCTCGGGGGGCCCCCTCCCGATATGCGCGGCGGGAGAGCGAGCGGTAAATGCAGAAAGTCTTCAGGGCTCTCCAGGCATCCGCTAGAGGCCCAGCCGCTTAGTCTCCAATATGTCTCCAACTGGAGACATATTGGAGACTAAGCGGCTGGGCCTCTTGCGGATGCCTGGAGAGCCCTGAAGACTTCCTGCATTTGCCGCTCGCTCGCTCGCTCTCCCGCCGCGCATATCGGGAGGGGGGCCCCCCGAGGTGAGGGAGGGAGGGAGGATAGGAGTCGGGGGGCCCCCCGGGGGAATAAAATAATAAAAAAAAAAATATAAAAAAAAAAAAATATAAAAAAAAAAAAAATACTTAATGGGCCCCTGAAGAAAACGGAACTTCAGGGGCCCTCGTGCGGCGGCACGGCCTGCACGGCCGTATGTCCGCCACCTGTACAGTGCTGCTCAAGATCGCAGAGCTGTACAAATCAAAATAGCCATTTTTTAAAATCAGCATGCCAGCTCCGATCACGGTTCCCAGGCCGATCACAGATCCCTGCTATGCATGACGTCATTCCCTGCTGATCCCTGCCTCCAGGATCTGATACCAATCGGCGTTAGGCAGTCCTGTGACCGCCCATCGGTGTTAGGTGGTTGCAGAACAGTTAATGTGTATAATCACTAGAGATGGTCAATGAGATGCAAATGTTTCTGTCATGTAGGCAAATGTTGTGCAACTTGGAATTCAGCCAATTACAGGCACTTCCTGTTGATTTTAATTGTCTCATACAATATGCACCATCCCTAATAGCCACTCCCATTAAAGGGACTTTGTATAATGTTTTTAGCATAATTATTTTATTTATTACGTTACATACTAAAACTAACGTTTTTATCATGTGAATGTAAGGAATCGCTTCTCTCGGCCGCAGTATGGTCTGAGGCAGAGACAGAGGTAGAGTCAGCTGACAATTAGGCAGGGGTTTATGTAATAAATAATAATATGTGGATGCTGACCTGCCTGGGATTGAACCCTGGTCTCTCACATCAGAGGCAATATTCTTGCCACTGTGCTATAGCTGAGACATTGTCATTATGTTTTGCTGGTTAGTATTGGTTACCAGTTGACATGTATTGCCGCCCGTGTCAGCTGATCTCTCTCTCTCAGCTGATATTTAAACTAGATTAATGCCTGCGTGTGATTGGCTGTTGTGTGCATGTGGCCGGCCACTGATTGGTTGCCTGATATATTTAAGGTTACTGAGTGCACTTTGACTTTGCCTGTGTTAGCGTACGCTTCTGCTTACTGCTGGGTGCTCTTTGAAAACTTGCGGATTGCTTTTCTGGACTTTGACTTACTGCTTGTTTCTGGACTCTGCCTGTTTGCTGCCTGACCTGACCATTGGATTGCCTGACCTTGATTTCTGCCTAGCCCTTCTGTACCGTGACATTTATATAGTACTCCTGTGTTCTGGACTTTATCTCATCCTGCCCTGGAACCTGCATACCAATAAGCTATTGTTTCTGGACTTCAGTGCTATCAACATCTCCTGATATCTTCTGGATTGCTATTGCCACTAATATTCAGGTGACTATTAACAGTTCTACTCATATACTGTCTGTGCCTTGTTACCTGTCTCGCAGAGGATTGCTGGTATATATTCAGGTATCACATTGTATGCAAAATCTACTTACAAAGAGTCAGTGTGTGTGGTTAGGTCACTCTTTGGAAGTGTTAGCTAGTTGGCTGCATTTGCATACAGTGTGTACCTGAATCCAGGGCCGGCCCTAGACTTTTTGCCGCCTGAGGCAAATTTTGAAAAAATTTGCAGGAAGTGACGTCAGTGGAGCGCACGCTGGAGCGAGTAAGAGGTGAGTCCTCCCGCCTGTGCCTCTTACGAGTAGCGGCTGCTTCTTAACTATTTAAGGCTGGAGGGGAGCGCAGATCGGGGGACCCAGGCGAAGGAGGGGGGGTCCGACCCCCCCTCCCCGCCGCTAGGCCCATTAACCCCGTCCTGCCCGCTACCCCTCCAGCTCGGCGGCCAGCTCTCCGCACCCACGGACGGGCGGGTGCCGCCCCTAGAAATGTGCCGCCTGAGCCAAAAGTTTCACCCCGCCTCATGAGCGGGTCGGCCCTGCCTGAATCCTATATCAGCGAGTCCTGACATTAACACGGGCCAACAATACAAGTCTGCATTAAGGAGGACATGCAGAGACAAATTGACCAACTTACTGAAGCTGTCAAAAACATGTCTAAAGTGGTTACTCAGTTAGCTAACCCACCCTGTGGAGGCATCTGCTCCAGTTCCTGCTCCAGTTTCTCCTGCGGTGACCAAGCCAAAACGTCAGCTACCTGAAACATTTACTGGTGACTGAAGTAAATTTTCAAACTTTAGGAACTCTTGTTTGATGTATTTTTTCGTAATGAAACCCAGAGGGTGGCCTTGGTGATCTCTCTGCTCCAAGGAAATGCTCAAGCTTGGGCTTTCAGCCTTCCTCAAACTCATCCTGCTTTAACCCCTGTAATGGAATTCTTTAAGGCTATGGTAGTGTTGTATATTGATCCTGATCTTTTTACCACTGCAACCAACCGGATCAGGAATCTCAAACAGGCAAAAAACTCTGCAGAATATTATGCAACTGAATTCCGGCGTTGGTCAGTCTCCACTACGTGGAATGACTCTGCACTCAAAGATCAGTTTCTACATGGCCTCTCTGATCCTGTAAAATACCATCTCCTCGGTCATCTTCCTCCTGTAAATCTTGATGAAGCGATCACCCTTGCTATTAGAGTTGATCGCAGATTGCGCCAGAGGTACCTGAAGAAAGGTTCCTCTGAAGTTCCTCATGTCAGTCATGCACCTGTTTGTCCTCCTTTCACTCCTTCAGAGGAACCTATGCAAGTAGGATCCTACAAACTCACTCCAGCAGAGAAAGATAGGGGTTGTGTCTCTATTGTGGCAATGCTGGTCATATGGTTTGTTGCTGCCCGGCAAAGGAATCGAAAAACTCCAGCGCCTAGGTGGGGTCGAGGGAACTCAACTCGGCAACCAGGTATTTCCTCAATCATACAAACGTTTATTGTTACCATTCTCAGTAATTTGGGGAGTTAACAGTTTTTCGGGTCAGGCATTTGTGGATAGTGGGGCTGCAGGGCATTTTATTGATTTTTCTATTGCTCAGAGGTTAGGTATTCCCACTAAACCCCTTGATAGTGTAATGCTGGGGGGTCATACTTTCTGACCACCCAACACAACAAGGCGAAGTAGCTGGATAATGGAAGAGGCTCCACAGATGGACACAGGAGTAATGAACAAGGGAGCAAGATTGCCCAGAGCAACTGCAGCTCTGGGCCACCTATCAGGCTAGATGCTATGTGATACAATACACAACAGACGTAGTCGGTAACAGGCTTGGGTCATACTAGAGATGGCTCGAACCTCCGATTTTAGGTTCGCGAACTTCCGCAAAGGGTTTGGTTCGCGCAAACTTTTGCGAACCGCAATAGACTTCAATGGGGATGCGAACTTTGAAAACTAGAAACATTTATGCTGGCCACAAAAGTGATGAAAAAGATGTTTCAAGGGGTCTAACACCTGGAGGGGAGCATGGCAAAGTGGGATACACGCCACAAGTCCTGGGGAAAAAACTGGTTTGACGCAAAGCAGCATTTTAAGGGCAGAAATCACATTGAATGTTGAATTGCAGGCCTAAACTGCTTTACAACATCTTGCATGTGTATACATTTATCAGAAAGTGTAATTCTTCCTCTCTCCTATCAAGGAGGATCTTGTCTTCCAGAGATTTGTAGGATGTCAAAAGCACGCTCACATACATTGGCCAGGAATCGAACCCAGGTCAACTGCTTGGAGGGCAGCTATGCTCACCACTATACCACCAACACTACAGGCTGAAGCCAGCCTAGCTGGCCTGGGAAGGATGAAAAGCTAGGTGGCCATGCAACCATTCCTGCTAGCCTAAAGCTTACTTGTGTCTTACAACACATTGGCATAAGACTTTACCAAATCCAATGCTCCAATATGGGGAAGCTTCTCTGTTAGCTTCCCTTCTTCAGGAGCACTCGGGCTCCCTTAAGACCTCTGAAGCCTCCTTCGGCCGGGTAAAGCAGTATTTGACTAAATTAGTCAAATACTGTTACCGGGCGAGCCAGCACTGGAACGAGGGGACCAGGAGAGGAGCGGGAAGGCTATATAGGACCCAGAGCCTTCCCTCTCCTTGAGTATCTGTCTCATTTTTTTTAAATGCGGTTCCCATTCACTTTAAGAGATTCTCCACTAAGGTGGCTCCTTTAACTGATCTCACTAAAAAGTCTGCTGATCCCTCTCATTGGCCTCCTCAAGCATCCATGGCATTAAAGTTTTTTTTGTTCTGCTCCAGTGTTGGCCCATCCTGATGTCCAGCGCCACTTTTTTGTGGATGTGGATGCTTCTGAACGTGTGGTGGGTGCAGTCCTGTCTCAGTATTCTGGATCTCCTGAAAAGCTTCATCCTTGTGCTTTTCTTTTCTAGGAAGTTTTCTGCTACTGAGCAAAATTATGATACAGGCAATAGAGAGTTGTTGGCAATCAGAAGGGCTTTCGAGGAATGGAGACATTGGTTAGAGGGGGCTGTTATTCCTATTGCGGTGTATACGGATCACAAAAACCTCGAGTACATTGAGGGAGCTAAGAGATTGAACCCACGTCAAGCTTGTTGGGCTCTTTTCTTTTCCCATTTCAATTTCTCGATTACCTATGCGCCAGGTAGCAAAAACATTAAAGCTGATGCTTTATTTCGCACATTATTTCCTCGGAAGCCACAGAACCTATTGTCCCTACGAAATGTATTATTGCTGCCCTGTCAAGCTCTGATTTATTCACAAATTTGTCAGAAGTTCTTGAACCTTTTCAGGATGATTCTCCTCTTGAGAGTCCTCCTGATAAATGGTTTGTTCCTCTGCAATTCAGATTGCAGGTACTTCAACAGTTTCATGACTCTAAGGGGGAGACTAAAACTTTGAATTTGTTACAGCGTCATGTGCCTTCTTTGATTAATGATACTAAGGCCTTTGTCCGAGCTTGTTCTGTTTGTGCTCGAAGCAAGCCTTCCAGGGTTTCTCCTAGTGGGTCACTGCTTCCATTACCTGTTCCAAAAAAACCTTGGTCTGATTTATCCATGGATTTCATTGTGGATTTACCTTTATCTAATGGCTTTACTGTAATATGGGTAGTAGTTGACTGTTTTAGCAAGATGGCACAGTTCGCTCCTCTTGCTAAACTACCTTCAGCTCAAGAATTGTCTAATTTGTTTATTACTCATGTTTATTGAATGCATGGTATTCCAGATAGAATTGTTTCTGACAGTGGTGTACAATTTGTCTCTCAGTTCTGGCAGTGCTTCTGTTCCAGGTTAGTATTTACAATTGGGCATTCCCAAAATAAGTGCAAATACGAGCCTTCTTGGTTGCATCCCCTAAAACATAATGAGGAAACATTAGGGAAAATTCTATGTAGTTTCAGTGGCGTTCTATACCACTTTGTAGCTAATTTAATCGCAGTATCCCTAATCATTGGGGTTTTAGTAATTGACATCATAATATCGCCAATTTTGTGCCATTCCTCCAAAGAGAAATTCACATGAAGCTCTGCTTCCCATTCCTCCATACTTTTAGTTTTGTTTGAATGTGAAAGAGCGATCATATGTAAATATAGTCTAGAAATGGCTCTGGCTATGGGGGCGGAGGATAAGTACAAGTGTTCATAAAAGGTGCAATTAAGAAGACCATAAGGGCTAGAATGCTTCAAAAAGAAATGGCGTATTTGTCATATCTAAAGTATTCTTGTGTAGGTAAGTCCCTGCCAAACTGTAAAATCTGGAAGGAGATTAATTTATCTGCCAACCAGAAATGATTGGAGGTAGTCATTGAATTAGATGTCCACCATTCAAACTGAGAGTGATCCTGTAAGGCGGGTGGGAACTCAGGATGGCCTATGAAGGACAATCGTGGAAGCTTAGGGGAACAGAGCTTCATACCCTCTCTGTAAGTGGACTAGAACACAAAATGTAGTTCATATACTATAATATTCAAAGCTTGAATGGAAGTTTTAATATTGGGCAAGAGGGTAGGTATAGAGGTTAAATTATAGGGGAGAACTGAATCTGCTTCAAAATGCAACCAAGGTGTACCTAAAATCGGAGGAAACCAAGGCAACATTTGTGCAAATCTGGCTGCAAGGAAGTAGTACCAAAGATTTGGAAGACCCACCCCACCATCCGATTGAGATCTATATAAATGTGTATTTTTAAAATGAGCAGGTTTTGAGTCCCAGATAAATTTGGTGAACAACTTTTGGAATTTTATTATTAAAGAGCATCCAGAGTGTTCTGAAATAATAAAGAATGCGAGGTAAGATAACAATTTTAAGAGCAGTAGATTTACCCAACCATGAAATCTTATAGCATGACCATTCTTCCATGGTGTGAGTTATAGACTTCAAGAGAGGGAGATAATTTGCCTTAATTAACGAGTCATAGGATGCTTTTAATTTGATACCAAAGTATGAGATGTTAGAAGTGACCCATTTAAAGTCGAAGTTGGCCTGCTATAGTTTTACTTCTTGCAGTGGTAGGTTAACTGGGAATGCCTGAGATTTAGAAGTGTTGACTTTTAAACCAGAAAGATTGCTAAATTGATCCAGAAGTTGAAAGATAATTGGCATAGAGGTAATTGGTTGTGACAGAAAAAGTAAGGCATCATTGGCATATACGCTGATTTTATATTCTTTATCCTGTTTAATGTACCCTTTGATATCCAAGTTTATTTGAATGGCCAGATGGTTCCATCGCCATTGCAAACAAGAGAGGGGAAAAGGAGCACCCTTGCCTAGTTCCCAGACTGATTGGGATCAGTTTGGAAAGAACCCCTGATATACGTAGCCTAGTTTGAGGGCTATCATACAAAGCCAACACTGCCTTCAAGAATGGACCGTGGATACCCATTTTCATGAATACTCTGTTTAAATAGGGCCAGAGGACAGAGTCAAATGCTTTATGCAAATCAAGACTCAACACTAAGAAGCGTTGGTTAAATAGTTTGGAGTCTTGTAAAATATTGCATGCCAGTCGAGTATTGTCTGTCGTTTGACGAGAAGGGATAAACCCCGGATTGGGAGGGTGAGAATAATTTAGTGAATACAGAGGATAGACGATTGGCCATGATTTTTGAGAATATCTTCACATCATTGTTCAACAATGAGATTGGTTGAAAATTCTGTGGAAGTGTGTGGTCAAGATTAGGTTTTGGGATTAGCGAAACAAAGGCATTAGTGAGTTCCACTGTAAATTTTTGACCATTCAGCATATTATTGTAAAGGATTCGAGGTTGTGGGGTAAGAATTTGAGCAAATTTTTTTATAATACATGCCAGTGAAGCCATCTTACCCTAGGGCCTCTGCAAGTCAGTTTCATGCCGATGACCTTATTCAGGAATTTCACTGTAACGATTGGTGTCAGCACGCAGAGAGAATCTGATTATTGGTGATCTGCAGTATCACCAAGAATGCAGATATATACCTGATTATTGATGATCTGCAGTATCACCGATAATCAGATATATTGCTAACCTCTGGACACCTAAGGATAAGTGAGTGTTTGGTGTAACAGTAATACTTTGAGTAATGTACCTGCTGAGCAGGTGGTATACAATATAGAGACACAGCTCTGGGAGAACAGGAACCTTCCAGCAGTCTGAGGCTCTCCGGGGGGAGGAGTCAGGCTGGAGACGGGAAGGACCTAGGAGTGACTGACACCTAAGATGGATGTCACTATCTGATCTGGAGACTATCTCTTTTAAGGGGAGAGATAGCTCTCGAGGTCGGACACGCCGGGTCGGCAACACACTGACAGATAAAGTACAAAGACAGAAGGCTGATTCGGTATCCAAGTCAAGCAGGGTCTGGCAACGGAATATCAGATATACGAGGTACCGAATCAGAAGACAGAGGAGTAGTCAGAAAAGCTATAAGTCATAACATATATCAAACAATGCCTATTCTGGGTGCGAGGTCCTTGGTCTTAGCACCCCGGAACTAGTCTGAAGAATACACAGATGATAATACAGTATTCCCTAGACTGGGTGCGAGGTCCGTAGTCTCAGCACCCTGGAACTAGTCTGAAGTATAACACAGATGATAAAACAGTTCCCTAAGCTGGGTGTGAGGCCCTTGGTCTCTACACCCTGGAACTAGTCTGAAGTATAACACAGATGATAATACAGTTCCCTAAGCTGGGTGTGAGGTCCTTGGTCTCTACACCCTGGAACTAGCTTAAGCATAAACAGAATACAATTCAAATAATCTGGCTAAGTGTGTATTCCCAGGTCCACCTGGTTCAAACACACTGAGGCTCTGACTAGGTCTGAGTGCTTCCACGTAGTGATCGCAACGGCAGACAACTTGCAAGTGACCAGCAGGAACTATATATGGAGTAGTGCTCTCCAGCACCACCCCTAATTGCTCAACCAATAGTATCCCGCTCAGGAGTCAGCTGATCGGCATGGTCAGCTGACTCTTCCTGCTTAGTATAAGAATTCTGCCTCTCAGCGCGCGTGCTTGTATTCCTAAGTCTATGTGCACTAACAGACTCAGCCACACCAGACACACGCTGCCGCGTGCAAACCGCCGCGCTGGACGTGAAACCAGCCACCTTACTGTTGTTGCATGCGGCGGCTTTTCCGCGTTCTGCCCTGCTACCAAACACACGCTTCCGCGTGCAAACCGCCGCACTGGATGCGGAATCAGCCGCCTGCTCAGTAGCACATGTGGCGGCTTTTCCGCGATCTCTCACATTCACTCCATGGTCTGAGGAGGAGACAGAGGTAGAGTCAGCTGACAATTAGGCAGAGGTTTATGTAATAAATAATAATATGTGGATGATGATCCTGCCTGGGATTTAACCCTGGTCTCTCACATCAGAGGCAGTGCTCTTGCCACTGTGCTATAGCTGAGACACTGTCAGGATGTTTTGCTGGTTAGTATTGGTTACCAGTTGACATGTATTGCCACTTGTGTCAACTGATCTCTCTCTCAGCTGATATTTAAACTAGATTAATGCATGCGTGTGATTGGCTGTTGTGTGCATGTGGAGTGCACTTTGACTTTGCCCGTGTTAGCGTATGCTTCTGCTTACTGCTGGGTGCTCTCTGAAAACTTGTGGATTGCTTTTCTGGACTTTGACTTACTGCTTGTTATTGGACTCTGCCTGTTTGCTGCCTGTCCTGACCAACTGCCTAGTATTGGATTCTGCCTGTTTGCTGCCTGAACTGACCATTAGATTGCCGGACCTTAATTTCTGCCTAGCCCTTTTTTTTTCTTTACTTTAATCCATGCAAATGTTTTTATATTGTAGGTATCCAGTAATTTTGTATTCTCTGAGTCTACTTCTTTTGATTGTTTCCCTGTTTAACCACTTCCTACTATGCCATCTATTTAGAAAGAGGTCCTTCACAGTGAGAGTGGTTAAAATCTGGAATATTTTATCTCCGGAACTACTTATGGCAAACTCTATATCTTCATTTAAAGAGGGCTTAGATGACATTATTATAGTCGTGGATGAGCCTTACATTGAGGGGCATCCACGACTATAATAACTAGGTAATTCCTGGCAGAGTTTATCCAGGGATCTATCTGACTGCCATCTGAGTCGGGAAGGATTTTTTTCCCAATTATGGCCCAGGCCTTGTAAGGTTTTTCGCCTTCCTCTAGATCAACTGGGATTTGTGCAGGTTCAGGATGGTGTGTTTTTTTTTTTTTTTTCGTTTTTTTTTGGTTGAACTTGATAGACGGATGTCTTTTTTTTTTTTCAACCAAACTAACTATGTATGGGGAGCTTTAAATTTGAGTGACTAAGTAAACTTTGTTTCTGAAAAACCTTTTCTACGTTTGATTATAATTGTATACGTTTTTTTTTTCACTTGCAAAAGACACCCCTGGCAAAAATAATGCAAATACCCTCCACATATACAGTATCAATATCAAACCACAAGTTTTTTTTTTTCAGGATGTATCTCTCACATAAAAATATTAAAAATGTCACAAGCCACACCATCACCTATCAACAGGTATATAATATATCCAGCCACAATTACGGTATTCCTTAACAGTGTTAGCATTAGGGATGCTCGTTCGGATTCCCCGGAAATACAATTTCCAAATTTCCGATCAGAAATTGCATTTCCGCATCAAAATTCGGAAATTGGTAATTGAAGTGCTGTAAACGGATTTTCGCTGAAATTTTCGCAGAAGTCGCGGAAATTTCCTTGAAGTTTAACATCAATTTTCTCAAACACTACAATGTCTTTTTGAAAGATTTTTTTCCCTCTTGTTCCTACTTTTCTGTTTAACATTCCCTGCACATTTGGTGTTCCTAGCACCTATGGGGGATTTGCTATTAACCTCTAAATTTGGCATCATTCCGCATAGCGGTTCCAATGCGGATTTCGTGGTCATTTCTGCCGATTTTAACATGGATTTTCTCAAAAACAACAAGGTCTTTTTGAAATATTTTTTTTCCTCTTGTTTCCACTTTTCTGCTTAACATACCCTGAAAATTTGGTGTTTGTAGAACCTACGGGGGCTTTGCTATTAACCGCCAAATTTGGTCACTGTTGACTGTAATGTGTAAAGTGCAGAAATTTTGCATTACAGATATGCGTTATTATTATGCCGAATTTAGAGGTTAATAGCAAAGCCTCCATAGAAGCTAGAAACACCAAATTTTCAGAGAATGTTAAGCAGACAAATGGAAACAAGAGGAAAAAAAATATTTCAAAAAGACTTTGTAGTTTTTGAGAAAATCAAAAAAAAATCAGAAAATCCACATCGGAATGCGGAAATCGTTAGCGAAAACGGTAGCGGTAATTAGCAATGGCGAAATGCAGATTTTCAACAAAAAACATTAAATTGGCATTACCAACCATCCCTAGTTAGCATGATTAAGGAACCCCACTAAGTTGTAGATTTAAGTTTTGGTGTCACTCGTATGGCCCTTAAGTCACATGAAATTCTCCATCAAATGAATTTATAGATCATAACCTTTTTTTTTTTTTTTTTAAAGCACAGTTTTCTAAAACACAAGTCGATCTTTTAATGCTTGTTTTCTTTCATCTGGCTGCTATGTAAACATTCTGTAGACCAGAAAAGAAACCATAATTCCCCCATGTTGACTTCAATTAGGTTCAAATTGGACTCCAGAATGAACCCAGACACTGTCTGGGATTAGTTTGGGCAAATTGCTGTTGAACTGAGCTTAAAAAGAATCTGTACTGTCTGATTTGTACAATAAAAAAAATATGAATCGAGTCACTGTGATCTCCTGGATCCCTTTTTGCCATGTCCGCCGTTCCCTGCTGCGATCCTTACAGTATACTACAAGTTTTTATTACATAGTAAATTATCTACACTCCAGTCTGGGATTCTCACAGTTTCTCAGCATGTGACAGGCAGCTCCATTAGACTCACAAACTGTATCACAGACAAGCTCACACACAGCTTGTTCGCATTCACATTTTGCCAAAGTTCGCCGTTCGTGAACGGAAAATTCTATGTTTGTGACATCTCTAATAAGTACTAATTAGACAGGTTTATCTGCCTAATCAAACACAAAACACAGTGAAATTAATTTCTTCAGAAACTATATGTGGAATAAAAACTTTCCATTGTGTGCAACGCAAGAGTTCAGGTCTGCTTTAAAGTATATCTGAGGCAATGGATAAAAACTAGCTTTACTTACCTGAGGCTTCTCCCAGCCCCTAGAAATAACGTGTGTCCTTCGCCGCAGCTCCGGTCTTCTCCCAAGTCCCGCTGGCAGCCTCTGAAGGATTGCCAACCCCCAGTGGGTCAGCACCTTGTGACCCACCTGCGCATGTGGAAGCATTCACCAGCACCACACGCAAATGAGCTCACATCAGTGAGAGTATACTACTGGTGCAGGCGCAGTATGCTCCCAATGACATGGACACATTTGCACATGCTGCTGGTGCAAGCTCGAGCATGTGCAGAAGATGCTGACCCATTGGGGTCGACGTTACTGCAAAGGCTGCCAATGGGACCCGGGAGATAACCGGAGCTGCAGCGAGGGACACACATGACTTCTAGGGGCTGTGAGAAGCCCCAGGTAAGTAAAGCTAGTTTTTAACCTTCCCCTTGGATGTGCACCTGCATTGAAATCTAAGCGAACTTGGCAAAATGCCAACTCTTCTCCACTGACAACAATAAACTGATGCAAATTCAAATATTATTTCCACGCAAACTTAAACTAAAGCAAATAAATGGGAGGAAAAAAGTAATCTGAAGATTAAAACAGGAAGAATGTGTATTTTTCTGCATGAACAACGTTACTTAGTGAAAACAATTGCAATAAAGTCCATATGTGAAGATTGTTGGGTTTTAGGCTAGTGATTTTTCACATGATTTAGCGTACTTGTAATGGCTTCTCAATCATAATCATGAACATATTTTAATACAGCCATCAAGAGCAAATCTTCCGGCAACACTAATTTAAGTATTACAACAAACATGCAAATGAGGTTTCTTAATTACGGTTATTTAGCGATTCTCCCTAAACAAAGCTCTTCAGTATCACACATGTCAAAGAATTATTTTTATTATAAGGGGTTTTCTTCACTTGAGTATAAATGAGGACTAACTACAATAATATGTGTTAGAGAAATGTCACTTAGATTAAATTACAGCACCATCATCATTAAAGTCTGGCAGATGTGCTAGCTAGTAAGCAAAAATGTTGACCTTAATTTAACACTAAGCATGTTTAAAATAATCACATTCAGTGGACCTTATACAGTAGATAGCCTAAAATGGGCAGCCTATAATGTTCTCTCCTTGATATAATTTGTTTGTACTTGGTGATCAGGCAATCCATAGTTTATATTTAGAAACACAGCTTTACATGGATCCTACTTGGTCTTTGCCCCGCACTCAGCAAATAGTGACAGTCCAATGAGGGCTGTAAATGGATCTGAATTGGTGTTTCACAGGTAATTAGCTCCAATGGGCATTTTCACAGACTTATAACTTTTCCGAATTCTCACAAAACATTATTTTTTAAGTGTTTTTATGACCACCTGAAGATCTGGACAGTTATAAGGATAAGGAGGACTCTTGTGCACGTCCGCATAACACCAGTGTTGGGATGCATATTGAATATTAACATATTGAAATTAGCATTATCATTTAGGTTATGTACCAAAATACAAATGCAGTTTTATTGTTAAGGCATTAAACTCAACAGGCCAACTGTAACGATCGGTGAAGCACAGAGAGGATCTGGTTACCGGTGATCTGCAGTATCACTGGGAATACAGATATATACCAGCTAACCTCTGTTCACCTGAGTAGAGTGTAGTGTTAGGTGCAACAGTAACACTTAGAGGACTCGGCCTCAGTGCAGTAAGGAGTACTGCACGGATTCCTTCCGAAGACCTGAACTCTCCAAGACGGGAGGAGTCAGGCTGAGAGTAGGAAGGATTGTCTGAAAGTGACACTCTGGAGGAAGTGTCACTAACAGGACGGGGAACCGCCTTCAATAGTAAGGTCGGCTCTCGAGGTCAGACAAGCCAGGTCGTAAACACACGGACAGATAAAGTACAGATTCAGAAGGCAGAGGCAGAGTCTAAGGTACAGGCAGAGTTCGGCAACAGGGTATCAGATATATCGAGGCACAAGATCAGGAGGCAGAAACAGAGTCTAAGGACGAGCCGGGGTTCGGCAACAGAGTATCAGAATGGCAAGGTACAAGATCAGAGTTCAGTAGGATAGTCAGGCAGGCAAAAAGTCATAACAGATAATCACAATCAAACTAGTACTTTAGCTATCAACAGAATCTAGCTAAGTGTAGGATTACAGCTTCAGCTGGTCCCGGCACACTTAAGGATCTGACTACAGGTCTAAATGCTCCCACGTATGTGTTCGCAACGCCAGACAACCAGCAACTGAACAGCTGGCAGAATATATACACAGGTATCCCTCCAGCACCTCCCTAAGTGCTGGACCAATGTGGAGTGGAGCCAGAGTCAGCTGACCAGCCTGGTCAGCTGACTCACTTCTGGCCGTCATATTTTCCCTGCCTGAGTGCGCGCGCGTCACTCTAAACCTAGAGGGACTATGTGTCCCAGCCACACCAGCACCGCTCTGCAGTGCCTCAGTAATGGGGCCATGTGCGCCAACCGCCGCGTCCAACACGGCGGTTATTCCGCGCTCCGCCATGCCCTGCACGGGGACAGCTGCCTCAGACTGAGTGGAGGCGACTGCCTCCCCGTGCTCTGCCCCGCCGTGTGCGGAAAGAGCCGCCTGCCGCTGACTCATGGCGGCGGCTCTTCCGCGCTTCTTCACACCAACCAATTAAAATCAGTTAAAATCAAAGCGCTCCCACACACATAACATAGCGCCATTGCACTTATGCTCATGTACCTACTCTGGTACCGCTACAGCTCCCCTGCATCTTCAGAGAGGGGAGAGACATAGATTTGAAAGTGCAGGTGCAGTAATATTGTGGCATTCTTCAGCTTGCAAGCTATTGATAGGTCTATAGACACTACTCGTCACCAACGTAGACAATCAATACCTCCCTTCATGGTGCATGCCACCATATATTCCGTCCATCCTTCTTCCAGGATTTCAATGTACCACTGATGCTCCGCTGGTACACGGATTTGTGTTAGCAGTGCCAGCAATTGCTCTACACGCGCTGTGTAAGGCACAAGTGCTAGGGTGCTATCATTTGCGTTGCAGACCTCAGACTTCCAAATCAGGAGCCAATCTGAGCAATCTTCAGCCTACAGGACATGAACCTGCCACCTAGGCGTTACGCCCACCCTCTTGTGAGCTTTTTCAGGGTGTGTGTAATGGATTGCGGAGACACCGCCGCACGGTCTGGCAGCGGGGCGGCTGTCTCCGCGTTCAGACCGGCGGTTTCCGCACAGCAGCATGCGTCTGGTGTGTCTGAGCCTAGTAGTGCACACAGATGGAGAGCTACACGCACGCGCGCTAGGAGGCAGGACCTTTATGCCAATAGGAGAGGGATCAGCTGATCAGGACGATCAGCTGATCCCAGCATAGTAGGTGATTGGCTAAGTGGGGCTGGGCGGCGCTGAGGAGCGCTGCTCTATATATACTTCTTGCCTGTCAGTTGCTGGTTGTCTGCTGTTGCGAATACTTACGTGTGAGCACTCAGACCAGTCAGATCCCACAGTGTGTTAGAACCAGGAGGACATAGGAATTCACACTTAGCCAGAATACGCTTGTGTTATATGTTAGACCAGTTCCAGGGTGTTAAGACCTGTGTTATACTTTAGACCAGTTCCAGGGTGTTGAAACCACGGACCTCACACCCGAGCTTAGGGACTCTGTGTCATCACTGTGTTACTCTAGACTAGTTTCCGGGTGTCGAGATCAAGGAGCTCACACCCCAGTCTAGGTCTCTGTTATATTTATATGTTATGACTATTTGCTCTGTCGACCTTTCTCTTGCTTTCTGATTCGGTACCTCTGCATATCTAACACAGTGTGTTAGAACCAGGAGGACATAGGAATTCACACTTAGCCAGAATACGCTTGTGTTATATGTTAGACCAGTTCCAGGGTGTTAAGACCACGGACCTCACACCCAAGGTTAGGGATACTCTGTCATTGCTGTGTTATACTTTAGACCAGTTCCAGGGTGTTGAGACCACGGACCTCACACCCAAGCTTAGGGATACTGTGTCATTGCTGTGTTATACTTTAGACCAGTTCCAGGGTGTTGAGACCACGGACCTCACACCCAAGCTTAGGGTTACTGTGTCATTGCTGTGTTATACTTTAGACCAGTTCCAGGGTGTTGAAACCACGGACCTCACACCCGAGCTTAGGGACTCTGTGTCATCACTGTGTTACTCTAGACTAGTTTTTGGGTGTCGAGATCAAGGAGCTCACACCCCAGTCTAGGTCTCTGTTATATTTATATGTTATGACTATTTGCTCTGTTGACCTTTCTCTTGCTTTCTGATTCGGTACCTCTGCATATCTATCTACCTGTTGCCAGACCCTGCCTGTACCGGTTACCGAATCAGTCTTCTGTCTCTGTACTTCATCTGCTCGTGTGTTGCCGACCTGGCCTGCCCGACTAACCTAGCTGTCACTCTCCCTGAGTGCTCAGTCTATCAGTATTAGCAGGGACACTATTCCATCAGGTGTCAGCTGCAACCAGGACTCCCGCTCCTCAGAGAGTCCGGCCTGTTAGCAGCCAGTGGTCCCATCCTCTGGCTGCAGTACAGTTCACCATCTTATACTGTTATCCCTGGTTACCAGGTCCTCACTATCAGGAGATAGTTTCTGTACTGCCCAGGGCCACCTGCCCCTCAGGTGGCTCTTGGCCGAGTCTCTTATATCTCCCGCTCCTCGGGAGATAGCCTCCAATTCATCTTACACTATTACTCATTAGGTGTCCAGAGGTTAGTCATACTTGGATTATTGGTGATTCTGCTGATCATCCATAATCGAGTATACATCTGTATTGTTGATGATTCTGCAGATCACCAATCAGATTCTCTCTGTGTGCTGACACCGATCGTTACAGTGTGCATATTAAACTCTACTGCCACTTTAATTTTTCTTAAAAAGATCCATTGCAGGGCTGCTTAACTATCCTGTTTAACTTTCCTGGCATTCCTTGGATGATGTCACTTTTTGTGAAATAGTTCTTGCTCGTTCTAGATTTTCTTATAAAGAATACATAAATATATGGTTTCCACAAATGATTGCTAAACAGCAGCTTTCACTATCCAGATCTGCCCCGTATTACTAAGAAATTTTCACTGATGTGCGGAGTGAAACATACAGTTTGAGCGAGAATTCCACCTGAAGATAGGTGGTTTGAATCTGGTGAGCCTCTTGGTTTATGAGGTGGTGGGAACACTGCATTGCACTGTTTTTCAAGTGCTCGGAAGGTTTTGGTGAAGCATGAGCTTTATGGAAGTGAAGCAGTATTACGCTATGTGAAGTTATTTTTGCAGGATTCCTTGGAAGCGCGAAGTGGATTGTTTATATATTGAAAATACATATTCAAGTGGATGGAACACAGTGCACTAACAGGACGTTTTTAATAATTGTTTGTGGACATTGGGTTTGTGCAATTGTATTACAGGTGGTGCAGCATATTTTATATAATTGAATTGATTACTAAGAAATTGACTCTTTGTGACAAGCACTGCAGCTACAGTATTTCCATATCATTATGAGACTGCTGACCTTTGGCCACAAATAGTTAATTTCCTACCTGCACAGAGGTGGACTGGATCAGATGATCTGTGCCAGCATTGAAAAACTAGAATCTTTTTCTCTCTCTGACTGCCTTGTGTGGCTGATGATTGGATGGGGGAGGAGTCTGGAGACCTTTCTCTCAAGTTAAAGTGCACTGTCGCCTCAACAGGAAATGTATCTACAAAATCCAGGCAGCAAGGCTATTGTGATGTATTTTTTTTTTCTTACGCAAAAACATGCTACAGGCAAAATTTACTGAGAGGCTGAACTATGGTTTTAACAGTAGCTTTACAGTGGTCTCAAAAATGTAATGAAATAAGTCAGGATTTTAAATACATCACTAATGGTTTCTATGAGGCCCCTTATTCACTTAGTGTGCCGGCACGGTTATCAGCGGAGGGAGTATTTAGTGGAGTGAGATGGCCGATATCAGTGGAGGGTTGGGGTGGGCGAGGGATAACATTAGGAGTAGGTAGAGGGAGGGTTAGTGTAAGAAGAGGGTTAGGTAATGGTAAAATATTAGTAAAAATGACTGATATTTGACTATCGAAACTAGCCACTACCCAATAGTAGAATATTGGTAACTTTACCAATATGGTACTTTTGGCTTTCCCCGGCATCAAATTATCATGGCGCCATTTTACACACACGCACAATAATATCTTTCTTTAAAGAGTACCAGAGCTGATGAATAATAAAAGTTTTATAGATACCTGGGGTTTCCTCCAGCCCCATCCACATGGATCGCTCCCACGCCACCGTCCTCAGCCTTCTCCTGCTCCATTAACGGGTCCTGTAATTTCAGCCAGTTGCGGCCAGTCTGACACAAGAGAAGTGTGCTCTTTACGTATCTCTCCAGCAGCCACCGGAGAGACGCAGAGGGCGCACTTTTCTTATGCAGACTGGCTGCGACTGGCTGAAGTTACAGGACCCGGTAATGTAGCAGGAGAAGGCTGAGGATGGCGGCGTGGGAGCGATCCATGTGGATGGGGCTGAAGGATGCCCCAGGAATGTATAAAACTTTTATTATTTATCAGTTCCGTTTATCTGGTTTCCTTTAAATTTCATAAATAATGCATCATTTGCATGCAAAGTTATATTTCTTGACATTTCTTGAATAGGCAAAATACGTCACTGAGCAGGATCCAATTCACTTTTTCTCCTAAGTTTTCTCCTGGTGATATTTTCATATCTCATAAATAAAATGCCTTTTAAACCACCAGCAAGCAAGAGAATACTCAGAATAATTTTGACAGTCATTTTTCACCTACTTTTTGGTACTTTTTCAATTGCAGAGTGTTGAGAATTAATTTTAAAGGAAAGTATCTTTGAAAAAGAGTTTCACTTACCTGTGGCCTCTGCCTGCACTGTGCAGACGCCCTGTGCCCGCACAGTCTCTGAACGATCCTCCGGTCCCCCTCCACGGCTCACTTTTGCCGACGTCCACTGCACCTGCGTAGCCCTGTCCGCATGCGTCCTCATTTGTGCTCCCGTCGCCCGGAGTGTCCTGTGCAGGGGCAGAATGTACTGCACCTGCGCAGGACGCTCCTGGCAAAGGGCGGCTGCATGGGGTTGGCAGAATCGCCAGGTAAGTGAAACTCTTTTTTTTTTTTTTTTAAGATACTTTAGGTTTCCTTGAAACAGAAAGTGAAGAATTATCTCCTTAGAGAAAACTTAGGAGAAAAAGTTAAGAGTGAGTGCAAGTTTTAATAATGATAGATGATAATGATATGATACTTATATACTATAGGAATGGTGCACTCTTTATTCTGCTTTTTTAAGTGTTGTAATTAGGATTAGTAATGATTAGGGACACATTCCTGGTATCAATACACTCACCGAAACTCAAACTACTGCCTGCTGTTAATTCCTACTGGGTATAAACTTGCAAGTGCCTAATGGCCTATGCATTATTGTAATACTAAGATAAAACAACAATAAAATCATTAGAAAGGAGATGTGTACAAGCTCGCCCAAACTGCAAAGAGATAAAAGATACAGACCGTGTTTGCAAAATAATGTAAACGTTCACAACCCATCAAGATTGTGCTATCCCAGCCACAAAGCGGTGTTTAGTACTTGCATCTGCTGTCAGAGTATGCTCCAGTTTTTCTCTCGCAAAGACAAACAGACAAGCTGTTTGTATTTAAAATTTGCTAAAAGCTCATTTATGTCAGATTCCAACAGAAATTATCTTCCAGTCGAACTGTTCTATCTTCAAAGATTCCTTTTGAAAATTGCTATCATTACTGTAATCTGCATTTTTCAAGACACAAAAAGGAACAGGTACCTGTGCTCCTGCTTACACTGATCTCAGGTAGTTACCAACCTGGATATTATCATGCTATGAATACCAAATGCAGCTCATTTTAGATAAAGTTAAAAGACATGAGTTACTGTATTTTTTGGACTGTAAGACTCAATTTTTCTCCTCCAAAAGTGGGGAATAAAGTCACTGCATCTTATAGTCCAAATGCAGGGAGTTCCTGACTTGTGAACGCCTGCCAATATGAACCTTCAACATGTCAGTGACTCCCCATACTGTGCCCATGCGGAGGAAGACACAGGGGGACAAATGGAGGACACAAAGGGGCATAGATGAAATACTACACTGTGGTGTTCAGCCTATAGTTACATACACACTTCCAAAACTTCTTAAGCATCCTGTATCACTGTTTTTATTATTTTGTACATGTTTTAACACACACACAAAAAGGAAAAGAAAGGCATGGCCCCTCCCCCTTTCTCGCACAGTCTCCTTTTCCTCCATGCTGGTATTGTTTGGTGGAGTTAAGCTCAGCCATTGGGTTTGGGAGTAGAATCGTGCCTTTTTTAACATCGACAAATACTGCAAAATGAAAGAAAACAAATAAAAAAAACACCATTGTGTGATGAGTGATAATGTTTTACTTTAAACCATGCCTTCTCACTAGGGATGCTCATTCGGATTCCGCGGAAATGCAATTTCCGAAATTACGATCGGAAATTGCATTTCCGCATCGGAATGCGGAAATCGGTAATGCAAGTGCCGTAGGCGGATTTCCGCCGGAAATCGCGGAAATTTCCACCGGAAATCGCGGAAATTCCACCCCGAATTTAACATCGGTTTTCTCAAAAACTATAAGGTCTTTTTGAAAACTTTTTTTTGCATCTTGTTCACAAGATTCAGTTTAATAAACCCTGAAAATTGGTGTTTCGAGGACTTAAGGGGGCTTTGCTATTAACCGCTAAAGTCGGCAGATTTTTACTGTAATGTAAAATGCATAAAATCTGCATCTGCCTATTTCCTGCATTTTACATTACAGTAAAAATCCGCCGACTTTAGCGGTTAATAGCAAAGCCCCCGTAATTTTCAGGGTTTATTAAACAGAATCTTCTGAACAAGATGCAAAAAAAAGTATTCAAAAAGAAGTTATAGTTTTTGAGAAAATTGATGTTAAATTCAGGTGGAATTTCCGCAATTTCCGGCGGAAATTCCGCATTGGAATGCGGAAATTGGTAGCGGAAAGCGGAATCGGTAATTGGTACATGACGGAATGCGGATTTACCGTGGAATCGGAAATTGGCATTCCGACCATCCCTACTTCTCACTAGCTGAATCAGATGAAAAGAACTTGAGCAAGAAAAAGTGAATCCAAACCATTTTTGTGCTAAACTATTACGTGAGTTAATATTGGCAGTGCAGAGTTAATTGGATCATACAATTCCCATATCTCCTGAGTTAAACAATTGGCAGCACTTAAACCTTGTGAAAAAAATGGTT
Source organism: Hyperolius riggenbachi (assembly GCF_040937935.1). NCBI lineage: Eukaryota > Metazoa > Chordata > Amphibia > Anura > Hyperoliidae > Hyperolius > Hyperolius riggenbachi. The sequence goes on from NC_090651.1 coordinate 105,142,020, forward strand.
TGGACAACCTCAAAAAACAGAGGATTTTGGTTTTACATATCCATAGGAAATTCCAAGAGCTGATATCAACTACCATTTTTTGTTTTTGTTAACTTATCTACGCAAAGACTCAGTATTTTGAAAAAAGGTTTGTAGTTATGCTAAATGAAAGTATGTTCAATAATGTATCACTAATAAGGTTTACTTCACAATGAAAGGAGTCATGGTTTTATATTTTGTTCCCCTTTTTAAAACTTATTTACCAGTTTTGCAATGGCATTGTGAGAATCCGCTCAGCTGCCTGCGCAGGCAGGCAGCCTTTTGACCATTGTTTAGGTTTGCTTGCTGCAGGACTCTGGAAAGGAGACCTTCTGTCAGTTGTGCAGCTTGTGTTGCTGAGGGATTTGCATACATTAGTCATGCAAATCCGTTACCTGCCTTCTTTTGATGACTGGCACTATAAAAGCATTCTGCTCCCAGAAGGCTTTGCTGGACATTTCCCTTCCATGGTCTGTTCCTGATGGACACTGCTGGAGTGTCAGCCATTGCTATCTAGTATAGTTAATTCCTGGGGGTTGCTTTAGGCTCCCCTTCTAGCCCAGTCAGGTTGTATTGTTTGTATTGCCTGTTCTGTCTGTCTGTGGGGTGCTAACCAGAGCAGCGGTTGCTACTGGTAGGCCCTTCTGTTCTGTTATTATATTCTCTGGATCGCACTAGTCTCTTTGCGTTAGTGCTGTGGATCCTTCTGTTCTGTCTTCTGGGATCGCGCTAGCTACTTTTTGCTAGCGCTGGGGATCCTTCTGTTCTGTCTTCTGGGATCGCACTAGCCACTTTTCGCTAGCGCTGGGGATCCTTCTGTTCTGTCTTCTGGGATCGCGCTAGCCACTTTTAGCTAGCGCTGGGGATCCTTCTTTCGCTTGTCCCTGTTTTCGTGTGTCTGTCTTGTCTGCTGCGCTTGCTGGAGGCTCGGTGAGGTAACCGTTAAGCAAGCGCTCGCGTCCTCTGTTTCATGTTTGTCTGTTAATGGTTAGTTAGGCGTGCTTGTCTCTATTGTGCTTATCACGTGGAGACCGCGCATAACCGCGTGCACTGTTGCGAATGAGTGCGGTGTTCGCGGTTAGCTAGCATTTGTTATTTTCCGTATCTCCTTATTGTATTATTTGCTGTGCCTTTGCTACTCTCGTGCTCCGCCTTGCTGTAACCTTGTGTCACGTCTGGCGATCGCACCTCTCGCGATCGCGTTCCTGCTTCTTATCTGCTGTGGTGTGTGCACAGTCGCGGGTTGGCGACTAATTTTATGCACACACACACAATCTGTCTCTGTGCTCACTCTCAATCGCTTCTCTTGCGATTGCGTTTCTTCCCTTCGTACAGTTCCTGCCTGGCGTGTGTGGTAGGGCAGAGGAGCTGTTCCTCTGCACTCCACAGCTCCACCTGCCGACAGGAATTTCCCTCTGCAGGTGCATAGCACCTAGCCTGGGTGTCCTCAATAATACGCTTGTGGAGTAAATCCGTCACGTCAGTGCACGTCTGGTGCGCTGACCACGGAGACGATTCCACAATCGTTACAGAATGTCCAGCCAAACCAAAATTCCCAGGGCAGAGGGAACCTTCGATTTTGTTCAGATGTCATTGCCTGAGGCAAAGGCATATGTGGATCCCATTATAGGTAGGATCGCACACTACATTAAAGCAGTTAAAAAGTCTGTCCTCGTTCCTGACCCCAACCCATATGGAGATTACCTAGATACTGGGTTGTTTGAACCGCCATTTGCCTCATGGGAGATTGGGGCCTTATTGGAAGAGTTTGATTTCGATTGGAAAGCCTTTTGCGATTTTTATATCGCAAAGAGCGCGGATGACCTGAATGATTGTCTCGACTCTATGTACCTTTTGATCGATTCTGATGAATGTGATGAGTGTGATGTGGATCTGGTGATTTATGTGTGGCAGACTATTTTGGACGAATTGCACACACACCAACCAATTATTTCCAATAAAGAGACACCATTGTCACATGATTATTCCTGTCTTTCTGGGGTAAAGCAAGTGAGTTTGGACACTGTGCGACCTGAAATGAATGGGTGTGCCTCGACTGTGGACACCTGCGTGAATTCTGATGGAGTTTCCCTCGTTTGTTTAGAGGTTAAATCTGTGCGATCTGATGCCGGTTTCTCAGATGTTCCTGTCGATTGTGATCGGCGTGAGTGTGTCAGTTTTGTCAATGATTTGTGTGATCCCTTGTCATGTAAAAACAGATCTTCTTCTCTCAGTACTACTTTAAGATCCTCCATCTATGATCTTGCTATGGGGAAAATTCCCAAACTATGCAGTTTCAAGAGTAAAATTAATATGATTCCTCATGTTGTTGTCACAACTTCCCCTAACATGGTTCAGTATGAATGCTCAGACCTAGTCAGGTGTGAATGAGAGCCCCCGTTCCAGAAAAAACAGCTCGAAGCGTTGGCGTATGAATTGGAGAACGATTCAGAGTCGTTTTGTGAGTACTACATTGCCAGAAGTGAATCTGTCTTGAGAGCATGTATAAGTTATGCTTCCGCCTTAAGAGAAAAAAAGGGGTGTGAATTTGACTTTGTGAGTCCGCTGATTTGTATGTGGAAAATGATTCTGAATGAACTACGTGTACGTCATTCAGGTGACGTTTGTAAAGGTACATTGTCAGCTGACGTTTCTGAGATCCAGCAATCCAGCTTGGAGACCTCAGAATCCCTGTCTTTGGAGTGTTCGGTTTCGCAACCTAAAGCGATTGTGGATTCGCAAATTTTGCGTTCTGTCTCCTCGGATTCGACATCGTTGGCCGAGTCTAAGAGTGAGACAGCACTTTGGTTTTGTGAACCTGATACTGAAGCACCTTTGCTCTGTCCAGAGAAGATGTCTCTGAGCCTGCCCTGTATCATGAATAAAGACATTATGTCCACCCGCATTGACATTTGCGAGTCTGATTCTGAAGTAAGTACTGACTCTCCACCCAGTAATCTGGATGAGTCAATATTACCTTGTTTAAAATCTCCTGCAGTGTCCCTAGAGGCTCGTCTAGGTATTGCAACCATTGTTACCTGTTTCTCTGCTATTTTGGAATTGCAGTCTGGTTTGACTGCTATGGAGGAATTTCCCTGCAGTGAAACGAAACTCAGAAAGCCAGAGTTAGTTTCACTAGATATTTCTGTGTATCCCTGTCCTGATGATGAAATTCAGTCTCAGTTTATGGTGGAACCTTCCCTGGGACATCTGCCCGGTTCACAAAATAAAGTTCAAGCCTTGCCCTGTAACATGGATAGTTCAGAATCCTTCTTAGAAAACTTGAAAAAGGATGTTCCTGAGGTCCTGTCTGACCTCCTGGAGATCTCCGAGTTCCTCCCAAAGGGTGCAGAACTTGTAGGAGACGTTTCCTCCCCCCAAGTCCTTCTGAGGTGTTGCCCACTTCAGTAGGCATTGCTGCCTTGCTGGCTACCTTTTCAGCTCTGATGGAGCTTCACGCCTGTGTAGTCAATGATGATATTATTGTCACAGAAATTTCTGAATTTGTATCCGAGTCTTCTTTTGAAAGTCCAGTGCCTGTGACCTCCACTCATGATGTTTCTCTGCCCGGTACTGGTTTTGATCTTGACGTGCCGGACTCTGAGGTTGGCAGTTCCCCGACATGTCCTGAGGTTTCTCCTGTGCTGGTGTACCCCAGTGTGCTCTGTGACCCAGAAAGCCCAAGTGTGCCTCGGTTACCAGCGTACTCAGATGCTTCCTTGGTGGAGACATGCTCTGATATGGCCTGCCTGCTTGCATGCCCAGAAGTGGTCCCTGAAAGTCTTGATCTTGATGGGTGTCCTCGTAATTTTGAATCCGGAATTGTCATTGGTTCCATGGGGGTTCTTGGTAATTCTCCATGTGAGCCTGGTGATTGTTCTACCCTCTTGGGATCTCTGTGGAGCTTCAAAAGGTTCTGGGAGATTCCGGGAGAGATTTTGCTTGGTACCCTGGATAAGATCAACGGTGGCTTTTGTGTTGTAAGGGACACTTCGAACAGGTATTGTGGCAGGTTTGGTATTTTCGGACGCTCCTTGGAAGGTGGTGGGTATTGTCTGGAGGGTGTTGATGGCTTCTTCTCTGGCGTTCACAGTCCTGATGGGTGTTATACTGAGACTGGGAGTACTGATGGGCATGTTTCGGTGGCTTCTGTTTCCGATGAGGTCGGTTTCGGGTGGACTGACTCTGGAATTGGACCTTGTCGGGCTGCCTCGACCTTCATGAGTCTTCTGTTAGAGTGGTTTGGAGATATCAGTTTTGAGGGTCGTCTGGAATTCGACCCTAGGAGGGGGGGTACTGTGAGAATCCGCTCAGCTGCCTGCGCAGGCAGGCAGCCTTTTGACCATTGTTTAGGTTTGCTTGCTGCAGGACTCTGGAAAGGAGACCTTCTGTCAGTTGTGCAGCTTGTGTTGCTGAGGGATTTGCATACATTAGTCATGCAAATCCGTTACCTGCCTTCTTTTGATGACTGGCACTATAAAAGCATTCTGCTCCCAGAAGCCTTTGCTGGACATTTCCCTTCCATGGTCTGTTCCTGATGGACACTGCTGGAGTGTCAGCCATTGCTATCTAGTATAGTTAATTCCTGGGGGTTGCTTTAGGCTCCCCTTCTAGCCCAGTCAGGTTGTATTGTTTGTATTGCCTGTTCTGTCTGTCTGTGGGGTGCTAACCAGAGCAGCGGTTGCTACTGGTAGGCCCTTCTGTTCTGTTATTATCTTCTCTGGATCGCACTAGTCTCTTTGCGCTAGTGCTGTGTATCCTTCTGTTCTGTCTTCTGGGATCGCGCTAGCTACTTTTCGCTAGCGCTGGGGATCCTTCTGTTCTGTCTTCTGGGATCGCACTAGCTACTTTTTGCTAGCGCTGGGGATCCTTCTGTTCTGTCTTCTGGGATCGCACTAGCCACTTTTCGCTAGCGCTGGGGATCCTTCTGTTCTGTCTTCTGGGATCGCGCTAGCCACTTTTAGCTAGCGCTGGGGATCCTTCTTTCGCTTGTCCCTGTTTTCGTGTGTCTGTCTTGTCTGCTGCGCTTGCTGGAGGCTCGGTGAGGTAACCGTTAAGCAAGCGCTCGCGTCCTCTGTTTCATGTTTGTCTGTTAATGGTTAGTTAGGCGTGCTTGTCTCTATTGTGCTTATCACGTGGAGACCGCGCATAACCGTGTGCACTGTTGCGAATGAGTGCGGTGTTCGCGGTTAGCTAGCATTTGTTATTTTCCGTATCTCCTTATTGTATTATTTGCTGTGCCTTTGCTACTCTCGTGCTCCGCCTTGCTGTAACCTTGTGTCACGTCTGGCGATCGCACCTCTCGCGATCGCGTTCCTGCTTCTTATCTGCTGTGGTGTGTGCACAGTCGCGGGTTGGCGACTAATTTTATGCACACACACACAATCTGTCTCTGTGCTCACTCTCAATCGCTTCTCTTGCGATTGCGTTTCTTCCCTTCGTACAGTTCCTGCCTGGCGTGTGTGTTAGGGCAGAGGAGCTGTTCCTCTGCGCTCCACCTGCCGACAGGAATTTCCCTCTGCAGGTGCATAGCACCTAGCCTGGGTGTCCTCAATAATACGCTTGTGGAGGAAATCCGTCGCGTCAGCGCACGTCTGGTGCGCTGACCACGGAGACGATTCCACAATCGTTACAGGCATATTTGTAAAAGAATGTGTTTTTGCTGGCATACCAGGTTTGACATTTGGAGAATATATACCATTAATTGGAAAAAAAGAGATTAAAAAATGTAAAAGTAATGTACAGAAGCCTGAATGACTTGCAATAAATATAAGTATATATGAATGCAAAAATTATATTTTAAATGTGTTTGAAATTTCTGCCCCTGTTCTTCATTCTTCACACAGGTCTTCACCGCTATAAAAATGGCAAAATAATCTATTTTTTTAAATGAATGTTTGCATTTTATAAATACAGTAATACTGGAGAAATAAAGTGGAAATTGAGAAACGGACAAGCAGAAAAAATTGACATTTGGACCCCTCAAGCTCTTTAATAAATATGGAAAACAAAAACAATGGCCCAAAAATTGACAGATTTCCTCCTGAAACCTTGATAAGTAAAACCTACCGTATGTGTTGGGATGTGACAGGTTCACTTTAAACAAAACCAAACTGAAAATGCACAAAGACCTGTGTATTTTACGCCTGATAATTACATTGCACAAGTGAATTATTCATTATTTGCTCATCCATATTCACTAACTTAACTATTTTACTTCTTTAAATAAGTTTTACTCCTCAACTAAGTTTAATTTTACAAAATATATTAGAACATATTTCCATTAACCTAATGAACTGCTACATCTGACTGAAGGCACCCAGGCTTGGCCAGTACTTCAATTTCAGACTAATATTTTCATTGCTTAATTACCTTATGAGCAGTAACCACACAGATACCGAGCTTGCAATATTTGTCTATGTAGAACCTCTCATCCTTATTTTCTAGGACCTCTACAAATGAGGAAAGCGATCAAAGTAGCAGCACTGCATTTGGTTCACTGGCTCACTTTATACATGATTTATTTTTGGTTTCTTATTACCATGGAAGGGGCACTTGAAAATAGCTAACATTCTTATGTATAAAATTTAAAATGGTAAAATATGTGCAGTTAATAGATAAAAATAAATATGGCGTCCTTTGACATTTTAAGCTTAAGCCTTCTTGTGTTAACCTTTAAAGACAATTTTCTCAGCATGTGTTAGATATTCCTGTCAAGAATTTTAACAGTGATTATCAACCAGTGTTCCTGTCAGGAATATTTTTTTTTCTTGGAGAAATTAAGAAATGTGAGGATCTTCGGCCACATTTCCATGTATATGTTAGAATAACCTAATTTAAATTCGTACATCAGGAGCACTTCTAAAAGAACATTGTGGTTGCATAGGCAATACGTTTTCCATGACACCAATGTCATCTGTTTCTCGATTCATTCAAAACATTAATATCAAGCAGTGGAATGCTACAAAAGTTCTAGGTGGCTTGCGCTGAGAAATGTTATTTTGAGAATACATCCACTTGTTGGTTTAAATGGTACTAGGAGAAGAAACACAGAGACAACGGGAGCCCAAATTGTGCAGTATGTCACAGATGAATGGGTAGGTATAGGTGTTCAAAAAAGGGTATACTCACAAAGGTGGGTTGCACACGGGGCAACTGACCACTTAAAGCAGGTGGAGTGTCTTATACCTGACTCCACTCAGGTAAGCCAGCAATCCTGGAGACGGTCGCTCTCTTGTTGAAAAACCTCATGCACTCTAAAACTGTGAGGTGGTGTGGGTTCCACCTCAGGTTAGGTGTATGGGACTCCCCTCACCAACCCGTGGGGGGGGGGGATGACACAGAAGGGGGTAAAGAGGCGCCCAATGAAGTGTAAAAAGTTTAAAAACACACTTAAAACTAAAGCTTAAGGTAGCTTACCTCATAGAAAACAACTCACTTAGAGTAGAAAATATTTATTAACAAGCACAGGCAAGCGTTTCATGGGATCTCACCCACTTCCTCAGGCCAAATAAAGTGCTAATGCAGTCTAACAGCCGTGTTCGGGGTGCTCTGAATACAGCTGAGGAAGAGGGTAAGATCCCACGAAACGCGTTGCCTGTGCTTGTTAATAAATATTTTCTTCCCTAAGTGAGTTGTCTTCTATGAGGTAAGCCACCTCAAGCTTTAGTTTTAAGTGTGTTTTTAAACTTTTTACACTTCATTGGGCGCCTCTTTACCCCATTCTCACTTGTTGGTTTGCTTCTTTATTTAATTGCAGTTAAGTTATTGAAGAAGAATAACATGACCGGGTCAGATCTATAAAGTGAAAGGATTTTGCAAACCTTGGGTCCAGGGGCATAACTAAATTTAGGCCACTTCCTGGTGAACTTGCAATTGCCATGCAGTCAGCCAATCATCATGCGGGGACTGAAGCTGTATGGTGATTGGCTGGCTACATGGCGCTTGCAAACTCACCAGGAATTGGAGAAGACCTGTATCGCGTCGGGAGCAGGTATGTGGAACACTCCGCTGCTGCTCTGCATTAGATAGGTACAGGACCACCTCCCCCTAGCCTCACAACCCCCCCCCCCACACCCCTGCCAATGCTTGGGTGATATGCAATTTGAGGTGATAAGAAGCTCTGAAATTATGATTGTGTGCAAATGTTTACGAATCATTCCAAATATCCAGTGATAAAGATTTTCTTTTTTTCTCTGGGCGGCGCAATGTCAGGGTCTCAGGTTCGAATATTAGGAGAACACTAGTGGCAGATATTTGTATAGTCTCCCCATGTTTGCATAGCGTTTCCCAGGTGAAGCAGGTATATATGGCATACAACTCATTTAGTATATTGGGTACTGCCATAGACCACAATTTAAATTGCAGCTAAGATGGCAACGAAATTTGACCATGTAGGTTATTGTATTATTAAGCTGAATTCCAGCTAGCGGTGGTGGTAGTGGTGGGGGTCAGCAAGGATAATGGTGGATATCGTGATTGAAGTCGTGTTCAGCTATCATGTAGCAAGTATTTGGAGACCAGAAGAGACTGTGGCGAATGTGAGATATCAGGCTGCTGAGTTCAGAGAAGTTTAATGTTAGACATAGGTGGAAAGTTAGTGTTAGACACAGGTGGGGTAGATGAGGGAGGAGAGTTGGTGTTAGATAGGAGAAGCTTAGTGTGAGGTATAGATTAGGGAAGCCGATAGCATAATCTGTAATATAGCTTATATTCTATCTGTAGCACTGAATCTGGATCCCCAAATTAACTGGGTACCCTTTTTACATGTACACTCCTCTGGGCATCCCTGTTTCTTCCTACATTCCAAAAGCATACAGTACTTGTAAAGGCATTGGTCCCACCAAGTTGACCTTAGACTACATTATGTACATTGAACTATGGCAGAGAATAGACTGCGATCTTTCAGAGGAACAGTTAGTAATTTGAATTGTTTGATGTAAAAAATGCTGTGGAATATGTCACCACTTTATAATTTTAATAACTTGACTGTTCCTGTAGTAATTGTTTATTCGTTTTTACTCACAAAATGAACTATGTAGTTCATTGAAACAAAGTATAAAGGTAAAGGTGATGCAATTTAACAAAAAAACAAAAAATCCATAACATATTGATTTTGCAATCATTTATAAAAAAACAAAAACTAAACTAACAGATACAAGTCAAAAGAATAAGTTAAGGGTAAATAATTACTTTTTTTATGTTGCTTTGCAGCCTGAAGTGAACACAAATAGCAGAAAAAATAAATAAATAAATAAAAATCTAAAACAACAGGACCACTGAGGTGGGTAAAATACCACACTCCTAAGATATATTTGCAAACTTTATAAGGTATAAATAATCACCTCCTCAAATAAACAGAAACTCCGACCAAGAATCGAACTTTATCCCAATTAGTAGCTGATACCCCCTTTTACATGAGAAATCTATTCCTTTTCACAAACAGACCATCAGGGGGCGCTGTATGACTGATATTGTGGTGAAACCCCTCCCACAAGAAGCTCTGAGGACCGTGGTACTCCTGGCAGTTTCCTGGCTGTGAACCTTGTTGCATTGTGGGAAATAGCTGTTTTCAGCTGTTTCCAACTGCCAAAAAAGCATGCAGCAGCTACATCACCTGCCAACAGTAAAAATGTCACTATGTAATAAATGTCAGAATGTAAATCAGGGATTTAAAGATTTTACAATGGGCAAACACTGACTAAATCATTTATACATAATTATTGTAAAAATTAAGCACTTTTTTTATTACATTTTTTCACTGGAGGTCCCCTTTAAACATCAAGCTAACTGGCTTCCACTGTGATCAACTTTTATTGTTTTTTTTTAGATCAGCATAAAAAAAAAAATATTTTTTCAGCATGAATTACTTGTTAAACAGTTGAAAGCAAACAGGCAATTACCGCATACATGCAAGCTTAACCCTCCTATTTTACTATAGTTTAACCTTTACTATATTTTACTTACCTTACTATAGCTTAATGCTCCCTCTACAAATGCTTAAACCTCACCTGATTTCAGCAGGGGGGCTGATACCTAACCCTTACCATAACCATCCCATACCAATGACCCCTGACAATGTCTAACCCTAACAAATCCCCTACCAATACCTAACCCTAACCAATTTTCCCCTATGTTGCCTAACCCAAATTGATTCCCCAGAGCTGCCCAACCTTAAAAGCCCCCCCCCCCACCCCCATGCCTAACCTTAACCATCCCCTGCCACAAACCCGCCGATATATGCAGTGCAAAAAAAAAAATTAAGAAAAAGTTTAGGTGCCCGATCCATACAAACCATACTAACCCTAACCCTACAAACTACGGCTATCAGGGGAAATCTGGGCACCTCCAGCACCTGATAAAATAACAGGTGGCCCAGGACTTACTATTTTATTGGGTGCCAAATTTCCTCTTATGGCTGCAATTTGTATGGGCACCTATGGCATTGTCAAAACTTCCAGGGCACCTCTGGCGCCAAAATGTCCTGCTTCCTAATTACTCATTGATGGCAAAGCACTGGCAAAAAAATCTCAGGGATAAAGTTGTGGACAGCACACTTCAGGAGATGGTTAAACAAATTCAAACACATTATTAATCCTTCAAAATACAAGGGTTATGAAGACTACTAGGACCTTACCCTTATTCAACCATTCTTGCAAACTGGATGGAAGAGCAAGGAGGAAAGTGGTCACAGAGGCTACCAAAACAGGCTTATTGGTGAGTGGAAGGTGTTCCTGTAATTGAGCACAATATATAGACCCCGTGAATCAGTGTGTAAACGCAGTTACGCACTATCTTTTCCTTTTTTCCCTTTTTTACATGGAGGTGACTGCCCGGGATTAAGGAGCCAAAAGTGGAAAAACAGGGATCAGCCAAGAAGATCTGCTTCTAAGGACAGTATTGTCACCGAGCTGTGAGACTGTTAACTCCTGTATTCTTGTGGCAGCGAGCGCGTTTTAATCTTTAATATTGTTATTAGTGTGTACACACCACTTTTTAAACGCGAACCACCAAGTGTATTTTGCATAATCCTGAAGCGCACATTCTATTATCTTGTTAAAACAGGCGTATTGGCAGTTACACGAATTTATGGTGTCAAGTGCTTATTGTGTGCATATGACTACAAATTACAATGGGGTTATCAAGGTGGATATCATTCTGTTTTAGGAGCACTTCTGTGCAGGAGGGATATTTGTCAGGATAGAAGAGAAAAATTAATTTGGTAGAATTTGGCAAAATGCCATTATATTCCTGAGGAAAACCTGCTACTCTCGGCCAGAAAGTTGTCAATAGGAAGAAGTTTCCAAACTGACAATGCTCTGAAACACATAGCAAATCTGACAACACTGTGGCTGAAGGAGAACAAGTTCAATATCCTTGTAAGGTCTAGTCAGAACCCAGACTCAAACCCTTTTGAAAACCTGTGTCTAGACTTGAAGATTGCCATCTGCAATAAAGTGTGGACAAATTCTGTATAGTTTACGTCTGCTTACACACTAAGACGTTACAGGCGCACGTTAGTGCGCCTGTAACGCTCCCCCAACGCACAGCAATGTAACACAAGTGGGCTGTTCACACAGCCCGCGTTGCGTTACATGTAACGCTGCATGTTCTCAGGAAAGTGCAGCATGCTACGGCGTTACAGCGGCTATAGCCGCGTTAGACTGTTTGCACATGCGCAGTGGGGGGCGGAGAGGAGGCGGGGAGAACCAGCTACAGTAGCCGCGCACATGGCTACTTAATATTCACTGCACTGGCGGCCGCTGATTGGCTGGCGGGACCACGTGATGCGGAGTGTCTCGCTCCGCATCACGTGGTCCCGCTGGCCAATCAGCGCCACTCTGGGAGACATTATAGGAATCGAGCCGCCTAACGCGGCTCACTCTACCGTCCTCACTTGCAGCACCATACGTTGTGTTAGGTGCACGTTATGCGACCTTAACGTAGCACCTAACGCAACGTCTTGGTGTGCAAGTAGCCTACATGTTCAAAGTTGGTAGAAAAGTATCCTAACTAGCTCAAGACTGTGATTAAAAGCACAACTGAACTGGATACAAACTGTACCTGTTACCCGCTTCCAAAAGCGAGAACAGACAGGACCCAGAGGAAGCCAAGGTACCTGACGGACTACTGGGGAATGGAAGAAGCCCAAGGTACGTTAAAATACCCAGTTTTTTATACAGTTCAAGTGTGTTTTAAAGCAGAAAATGATTCCACAAAATATCCACACAAGGGTATGATCCTTACCAATTTGAATGATTCCTTTGGCTGTTATAAGTTGTATTGAGTAAATACACTACAGCTGGAGAAGTTATTTTTTATTTTTGCGTGAAACTTTGTTTAAGGTTGTAAAGCAAAACAATATTTTGAAGGGGGTGGTGCTAATGAATACTCACTGTAACTTGCTCTGCCTGTCCAAAACACAGTGTTTGAGAAAGACTATGGGCCCTTATTCAATTCACTGTGGGCTTGGTTCACTAAGCTAAGCTGCTACAGCAGCACAGATTAATGACTACAGGGAGTGATATAATTCCCTGCGCATGCTATGCAGCCATAGCGTGTGCAGTCCATTTACCCTGGGCTCAATTAGTTTAAAGAGCGCTTCGTTACATTTAACGATCACTCCACTAAACCCGCCCGGAGCCCGGTGGGTCCCGTAGTTTCAAAGAACGATATTGCTGCACTTTGATTGGCCTAGCAGCCTGACTGGCACTTGACAATCTAAGTTGCTAAAAAATGCCTGTATGTTAAAATATGTTAAACATAAATTAATGGGATGAAACTTATTAAACGGGCCAAGGTCCAATCATTTAATGACAATGAATAAGGTGGAGCGAGGGGGAATGGGTAAGTCAGTGCTCATAATGATCTGATCACAAAAGCACAGCAGTTGAATCGGATTGTACAACTTGAAAAAAAACTATTTGGAACTCCACCCAGGAGCGTAACTACAAATCATGGGGTCCCCATCAAAACTTTTATGGGGCCTCCCAATGTTATTATTATTATTATTTATTTTATTTCTAAAGCGCTAACGTATTACACAGCACTGGACAATAAATACATACAATGATGCTAAGAATGACAGACAAACAAGGTTATGCATCATAGGACAAAGCTATACAAGGCGAACAGGTTACAAAATACACGATCATGCGATTTTGGGCTTGTTAGGTAGGCCCAGTAACACAAGTATGAGGTGGTCATGGGGAAGGAGCACACGATCATGCAGAATACACTAGGGAAGGGAAGACCCTGCAAAAGGCTTCCAATCTAAGGGATCATGTTTACACCATTTCCCTTTCCTACCCCTAGTGACCCTCACAGCCTGGAGCCCATCTAGCAAAAGTCATAAAACAAGGGAGGACATCATAATCTTTAAACCCATAACAAGTGTAGCCACAACTACCTGGGGCCATATACAATTCACTTTTTCTCCTATCAGATAATGTTTCATCTTCGATTTAAAATAACTTTCCAGCACTTTTAACTAAAAAAAAAGTACCAAAAAGTAGGTGAAAAGGTGATATCAAAATTATTTTTAGTATTTTCTTGCTTTCTGGTTCAAAAATATCAACTAGGAGAACACTCGGGAGAAGAAGGGAATTGCATATGGCCCCAAATCTCAAGGATGGACTTGTAGTTGGAGGAACAGAGTGAAGTAGTAGATGGGGCCCTCTTACAGCTATGGGCCTTCCTGTGGTTATTTTTCATTACCAATTAAAAATAAAATGAATTTATGAAAAGTCTTGCTTAAAAAAAAAAAAAAAAAAAAAAATAGAAATAGCTTTCTGGGCTATTTGAAATGCAAGATCATTAATTCCACATCATTAATGATTGCAGGTAGTCTTCTGATATACTGTATACAGGTGTACCTTAGCTGTATAAGTGGACATGAGATAAGAGCCACAAGTCATGCCTTTATTCAATTCACTTTTTATCCTAGTTTTCGCTTAGGTGATATTTAACACCTGAGCCCATATGCAATTCCCCTTTTCACCTGATTTTTCTCCTAGGTGCTAAGTTCACAACTTGTAAATAAAATGCCTTTTATGCCACCAGCAAGCAAACAAATATTTAAAACAATTTTGTCAGTACTTTTTCACCTAATTTTTGGTATTTTTTTTCATTGCAAAGTGCTAGTAATTTATCTCCTCTGAGAAAACGTAGGAGAAAAGTGAATTGCATATGGCCCCTGGGCCCATATGCAATTAACTTTTTCTTCTGAGTTATCTCCTAGAAGCATTTTCTTTCATTTTGAATGTAAATGTAATGCTGGGGGGTCATACTTTCTGACCACACAGCACAACAAGGCTAAGAGCTGAAAAATGGAAGAGGTTACACAGGCTACCCAGAGAAACTGCAGCTCTGGGCTTCCAATATCGCTACAAATAAAACACAATGGCAGCGCAGTGCGATGTTGAGCTGCCTTAGTTTGCACTGTGCTGCCTTAGCGATAGCAAGTATTCAGACAGGTACAAGACAGGACTATAGATTGGAGCGTAACTAGTAGCAACTGCAGCTCACAGTCACGTCCACAGAAGCAGAGCAAGCTAACTAACAACAGTCACCAGCAAGCATCCACCCATGCAAAACTACAGGATAGAATGTAACTAATAGCAACTGTAGCCTATAGTTACATTCCCAGAAACTAGAGTAGCCGGAATACTACCAGTCACCTACGTGGTGATGGCAGAATCCAAGCTATCTGGATAATGGACTTCACTGATCAACCCCGGATGCAGCAAATGTCCATCAAGCATGGAACTAGGCAATACACAATGATAAGTAAAATAACAAACGTCTCAACTAACGGATAAATACTGTATATATTAGCAGGTCTGCATATATATTTATCAAGAACTAGCTAGAGCACAAGTAATAAGGTCGCACAGAACTACAATAACAGAAGTATGCAGAGTAACAAGGTGACCAGCAGATCAGCGTACTGACCACTATGACGGGTGGGATCTAAAATGGGAGGCAGACTTTTAAACCGGCATCAGCCAATGGATGCAAGCATGCAAATTTTAATACAGCTGAATGGTAATCACTCAATCCTGAACTGGCTTGATTACCATTTGCTAGCTGGCTGTGAATGCAAAGGACTCCCATAAGAAATACATGCAGAATTATGTAACAACATGCATGCAGGGAATCCAGGGCTGTCTGGCCGCAGCTCAGCTGCAACAAGCAATTGGTGGAATCATGACAGCATTATGAGCTGCCCAGAACTGCAGAGTGATTGCAAATGACAATGAGACCCATTGCGAATGCACAACCGAATGCAAACAGATAAGCCAGAACTGTCCGTTTGCAGCTCCACTGCAATGGACAGAATACGTTACAGGAGGGATCCTTACAATAAAATAATTTTTTATGCATTTTGCAATTGAAAAAGTACCACAAATAGGTGAAAAGGTCCTATCAAAATAATTGTGAGTGTTTTCTTGCTTGCTGGTGGCTTAAAAGTCCTTTTATTTGCACGTTGTAAAAATATCACCTAGGAGAAAACTCAGGAGAAAAAGTTAATTGCATATGGGCCCTTATGACAGTACTTTTTCACCTACTTTTTGGTACTTTTAAATTGCAGCGTGCAAATTATATTTTAATCAGGAGATGAAAAATGATTTCCTATGAAAAAGTTTTCTGTTTAAAATAACTTTTCAGCACTTTGCAATTAAAAAGTACCAAAATGTAGGTGAAAAAGTACTGTTAAAATGACTCTGAGTATTTTCTTGCTTGCTGGTGGCTTAAAAGTCATTTTATTGATAAGGTGTGAAAATGTCACCTAGGAGAAAACGTGAATTGGATTGGGCCCATAATCAGTTTGGCCACATAAACGTGATACCTTTCTTGACTATGTGACCAACCATCTGTTATACAAAAGATGTTTCACTAGAGGCAAAAGATCTTTCTAAGCCAAAAAGTCCATATGGCTTATCTGCCATAATGCAGTGCTTGTGACTGAGCATCAGGTGAACATTACTTAAAGAGGAACTATCAAAGAAACTGTCATTCTGAAAACCCTAGAGAGCTTTTAGCCAATAACGATATAAATGTTTTTAAAATTCTCTGATCACAGCCTGTGTGGAAAAAAAATGCCTTGTTTACTAGTTTTTTGTAACAAAGTTGGCATCCGGGCCAGAGCTGTACCTTGTGGATAGGTTCCACTTCTTTGTCACTATTCACAGAGAAATTATTTACTGTTTGTTTCTGCCCTGCCCACACACTACTTTCTCACAGATCACATGAGAACAGCTGAGGCTGGTTTCTCAATGTAAATCAGCATTAGCGATGCAGTGCATCAAGCCCGCTGCGCCGCCAAAAACGGGCCTTCGGGGAACACTTCATTAGTAAACAAAGAGTTGTGGTCAATGGATCATAGTCAAAATAGGAGACTGTTAGCAGTGGGGTCCCACAGGGGTCTGTACTGGGTCCAGTGCTCTTCAATTTATTTATTAATGACCTAGTAGATGCAGTAGTGAGCAATGTTGCTATTTTTGCAGATGATAAAAAATTGTGCAGAATCATCAACTCTCAGGGAGATAGTGACATATTGCAACAGGATCTGTATAGGATGGCTATATGGGCACATACATGGCAGATGAAATTCAATGTTGAAAAATGTAAAGTCATGCATTTTGGTCGTACCAATGGTCTAGCACCATACAAAATAAATGGGATACAGTTGGGGACATCAAACTTGGAGAAGGACTTAGGAGTACTCATCGACAACAAGTTAAATAATGGTACTCAATGCCAAGCAGCTGCAGCTAAAGCTAACAAAATTTCGGGATGCATTAAAAGGGAAATAAAAACTCGAGATGCTAGCATAATATTGCCCCTGTTTAACTCTCTAGTAAGGCCACATCTGGAATATGGAATTCAGTTCTGGGCACCACATTACAAAAAAGATATTGCCGTTTTAGAGCAGGTGCAGAGACGAGCAACAAAATTGATACGTGGGATGGAAGGTCTCACTTACCAAGAAAGGTTAGATAAACTGGGTTTATTTAGTCTAGAGAAAAGACGCCTTAGAGGGGATCTAATTAACATGTATAAATACATCAGAGGGCAATATAATAGCTTGGCGGATGAGCTTTTTGTCCCTAAGCCTTCTCAGAGGACTAGAGGACATGATCTGCGCATGGAGGAAAAACGGTTTAGCCATTTATTTAGGAAAGGGTTTTTTACAATAAAAGTGATTAACCTCCTTAGCGGTAACCCCGTGCTGGACACGGGGTAAGCCGCCGGAGGGTGCCGCTCAGGCCCTGCTGGGCTGATTTTCATAATTTTTTTTTTTGCTGGACGCAGCTAGCACTTTGCTAGCTGCGCCAGCACTCTGATCGCCGCCGGCCCCTGCCCGATCGCCGCTATCTGATGCGGCGCGCACCCCCCCCCCAGACCCCGTGCGCTGCCTGGCCAATCAGTGCCAGGCAGCGCCGAGGGGTGGTTCGGGACTCCCAATGACGTCCCGACGTCGCTGACGTCATCCCACCCCGTCGCCATGGCGACGGGGGAAGCCGTTCAGGAAATACCGTTCTTTGAACGGGATTTCCTGATCGGAGATCGCCGAAGGCAATCGAAGCGGGCGGGGGGATGCCGCTGAGCAGCGGCTATCATGTAGCGAGCCCTGGGCTCGCTACATGATTTAAAAAAAAAAAACTGCTGCGCTGCCCCCTGGCGGAATTTTTCATACCGCCAGGGGGGTTAAGATGTGGAATGCAATGCTACGTTATGGCAAACTCTATACCTGCATTTAAAGGGGGCTTAGATGCTTTCCTTGCATTGATCGACATCCATGGCTACAATTACTAGGTAATGCCCAATGATGTTGATCCAGGGATGTTATCTGATTGCCATCTGGAGTCGGGAAGGAATTTTTTTCCCTTTTGGGGCTAATTGGACCATGCCTTGGAAGGGTTTTTTCACCTTCCCCTGGATCAACAGGGATATGTGAGGGAGTAGGCTGGTGTTGTACTTTGTTCTCTGGTTGAACTCGATGGACGTATGTCTTTTTTCAACCAAAATAACTATGTAACTATGTAAGTACAGGTGTTCCCTGTCTGGCATTCGGCCAAGCAGGAAGTGACGCATGCTTGCGGTCACTTCCTGCTTTGGGTATGCTGAAGTGCACGGAAGTGTATTGTAATAATATCCTCCTGCCATGCGTGCCACAACATTGCAACGCTAACTTCCTCTAAAGAAACCTGGAACGCCATGGACTAACATGACTTCCAGGCCGATGCAAATCGCCACAAGTTGCCGCAGAACCTGTACGGTAACGTAGGTATGTGCTAGCGTTAGCTATATTGAGTGAGTGAGAGGAGAAGAGAGGACATGGTGTCTAGCAGTCGATGATAATGGCTGCTGCAGCTGCGGTGGAGAGCGAATAACTCACTTTCTGGGATCCCCACAGCTTCTATCTTCTTCCTCTTCCAGGCATCCCTCACATTGGTACCAGCACCCCCTGTGATGACGTGACCGCATGTCATCACATTGGGGGGGGTGCTAGTATCAATGCGAGGGATGCCCGGGAGAGGAGGAAGATAGAAGCTTTGGGGATCCAGGAAGGTTCACCTCTATTCCCGCCACTTTAACCTATACTGGGGCAGGGCCGGATTTGTACTTTTTACCACCCAAGGCCAACTATAACCACCTGCCTTGACCGACAGCATCCCCCCCCCCCACACACACACACACACTATTTAGGGTAGGTAGCCTTCCCCCCTTATTTAGTTTAAGTAGCTGTAACCTAGTATAGGTAGATGTACTGTGTCACCCAGTATAGGTAGCTGTCCCCCCCATTATAGGTAGCTTTCCCCCCAGTATAGGTAGCTGTCTCTCCAGTTTAGGTAGTTGTCCTCCTGTATAGGCAGCTGAATAGGTAGTTGCGGTGCTAGTAAAAAAGGGTGCACAGGGATAGTGGACAAAAAGGTCGCCGCCATAGACTGCAATGCAAAATATCGGCTATTCGGCGCCTGACAGGAAAAAAGGGCGCCCGAGAAATAGCGGTTACAGGGATCGTGTTAACAAAAGTTTCCATTTACAGAATAAGGTTTATAACAAATATCGTTTACAAGTTCGTTTTGAGTTTGTGTTATACTTATTTTTTTCGTTTTTAAATTTCGCTTATATCAGTTTTTACTTTTTTAGTTTAAAATTTTCGCTTACAAAAGTATAACAACTAAATTTTCGTTTACACTACTTTGATCATTTAAAAATTAGTTTTCATATGTATAATGCGTAAATACCGTTTTCAACCTGATTGTATTAGAAATACATCGCTTTTGGTATTAACTTTGTTTTTACACTTATAATGCGTTGATTATAGTTACTAAAATATTGCTTTTAATATTACTGTTATTTTAAGATTTCGAATGCATACGTGATTGTAAGGCTATCTATTGTATTGTATATATTTATATATACTTTTCTCTATTTATAATATTAATGTATACGTAATTTTAAGGCTATTTTAAGGCTATTTATTCTATTACAAATATATAAATTATTTTATTCATGTTATTTGTAGAGAAGTATTTTAAGGATTAAATATATTATTGTTTATATGTGTTTAGGGTGTTTGTGCGGTGGGGATGGTTAGGTTTAGGCATTGCCAGGGGGGTCTAGGGGTTAGGGATAGGTACAGGGAGGGTTAGGTATAGTTACAGTATAATATACGCAACCAGGGGGTGGTTAGGGTTAGGCACCACCAGGGGGGTGGTTAGGGTTAGGCACCACCAGGGGGGTCTAGGGGTTAGGGTTAGGTACAGTGAGGGTTAGGTATATTTACAGTGCAATATAGACCACCAGGGGGATGGTTAGGGTTAGGCATCACCAGGGGAGATATAGGGTTAGGCACCACTAGGGGGTGGTTAGGGTTAGGTACCACCAGGGGGGTGGTTAGGGTTAGGTTTTTTTTTTTTGTAAAACAAATTTTATTTGAGTTTTTTCTTTGTTCAACAGTGCTTTTAAATAGAAGTACAGGATTACAAAATGTTATATAGAAAACAGATAAAATACAAAATAACTTCCTTATCTCAAAAATATAATGGTCGTGCTATAGTTGGAAGCTTAAGTAAATTTCCAGTAATATAACACATTGAATCAACAAGGAATACACCATTGAACAAAAGCTTTTATCCCCATTCCCTCCCTCAGCATCCCCCCCCCCTACCCTTGTCATCTCTGGTTCCCCTCTTTTCTTTTTTATTTACTTAAGTCACCTCCAACTTTCCTAGTGTGCCAGACAATTTCTCTGTTAAATACCACTTTGTGTCTTTAAAAGGTGATACCATCTCAATTATTTCTCTTTTGGAGAAGATCTTTATAATAAACTGTCTCCAGGTTTTAAATAATTTTTTTGTTTTTTTATCTTTGTGTATCCAAGCCTCCAACCTGTCCATTCTCAGCAGCTGTATAAGTTCCTCTTTGACATCCCACACCGTAGGAGCGCTAGAATAGATCCACTTATTAAAGATCACCTTCCGGGCGGCCATTATCATTAAGTGAGCTAAGTTAGGGATATTGACACCAGCTGTCGAGGGATCTTCCGAGGAGGGATTTCTTGGTGGAGTATAGTGAAATAACATGAGTAACGGATTCACTTCTGGCTTGATTTTGCTAATTGTGTCAATATAATTTGTTACTTTGTTCCAGAAAGCTGATATTACTGGACAAGTCCAGAGACAATGAAATAAGTCCGCCTCTGAAAGAGCGCATTTTGGGCATTCTGGAGAATAGTGCGCTGGAGGGTTTTTGTACTTTATATTGAATGCATATTTGGCCCTATGTATAAGTTTTAGTTGTGATTCCCTCCAGTTCTCTCCTGATATTAGTTTATAAGACGTGCGGTACCCTTCAATAATTTTTTTTTCAATGTCCTCCCCTGGAATATCCCTCGACCAGCGAGACAGATTGTGAAAGGCCTTGTTCATGATACGAATTTGTTGTAAACTTGTTTGTAATGTAGAGAGGGACAGTTTATTTGTGTGTGGAGATATAAATTTGTCAAAGTCATTCAGGGAATATATTGATGGAGATTTACCCCCCTCATCTCGGACATAGGACTGCAGTTGACCGTAAAACTAATCTCCCCGATCATACAGGAAGAGTATAGTAGCCAAAGACCCATGTCTGATACTGCGGACTACCCCACCATGGACCGGTACCTCACTAGAGCCAGCAAGGAGAAGGGGAAGGAGAAACGACAGCCGAAGGTAGGCCGCGGAGAACCGCGTGATTCTAAGATGGCGCCGATAGACTCGGAGCATGAGACTTCAGATGCGGAAACGGAGGCCGATACTAACCTTAAACAGGGACTTGACCTAGACTACCGACATCTTGCTACTGAGGTAGTGTCCTTGCTGCGCCCGGAACTTTCCACCTTGATAACGGAGGCATTGGGACAACAGATGCGCAAGATACAGGAGGAAGTTGCTTGCGACACACCAGGCCAAAATAGTTCAGCTCGAACAGCGGGTGAGTGATGTGCATGATAAAGCGGAGGAGGCAACAACCCTGGCACAAACTGCTTGTAACAAACAAGTCATTATTTTCGACCGCATAGATGACTTAGAGAACCGATCACGGAGAAATAACCTCCGCGTGATTGGTCTCCCTGAATCGGTAAAGGCGGATGACTTGGCGAATATATGTGCGGCTGATATTCCTAAAGCACTTGGCATGAATATGACCCTCAAAGTTAAAAGGGCACACCGCATCGGCCCATTGAGACCAGAGAGAAAGACACCACGCCCGGTAATTGTGAGGTACCTTGATTATTCAGAGAAAACATTACTTTTAAAAGCTTGTCGCACACAAAGGTCTTTGGAGCTTCAGGGGAACAAGCTACTTTTGTTTGCAGATTATTCCGCAGAAGTCAACAAGGCCAGAAAGGCTTTTAATCCTGCTTGTCAAACCCTAGTAAAACAAAAAGTGCGATTCTTCTTGAACTATCCTGCCACTTTGCACATTTACTCCGAGGATGGGAAAGTTACAACATTTCTCTCACCGGTCGAGGCGGAGAAGTTTATTCAAACCCTGGGAAACCGCGCTACACAATCCCCACGCTCAGAGAGAGCTAGTAGTCACTCTTCTCCCAGACAAGGCCATGATTCTCCACCCAAGCTTGCCAGCATGCCACCTAGCCAAGACTCGTCCGCGTGGGATGAATGAACCTGACTTAAAGTGTTTTTTCATTTTACACCTTTCAAATTTATAGCTTCAAACTTACGCTATCTCTGACATAGAGGCATATACGTTCAACGCCATAGGGGAGATGAACATTTATCATCCATGTGAATTTACATATAAGCACAGGATAAGACTTTGTCTGTGATATAACATGGTTAAGAGCTGTTCCAGTGCTTTGGCAACAGGAGGAGACTGGGAGTGTGATGCTCACAGAAATGAAAAATAGGGAGCGAGGGAAGCTCCTGTCTTTATTTTTCTCTGCACATACTGCAATTTCATGTCTTTCTGTTATGCTTTATATTAATGCCTATATGGTTTAAATCTAAGTTCCTTTCAGAAAAAAGGAAGTCGATAAGAAAATGGGTTAATATGATTAAAGAGGAAAAGGGGGTTGCACTCATTCCTTTAGATGCACACTGGCGTTTAGTCAGCTTTGGTGCTATTTGCAGGAATTGGATTTGCTCCTTGTTCCTGGCTGCTATGTATATAGTTCTTTGTTTGGTCTCCCCTCTCCCAACCCCCCTCCCAGGTCTGAGGACCTCTCACTGCTCATGTAATGGTCATTTTTATCTCTGTAATACTTGTTCCATCAGGTCTAATATAGACTGGTGGGATGGATGCTGCTGGGACATTCACCCCACATAATCAAAAGTATCGGTAATCTTGTGCTGTTTGGGGCCCTTCACACTTTTTTTATATAAACCACCATGAAAATTGTCATGTGGAATGTGAGGGGCCTTAGAACACCACAAAAAAGGACCCAGGTCTTACGACATCTTGATAAGATGAAGGTAGACATTGCTATCCTCCAGGAATCACATTTAAAACAAAAAGATTTTGCATTGATGAAAAAATTCTGGGTAGGCCAAATTTTGGGGACCCCATCCGAGGGAAGAAAAGCTGGGATTATAGTACTTGTACATAAAAGCTTCTCAGGTGTGGTATCAGTGGACGACACTGATCTTGAGGGGAGATGGATAAAATTTAAGGTTTCTATCAATAATTCTCTATTACTTGTCTGGGGAATATATGCTCCTAACTCAGATAACTCAACTTTTTTTCAGAGGCTGGCAAATGACATAAATAAAGTCCCTAGTCATACCAAAATATTGGTCTTGGGTGACTTTAATGCGGTTCCAAATCCCCACATAGACAGACAGTTGCCTCAGATGGCCATCCCCTCCCAAAGAAAGCAGGACACAACATTATATTCCTTCATTCAATCCACAGATTTAGTGGACGTTTGGAGACAAAACAATCCATTTGAAAAAGATTATTCACATTTCTCACATGTCCATAGTTCCCACTCGCGTATTAACAATATTCTCGCTTCCTCTAACTTAATTACGGCATTTCAAACAGTAAACATCAAAGCGCTATTAGTCTCTGATCATGCCCCTATTGCAGCCACTATTCATTGTTTTCCCAGACAACCCATAAATGAATGGAGATTCCCAACTTTTCTCTACACAGACGAACAATTCACTGCTGACATAGTCTTATGGTGGAGAGATTACTGTTCTAATAACAAACAACACTGGAAGCAACCTACTTTATTCTGGGAAACAGCAAAAGCGGTACTCAGAGGACAGATTATGTCATTTGCCAGCTCACATAGGAAAAAAACTTTGGAAAATTACAACAGAGTATGCGAGGAGGCTAGACAAGCATATGTTTCATACCTAAACGACCCCAGTACTACTAAACGAGACAGTTGGGTAGCAAGTAAAAAGGAAGTGGATATTTGGCTAGAAAAATATGACAAAACGTTTAGATCTTACAGAGCAGCACATTTTTATAAATTGGGGAACAAATCGGGGAGAATGTTGGCAAATTTAACTAAACCAAAATGGACAAGATCAGTGATACCTCAAATTAAAAATCCTCAGGGGAAACTTTGTAAAGACCAAAATGAGATATTGGAAGTATTCCACTCTTATTATCAGAATTTATATCAATCAAAAACTTCAAAAGAAGTCAGTCAAAGTCAATATATACAATCTATATCTCTCCCTAAATTATCGGAACAGGAACTGACATTACTAAATTCTCCTATCACACCACAAGAAGTCTTTACAGTAATCAAAAATTCCTCTTTGGGCAAGGCTCCAGGCCCAGGCGGCCTTTCCATTGAATTTTACAAATTATTGAAGAAAGATGCTGTTAATACATTAGCAGCACTATACAACCATATTATTAAGGAGAATCAATTTCTCCCCACAGCCAATGATGCTAGAATTAAGCTGATTGCCAAACCTGGAAAGGATCCCTTAGAACCCTCTTCCTATAGGCCAATTTCTTTATTGAACAATGATTTCAAAATAATGTCAAAGATCATGGCCGACAGATTGGCAGAAGTTCTTCCTGATCTTGTCCTAAATAACCAGGTGGGCTTTGTCAGAGGAAGAAGCGCTGTCATAAATATCCGTAAGACTTTGGCGATTTTGGAGTATGGTAGAACACATGGGAATTGGAGGGGGTTGGAGGTCTTCTTGGCACTTGATGCCGAGAAGGCCTTCGATAGCATAGAGTGGTCTTGGCTATTTGCAGTTTTGAAATCGTTCGGATTTGAAGGAAACTTCCTCACATATGTGGATTTAATGTATGCTAATCCAACTGCTAGGGTGTCTATTCCAGGGGCCCTGGGCCCCGCCTTCTCCCTGGGGAGGGGCACGAGACAGGGATGTCCCTTATCCCCATTATTATTTAATTTAGCTTTGGAGCCCCTGTCTCGTGCCCTTTCCCTTTCGAAGATTTTTGAGGGAATTCGGGTGGGACCCAGGGTCCTTTATACATCTCTCTTTGCAGATGATATTATGCTGTACATGGCGAACCCTGAAAGGGATTTACCAAAGGTTATTGATTATATCAATATGTTTGGCTCTGTGTCGGGACTAGCCATTAATTATCACAAGAGTGAATTATTATACTTAGGTGCTAGAAACTCTGCCCCGGCACGCACTATATGTCAGGTAAAGTTAGCCACATCTTTTATAACCTATCTGGGCATCAAAATACCGAGAGATATAACTCAACTATATGGTCTAAATTTCTCTCCACTCATCACTAAAATATTAAAGGAACTACAAAATTGGGAATCACTGCCAATATCATTAATGGGAAGGGTCCATCTAATAAAAATGATGAGTTTCGCTAGATTATTATACCCTATGCAAACCTTACCCATGCTTATTAAACATAAAGACGTCCAACGACTAGAAAGTGCATTCTCTAAATTTATATGGGCCTAAAAAAAAACGCGAATCGCCCTCTGCAAATTGAAAGCCCCAATCCACCATATAGGCCTCAACTTACCAGATATTCGTCTTTATAACTTGGCAGCAATTTTCAGACATATTAGAGATTGGCTGGGGGATACATCCTATGTAACCTTAACTGACCTTGACAAAATCCTGATAGCTCCATTCTCCTTCCAAGGAGTTTTACACACAAAGCTGGGATCATTACCGCAGCATATCAGACAAAATGTAATCATTAGGGACACAGTAATATGTTGGAGAGAGGTGAGGAAAAAACTTCGACTGCATGGCCATCTCACACCTAAAATGCCATTCCAACATAATCCAGGATTCCCACCAGGTTTATTGCATTCTGCCTATATGCAATGGGCTGGGACTGGGTTAGATCAATTACAGGGAATATTGGCCCCAGATTCTTCTCTGATGACACTTAATGATATGCAATTAAAATATCCTACATTAAAGAAACATGTATTCTTCTATAATCAAGTATCTAGTTTTATAACTTCAACATTGGGAAGAGAAGGGAAATTGGAAACCCATAAAATATTTTATGACATCTTAAAAAACCCACAAGAACAACGATCACTTTCTTGGCTCTACTCGGTTCTAAGAGAATCTGTAATAATTCCTAATCGATACAATAAATATTTAGATAAGTGGGCAGATTTTCTGTCAATTTCAAAAGAGCAGTTTATAGAGACCACACAAAGTAGTTGGCTAGCGGTGAGGAAAGTAATGATGAGTGAAGACTGGAGAGAAATGTTTTTGAAAATTATCCATAGAGCCTATATTCCAATTCAAGGCCCTTTTAAACATGACCATATGAAAACCGGAGAAAGTACAATACAACCACAACTAGATCCAGCATCCTGCCCGAAATGTTCTGATACTGTCCCTAATCGAAATCATATGCTCTGGGATTGCCCTGAGGTTAGAAGTGTATGGGAAGATGTTCTGCGGGATATGAACAGAGTAACGGGGTACAAGAGGAAAAGTGACCCACTTTTTTGCTTATTTCACGCTAAAGATCTGCAGAGTGAGAAGAATTCTCCACCAATTACCAAGTTTGAACATATGTATTTATTAGCAACCCAAAAAGCAATATTAAAACATTGGATAATGCCCGAGCCCCCTTCGATGACATTGATAAGGGAGCTAGTGGACTATCTTCTCCAAATGGAAAAGTTGAATCTGGAAAAAAATAATAAAACAAGGATTCAAAAATTTTTCAAAACCTGGAGGAAATATGTTTAAACCTTTTATAATACCTCCCAAATTTATCATCTTATGAAACCATTCGAGAACACAACATGGTATCTCCTAAATAAAATAGGGGGAAACCTGGGAATTTTGGAAATATGAGTTGGCCAGATATTACTGGCGGGACAGATATACTTGAGCTAGTGAGAAAGGGGAGGAGTGGAGTGTTGGGAGAGGGGAGGGGGTTATTTTGGTTCTGTTAAGTTTCATGGAAGCTTAGAGATGATAATGTTATGTGATAATGTAACTGATATGTGATTATTGAGATAAGATAAACAGGAGAGGCATTAATAACTTGGGACTATTATTTGGATAAGGACTGACAATGAAGTGCCCGACAACTCACAAAGTCTTGAACTAAAACCATCTACCTTATTCTTTGCCCTTATGTTTTATAACTCTCCAAACAATATAACGATGTTATAACAACATACTGTTTGAGAAAAAATGTAATTGTGTGTTAATCTCTTTTCTTTGAGTGCACCAATAAAAATGTTTTGAAAAAAAAAAAAACAGGAAGTGCTGTTTAGGAATATCGTATTTTGATCGAATTCCTAAAAAGGACAGAAGTTTGCCTTCTCTCAAATCAATGAGATCTCCAAGTCTTTTTATTCCTTTTTTCTGCCATTCGAGAAAGCCCCGTGGGCAATACTAGCTTGGAACCCCGGTAAACCCCATAGGGGCATATATTTAGACACACGGTTGGATACGAGAAATAACTTACATAGTTCTTTCCATGCCACCACTGTGTCTTTAATTATTCTACTTGATTTTGTTTTAGCAGGGAAGTCTTTTAGTGGAGTATGGAGTAACCTGGTCAGTTCCCAGGGTTCTGCGAAAGCTGATTCTAGAGTAAAGTTAGAATAGTAGCTAGTACCATTTATCCAGTCTCTTATATTGCGCGTGAGGCATGCTAAGTTATACCAACGTATATTTGGTATCGCTAAGCCTCCCCAGTCGTTTGGGAGATCAAGCTTTGATAATGCTATCCTGACTTTGCCTCGCCTCCAGAGAAAGTCTGAAAAAGCTCTGTTTAATTGTTTTATATCTGAGTGTTTTAGTAGTAAGGGTAGTGTTTGTAGTGGGTAGAGTAGTCTTCCAAAACTTACTGATTTTATGAGGGCTGCCCTCCCCATAAAATTAATTGGTAGAGATTCCCAACTTTGTAACTGTCTCTTTATGTCCGAGATGAGAGGTTGGTAGTTTAGAGCATAAAGTTGGCCAATGTCTCTGTGGAATTTTATGCCTAAATAAGTAACCTGGTTACAAACTTCCACCGGAAGTTGACCTTTACCCATTACTGGAGCCATTGAGGATAAGAACATTAATTGACATTTTGAGATGTTAATTCTGAAGCCACTAAAGCTCCCTACCTCATTAATTATACTCAATATTTTGGGGAGTTGGGCCTTAGGGTCACTCATAAACAATAAAACATCATCCGCGAACATGGCCTGTGATACCCAGCTGCCACCAACATCTACCCCCTTATTTTCCATTTCTAGTACCCTTGCCAGCGGTTCTAGTGCCAGGTTAAACAATAGTGGAGACGACGGGCATCCCTGGCGAGTCCCTTTTTCCAAAATTATATTTTCAGATAAGAAGCCAGGGGTATATATATTCGTGCTCCCGGATTTGTATGCATTGCCGTAATTAATCGACATATCGGGCCACTAAAGCCCATTTTGTCAAGGACCAGCGTTAGCCAATCCCAACTCACATTATCAAAAGCCTTTTCGGCATCTATTAAAAGAATTGCATAATTTCTGCATGACTTGGGATAGGCTTTTACGTGGTCCTGAACTAAAAGTAATTTGCGTATGTTTGCTACTGCCGACCGATTTCGTACAAATCCGACCTGATTTGGGTTTATCAATTTAGGTAGAATTTCTGCTAATCGATCTGCCATAATTTTGGAGAGTAATTTTAAGTCCTGATTGATTAATGAAATTGGTCGGTATGTTCGCGGTAATGTGGGATTTAAGTAGGAGCTTGATATAGGCCACGTTCGCGTAAGTTGGGTATTTTCCTTCTTTCAGGATCCTATCAAATAGAGCCTTTAAATATGGAATCAGTTCTTGGCGTAGGAGCTTAAAAAATTTGGGAGTGAACCCGTCTGGGCCAGGAGATTTCCTATTTTTTAGTTGTTTAATTGCATCCCTAATCTCTCCTTCTGTAATTGGTGCATTCAGGTCTGTTAAGTCGTCTTCAGATAGATTAGGTAGTGAGATCTTGGACAGCCAGGTTTGTCCGTCTAATGATTTGTTTGCAGGTTAGTTTGAGTAAAGAGCTCTATAGAAATCCCGAAAGCTGGAATTTATTTCCTTTGGGTTATTTATTATATGGCCTGAGGGAGAGCGCAAAGACGTTATCACTGTAGGTTGAGGGCTCGTTTCCACTATCGCGAATCTGCATGCGTCCAACGCATGCAGATCCGCACATGTAATGCAAGTGGATGGGCCTGTTTCCACTGTAGCGTTGTTGAGGTGCGTTTTTTTCAGCGTGAAAAAAACGCACAAAAGAGCCAACGATTTCGCCTGCGTCGGGAATCCGTGCGAATCGCCGCTAATGTATTTAATAGTAAAAACGCATGCGTTTGTTACATGCGTTTTTACCCGCGATTTCGCGTGCGATTTCGCACCTTTTTCAATTTTATTTAGCCCTGGCAGTGTCATGGTTAATTTCGCATGGCACCCTGCCATGCGAAATCGCAGGCGAAATCGCGGGTAAAAACGCATGTGGAAACGCATCCGCATGCGTTTTTACAAGCGTCGGAATGCGGCCGAAATCGCGTCGCAACAGTGGGAACGAGCCCTCAAACAACGGTTTAGCTAACCTGGATAAGAGATTTCCCATTTTATTACCAAATTTATAATAATATAGGTCTTTGTATGATTTAATATACATCTCTCTAGTTTTGAGATTTGCATCTGTGATCGATTTGTAAATATTGTTTTTATTATAGACGATATTTGACGTTTCTCTTCAGAATTCGTTTGTTGTTATCCACTTAAGCCCAACTGGACGATATTTCTCGTCCAGTTGGGCTGCGCGCACTCCCGCGGGTCGCGCGCGCGCCCGCGGGCCCCCCCGTGCGCGCCCCCGCTGCTGGCCGCTAGCCCACCGATCAGTGAAAGGGATTATAAATCCCTTTCGCTGATCGGACCCCCCCCCCCCCCCCCCGGAGAAAAGCCGACAGCGTCTCTTCAGACGCTGCGGCTTTTCTGAGCTCTGGTCTCCTTTCTTCTGCCTGGGAGCGAGATCGATCACTCCCAGGACTTTTTGATTCTGGCCATCTTGTGGCCAAATAGCAAATTACACCTAAAAATAAAAAGTTTTAAGAATAAACCTATAAATATATTAAAAAAAAACCCTGTTTACCTCCCACACCAAAAAATACCCACATACAAGTTTAAATTAAAAAAAAATAAAAAATTACAATAATAAAAAAAAAAAACATAAATAGTTACCTAAGGGTCTGAACTTTTTAAATATTCATGTCAAAGGAGTATATCAATATGATTTAATAAATTATGGGCTTCTAAACAGTGATGGACGCAAAACGGAAAAAATGCACCTTTATTTCCAAATAAAATATTGTCGCCATACATTGTGATAGGGACATAATTTTAACGGTGAAATACCTGGGGCATATGGGCAAATACAATACGTGAGTTTTAATTATGGAGGCATGTATTATTTTAAAACTATAATGGCTGAAAACTGAGAAATAATGAATTTTTTCCATTTTTTCTTATTCTTCCTGTTAAAATGCATTTACAGTAAAGTGGCTCTTAGCAAAATATACCACCCACAGAAAGCCTAATTGCTGGCGGAAAAAACAAGATATAGATCAATTAATTGTGATGAGTAGTGATAAAGTTATTGGCAAATGAATGGGGGGTGAAAGTTGCTCGGATGTAAAAAAAATTTAACCCTTCGGGCTTAAGTGGTTATAGACGGTATTTTGCCATTTCATTTCCATTTATTTAACCTATTTAGCACTAAATTTTCGTTAACAACCCCTTAAAGAGACACTGAAGCAAAAAAAAAAATTATGATATTATGATTTGTATGTGTAGTACAGCTAAGAAATAAAACATTAAGATCAGATACATCAGTCTAATTGTTTCCAGTACAGGAAGAGTTGAGAAACTCCAGTTGTTATCTCTATGCAAACAAGCCATTAAGCTCTCCGACTAAGTTAGTCGTGGAGAGGGCTGTTATCTGACTTTTATTATCTCAACTGTAAGTGAACTGTTTACTTTTTCTCTGTTAGAGGAGAGGTCATTACTTCACAGACTGCTCTGAAAGAATCATTTTGAATGCTGAGTGTTGTGTAATCTGCACATATTATAGAATAATGCAATGTTAGAAAAACACTATATACATGAAAATAAAAGTATGAGAATATTTTCTTTGCTGCTAATCTTCTAGTAATTATTCATAGTACACAACCAATTCATTATATCATATTTTTTTTTTCGCTTCAGTGTCTCTTTAAAAGAAAAATATGGTTTTGCATTAAAACTTCAAATTTCGGCTATACCCCACGCCCTTTTTTCCAGGTGCCCTTTTTTGATACACGCGGTAGTTGCACCCCAGTATAGGTAGTTGAAACCCAAGTACAGGTAACTGTCTCACCTGAATAAGTAGTTGTCCACCCAGTATAGGTAGCTGTCCTCCCAGTAAAAGAAGCTGATATATGCTTGTGGCTTGTGTACCATAGTACCGCACCTTCCTGCTTGCTAATGCGCCCGCACGATGTAAGCAAAGATCCTCCACAAAGTAGCTGTGGCTTGCTGGTCTGTCCGGGAGCAAGCACATAGCTGCAGATCATTAGCGGCGCTTCTGTAATGACAGCAGCACTTCTCGCATCACAGCAATGAAAGACCAAGCAGTGCCCAGTGACGTGCCATGTAATTCAAATACAGGAAGTGAGCAGTGATGTTACTTTCGGTACATGTTGCATCACTGACACTGCTCGTC
This sequence comes from Hyperolius riggenbachi, assembly GCF_040937935.1. Classification (NCBI taxonomy): domain Eukaryota; kingdom Metazoa; phylum Chordata; class Amphibia; order Anura; family Hyperoliidae; genus Hyperolius; species Hyperolius riggenbachi. The sequence continues at coordinate 105,173,750 of NC_090651.1, forward strand.
TCTCATCGCTGGGATGTGAGAAGCATCACTGTTATGACAGAAGCAGCGCCAATGATCTGCAGCTATGTGCTTGCTCCCAGGGAGACCAGCAAGCCACAGCTACTTTGTGGAGTATCCTTTTTTACATTGTGCAGGCGCATTAGCAAACAAAGGTGTGGTACTAGGACACAGGTTGGGCAGCCATACAGACCAGTAAATGAAACAGCTGACCTGTCAGCTGCAACTGCACCCTAGCAACGCTGTTGCCCTAGGCCATCGCCTTTGTGGCCTGCCCAAAATCTGGCCATGACTGGGGGCAACTATACTGGCTGCTTACCTATACTGGGGGCAACTATACTGCTACCTACCTATAATGGGGGCAGCTATACTGGCTACCTTCCTATACTGAGGCAACTATACTGGCTACCTACCTAAACGAGGGCAATTATACTGGCTACCTACCTATACTGGAGGAAACTATGCTCGCTACCTACCTATACTGGGGGAAACTATACTGGCTACATACTTATACTGGGGGCAACTATACCTGGCTACTTATACTGGAGGCACCTACCTGGCTAGCCTATACTGGGGGAACTATACTGGCTACCTACCTATACTGAGGGCAACTATACTGACTACCTATACTGGAGGCACCTACCTTATTAGCTAATACATAGACTTATACTTGAATAATTTAACTACTTAAGCCTTTTGGACAAAGCTGCCATGTCCAAAAGGCTCCCCCTGCTGCTGCTGCGGCCGATCGCGCACGCTCCTGCCACCTATTAGCCGGAGATCAATGAACGAGAACATAGTTCCCATTCATTGAGCTAAGCCCCTGTTAGAATGATCGCTGGCTTCCATGAGAAGCCGCGATCATTCTTTCTAAGCTACACATCCCCTCTTCACTTCTTGCAAGCGGAAATACTATGCTTACAGAACGCCTAAAAATTAATGACTGAGGTCATCTTGTGGCCAAATAGTAAAATTACACCTACATACATTTTTTTTTAAGAAACATACCCATACATATTTATAATTAACTATTTACTTCCCACACTCTCCTAAAAATACCCAAATGTATTTTTTTTTTTAATTAAACGTTTTAATTAAAGAAACCATAAATAGTCACCTTAGGGTCTGAACTTTTGTAATATGCATGCCAAAATGATATATTACTATTATTTTTTTAAATCATGAGCTTGAAAATAGCGATAGACACAAAACTGAAAAAAATGCACCTTTATTTCCAAATAAAATATTGGTGCCATACACTGTGATAGGGACATAATTTACTATAAATGGTGTAATAATCTGGACAAATGGGTCAATAAAGTACATGGGTTTTCATTATGGTAGCATGTATTATTTTAAAACTATAATGGCCGAAAACTGAGAAGTAATTATGTTTTCCAGTAATGTATAGCTCATTTAATTCTGGAAGAAACCTACTTCTTAATTATTTGTATGCTTTTACCCGTATTTTAAATTTTACGATTTTCACAATAATGGTCCTTTAGGATTTGCCTCTAAATAGGCAAGTGGCAGGGATTGTCTCTTTGTGCCTGGAATTCAGCTGCAGCTCGTAATTACAGGTTTATTTGGAGGCCTATAGGATTATTTATCTCCTAGCATGGACATAATTAACCACATTTGCTTCCTTCTAAGGCTGTCTGTCTGCTATATATAAACGTGAATATTTCTGTACGTATCTCCACCTAACTATAGAAGTCTCAAAATACGACACTACAAACATTTGTATATTTGGAATCAAATGGGAACTCTGTCAATTATCCCTTTCATTGTCAAAGTGGATTTTGGAAAGAAAATTGGGGCTTGGGTTGTTATATCTATTTATGGTTAGGCATTTTATGTATAATTAAGCTGTATAAATGTATTGCTAAGTTATTTCAAAGAGAATTGTTCCTAATTGCATCATGGTCTGTTTCAGAGCCGAGTCCTGTTAGTAGAGTTGAAGGAATGGAGAGAGAGAGAGACAGAGAGAGAGAAAAATAAAGCTCATTATAAAGTAGGCTGTTAAATCCACGCAGTGGAACTGACTTGCGTTCCGAAGGGGCTTTCTGCCATTCTAGTAGCAAGACGTGATCTTATCTGGAAGAGAAGGTCACATCCCGAAGCCAGTGATAATGAACTTTAAGCTCATTAAAAGAAATTTGATCTTGAATATTTATTTCCAAACTTGCAAATTCATTCCTCCAAATAAATATCTGACTTAAAGATCTATGACGGCAAATCTCCATATTGATGCGGCGCATTCCCGTGCTCATAAAGGTAAACCTGATCTGAATGAATGAGTTAAAGGGGTATTAAATGTGCATTAAACCTGCAACAGCACCATACAAAATGACATGGTCACTTGACTAAATCTCATTCGGCTTGATTCATGAAAGAGTCTTGTTGTAGCAATGTGCGTAAAAAATCAGAGAGCGCACGCTAAGCGCAGTCGTGCTGCACAGCGTGCGTTTTAAGTTACGTACACTCCTTTCTAAGTTACGTGCACTTCTTTCATGTGCCGTGCGATTTGAAGTAGCTCGACCACAATAATTCACTGACGCAGCTGCTACTACGTCAATTAACATGGTAGTGGTCACGCAGCAGATGAAAGAAGCACTTGTATCTTAGAAAGAAGCATGCGTAACTTGGGAACGCACGCTACGCAGCACGGCCGCGTGTAGTGTGCGCTCTCTGACTTTTAGCTCCTGCTGCTACAGCAGTGCTGCTTCATGAATCAAGCCCATTGTCTTCTAAGCGTTTTGCTTTTGTATTTAATCTTAGGCAACCAAGAAGTAATCAACCCCGGCATCCTCCTCCAGGTCTGCCCATATCTGATGTGGTTGTATTCTCAGTCTAATTCAGCAATGAACATCCCCATTGTGTTAGTGCAGAAGGAAGTGAGTAATGCGTACATGCAATAAAGGCATCATGAAAAAATGGGCACTAGTAATACCGATAGTAGAATATTGATAACTTTACTGATAATCTACTATTCCTGATAGTAGAATATCAGTAATTATACCGATATTCTCTGTACCCTAATTTTCACAATAACCCTCCCCTATCTTTTCCTTGCAGAGTTCCACTACATAATAGCAGAACTCCACCACCACTATTTTAGTCAGACGCCTCTGGCACCCACTTTTTGTAGCCACTATGTTGTTGTGTGCTGCTGGTGGCCACTATTTCTATCTGCTATTTATTTTTATGGCGCACTCTATTTGTAGCCAGCCACTGTCTTAAAATTTCGAGCTGTAGCTGCTAATTGCGGCTTTTAACATGGGTGCCTACGGCCAAATTTGCTAACACATCACATATACAGTGGGATGCTGGGATGATGTTAATCGTTTCCTGTATACATCATTGGTTGTTAGGATAAAACATTTCAGTTAAATATATCATATAGGAGACACACACAGTGATATTTGAGAAGTGAAATGAAGTTTATTGGATTTACAGAAAGTGCACAACAATTGATTAAATAAAATTAGGCAGGTGCATACATTTGGGCACTGTTGTCATTTTATTGATTCCAAAACCTTTAAAACTAATTATCGGAACTCAAATTAGCTTGGTAAGCTCAGTGACCCCTGACCTACATACACAGGTGAATCCAATTATGAGAAAGAGTATTTAAGGGGGTCAGTTGTAAGTTTCCCTCATCTTTTAATTTTCTCTGAAAGGTAGCAACATGGAGGTCTCAAAACAAGTCTCAAATGGCCTGAAGACAAAGATTGTTCACCATCACGGGTTAGGGGAAGGATACTGAAAGCTGTCTCAGAGATTTCAGCTGTTTTCACAGTTAGGAACATATTGAGGAAATGAAAGACCACAGGCTCAGTTCAAGTTAAGGCTCGAAGTGGCATACCAAGAAAAATCTCAGATAGACAGAAGTGACGAATGGTGAGTAGAGATGGCCCGAACGGTTCGCCGGTGAACGGTTCCCGGCGAACTTCCAGGGGTTTGCGATCGCGGAGAACCGCAAACTTTTCTGGAAGTTCGATTCGCCCCTATACTGCACCATTAGGGTCAACTTTGACCCTCTACATCACAGTCAGCAGGCACATTGTAGCCAATCAGGCTACACTCCCTCCTGGAGCCACTCCCCCCCTTATAAAAGGCAGGCATCGCCGGCCATTTTACTCATTCGTGTGCCTGCAGTAAATAGAGAAGGGACAGCTGTTGCTGCAGACTCTCATAGGGAAAGATTAGTTAGGCTCTTGTAGGCTTCTTAGCTTGTTCCTTGCTGATTCTTATTGCTAAAAAAGCACCCCACAACAGCTCTTTTGAGTGCTAATCTTGTTCATATGATCTATTTTTTTTTCTGTGTGTCCCACTGACACTTGTGTTGCATAGACAGCCTTGATAATTCATACTGTGTGTGTGCCACTGCCAGGCCCAGCACATTCAGTGACTATCTGTGTGTGTGACAGGTGCACATTGTAATATCCCTTACTGCATATACCTACCTACCTGTTGTTCACAGTGCACCCAACTACCTACGTGAGTTGAGCGCACACAGTGTCACTGTACCTGTGCTATACTTTACTATGCTTTAAAATGTGTTTAAGGATGATGTCACAGCACAATGCAATAAAGGTACCACTGCCAGTAATCCTTCTCCCATGTCCACGCAGGCAAGGACAGGATGCTCCAGCGATCTCATGGTGATGTCGGACATGCGGACATTTTTTAGTCCAACGCCTCACCTTAGCACTTCTGGATCCAGCCTCCACCAATGCCTGCACCAGTAGGTAGCCGACTAACTGGCATTAAGTGTGGATGTAGACACTGTGATCAGCGATGAACCCTTGGACTACTGGGTGCGCAGGCTTGACCTGTGGCCAGAGCTGTCCCAATTTGCCATCCAACTTCTGTCTTGCCTTGCCTCAAATGTCCTGTCAGAAAGGACCTTCAGCACAGCTGGAGGCAATGTCACTAAGAAGAGAAGTCGCCTAAGTCCCAAAAGTGTTCAGTCCCTCACCTTTATCAAAATGAATGAGGCATGGATCCCGGAGGGCTACTGCACGCCCGAACACTAAGTCAGTCCCCACACACAGCATCTCTGCCTGCAAGCCGTGTGACTGGCTGCCTGCCCCAAGACTGAGTCGCTCCCCACACAGCATCTCTGTCCGCAGGCCACTTGACTGCCTTCTCCGCCACCACCAACAGGGTCCAGGACTCCAGGCGGATTTTTAAAGAGAATCTGTACTCTAAAATTCTTACAATAAAAAGCATACCATTCTACTCATTATGTTCTCCTGGGCCCCTCTGTGCTGTTTCTGCCACTCTCTGCTGCAAACCTGGCTTGTAATTGCCAGTTTTAGGCAGTGTTTACAAACAAACTAACCAGCTTGTGATAGGCTCACATAAGCAGAGTGTGTGAGTCATACAGAGCCTGCAGGGGGCCTGGAGAGGGTGTGTATAGCTTCTATCCAGTCACAAGCAGCCCTGCACATTCCAGTCTGACTGCCTCAGCCCGACAGAGCCGACAGAGGAGAGAAGATTAGATCATATAACAGAGATAATACAGTCACTGTGCAAATAGGAAAGGCTGTAGTAAGCCAGAGCACATTAGAATAGGCATAGTAACTTATAGGATAGGATAAATAAGTATGAAAATGTTGTTACAGAGTCGCTATAATAATTTTTCTGGTGCGTGTACATGCCTGCCTAATTTTTCTGGGGGAGGGGGGGGGGCACACAAAAGATAATAAGTTTGTTGCTTCATTGTGGACAGACCAAATTTGATCAACTGAACAGTCACTCATTGAGCTACCACAGCCCGGCGACCATATGGGCTTGATAACCGCCCCGGCCTGCACTCTGGCCATGGTGCGCACCAGTCCAGCACGGCCGTCACTACACACAGCTGTTTGTGGTGCGTTACACAGTGAGTTTGGTGTGTCAGTGTGAAGCAGTACTCTAATTACACTCCCTGATTGATGTATACACATGCAAGATGTTTTAAAGCACTTTAGGCCTGCAATTTAGCATTCAATGTGATTTCTGCCCTTAAAACGCTGCTTTGCGTCGAATCCAGATTTTTCCCCGGGACTTTTGGTGTGTATCCCACTCCGCCATGCCCCCCCCTCCAGGTGTTAGACCCCTTGTAACATCTTTTCCATCACTTTTGTGGCCAGCATACATTTTTCTAGTTTTTAAAGTTCACCACCCCATTGAAGTCTATTGCGGTTCGCGGAAGTTCGCAAACCCGGTTTGTTAACCGAAAATCGGAGGTTCGGGCCATCTCTAATGGTGAGAACAGTCAGAGTCATCCCACAGGCCAGCACCAAAGACCTACAACATCATCTTACTGCAGATGGAGTCACTTTGCATCGTTCAGACATTCAGCTCTCTTCACAGAAGGAGATGCTGTATGCAGAGGAAGCCTTTTCTCCGCCCACAGCACAAACAGAGCCGTTTGAGGTATGCTAAAGTACATTTGGACAATTTTACAACAGAGAATTTTATGTGTGCATCAAACACCAAGTTAAAACCTGACAAATCTGGCTTTGCAAATTTGGCCTAATTGGCAAATCACGAGACATTGCTCATGCAAATATGCATTTGCTTTCGCATGCCAAAATATGCAGGGTCTAAAAGTAATACCGTAAAGCGGTTGCCCTGCGTTGATTAGTTCATGCTACATTAGCACTATCCAGGAGCGCCACGGGGAGGCTCCCCAATGCCCCCATACAATCGGGGAGCCGCGGGGTTCCAAGCCCTCTCACTGCTCGGAAACCACACAGCGGAACCCCAGAGGGGGAGGCTGGGAGGTACAAGCGACCCCTCCAAGCGTGGCCAGTGCCCTGGAAGAGCCGCTTGCACCCACCTCCCAAAATGTAAAATTAGGCACTTACCTTTACGGCCATTGCATTCTACTACATGAGCACGACTTGGGAGCAACACATGAGAAAGCAGTGAAGCATGGGTCACCCCAAGCTTTGGAGCTCAAGGCTGGCTTACACACAACACACTCCAGAGGGTTGGGGGGGGGGGGTCTGGCAATCTTGTCAAAATTGAGGGACGCATGGATTCCACTTAGTATCAGCAGATTCTGGAGAACAATGTCCAGAAATTCATGACAAAGCTATGGCTGCGCCGGTGCTGGATCTTTCAAAAAGACAACTGCCCTAAACACTGCTCAAAATTCACTAAGGCATTCATTCCAAGGAACAAGTACAATGTTCTGGAATGGCCATCTCAGTCCCCAGACCAAAATATAATTGAAAATCTGTGGTGTGAGTTAAAGAGAGGTTCAGAAGCCATCAAACCTGAATGAACTAGAGATGTTTTGTACAGTAGAATGGTCTAAAATACCTTCAACCAGAATTCAGAATCTCATTGGAACCTACAGGAACCTACAGGAGTTTAGAGGCTGTAATTTCTGCAAAAGGAGGATCTATTAAATATTGATTACATTTCTTCCAAATTCATGCACCTGCCTAATTTTGTTTAAACAATGATTGCACACTTTCTTTAAATCCAATAAACTTCATTTCACTTCTCAAATATCACTGTGTGTGTCTCCTATATGATATATTTAACTGACATTTTTTATCGTAACAACCAACGATTTATACAGGAAAATCATGACAACTAACAAGGTTGCCCAAACTTTCGCATCCTACTGTATGTGAGTCATGTCACATATATTTGAATAATGCTCTTGTGTGTGGTGATGGGCAGCAGTGGGTTTTATATTGGAATGGCGGGGGAAAGCTGTCCCCCCAGCAGACTTCTGCCACAATGGTCTGGTGAACATATTTCTATGGAGGAGCACTGGCCCTCATATCTCTATAGACAAGCGAAGTTAATAATACATTTAACAGTTTAATTGAACTATTAATTGAGGGTAATCTGAGGTGATTTATCATATCTACATTATAAATAAAGTTGTCATTCAAAAGCTTTACATATCATATAAGAGTGGAGAGATTTTGCTATAGCACTGACACCACACTGATCCACTATAAGACAGTACTACATGACGTTACTACATGTTATTTGATAGTTGTAATATCTTGCTTTGCTAGGAGTGTGTGTGTGTGTGTGTGTGTGTGTGTGTGTGCGTGCGTGCGTGCGTGCGTGCGTGCGTGTGTGTGTGTGTGTGCAGTGTGCATGTGTGTGCGTGCGCGCGCGCGCGTGTGTGTGTGAGTGTGTGTGTGTGTGTGTGTGTGTGTGTGTGTGGTAATATCTAAGTTATAGCTAGTTGCTGACTATTTAACCAGCACTGGCAATTAAGGAGGGAGTGAGGAGCTGCAATGACCATTCTATTCTTGGCAGTTGTTAAAGAGGGACTCCAGCCTAAACAAACATACTGTCATTAAGTTAGTTATAGTTAATTAAAATAGATAGGTATAAACTCTTACCCACCCTGTTTTAAAAGAACAGGCAAATGTTTGTGATTTCATGAGAGCAGCTATCTTTTTGGTTGAAAGGAGGTGACAGGGAGCATGAGCCACAGTTCCAACTGTCCTGTGTCCTGATCACCCCTCCCAGTTGCTAAGCAATGAGAACAACAACATCAGAAATGTCATCATGCTTTGCACAGCATCAGGGGAAAAATGCCCGGGAGGTTTTCTTTGATGGAGGCGGAGCTTAGCATCTGTGCAGCTAAAAATGCAGCTTTGGTAAGAAAAACAAAATTCTGATGCTGTAAAACTGTTAAAGAAAAACCAAGCCTTTTCAGTGCTGCTGAGTAGACTTTTAGTCTGGAGGTTCACTTTAACATGATGTTTCACTATAGGGTCTCAGGGACCCCGTTATGTATTTGCTTTGTGCTACAGTTGCAGACAGTATAGTAATGTAGTCTGATATGGCACAACAACATGAATATAAGTCTGTAGTCTTAATTAGCACAGGGTTTTGCTAGTATATACCTCTGCTCATTACTTATGGAGATCTTAAGAAGACTAATCAAGTAAGCCTTCCTTCATGTCTAATCAGGGGCGTAGCAATAGGGGTTGCAGCGGTAGCGACCGCATCGGGGCCCTTGGGCCAGAGGGGCCCCGAATGGCCCTCCCTCAACTCCAGTATTAGCTCTATATTGGTCCTGTGCTCATAATAATCACTTCTATAGATACTTTGAATAGTGGTAATCATTAACAAACTGTTCCCCATCCCCTTCTTGCACCTCTGACACTGTAGTTGCCATTGGCAGCTTTTAGTGCGCCGTTTCAATTGCTATGTATAGAGTGCTTGGGGGGCCCCATTGTAAAACTTGCATCGGGGCCCACAGCTCCTTAGCTATGCCACTGTGTCTAATGCCCACTTTCATGCACTGCAGAGAACAGCACATTGGAAGGATGCTGAGGGAAGTAGTATATTCATCTCTTCCTGTGTCAGCAGTGATAATGGTTCACCTATGTCCTGTACTAATAGGCCGAGGTCTGAGTGATTACTCGGTACAGAGGAGGCTGGCTGGAGTACAGGGCACAAGAACATCATGATCATTACTGGAACAGGGAGAGGAATGGTATGACTTCTCTCAGTATCACACCGTTGATGATATCTGCAATGGGGAGGGGCGGTGAACACTGAATCCTCATGGAACACTGGAAGTATTAGCATTAAAGAGACACTGGAGGAAAAAAAAACATTATGATATAATGATTTGTATGTGTAATACATCTAAGAAATAAAACATTAGGCACAGAGACATACGGTAAGTCTAATATTGTTTCCAGTACAGGAAGAGTTAAAGAGAAACTCCGACCAAGAATTGAACTTTATCCCAATCAGTAGCTGATACCCCCTTTTACATGGGAAATCTGTCCCTTTTCACAAACAGACCATCAGGGGGCGCTGTATGACTGATATTGTGGTGAAACCCCTCCCACAAGATACTCTGAGGACCGTGGTACTCCGTGGCAGTTCCCTGTCTGTGAACCTTGCTGCATTGTAGGAAATAGCTGTTTACAGCTGTTTCCAACTGCCAAAAAACCATGCAGCAGCTACATCACCTGCCAACAGTAAAAATGTCACCATGTAATAAATGTCAGAATGTAAATCAGGGATTTAAAATTTTTACAATGGGCAAACACTGACTAAATCATTTATACATAATTTTTGTAAAAATTAAGCACTTTTTTGTGTGTGTGTGCATAAAACTAGTCGCCAACCCGCGACTGTGCACACACCACAGCAGATAAGAAGCAGGAACGCGATCGCGAGAGGTGCGATCGCCAGACGTGACACAAGGCTACAGCAAGGCGGAGCATGAGAGTAGCAAAGGCACAGCAAATCATACAATGAGGAGATATGGAAAATAACAAACGCTAGCTAACCGCGAACACCGCACTCATTCGCACCAGTGCACGCGGTTATGCGCGGTCTCCACGTGATAAGCACAATAGAGACAAGCACGCCTAACTAACCAACGACAGACAAACATGAAACAGAGGACGCGAACGCTTGCTTAACGGTTACCTCACCGAGCCTCCAGCAAGCGGTTGTAGCAGACAAGACAGACACACGAAAACAGGGACAAGCGAGAGATAGGATCCACAGCACTAGCGAAAAGTGGCTAGCGCGATCCAGGTACAGAGTAGCAGAACAGAAGGATCCACAGCAGTAGCGAAAAGTGGCCAGCGCGATCCCAGGAGACAGAACAGAAGGATCCACAGCGCCAGCAAAAAGTGGCTAGCGCGATCCCAGGAGACAGAACAGAATGATCCACAGCGCTAGCAAAAAGTGGCTAGCGCGATCCAGAGAGGCAGAAGAGATAGCTGGTAGCAACCGCTGCACCAGCTATGCTCCAAGAACAGAGATCAGAACGACTTCCTATCGACCACCGCTGGGACAGGACAATCACAACAGACAAACAAAACTGATAAACAATCCTAACTGCACTAGGGAAATCTGCCTTGCACAGTTTCCAGGAATTACTCTAAGCTGATCTTCAAACCAAGAGCATGGCTGACACTCACTAGGAGTGTGTACTACAAACCCTGAAGGAATGACCAGCAAAGGACTGTGGGTAATCCCAACCTTTATACTGCCAGTCATCACAGGAGGCAGGTAGGGGATTTGCATAACGAATGTATGCAAATTCCTCAGCAGCAAGCTGCAGAACTGACAGAAGGTCTCTCTTAAAGAGACCTGCAGAATGCAGACGTGAACAGTGGTCAAAACGCTGCCTGTCTGCACAGGCAGCTGAGCAGATTATCACAGCTGGGTAGTGTGTAAACTGCAAATATTAGAGAATGATGCAATGTTATAAAAAGCAACAACTATATAACTGAAAATAAAAATATGAGAATATTTTATTTGTTACAAATGTTCTAGTAATTATCTGTAATACACAACCAATTCATTATATCATATTTTTTATTTTGTTTTTGCTTCAGTGTCTCTTTAAAAGGGAGCACAATAAAACTGGTGGCATTATAATGAGGTGCACTAGGAGGGCTGCTATTATGCAAAGGGAACTATAATTTTGAGGCATGGTATATGTATGTGTGTGTGGGAGGGACACTATTAATGTCAGCGCTATATAGGGGACAATATAAAATTGAGGCATTATAAAGGAGGGGCCACTAAAAAGGGGCACTTTAAACTATGTCCACTAAAAGGAAACCACCATTATATGTGGATCCACTATTTGTAAGGTGGACTCTTTACAGAGGGAACTACACTGTTTAGCCACCTCTTAAAATGACATCCAATATTGAGACCATGGGGTTGATTCATCAAAGGAATTAGCGCAAGCAACCTCCTGTTACTCGTGCTGATAAATCAGTGCAACTTAGTGTTTTGTTCCCTACACGCTACCTAAGCTAGTGTCATCGTAGCATGCATAACTAAGCTACTTAAAAAAGCTGCGTGGTAGTGATGTATTGCTACTGTGATACTTCGCTAGCATGGCCGATACTATGTTATTTAACATAGTGGCTGTCGTGCTAGTGAAGTATTGTGGTATTGAGGTCAGTTTACTTGCTTCCTTCCTTACCCCGCACAGCCCTTGGCTGATTCTGTGACCACCTAATGACACAGTACACACTGGCTGTTAGCATTTGTGTATTGCACAGCGGGTGGCCCTGCCCCCCACCGCCGTTATGCTTTGCTCCTAATCTGCTTGGAAAGGCAGCAGAAAAGAAGGCAGAACAGAAGAATCCATGTGCAGAGTTGAAAGTGCAGTACAAGAGAGCCAGGGACACAGACGCAGCACCTGGGACAGTCAGTGAGTCTCTCTGTACATAGTCTGTAACTCTCTGTGTGTCACCTATTGATCTCCAGCTGCTTTGAGGTCTGATGTGGTGTAGGCTTAGCTCTGCCATCACTATTGATGTTCCCACTATCAGCTGCTACCATCAACTATTTCTGACCTATCACCATCTCACACTGTTCTGCCTTACCACTATCACTGCACTAATCTGTGGGTCTGTTAAAGGGAAGATGAGTGGCAACACCTAGGGAGGCATGAGAGAAGGAAAGGAAGAAGTCCCCCCCTCCCCCAGCAACTGGGCAGCATGGTGGGATAGTGGTTAGCGCTCTTGCATTGCAGTACTGGGTCCCTGGTTTGAATCCCAGCCAGGGCACTATCTGCATGGAGTTTGTATGCTCTTACCAGGTCTGTATGGGTTCCCCCTGGGTGGGCATTCCTGTTTCCTCCCACATCCCAAAAGCCTACAGACAAGTTAATTGGCTTCCCCCTAAATTGGCCCTAGACTAGGATACATACACTACACGATACATACATAGACATGTGACTATGGTAGGGACTAAATTGTGAGCCTGTCTGAGGGAAAGTTAACTGGCAGGACCATATACTCTGTACAGCGCTGTGAAATTAAAAATCTAAAGGGGCCAAAGCACTTACTGCTGCTGACACACTTCCTGCTTGTCTTTGTCTTCATTATAACTCTTCAGTGTCCCAGAAGTTTACTAGGCTGTGAACAAGTGCATCTTAACTGGGCATGCACTAGTTCCGAACATTGCATGCCCCGTGACAAAGCATTTGTGCACATCTTCTTTCTTTCATGCACAAGTGCTTCCTTTTCTGGGTATGCCTGGTACAAGACTCGTGCAGGCCCAGTTCAGATGTTCCTGTACACGGCCACAGTCACTCCCTACAGAGTGTATCCGATTGATGGGCCAGTTGTGTATTAAAGGGAACAGGAGGGACCCCGTTGAAGTCAACAACCAGCATGAAGAGTTTCAGGAGTATGTGAATTAGCGGATTACATTTTTAATTTTTAGTTTCACTTCAGGAGTTCTTTAAGCATACAAGCAAGCTGGTGTTACCTTGTGGAAGACCCTCACAAAACAAAATGTCTCATTAATTGATTAAATGAAGACCACGGTCTTTACTTTTGGGGAAATTGATCATTGTGTGTTTGTGTGAGTGGTGGTGGTAGGGGAGGGGGGGGGGCGGTGGATAAGTGGCTAGTAACAATGGGCCTAGGGTGATGAAAGATACAAAACCGGCCCTGCGTGTGTGACGTCACTGCTGCTGCGCCGTGTGCACAGTGGTGGAACACACGCAGAGCCAGCCAGCCAGCGCCTTTTAGGCAGCGCACAAGTGCTGTAGGCTGCAACCTGGCTGGCTGCTGTTCGTTTTCTGCCTCAGACTGCCTGGCTATTGCGGAACCCTCATTCCCAGACACACCAGCCCCCTCCCCCCACACACATACTCACCCACCCCCATTCACTGCTGACCAAGGTCTCCAGCCCACCATACCACCAGGCAGGCCTGAGGCCTCTAGCAGGGGACCCCACTAGGCCGAAGCCCAGAAAACACCACCTCCATGCCTGAGACAGAGGCCTCCAGTCATCAGACCCGACCCACCAGACTATAGTCAAGTTGCTGACTGTCCTTGGAGGAGCTCACAGTCTAATCCCTACCATATTTTATGTATTTATATAGCACTGACATCCTCTGGAGCACTTTACAGAGTACATAGTCATGTCACTGACTGTCCACAGAGGATCAGAATCTCCTAGTCTAATATCCTACCATATTATTATTATGTATTTATATAGCACTGACATCTTCTGCAGCACTGTACAGAGTACATAGTCATGTCACAGACTGTCCTCAGAGGAGCGCACAATCTAATCCTGCCATAGTCTAATGTACTACCTTTTTATTATAAATATTATGCATTTATACTGCACTGACACATGTTTTGCAGCACTTCAGGAATTACCCCAGTAATGTCAGAGTTTTTTCAGAGGAGCTTGCACTCTAATCATACCATACTCCTAGTCTAATGTCCTCCAATATCATTATTATGTATTTATATAGCACCAACATCTTCTTCAGCACTTTACGGAGTACCCAGTAATGTATGTTTAAAGGAGAAGGATCTTCATCCAACAGCTTGCTTGGCAGGTCTGCTTACACTATTGCTAACTTCCTGTACATTTGGCTCCACCCCATTTGGCTTCCACATTTGATTGTGTGGCCACTCCCTCTTTTTGGTTTAGCGCACAGGTTTCTCCTTAGAGGGCGCATAAATAGTCCTTGACCCCGGGCGCTGAAAGCCCTAGCTACGCCTCTGTCACAATGGTGTGCAGTGCGGCATAATAACTGCTTTGTAACGTGACTTGCTGCACTGCAATGCACCACCTATGTGCATTATGCAGCAGGCGTGTTGCAGTATATTGCATTGCAGTGAATTTCCACAAAACACGTGCGTTAACAGTGAAGCATACTTTTCACTGACTGTATTCATCACTTTACTTCACTGTATGCAACACAATGCGTGGATAACATGCGGTGCCGCTTTCCTGTTCTATTGTGTTCTTGCTGTTACAGGAAATACAATGCAACTCCCACTGTGAATGTACCATTAAACACAATTTTTTATATTTTGTTTTGTAAGCTGTCACTCCTAAAGTTATGCTGGACCCTGAAACTGGCATGGTGAGTGATTATTTTCCTGTTAGCAGTCATAGGGCTTGATTCACAAAGCGGTGCTAACCTACTTAGCACGTCTAAAGTCTTTAGACGCGCTAACCAGGGTGCTAAGTAGGTTAGCACCGGATTTCTCAATCAGATCGCGCGCTAACTTTGCGCGCGTAAAGTTTTATGCGCGCAAAGTTTTACGCGCGCTAAGTCACATAGGCTTTAGTGGGCACTTCACGCGGTGCGCCCAGCGCTCTGTGCAGTACGCGTGTAAAGTTTTACGCGCATAAAGTTTTGTGCGTGAAAAGCTTGTTTAGACGTGCTAAGGGGGTTTTCACAGGCGTGCTAACAGTTAGCACCGCTTTGTGAATCAAGCCCATAGAGATACTCAGAGATTGCCAAAAGGAGGGCATAACACTTCCCTATTGGCCGCTTAAAAATAATTCTATTTTTTTTCACACTCCATTATTTGCAAGAGGGCAAATCCAGGATTTTCAAGGGGGGGGGGGGGGGGATTCCTGAAAGGTCTCCCTCAGCCACGCACCATACAGTATAATAATGTGGTAGGACATCATGCTGGGTACACATACTGCAATTTCCCGTCTGACTGACAGGATCTGACAATTACTTCCTAAATGTTTAATCTGCTCCAAAAAACAACGGGATCGATCAAGAAGTTTTAGATACAGATTCTAATGAGGACCGCCAACATTGCTAATGAAGGGGAAAGTGAAGCATTTACACAGCAGGGCAAAAGTCTGTGCTCATATCTGACTCTGTTAACCACTAGAGGACCGCAGTGGCAAACCCCCCTAAAGACCAGGCCTTTTTTTGCTAATTGGCCACTGCAGCTTTAAGGCCAAGCTACAGGGCCGCACAACACTGCACATAACTGATTCCCCCCCCCCCCCCCCCCCTTTTCTCCCCACCAACAGAACTCTCTGTTGGTGTGGTCTGATCGCCCCCTCGTGTTTGTTTGTTTTTTTTAAATAAATATTTATGTTGTCTTTTTTTCTTTATTTTTTGCTATTTTCTTTATTTTCTTGTTTTTTTTATAATCCCCTCCCTTCCCCCAACCGGCCAATCCTGGCGATTGCTCTCTTGTTCCGCAGGGGGACAGCCGTGTCACACGGCTGTCCCCAGTACAGCGCTGCTGCTGATCGCAGCGCTGTACTACAGGTAAAGATGGCGGTCTAACAGTCTCCCGAGCAGCAATTGCCGCTCGGAGACAGAAGGCGTAGCGCAGTACCGCCCCCAGGACTTGACGCCAATTGGCGTTAGGCGGTCCTGGCTGGGGCTGCTGCTGTGGTCACGCCCATGGGCGTTACCCGGTCTTGAAGTAGTTAAGTTGCCTGCAGATATTCTGGTGTCTCAACTTGTGCCTGTCCCCAGACACTGCACCAGCCCTGAGGGGGGATTCTGGGCAGCTGTAATTTGCCTATGATTTTACATTTATTTCATGCAAATATTCAAATAAAAATGCAAGAATTATTTTACACCGGTAATTATTTTGATCTCTTATCCCACACACTTCTTCATAATACAGCACTTTGATTAAAAGGAAAGTAGGAAGGGAAAAACCCCAGGACAAATTCGCAAGGAAACAAATAACCCTATAAGTATATAGTGTAAGAAATATTAAAATAACGAAACGTAAAGTGCACCTGAGACAAGGGGGGGGATTATACATACCTGGGGCTTCCTCCAGCCCCCTCCAGGTTTATCACTCCCTCATTTTCCTCCTCCACCTTATGGATCTTCTGTAACTGGCCCTGAAAATCCTCCAGTCGGGACCAGTCGGTGCAGCCCCCCCCCCCCCCCCCTCGCCCTACCGTTGCTGGGAGTGTTCTGCTCCTGCTCATGGACAGTACGCCCCAGACCAGAGAAATTTCTGGGGCCAATTAAAGAAGGAGGATCCAGGAGGAAGTACCAGGTATGTATAATTTCCCCACCCTCCCCCCTTCATCTCAGGTTTACTTTAACCTCTTGAGGACCACAGGTTTACACCCCCTAGTAACCAGGCCATTTTTTACAATTCAGCACTGCGCAGCTTTAACCATTTATTGTGCAGTCATACAACTTAGCCCCAAATGAATTTTACTCTCTTTTTTTTCCTACCAACAAAGCTTTCTGTTGGTGGTATCTGATTGCTGCAATTTGTTTTTTTTTTTTGTTTGTTCTTTGTTTTTTTATTAATTTAAAAAGGTTTTTTTTTTTTTTTAACAAAATACTCTATTTTTATTTCCTCCAGAGATCCATTTATTACGATCACCTCGCATAGGCATCAGCCTATGAGAGGGATCAGATTGAAAACCACTCCAGGGGACAGCTAAGTGACAGGGCTGTACCCTGTACAGAGCTGCGCTAGATCGCAGTGCTGCACAAAAATAACTGTTGGGGTTTTTCGACGTAAGGAGGTCCTATAGCTGCCACCCTTCCCACTGCCAACCAACGCTAGGCAGTCAGAAGGGGGGTTAACTAGAAATGTTTAAAGGGACAAGGATGTACAGTGGAGGTGGAAAAATATATCACTCCATTTAAAGTGTATCCGAGATAAACTTTTACTCATTAGATAATTGTGCCCCTTACATATAGTTTATAGGGCATTCCTCAAGCCAAATACGTTTTATTTGTTTTAATACCCTAAACTAAACAAGCCTCGCCCACACTTCCTCCAGCACCTAGGCATTCTGAACTCCCATGTAGCAAGTGCTCATGGGAGTTCAGTCTGGGGAGGAGAATGAGGCATTACCAGCCAGAGTTTTCACAGGCAAGGGGGCGAAGAGGGGAGGAAAAAGGAGGGGGTTTTCACAGGCTGAGGGGTAGAGATGCAGAGCAGCTTGCCTGTGTAATGACAAGCAGACTATGGCTGCTCTCATTGTATCACAGGACGGAATAATCATTTAATCATATAAGCTGTTTGCAGCTTTATGTGCTCTGTAAACTATCTAAACTTTAGATAAGATACAGTGGGCTGCAAAAGTATTCGGTCCCCTTGAAGTTTTCCACATTTTGTCACATTACTGTCACAAACATGCATCCATTTTATTGGAATTCCACGTGAAAGACCAATACAAAGTGGTGTACACGTGAGAAGTGGATCGAAAATCATACATCATTCCAAACATTTTTTACAAATCAAGAACTGCAAAGTGGGGTGTGCGTAATTATTCAGCCCCCTTTGATCTGTATATAGACAAGTTACTTGTTATAACAGATCCTATGCAAATTACCGTATTTTTTCTTCTCTGAGCCAGAGGTGCCCACTGACGTCACGGGAGCTGACGTGCTGATGTCGGTGTGTATGCTGGGCTTGTCGCCACCTGTGGTTTTAATAAAGGCTTTTAGATGATTACTGCTGGAGTGAGGACCTTCTTGGCTGACTACCTTACTACATGCTATAACGCAAGACGTGCTTTTGGTGAGTGGAATCACAGGGGGGGGGGGACACAAGGTGCTATACGTGAACTAGCCTGTACAGTACTTAGCACTATGTGCGACTTTTAATATATGTTTTCAGGGAAACTTTTACTTGGATTGCAAGTGGAGTTGTGAAAGCGCAGTGGTTTTATTGCTGTTTGTGTCCCAGGGTGAAGTGACCCGTGTATTACTGCGATCCCCTGATTAACTACTCTGACCTTTACCATTGGAAGTGCAGTATTTGATCATTAAGGGGTGCCTTCTTAAAAGTGGCTGCAGATGGAGGCAGAGGAGAGGAGCGTGTGGGCTGCAGCATGTGTGCGTCTAAAGATGTAAGTTCACCTTTGGCTCAGTCCCTCTCAAGAGGAATAAGTACAGTAAACCAATGCTAGAAAGATCAGGATTGTTCCTCTGACTTAAAAAGTGAATTCTTGCTTGGTAATGGTGTCCTTTCACCAATGGGGGTCATTCTGGGTAGTGACACTTTTGGGGAAAAGTTCCATAAGACTCCCCTGCACCGTAGACCACCAGGTTTAGTATATTTTTCCACTGATTTTTGACCTCTAAACCTAGGAGCGTCTTATAGTCCGAAAAATACGGTACTTGTTATAGTTAGTTTTTCATCTCGGATCCACTTTAAAGATTTTTATTACTTGAAAATGAAAATTTTATTTTAACTAAGTTAGGCTACGTTCACAGTGGGGCATTGCGGTTTGATGTAACAGCTGCATTGTAATGCGAAACATGGCACTGCAATGCAACACACCTATGCAACATTCACAGTGGGGCCGGTGGAGGTCTAATTAAATGCGGCATCCAAATGCACTGCATCAGAGATGGATTAAGCATAGCTCCCAACTGTTCCTCTTTTGCAGGGACAGTCCCTCTTTGGGAGCCCTGTCCCTCTGTCCCTCTTTCCTGCACATTTACCTCTCTTTCAGGACTTTGTCCCTCTTTCTATGTAAATATATATATTTCTCTACTAAAAAATGTGTTTGACTCTAAACTTTATTCCCAACCTTTAAATTGATATATTACTAATATTAAAATGTTAATATGAAGGAAAATGAACCAGAATAGAAATGACAAGTGTGGTTTGAATTATAAAATAATATATTTTTCTTATGAAATCTTTATGGTATGCGTGAATAGGGGTGTGACGGGGGGTGATCAGGGGTGTGGCAGGGGCATTGCTGAAGTGTCCTTTTTTCTTATCTCAAAAAGTAGGGGGGTATGATTAAGAACTCGTTCAGACTATGCGCGCTGCTGTGTGCATTTTGGCAGTGTGCATAGTGTGCGACACGCAAGAACGGTAGAAGGGCATAGACAGCCCTTCTACCATTCCCAACATATGCGCTGCACAGCAGTGCAATGCGCTATCGCGCTGCTGCATGCATTTTTGGGAATCGCAGAGCAGATCCCATTCACTGCAGTGAATGGGATTTGCAGCGAAACGCACAGTAGCACAGATGGTGTGCGATCGTATGCGTTGCTTTTCGATCGCAAAACCATCTGCGCTGAATGATTTGAACGAGCCCTTAGATGTAATGGTGCCCAAAGCAAGGTAGTAGATTTGACACTCCTTTGCAGGGCTGCCATCAGAATTTCCTGGGCCCCATACTAGACAAACGTACTGGGCTCCCGTTACTCCTCTGTGCCTCCACATTTGAAATCCCAATCTCTCCCTGCATTGCCGCATGTCCTCCAATTACACGGCAGGGGGAGAGGAGACCTATAGCTCATGGCATCACCACACAGCGGGAGTGATTGACAGCTGGAGTCCATGTGGAACTGCCACTATTTGGGCCCCAGACTGTATTGAGGCCCCATACAGCAGTACCTCCTATAGTTCCCTGAAGGCGGCCCTGCCCCTTTGTAGTCTTTTTGGTAAGCTGAAGCAGAGAGAGGTCAGAGAATGTGGCAGGTGGGCACCTTGACACCCTCTAGGCCCCAAGCACCTGCCTAGCTTGCCTTGTAGATCATCCTGCTCTGCGCTGAATGCAATGCGTTACACGTGCATTAACCAGCTGAGCGGTCTGGACGAGCTCAGCTCGTCCAACACCGCCAGCGGCTGCCGCTCAGGCCCTGCTGGGCCGATTTTGATGAAATAAAAAGCAGCACACGCAGCCGGCACTTTGCCAGCCGCGCGTGCTGCCTGATCGCCGCCGCTCTGCGGCGATTCGCCGCGAGCAGCGGCGAAAGAGGGCCCCCCTAGCCGCCTGAGCCCTGCGCAGCCGGAACAAAAAGTTCCGGCCAGCGCTAAGGGCTGGATCGGAGGCGGCTGACGTCAGGTCGTCGGCTGACGTCAATGACGTCACTCCGCTCGTCGCTATGGCGACGATATAAGCAAAACAAGGAAGGCCGCTCATTGCGGCCTTCCTTGTTTATTCTGGGCGCCGGAGGCGATCGGAAGATCGCCTCCGGAGCGCCCTCTAGTGGGCTTTCATGCAGCCAACTTTCAGTTGGCTGCATGAAATAGTTTTTTTTTTATTTAAAAAAAACCCTCCCGCAGCCACCCTGGCGATTTAATCAGAACGCCAGGGTGGTTAACATTGACAGTGAAGTACACTTATCATTGACCGTATGCTTCACTGTATGCGATGCATTCCTGCTTCTGCTGTAAACACTGTAAACATAGCCTCAAAAATGTTGAAATTGTTTGTGAAACTAAACTGGGCAATTTCTACCATCTGTAGTGGACTTTCACTTCCATATGAAACAATTAGTTATTTTAGTCAAAGCCAAACAAATGTTCCTGCATTTGCCTAAAAAAAATTCTATGACCTGCTTAGTTTTTAAAACTGCATCAGATAAGTGTCTCCGTTTAGTGATGTGACTCAAGAGAATCCTTTATATGTTAGCATTTAAGAGGCTGTCCCAATTTCAGTGTTCTGCTCAATTACCAGACCCCAAGATCAGTTCCACTCTATTCCACATGTAACACTGAAGTCTCCCCAGAGCTTAATCCCTGCTACTCATAGTGTGTGTATTTAACTCTGGGATATACTTCCCAGTCAAGTATGAAGGTAACAGCTGATATATTTCAACTAAGTAACACCTCCTCCTTTTTTAATATGTTTAGATATATCTTGGCAGTTTGCGAACACTGATCCTAATGGTATTCAAACCGCCTCTCCATATGATGAGTAGCTGAGCTTTTCTGTGATTCAAGAGAATTCTGTAGCTTTAGCATCGTTTTTCAAGAAACCTGAATAAACATTTGATGTTTTCTTTTATAGCGATGGCATGCCAGCATGTCTGAAAAACCTGGCTGTTCACCAAGCTGAACATCTGGATGGGTGAGGCTACAATATAGGCAATCACACAACTGTTCATAGCGAGGCATCCTCTTCTATCTTGGATGTTAGTATGCCGTTCTTACAAACTGAATCGCATCCAGGAATCCAGCAGCAGAATGTCTATTTACAAAAGACAACTGCTAGCAAATTAGCCTGAAAAGCAATATGCAATGACAGAAACAGGGCACCTGGCTCTATTTTAGAACTTGACATTTCAAGGTCCATTATGTTGATCCTAAAGCTACCTTCAGATATGAAATAATTTTCTCTTCGGTTCCACCGATTTATAATCACACTGTGAGAAAATCTGTTATTTGTATATGCTCCAAACCAATCACATCCTCTTGATTGACCCTTCCTGTAGGAATCTGCAATTGTTTATGTTAGGTTTTTGACAGTTATGGATTTACCACCTAAGGAGTCAAATGCAAATTTGAACCATCTAAATAAAGTTAGATATCTATGTAGAAGGAAGGCTCTGGATCGTTGGAGTTTGTGCTTTCTGGACTCTTTGGAAAGCATCGGAAGCTTCCTCAAGTGCTTCAAATATGAGGGCATCTGTACTGTGCATGTGTGACAGCTCAATCACACAGGTGCAGTATAGACCCACTTGTCTTTGAAGGTACTCTGGGACGGGAGAACTTCTGAAGCCTTCACAAGGACTTGTAAAGGCATATCTGACTAATTAATCAAATAACTTTCATGGGGGGACAACTGTGGCCCAAGGGAGGCTCTATGGGATCCAGAGTCTTCCCTATAAATAGGTGCGCATCTAACTTTTTTTTTCAAGATTGGCTTCAGTTTTACTTTAAACTCTAAGTGGTAAACCTAAAAGTTCCAACCAGTGAGCGAATGCAGTCATTTTCTAAGTACTGATGTGCGGAAAAACCTCTAAAAAGGTTACCAGTGTAAGCACCCAACTTTTTAAAATAGCTTATCAAGTTTTCAAAGCTAAAAATCAGACATTTTCACTAACTAGTCCAGGTTAACTCATAAATAGGTACCTTATATTTAAGCAATCAGTTCTCTAGTTTCCCAGCCTTCTTTACATACCCCCTGGCCCCTTAAATATTAAAGGGGCACTACAGCGAAAAATTGTAAAATTTAAAATATGTGCAAACATATATACAAACAGGAAGTACGTTTCTTCCAGAGTAAAATGAGCCATACATTACTTTTCTCCTATAATGCTGTCACTTACAGTCGGTAGTAGAAATCTGACAGAAGTGACAGGTTTTGGACTAGTCCATCTCTTCATAGGGAATGCTTAGCAAGGCTTTTATTCTTTATAAAGATATTCCCTAAAAAGGATTTAAACCCTGAAGTTGGCCAGCTTCCCTGCTCGCTACACAGTTTTTTGGCAGTTGGACAGAGCAACTGCCATTTACTAAGCGCTTTTGAAAATAAATATATCCCTGAGAATCCCCCATAAAGAGATGGACTAGTCCAAAACCTGTCACTTCTGTCAGATTTCTACAACCTCCTGTAAGTGACAGCAACATAGGAGAAAAGTAATTTATGGCTCATTTTACTGTGGAAAAAATGTACTTCTTATTTGTATATGTTTGCACATATTTAAAATTTTACAGTTTTTTTTTTGCTGTAGTGCCCCTTGAAGTGTCATGTGCTGAGTTCTCAAGAAAAATATTGGGCATTGTATGTTGATTTGTTCTGTTTTCTTGCTTCGTTATTTTTTTTTTATGTATTTGGATAAAAATACACATTTGCATTCTAAATCCAGTATGTAATATAAACGAACACAAATTGTATGCCATTTGAACACCTGTGGTATCACACATGGCATGCTTTCTTTTTTTCCTCTTGTCCTTGCTGTACTTTAAAGTGTGTACTGTCTTTACACTGTTGCCGTGTATGCATAACCTTGCTATGTTTGTTAGAAATATTCAGAGGAAAAAAAAAACATTGTGGATTTGTGATAATAACTCTGTGTATTAACAATGTATTATCCATCGAGCATGAATTGCTGATGCACTCCAAGCATTTACTGATACTCAGCAATGTTAGGTGGAGAATGTATGCACTGAACAGATAACTATGGGCAAATCAAAAATAACAGCCATCAATCAGTTACTGGGCAGCTGTGGTTAAATCAAAGATGACAGCCATCAATCAGTTACTGGGCAGCTGTGGTTAAATCAAAGATGACAGCCATCAATCAGTTACTGGGCAGCTGTGGTTAAATCAAAGATGACAGCCATCAATCAGTTACTCAGCCACTATGGGTAAATCAAAGATGACAGCCATCAATCAGTTACTCAGCCACTATGAGTAAATCAAAGATGACAGCCATCAATCTGTTACCCGGCCCCTAAGGGTAAATCGAAGGTGAGAACAAACAATCAACTCATCCGCTCTCATGTAACTCATAGGTGAATCTCACCCTGGATTGGCCTACCACAGCTTTCTCTTTCATGAGTGGTTGTTGCATGTTATATGAATTGCAAGCAATCCAATAAAATCATAAATGTGTCAGCCTGGCTCTATTCTGGTACATTGCTGGAGAGAAGGAAGCTTGCTATTTCCCTTCCCACAATCATGCACCTCAGTGATTGGCTGAGAGGCATTCAGTGTGGCACAAGGCTGAGAAGGGAAATACACCTCACTCCTCTGCAGTAGCTGCTGAATTACGATCTATGCTGTGCTTATATGTCTTTACAAAGCAAGCTACATATGACAGTGTCCTTTTTAGTATAGAGCTCAGTGTGGAGGAGGGCAGGTAATTCATACACCATTTCAGGCAGGAGAAAAAAGTGTAAGGGAGGAAATGACATCAGGATCGGCTTCAATCAGAAGCAGTAAAGATGGAACATGCCTTGAACAGTTTTCTCTTTATTTACTATATGAAATTCACTGAACGTGGACAGTACAATATATTTGTTATGTAAGTAGAACAAGTATTTATGTGTGTGTGTGTGTGTGTTTTCCTGGGATAGTTTGGCTGTCCCTACTGCTTTAACATTAATGCTCAGAGATTATGAGGGTAAGGAATAGCTTAAAGGGGCCCATACACTGAGCCGATTTTCTGGCCGACCGATCGATCCAGATCGATCGATCGATCGATCGATTGAAAATCGGTTGGCCAATCGACCGATCGATGGCCGATTTCGATCGATTTCGATGGATTTCTGTCGAACTGGCAGGATGGAAAATTTAGGTCGATCTGATGAGATTGCTTATCATTTTGCATTGGCCTTAATGGAAATCTGATGGCAAAAAAATGCCATCAGATCGAATTTCAATAGATTTCAAACTGAAATCTATTGGAATTCTATCTTGGTAAAAAATGTTCTAAAAACGCATCAGATAGATCATCAGATGCATTTCTTATCTGTCTGCTGCCAATCTGACGAGTGTATGGGCACCTTAACTCTCATTGGGAATTTAGCAAGGTTTTAAAACAAATAACAGCAAAGTGAATGCTGATAGTGAAACTTCTATTCATTTGAATTACTTCATAGTAGCATGAGCACTTCTTTACAAAATTGTGTAAGAAAAGGACAAAGAAAAATTGCATTCACTTCAACTTAAACTATTGAAGACCAAACAAGGATTACACTTCGCACTCTCATAGTCAAAAGTAGACATTTTGGGTTACATGCATTTTGGTGTGACATGACATTTGAAATACTATAACTTACCTTACTTACTTGGCTGTCCATTTGTGTTCCAAACTCACCGCTTACATCCAGCTCACCAGCACTCTTTGTAACTAAAGCGGACTTTGTTATCCTGGATTACAATAATGTTGCAACTTGGATGGTGCCCATTTCTAAAAGTTGTACACAGGCTTGACGAAAGCCGGCTGAGGCAGCTGATAATCAAGCATGTGTATGGCACCCCCCAACTCACCTGACCGACGGCCAAATTCAAACGTCTATTACTGCTTTTCCTTTGACCTCTCACTATGGCCTACTGCTGAGAAAGACAGAGATGTCAATTCATGTCTCATGACATGCCTCTCTTTATCATTCAATGACTCTCCTTTTCCTACTCTCAAACCCCAACCTCTCCTTTTCAAAGAACTAACATTACTTGAAATCGCAGAACCTAAAAAGCAATGGCCAAAAATGTTCAGTGTTATATAATTTTCCCTTCTGATGTGTCAAAAACAGATAAGGCTAAATATAGATATACTAGTGAAAGTATAATATTTTGTGGACATAAAACTAGAAATCCATGTAGAACCATACAATGATGAGACTACACAGGCCCCAAGAAATAAAGTGGAACCAATTACTTGATATGGAAAAAACTAGTGAGGGCTACGTCATAATCTTAGGTGATTTTAGTGGGAGATCAGAACAGCAGACAAGGTGCAACAAAGAAGACGAGGGAACATTTGGAGGGGATGCAAAGAACAATGAAAAGAACCAAAAAGAAAAACAGGGCAGCACTCAAATGTCCAGGGTGTCTGCAAGGATACACCCCTGTATCAACGGGACTTAGAACGCCATTCACATCAATCCAGCATAGCTCTCTCAGAATTCGCTTAATTGTATAAAAGCAAAAAGGTGTAACAAATTACACAAAAATGCTGCTAAAGTGGCTACAACTCGCTGATTTGGACCTTCTCTAGTCCTTGTTCACCTCACGCAGCAAATTCTGAAAGAGGTATGCTGGATTGATGTGGATAAAGAACAGTAAAAACACAGAAAGAATAGTAGGTGGTGTCTAACACATAACCTGGTCACTACAAATTCACAATTCCCACACGAGCCTATGCATACATACACAAGGGGAGAATCAGAAAGGAATGAAAAGTCAATTATGGACTATATAATTACTGACAAAAGAATATGGAAGGACCTTATTGATCCTCAAGTCAAAAGAGGAGAGGAAATAAACCGAGACAATTATTTAGTACAAGGGGACAAATAACTTGAAAATACCATCCAAAACGTCATTATTGAATTTCAAATTAAATCCTAGCTTCGGAAGGAAAAAGTATACCAAAAGAAATGTATTATTGAACTCAGAGAAAAGTTGAATTCAGCTGCACCACTGTTTGAGATTGGAGATTTAGAAAGATACTGGGAAGCATTTAAAGGGTGTACCTGCAGAGGAAGTAAGTTGGAAAAGTAGGAAGTGACATGCAAAGCACTGCCCTAAGAAGTGACAAGATTAAAGTGGACCTGAACTCTTGCACAGGCCAGAAGAAAAACATAGAGAAATGCACCCTGTATGTATTTATAGAGATTAGCCTGCCTAATGCCCCCTTACCCCTGTGACTAATCACAACTGTAATTTGATCTCTCTGCTGTGTCAGCTGCTAATTTGTAAACACAGGATGTTAAATCCTACATCTGCTTCCATAAAAGCAAGAAGTAGACACATTGCAGATTTATTGCAACCAGGATTTGTATCAGCTGTAACAAAGAAACGTTTTTTCTTTAAAGGTAATTATGCTGGTGTTTTAAGTTCAGGTCCGCTTTAGATGACGATGAGTCATCATTGATGAAACCGGAAGGGTGGAGCTTCAGGCACGGCAGGCTGGGAGACGCTGATTACATGCAGCGGTGAGGATGTCCAAAGTATTTTCTGATATGCGCATATGGAATTTTTTTAAAATGTGAGTGCACTACTATCTTTTAATGTTTTACAATAAACGGTGTTACACTATGAGAAGCCTCACTTAGTTTTAAAGGTGTTGATCAGTGTTAAGAGCTTTGAAGTACTGGAGGTCTGAACAGTGCTTATGAAGTGCAGAGAGCTGGTCTGTGATCGGTCAGTGACCAAATGTGGTGAGCCTGGACCTTTGCATGCATGCTGGTGAAGGCACACGCAGGGCCGGGCCGAGGCATGGGCTGAAGAGGCTCCAGCCTCAGGGCGCAGTATAGGAGGAGGCGCACAATTCATTCAGCTGTCATTCCTAATTGTGTTTTAAGCAGAAAGAAATAAGAAAAGGGGATACATAACAGTGACTGCAAGCCAAATAACTAGATATTAAGGTGTTGGGGAGGTTGTGGGCCCTGTGGCGCCTCTTAGTCTAATAGCAATCAGTGTGTGATGGCTGGGGTGGGAGGGATGGAGGGGCGCATTTTGGTGTCTCAGCCTTGAGTGCTGGAGGACCTTGTCCCAGCTCTGGGCACACGTCTTTGTAGTGGAGCACAGTGGTCACAAAGGGGAATGTGGTGAATAGGAAAGTTGTTTTGAAGCTGGATTACGCCATGTCCCCCCATCTTTTATATTTTTTTATGAGCTGACACCACATTGAGAAGTGAGGAAGATCGGAGTGGAGTTTGTACTAAAGTTTGATTGCTGATCTGTCGTTAAATCAGCCACTAACGTGGGTGAGTGTAATTTATATTGTTAATGTTGGATTGGAAGAGTAATACTGTTGAAGAATGTTTTAAAGCAACGGAGGCAGTACCATATAGTGTTTCAGTGGACTAAATAACTATATATGGTTATAGTTGGAACACATTTACTATGGACTATGTAGAGCGCTGCATACGTTTCCAAAAAGGGAGGTGATAGCACCCATTTTGCAGCGATCCATTATACTGATAGATATATATTGTTCTTTGGTAGTGTATGGAGGAGCGCACATACCATAACACAGCAAGTCTTCTATAAAGTAATCAATGAGGAACAAAACATACCCGCTAAAAAATACAAAGAAGAGCACTGGAACATAGGTGGTAAGCACTAAATATAAAAAAAAAAAACCTCAAAAATAATAAAATAGAATATAAGAATGATCTTTCCTCGAATCAAGACACAGGCCATTAAAGACTTTATTAGACTTGAAGCAATACATCGATAAGAGAAGTCCATTTGCGCAAATGAACAATCAGTCCCCTGAGTTCATTAAAAAAGATGACTTTAGGGGCCTATACACTTAGCCGATTTTCTGGCCGACCGATCGATCCAAATCGATCGATCGATTGATCGATTGCAAATCGGTTGGCCAATCGACCGATCGATGGCCGATTTCGATCGATTTCCATCGAACTGGCAGGGTGGAAAATCTAGGTCGATCTGATGAGATTGCTTATCATTTTGCATTGGCCTTAATGGAAATCTGAATGGAATTCTATCCTGGTAAAAAAATGTTCTAAAAACACATCCGATAGATCATCAGATGCATTTCTTATCTATCTTCTGCCAATCTGACGAGTGTATGGGCACCTTTAACCAATTTTTTTTACGATCTCTCTCCATTAGTGATGAGCAGAAATTACGCCTATGCGTAGTTACGCATTGTAATTCACAATTACGCATCATAATCGTAATATGAAATTTCAGGGAAAAGAATAATTAATTTTGTATGTAATTGTAAGCATTCGTAATTACCCATTAATTTACGCATAATTTACGCGTAATTTCATGCCAAATGTGACAGTGAATAGCAAAACCCCCATACATGCTATTGCTACCAAAATTGCTACATAGTACAGTGGGTATAAGTTAAAAAAAAGTTCAAAAAGACCTTGTGGTTTTTGAGAAAATCGTTTTTAAGAATACAAAGAAAAATGGTTCTTAAACTGTCATTTTTCTGAGTTTAAAAACCATTATTCTTTGCATATTTAAAATCAATGTTCGCAAAAACTACAAGGTGTTTTTGAAAAATTATTTTTTTTGAATTGTACCCACTACTCTCCTTAACATATGTAGCAATTAAGCAATTTTGGTAGCAATAGCATGTATGAGGACTTTGCAATTCACCGCCAAAGTAAGCACAACATTACGCATAAATTACGTGTAAATTCAAGCGTACTTACAAATGATTATACATAATCAATTGAATTAACAATTTGTAATTATGTATAGGCGTAATTGCGAACATTTACGTGTAATTTTCGTGTAATTGTAATTAGCTGATTACGATCATCACCGCTCTCCATGCAAGCCTGTGTCCTATTTGTGGTTGAGTAAACAAAGGGTCTTATCTATCTGTCATAAATTAGCAAACATCCTTTCATTACTCCCCTTGGTTGCTTATTAAGGCATCTAAATGTCATTATTTATGTATCCAAAGCAATCTTGCAATCTTCTTTTGATGTGTTTACTATATCTACATCTTGTCAGCATACAGGAACCAAGTCTGAAGAAGGCTTAAAGAGACTCCGTAACAAAAATTGCATCCTGTTTTTTATCATCCTACAAGTTCCAAAAGCTATTCTAATGTGTTCTGGCTTACTGCAGCACTTTGTACTATCACAGTCTCTGTAATAAATCAACTTATCTCTCTCTTGTCAGACTTGTCAGCCTGTGTCTGGAAGGCTGCCAAGTTCTTCAGTGTTGTGGTTCTGCTATGAACTCCCCCTTCCAGGCCCCTCTATGCACACTGCCTGTGTGTTATTTAGATTAGAGCAGCTTCTCTCTTCTCTCTTATCTTTTACAAGCTGGATAAATCCTCCTCTGAGCTGGCTGGGCTTTCACATACTGAGGAATTACAGACAAGGGCAAAGCTGTTTGCAGGAAGAAAAGAGCAGCCTGAAACTTCAGTGCATGAGAGATGCAGGGGGAAAGAAACACACAAATGATCTCTTGAGATTCAAAAGGAAGGCTGTATACAGCCTGCTTGTGTATGGATGTATTTTCTATGTGTGGACATACTGTACATCAACCTACTTCCTGTTTTGGTGGCCATTTTGTTTGTTTATAAACAAACTTTTTAAAACTGTTTTTAACCACTTTTAATGCGGCGGGGAGCGGCGAAATTGTGACAGAGGGGAATAGGACATGTCCCCTAACGCACTGGTATGTTTACTTTTGTTTGATTTTAACAATACAGATTCTCTTTAAGAGCCGAAATAGCTTGCTCAAGCCACATACACACATTTGACAAGTGCACAACGTGCAAATAACCACCCACACGACACAACAACCCGAACGACCTGACGTACCGCATGACCTTTTCGTCCACACGTCCGGAAGGCTACGGACTATGATGGACTACACATTAAAAACAAGTACAGGTCGTTTAACAGTTGTTCAAATTACTTGTACACGGACCAGCTGCACAATATCAGACGACCGTAAGTCAACATAGATCCAACAGTTGGATCGGCGCAATGCCTGTTATCAGACGCTCGTCATGTCGTTTGCACGCATACACATGCCTGATTGTCATCCAACAGTCTAAAATGGACTAACGTCCATCGACAATCAGGCAGTTTTGTTGAGCGTCTGTGTACGGGCCTTTACTCTTATGATTTTAAGTTTGCCAATAAATGGTATCATCCTGATTCAAAACTTCTTGCTTTTACTGATGGTGAACATGGTACAATACTGCTGCTCTCTTATGATGTCACACATTTACAAACCTGCAGATCAGATTCTAATTACTGATACATTTTCCATGCTGTTGACTTTTGAACCTGCCGTCCACATTTTCCCCTACTGATATCAGTGCATTCGGTAAAAAGTTGATATGTCGTGTCTGTAAACTTCAATGCACTTAGCAAATATATATACTGTATTTTCTCATGCCTATAAATGTTCTCATGAATATGCTCATCTTTGCAAAAATGTGAAAGTTTCATTAAAATGATTGCAGTGCTACAGCTCAGAACTAGAGTTACTCTAGCCTGGGACAGACGTGCCTTGCTGACTTGAGAAAGGCTACTGATCACTTCAGTTGGATGGCGTCAATTCACCAGTGGTTACCAAACTATTTATCACATGGTCGGTAATTTACCTCATGCGATAACTCAAAATAGCAATTCTCCAGAAATATAGGCTGAAATACTGACAGGTCGAAATTTGTGCGATAAATAGTCGGTAGTAATTCGTTATTTTTTTCTCAAAATCACAATTCACCAGGGAAAAAAGGGGGTGTGATCATTCTTTATTTTAGATCTATTTATCACCTAACTGTACCTGGCGATATGAGGTTTTTCGCACAGCTGCTGCAGCTCACTCTGCAGCTAGTTTACTAGCAGCACACATTAACTGCTTATACTGTTTCAGGCACCAGAGAGCAGCTCATTTACAATATTAAGCAAATTAAGCAATATTAAGCATTTACAATATTAAGTGGATGGGTGAAACAAAGGAGGAATTTGGATACATTTTTCATCGGGAGGGAGTGCGAAAATGTATACCTCCTCCATTTCACCCATCTACTTAATATTGGAAATGCTTAATACTGCTTAATATGCAGAACGGAGGGAGGGATTTGTAATGGAAGGAGAGGATCAAAAAACAGGGAGGGAAACCCTCTGCGGTCATGTGCTGGTAATAACCTCCTCCTACCCACAATCCTTTACTACCTGCATCCGGAGCGGCAAAGTATCGCATGTAAATCATTAACACTGCATAAAATGTTTTGCTCGGTTTTGCATCCATATCACTCCATTATCGCCTGCTACAGAACACTCCTCTAGCTATCCTCGCACAGTGGTGAATTGCAAAACAAAAATTGTAAAATACCGACCTTGTATCACTTACAAACTCTCCTCTGGTGAATTGAGGCCAATGGCCCCATATCCAGAGGTTACACCACCCCACAGATAGACAGTCTGTACCATCTGAGCACCCACAGTCTGAAGATGGAGTAAGGGCAGCACAGACAGACAAGGAAACCCCAGAGTGGAGGCTATGCAGGCAGTGTTAGCAGGGGGCCCTAGAGGATGAGGTTTACATCCTGCTCCACTGCAACACATACGCATCTGTGAGGACCACCCACTTTGAGAGACTACTGGGAGAAAAAGAAGTAACCGTGCAAACAGCTGGCTGATATGTAATTGGCTGCCAACAACTGAGAGAAACATGGTACCTCACGGACTGTATAACCCTTATAATGCCCTTTATAATCACTCATCCACCCCTCCGATGCACTACTTATGTTTTGCTTTGGCAACACTAAATATATTTGGTCCTGCCAATAAAGTTATTTGGATTGAATTGAAAGGTCTGCATTTTTCTTTATATAGAAACGATTGTTCAGTGTTATCCTGGGCACTTGGGCTGTCTGATAAACAGAGTTTGTGAGCAGGATTTATTTTGCAGTTGATTTCGTTTTCAATATTTTATGCTTGTAAATGTTGTAAGCAGATTTGTAATTAAACCTCACACTGGTGATGGACACTCTGTTGCGCCTGTTTGTTGTACTAAGGGCTCATCCCGGGAGCCTAAAGCAACTGCTACTTCAAGTGCAGATGACAGGGACTGTCACCCAAATGTATCTCTGTGCTCCTGATCTATTTGTTTTAACTTCTTATGTGCCTGACTGTCTGAACACTGTATTCTCTTTCATGTTGTATCACTTTCTTAAACAAAGTACAGAGAACGGAGAACCCGTGTTTTTTTGTACCTTTTAACTTAGCTTCCCTGTCTGGCATAACAATTTAAACTAAAAAAAACATCAACAAGTTTGGTTTCTCAAACTTGCTGCTTAGAGGTAATATATGATTTGGCTAGACCAGTGGTCCCCAACCTTTTTTGCCCCAAGGACCACTTCAGCATCAGTCAATTTTTCCAAGGACCAGGCGGATGTGAGGGATGGGGGGGGGGGGGGGGTGCGGGCTTGTACTACAGGCAGGGTCATTACATAAAGAAGTCCTGGGAACACCAGCCCTACCTAACCACTATCTGCACCACCCTTAGCACTTTGGAAAAGTACATTTGGTGTGTCAGGTGGTGTGAAGGGGGTCCTGCCTCGGCTTCCTTATCTACTGGCACAGTCATTTCCTACCCTGATCTGCCTCCCCTCACTTGTACCCTTCCATCCTCCCCACATCCCCTTTACCCTCCTCCTCACACTCAATTTACCCATTCCTCCTCCCTACACCCACTTTACACTTCCCTCCTCCCCACACTCACTTTTACCCTTCCATTCTTCTTCCCACACTAGCTTCCAGCATCAGCTGCTCACCTCCCTGCAGATCGAACTCTGTGGCTGGCAAGAGACCAGAGCGTCCCAGTGATCCTCACTGCTGCCACCTGGTGTCCGGACAGCCAGAAAGCATGCTGCATTACAAATAACAGACACTAGGTGGCAGCAGTAACAATGGCTGCAGACGGCTCTTCTCTATAGCTTCCGGCAAACTTCCAGTGACACTTCTCTCTGCACTGTGATTAGTCATGACAGGCTGCACGGCACAGCTCAGAGCAGCCTGCGCGGGGATTGGGGACGCCTGGGCAAGACCATTCAAACATTAAAGGTAGCCATACACTGGTCGATTTGCCATGAGATCGACCAGCTGACAGATCCCTATCTGATCGAATCTGATCAGAGAGGGATCGTATGGCTGCCTTTACTGCAAACAGATTGTGAATCGATTTCAGCCTGAAACTGATCACAATCTGTGGAGCCGCCGCTGCCGCCTGTCCCCCCCCCCCCCCCCCATACATTACCTGAAGCTGGCTCTGGTCCTCTTCTCTGCGCTGCACCCCGCACCGCATCCCAGCGTACACTGTGTCACTCTGTGACCAGGAGGTTCAAATAGAGCGCCCTCTATTTGAACTTCCTGGTCACTGGAGTGACACAGGAAGTTAATGTACGCTGGGATGGAAGCAAGAGCGGTGCAGCGCGGAGAAGATGCGGAGAAGACGTGGAGAAGATGCCTGGGAGCTAGCGTCAGGTAATGTATAACTGTATCGGATCGGCCGCCGCTAGCGACGCGCTCCCTACCCGCGGGCGATCGACGGAAGTAACCCGCACGGCGCGATCGATGGACCGATCCGATTTCGGGAGGAAATCGGATCGGCAGGTGCGTTTAGCGCGAACGATTGGCAGCAGATTCGATCCCAGTGATCGAATCTGCTGTCAAATCGGCGGCAAATCGGGCCAGTGTACGGCCAGCTTAATACTTCGAGCAACTCAGATCATCTCTAACTACTAAGACAGCTAACTGATTTGTTCCTTCTTGGTGAAGTATAAAACTAAAATGTTTGTGCATCCCCTCTTCATATGCAATTTAGACAGGTACATTAAAAAGAAGCGCCACAAAAAAATGCCGCAAGGTGATACTGATAGCATCTTGCTTCTAAAGTTATTTAACATTTTATAAATGTCCTAAAACGTTAAATAACCTTAGTAATAAGATGTTATTAGCGGCATCTGTCATACATGTCATTCAAGGAGATTAAATGATGGTGCCCGATAAATAGCAGGCTCTAGATGCTCTAGAGAAACCATAAGTAAGAATTGAACTTCATCCCAATCAGTAGCTGATACCCCCTGTCCTATGAGAAATGTTTTCCTTTTCTCAATCGGAGGGCGGGGGGGAGTATGTGTATGGCTAACATTGTGGTGAAACCCCTTCCTCAGTGTGATGTCAGGATCATGGTCCTGACAGTTTCCCGTCTGTGAACCTGCATTGTGGGAAATAGCTTTTTCCGACTACCAAAAAAGCAAGTAGCATCTCCTTCCACTGACACCACCTGCCAGCAGTAAGAATGTCACCATGTGATAAATGACAAAATATAAATCAGGGAGTGGAAAGATTTTACAACGGAAAAACGCTGACTAAATCATTTATACATACAGTAGTTATTGTAAAAATGAAGCACTTTTTTATTACATTATTTTCACTGGAGTTCCTCTTTAACCTTCTTGCCGCTAATCACAGCTTGTACTATTGCTTGTACCTATGGGGGCGCCAATCTTATAGACGCTTGTCCTGTGCCATTTTTATCTGATCCCATTTAGACTGTTGAGAAAACTTCCTCTGTGGTCAACCAATGAAGCAGCATTCATACCTTCAGCCCATCCTCATCTATATCCCTTCTTATTCTTAAACTTCTGCTTTTCTACTGGTTTCCCATCAAACAAAGAATAAAATTGAAGGCTCTAAAGGTGTGTACCTACCTTTGACAGATATCGTGCATCGGGGATCAGGACCTGATCCCCTTGGGTGACATCACTGGACCGGGCTGCACACACACGGGTCTGTGACAACGCGCTGGGGGGGGGATGACAAGTGGCACGTGGCAGACAGGGGAGTGGCGCGAACAATGGGATTTGCAGGGGATTGGCGTCGCTGAGGGCGAGTAGATTGGATTGCTCGTGTGTTGGGGTGGAGGGTTGCTGGCTGCCATACACACGCCTGATTCCCGGCTGAGGCGGTCGTTATTGGCTGTGTATGGTCTTTAACCCTGAGCTGCAAGATGCTGTACAAACTTGTTCCTCCATGTATCAGTACACTCATTTTCAGAAAGTATTAAATGAACAATTTGCACATTGCTAAAGACTTGGACTTCTACAGAGGTACAAAAACTGTCACCAGGCAGTGATGAGGACGCTATCCCTCGGCAACAGATTGGGGCCAAAACTGTATAGAAGCGTAGCTAGCCTGCAATCCAAAAACTCACTTTTTCAAGGAAGCTTATCATTCAGGCTTGATGCATTTTAGCTAGCTATCATACTCCCATTGCTTTCATCTAAATGAAACATAAAACACATAATGATGCCTTGTATACTGATTACCTACAGTATTTCCCCTCTGCTATGTCCTCCTGTGTCCACTCCTTATCCCCTTAAAGAGAATCTGTACTCTAAAATTCTTACAATAAAAAGCATACCATTCTATTCATTATGTTCTCTTGGGCCCCTCTGTGCTGTTTCTGCCACTCCCTGCTGCAATCCTGGCTTGTAATTGCCAGTTTTAGGCAGTGTTTACAAACAAAAGACATGGCTGCTAACCAGAGTGTGATAGGCTGAGAGGAGAGCTTGGAGAGGGTGTGTAAAGGTGTAAAGCTTCTGCCTATCACAAGCAGTGCTGCACATTCCACACATTCCAGCCTGAGCCCGACAGAGCCAACAGAGGAAAGAAGATAAGATTTATTACAGAGACAGTGCAACTAGGAAAGGCTGCAGTAAGCCAGACCACATTAGAACAGGTATAGGTACTTATAGGATAGAAGAAATAAGGCTCAAAATTTGTTACAGTCTCTTTAAAATGCCCCAACATGGTACAATTTTTAATTCTTTTTCGATAAGATAATTTATTTTGATTATTCCGTTAGATCGAATATAAAGATTTTTCACACATGTCTGAACAGATTTTTATAGAAAAACAATGGAATTCATTTTTTTTTAATTGAAAAAAAGATTATTTTCAACTTTCATTAGA
Source organism: Hyperolius riggenbachi (assembly GCF_040937935.1). NCBI lineage: Eukaryota > Metazoa > Chordata > Amphibia > Anura > Hyperoliidae > Hyperolius > Hyperolius riggenbachi. The sequence goes on from NC_090651.1 coordinate 105,210,370, forward strand.
TTTGATTGTTTTGGTCATCCTCTCCTATTGTACCTGTATTAACCGGCCACTGCTGTACACTTGTTTATTTACTACAACCGTCTTTTGTCTCTGTATTTTCCTTCTCTGTTTATGTACATTTTGGGAATTGCGCAACTAGCATGACCCACAGTACATAAGTAACACAAGTAGCATAACGCATGTTACCGTAGCAACGCTCACCTTACCCATGTACCATGGGTTGTGCTAATTGTGCAATGTGTGGTACCCTGCCAGCCAAAGCTCCAATAAAATTGCCATACACTACCTGCCTGATGTTGCTTATTGTGATGTCCAAGCAGCACTGATTGCATTATTCTTACCCCATGCCCCTCCCCCCCGCATGTGCGGGTAGCTGCTCTGCCTTGCACAGTTTGGCATCCACCCACCACCTCCATGGCAATAGAATGCATTACTAGCCTGAAGGCTAGTAATGCATCCCTAGAGCATTGTGCCCCAAATTGTTACCCAATGGATCATTTCACAATCCCTGATGGATGATGGTTATCACGTGTGTGTACTTAGCTTAAGATTTCAGTTAAAATTCAATACGCCAAATAGCCATATTTGTGGTCATTATTCTTTATTATTCATTATAAAAATAGGTAGAGTATGCATCCCATATAACAAAGTCCCTGTCGCTGCGTCCTCCTATGTCCCTTTGACCATGGGTTGTGCCTGGCACGCATGTGGAGCACGTGGATGGACTTCAGAGACTTCAGAGAGGAGAGGAGGATGGGCGCAGGGGTCGGGCGGGCGGGCGTGTGCGCACTCGTTCGTGAATGCGGGGGCGTGGCAGTGCACATGTGCAGGTAGCGGATGTGCCCATGTGCAGGTTGCAAACTGTTTTTCAACGGGTAAGCCTTTTACCTAGTGTAATAAATGAGTGATGTCTTTTATTGAAGTGATTGCAGTCAAGCTACAATAGACACATCACACCCCTATTACTACCCAAAATCTCTTGTCTTGCCGGCACAATTTTATTTTTGTATATTATAAGGCAAAGTAGGTACTTAAATACATAGGTGAAACACACACAAACACATAAATACACACACTAGCACATACATATACACACACACCAATTGCAAAACATATCTCCAGATCTTTCCAAACTTGGTAACTTGCAATATACATATATATATATATATATATATATATATATATATATATATATATATATATATACATACACACATACATACAGTATATATACAGTATGTATTGTATATCAGCAGCAGTGTTCAGAAATCATTTTCTACAGTCGAGTGGAAATTACGCCACAATTTAAGTCTTGTATTGGTTTTACACATTCACAGCCTGGTATAATCTTTAAAAGTCAGCGTACTTCAGTGGATGTCTGTTCTTGATAAGAAAACAATGCATGGCTTGATTTCTGTGCAGGGATCCTATGAAACTGAAGAGATTAGGCATTTCATTTACCCTGGGGGGTAAACATGGTATTTTGAGAAAGAGAGCAGGATTAGACTGAGAGGCTGAGAACCTATTGAAAAAATAGAAAGATAAGGTAATATTTCGGGCAGCACAAAAAATGAAAAAAGAAATGCTTATGTTGGAATACAGTACATCATGTTTAGTTTTTTGCTAGATATGAATGTGGATGAAATACAAATATATATATATATATATATATATATATATATATATATATATATATATATATATATAAATATATATATATATATGCACTTTGGAGTTTTTCTGGCTACTGGTATTTACGTTTAAGATCCTTGCTGTTGGTATACATATTATACAAATTTGTGATGCCGGAGTGAGAATGGCTATACACTGTGAAGATCCAAGATGCAGCTGTTAATCCAAAGAAACAGTTCCAGCCTCAAAGATCCCTCGAGAAACAAATCGGGGACTGATGCTGTACAGACGCATCGCTAGCCTTCAAGCTAGCAATGTATTCTGTAGCTATGGAGGGGGCAGAGGGACAACAATTGGTGCATGACAGAGCAGATTAATGTGAGAAGTGAAAATTACATTGCGATGGGGCATGCTTGGGTGTTGTTAAGGATTCAAGGTGAACCTTAACCTTCCTGGCGGTAAGCCCGAGCTGAGCTCGGGCTATGCCGCGCAGGAAGATATCTCAGCCCCTGGTGGGGCGATTTTCTTCATTTAAAATGCTGTACGTGCAGCTAGCACTTTGCTAGCCGCGCGTACAGCTTGATCGCCGCCGCTCTGCGGCAATCGCCAGCACGCAGCAGCGCAAGAGGCCCCCCCCCCCGCCAGAGCCCTGCGCTGCCCGGACCAATGAGTTCCGGGCAGCGCTATGGGCTGGATCGGAGGCGTCTGACATCAGGACGTCGGCTGACGTCCATGACGTCATTCCGATCGTCGCCATGGCGACAGGAGAAGCCAAACAGGGGAGCGCGTTATATACGCGTTGCCCTGTTTGCTATTGATGCCGGCGACGATCGCACTAGAGGGACACATGCGCCCTCTAGTGGGGTTTCATGTAGCTACCACTCTGGTAGCTTTACATGAAACAAAAAAAAAATAAAAGAAAAAAGGATTTTTGCCTTTTTGGCAAAAACAATTAACCGCCAGGAGGGTTAAGAGACATCGGCCGTATGCTGCACAGACATTAGAATGGCCAATGATCGTCAGTCGAAGTGGTCATTATTGGCCATTTTGGCCGCTTTTATCTAATGTGTATGTACCTTAAAGGATGACTGAGGCAAAATAAGGGGGGTGGGGGGGGGAGAGAAAACTGAGCGCCTACAGAGTAGTGATGTAGCCAATATAAAATTTTCGGTTTGCAAATTTACGCTAAACATTTGGTAACCAGACGTTTGTGTCGAGCTCCTTAGACTTTAATTGGCAGATGAACATCAAAACTTTCAGGGCATCTCTACAGCCACAATTTCTTTAAAAAAGATGTAAAAAGTGTACAAAAACCTGGACAGTGACATGGCAGAGGAGGATCAACTGCGAAATAGTCACCAAAAAATACTTATGTTGCGCAAACACTTATTTAATGCTTATTTTTTAAGTTTAATGGCTGCTGACTTTAGCAGTTAATAGCAAAGCCCCCATATGTGATATCAGGGTGCTGTGGGTGCTCCAGGGTGACAGTGTGGGTGGGCGCTATTGGTGCAGTGGGCAGGGAGGAGAGCGGGAAACCCGCAGGGAGGCAGCTCTAGGCCTACACTAAGCATAGCTAGAGCACAAAGCATCTTTAAATTTGGCTCCAAAGCTTCCCATTGGTCTATTAACAGATTAATGGGGAGCCTTGAAGGCAAAATGAAAGATGCTTTTGCTCTAGCTATGCTTACAGTAGTATAGCTAGAGCAGCGTGGAGAGCAGCACTGTGTGGCAGAGGGTGTGCAGTGGAGATCTTCAATCAAGGTAAATGAGTAGGGAGTGGGACATTTCTGAGGATATTGGCATGGAAACTTTTTTTAAAGGTAAGTATTCATAGTTAATTAAGGACTTTTCTTGTGGTTGTGTTTTTATTTCTTTTAACCCTTTGTGGAAATAGGTAAGGGTATGTACCCCTTACCCTCCATGGGTTGGACAAGGGCTCTGGGGAGAGGTGGAGGTATGGATGCCCCTCTCCCCCAGAGCCCCACCATACAATAGACCATGCGGGTGGTATAGCACAGGGTGTGAAGCCCCACATGGCCAGGGCTCCGCATTCTGGCTATCCCAGCCTGCATGGGGACAAGGGGTTAAAGAGGCTCAGGAGGGGGGACCACTTGTCATTTTTTTGTTATATTTCCCACGCTCTCAAAAAAACATGGTCCAAAAATAGGTAAACGTTGCCAGGGATCCTTATACAGCCATATTGCGAATGTATAATGATCCCTGGTCAAAGCGCTGCCACTTCCACTGCGTATGGACACCCTGGAAATCCCATCATGGTATTTAATGTTATTTCTTTGATATATGTAAATTCACACTGCCTTTAGGTTGATGCATTATCTCTCATTCACCGCATTTAAAAAAGTTCCACTTACCTGGGTCTTCCTCCAGCCCATGGCAGCCGTCCTGTGCCCTTGCCACAGCTCCGGTGGCTCCCGGTCTTCTCCTAGCCAGTACCATCCTGATGACGACGGAGAGACCACGTGACCCGCGGAGTGGAGCGCAGAAGAAGCCGACTCGGAAGCCGACCTGGCAAGGTCAGCTGCACCAGCGGAGAAGACCGGGCACCACCGGAGCTGTGGCGAAGGCACAGGACGCTGCCACTGGCTGGAGGAAGCCCCAGGTAAGTGGATCTTTTTTTTTTAATGCTTGGAAGTATCATTTGAATGTATACTTTTTTCCTATCATAACTTTAAAATCGATTTTCTCCAAAACTATAAGGGCTTTTTGTTTCCACTTGTTCCCACTGTCCTCCTTAAAGAGACTCTGTAACATTAAAAAGATCCCCTGGGGGGTACTCACCTCGGGTGGGGGAAGCCTCCGGATCCTAATGAGGCTTCCCACGCCGTCCTCTGTCCCACGGGGGTCTCGCCGCAGCCCTCCGAACAGCCGGCGACTGTGCCGACTGTCAGTTCAATATTTACCTTTGCTGGCTCTAGCGGGGGCGCTGTGGCGACTTTCGGCACGGAAATAGACGGAAATACCCGATCTCCGTCGGGTCCGCTCTACTGCGCAGGCGCCGGAAACTTGCGCCTGCGCAGTAGAGCAGACCCGACGGCGATCGGGTATTTCCGCCTACTTCGGCGCCGACAGCCGTCAGAGCGCCTGCGCAGGAGCCAGGAAGGTAAATATTACATCACCGCTGCACGGAGGGCTGCAGCGAGACCCCTGACGGATGGAGGACGGCGTGGGAAGCCTCATTAGGATCCGGAGGCTTCCCCCACCCGAGGTGAGTACCCCCCCGGGGCCGTTTTGTCGTTACAGTTCCTCTTTAACATGCCCTGCAAATGTGGTGTTTCTAGCACGTACGGGGGCTTTGCTATTTACCGCTAAAGTTTAAGGCCATTGACTTTAACCACTTCACCCCAAAGGGGTTTTTACCCTAACGGACAAGAGCGATTTTCACCTTTCAGTGCTCATACATTTCATTTGCCAATAGCTTAATCACTACTAATGACAATTAAATGATCTATATCTTGTTTTTTCACCACCAATTGGGCTTTTTGGGGTTGATATTTGTTTTCAGTAATTACTTTATTTTCTATGCATTTTAAAGGGAAAAACAAATGAAAAAATACACTATTTCTCCAATGTCATCCCCTATAGTTTTAATATAAACACTGCTACTGTATATAAAACCCATACATTTTATCTGCCTATTTGTCCTGGTTATCACAACATTTTAATTATGTCCCAAGTACAAAGTATGGTGACAAAATAGTATTTGGAAATAAAGGTGTATTTTTTCTTTGGTGGTTTCTCTTTTCACTATTTTCACGTGCATGTGTACAGGAATGCATGTGCACATGCGGGAGCGTGCACGTTCATGCGCGGGGATGTGCACATGCACGTGCACAGCAGCAGCAGCACTGTCCAACGTCCTGGAGCCATTAAGAGGCTCTAGCAGGACGTTTTTATAAGTCAGCTTGTCATTAAGTGGTTAATGTAAAAAATGCAAATGAAAATTGTTTTGTGAAAAAAAAAATGCGTAAAATGTGAGTGGCGAACAGCCAACTTTGCTGGGAACTGTCCGCCGGCAAACTTGGGCAATCTCTACTACAGAGGTGTGGGCATGTTTGCACACAATAACGTATGTGTCTGTTCTTTCCCAAGAGGCTCTGCATGCCCGGTATTTACTCCGGTAGCAGCCGTGACTAGATTCAGGCTGTGAACCGGAAATACTTGTGTGGCGCATGCGCAGTATTTCAGTTCCACCTCTCTGTCCGCACTCCCTGTTACCCTGCGAATGTTGCATTTTGCTTGCAATTCTTGCTGTCTGATTGAAATCGCAAAGTGCAATTGCCAAAAAATCTATGATATCTATGCATAGCAAAATAGCAAACGTAATCGCATTGCATCAGAAATTGTGGCTGCAAAAATGCCCTGAAGTATGCCTGCCATTAAAGTCAATTGGGTATGCCTGCCATTAAAGTCAATGGGGTCTGAGCTTTTGTGGAAACATTTACAAACGGTCCGTGAACATTCATCTGCGATGTTCATCCATCACTAATTGCAGGTGTTGCAGTGGACCCCTCTACACTGTGGACCAGTGGCAGGAGAAGCTGAAGGAAATTAAAAAAAAAACATGGAAGAGACAACCTGGACATGCATGTAGGGAGTGCCCCAATGGGGTGGGGTGGGGGGGGGGGGGTTTACAATAATTGGCAGATGGTGACAGGGGCTGCTGAGCCAAGTAAATACAGCCACCATAATACGACATTTGAATATAACCGTTCACTTCTGCTTTAAATTTAAACTATATATTTTGTTTCAGCATTTGGGCACTTTGGAACTTAAAATAGCACTATTTTTGGAACACCTTTCCTGAACCCTGGCTTCACTATGCTTAGGCGGTTTTCCATTCCATAGATAATGGATCCTGAAATAGGGTTCTGGAGTCTGATTGAATTAGCTGCTAGTGATTGCCATAGAAACTACAGTCTCCGACAAAAAAAAAATGGATTCTCTGTAACTCATTTACCTTTAAAAATAGATCATATTACAGAACTCCAAGAATCTTTCAATAACCTACATTAATATTAATTGATTAAAATTCATCACTTACTTACCTGTGTCACAGTTAGACAATGTAACTTATTAAAACAAGATTTTTGTTTCCTTCAATTCTTTTCTCATGCACTGAAAATGTACTTGCTGTTTAAAATAAATAAGAGCAGAATTTTCATTTTCATTTCTGAATTTCTGTTTCTATGCCCCCACCTCTTAGGTAGAATTTTCCTCTGAAATGTAAGCTGTTTGCATTAATATGGAATTCTGATCAAGCTGAGGGATGTTTAGACAGGTGGGGGAGGACTAGAACATCTGTTCAGGTTTTATTGTTCTGTATTCCTCCTAAGAGAGATTCAGTTTCCTTTTATTCTCTGTGTGGATCGGTTCTTCTGTGTCTGCGTGGGCATTCATGCCTGTGCATCCATGTTATCTGGTGTGCACTGCGCCTGCGCACAACTACTGCACAGGAGCAGTACACTCCAGATGACGTGAATGCGTGGGCTTTCGAGCCAACCGGCTGGTGGGATCCTGATCTTCACGGGTGGCCAGCGGGACAACACGGAGCACCGGGGCTGCGGCGAGGGACTGAGACAGCTGCTAGGGGCTGGAACAAGCCCTAGGTGAGTAAAATTTGTTTAAGCTCCCTCCCCTCGGAAGTCCCTTAAGTAGAGGAAATCCCAATTTATCTCTCCAAGCCAACACATAAACGGAGCAAAGGTTCTGACATTTCCTCACGTTACGAAAAATACTTAAAAAAAAAAAATCACTAACCAGGAACCTGATAAAGGGAATATATTCTCTAGTGATATCCAGGAAAGTTTTGGAATCAACAGAACTATGTGGCTGTCATGATTGAGCTCTGAATTTACGATGTCTCCCCATCAACCAGAGTCTGTGATATATGTTTTTTAGCTAGCAAGTGGTCTTGTCTATTTGTCATAAATTAGCTAGCATCCCTATTAGACCATCCTGAAGTTGTAATTAAGGCATCTAGTGACATTTATTTTATTGCAAAATAATGTTTTTCCTCCGAATGCCGATTGAATGTAAGCTGTGTGTTTTAACATCTTGTTAATATTCAGGAATTAAGCTGTAAAAGGCTTATTAGCGAAAGTTTACTTTTTGTTTTCCTCTAAGTTAAACAACAAAAAGGTATCCTTATTCAAAACTTCTTATTGTCAAGCATAGACATTGTGGAGCACAACACATTTCACAGTTTCAATCCTGCTTCATCAGGCAAATAAAGGAGCAAAGCTAGTTAAGGTCTGGTGTAGAGCCAAGCACCTCTGTCAATATGTTGTGTTTAAATGAAGGCTACAGAGATGTGCCTGCATCAGTGCAGAGGCTTACTATTCCTCCTGATCTTTCCCATTATGCTCGAGTCCTGTGTAAAAGGCCCAGTTAGCGGGGGTGACTTTGCAGAGTTGCTGTTATGATCACTTCTGCAGCATGTACTGCTGGCTGCAGTTTTACTGGAGACAAGCAGTTTTTTATTTCTTTGCGTGCATTTGCTCGCATAGTTCTGCGTGCTCTTACACTGAGTGTTGATTCCATCTGCAGTCGCTCTGAAATTAATGACAGATTAATATGCTTTTGTGAAAACAAACACTGTCTGTTGCAATGGAACTGCAATCCCTTTCTTGCAGGCTGCATATCATTGTGTACCCTTTTCTGCTGTCAGCCTGTGATTGATTACCATTCACCTGTGTGGGAATCTGCATGTCTGCTCCCATTGGATGAACTCAGTATAAAGGACTGCTTCCTGCAGTGTTCCATGGGCTATCATAGTCTCAGATTCTGTCTGTTACTCTGTCCGGCCCCCACCTCGTTCCTAGTCCGTGTGGACTGCGCTGACTCCTGCGAAGGGGTCAGCGAGTCCTCCTAGTTTTGCTCTTGTTATCAGAAGTTGTTACTTTGCTTGTCTTGCGTCATATATCGGTTCATCGCCAATATATACGCATACTAGCACGTTTGTTATTTTCTTGGTATTCGTGTTACGTTAATACATTGTTACAGTGCTGCTGATATATACGTACTCGAACTGTTTATATTCTGTGTTCAGTCAGTTAGTTTCCAGCACGTTTTGGTAGGTTGCGCGTATCATGATCACCCGTGCTTAGCTAGTTCAGTCCTGTTCCTAGTCCTGCTCCAGTTCTTAGTTAGTGTTCCTTGCTTATGTCATATATCGGTTTATCGCCGATATATACATATGTCAGTTAGTCGTTTGTAGTTCATTGATAGCTGTAACTGTAATAGGAAATCATACCTATTGTATATTTGTGTGGATTACGTCTGCCTTCTTTGACTCTATTTCCCGACTATTCTGTCCTGTCCTTGTGAGGCACGCCACCGCTGCAATCGCATTGGCTGCCTCATTCCAGTCTGTCTTGTCTTGGACGTTTGCTGTCACTTAAGCAGTGACTAGTTAAGCAAACGTTCATTCTGTTACCTGTCCTGATCTCCTGAGTTCTGGTTTATGCGCTCAGCGCTACCTTGCGCTGAGCCACTACAGTGGAAGGATTGTTTGTGGCTGTTCGGATCTACGCCTGCTCTGTGCGCCACATCTCCTGTTGGAGTCAGTCCTCTCCTCCACTAAACTGGGGATATCCTGGTTCCTTGTGCTAGCGTGTGTACTAGTGTTGGGCGAACAGTGTTCGCCACTGTTCGGGTTCTGCAGAACATCACCCTGTTCGGGTGATGTTCGGGTTCGGCCGAACACCTGATGGTGTTCGGCCAAACTGTTCGGCCATATGGCCGAACTAAGAGCGCATGGCCGAACGTTACCCGAACGTTCGGCTAGCGCTGTGATTGGCCGAACGGGTCACGTGTAGTGTTGGGCGAACATCTAGATGTTCGGGTTCGGGCCGAACATGGCCGAACTCCGAACATAATGGAAGTCAATGGGGACCCGAACTTTCGTGCTTTGTAAAGCCTCCTTACATGCTACATACCCCAAATTTACAGGGTATGTGCACCTTGGGAGTGGGTACAAGAGGAAAAAATTTTTTAGCAAAAAGAGCTTATAGTTTTTGAGAAAATCGATTTTAAAGTTTCAAAGGGAAAACTGTCTTTTAAATGCGGGAAATGTCTGTTTTCTTTGCACAGGTAACATGCTTTTTGTCGGCATGCAGTCATAAATGTAATACATATAAGAGGTTCCAGGAAAAGGGACCGGTAACGCTAACCCAGCAGCAGCACACGTGATGGAACAAGAGGAGGGTGGCGCAGGAGGAGAAGGCCACGCTTTGAGACACAACAACCCAGGCCTTGCATGAGGACAAAAAGCGTGCGGATAGCAATTTGCATTTTGTCGCCATGCAGTCATAAATGTAATACAGATGAGAGGTTCAATAAACAGGGACCGGAAACGCTAACCCATCACAGATGTTCATTGTTCATGTTACTTGGTTGGGGTCCGGGAGTGTTGCGTAGTCATTTCCAATCCAGGATTGATTCATTTTAATTTGAGTCAGACGGTCTGCATTTTCTGTGGAGAGGCGGATACGCCGCCGATCTGTGACGATGCCTCCGGCAGCACTGAAACAGCGTTCCGACATAACGCTGGCTGCCGGGCAAGCCAGCACCTCTATTGCGTACATTGCCAGTTTGTGCCAGGTGTCTAGCTTCGATACCCAATAGTTGAAGGGTGCAGATGGATTGTTCAACACAGCTACGCCATCTGACATGTAGTCCTTGACCATCTTCTCCAGGCGATCGGTGTTGGAGGTGGATCTGCACGCTTGCTGTTCTGTGTGCTGCTGCATGGGTGTCAGAAAATTTTCCCACTCCAAGGACACTGCCGATACCATTCCCTTTTGGGCACTAGCTGCGGCTTGTGTTGTTTGCTGCCCTCCTGGTCGTCCTGGGTTTGCGGAAGTCAGTCTGTCGGCGTACAACTGGCTAGAGGAGGGGGAGGATGTCAATCTCCTCTCTAAAGTCTCCACAAGGGCCTGCTGGTATTCTTCCATTTTGACCTGTCTGGCTCTTTCTTCAAGCAGTTTTGGAACATTGTGTTTGTACCGTGGATCCAGAAGGGTATAAACCCAGTAATTGGTGTTGTCCAGAATGCGCACAATGCGTGGGTCGCATTCAATGCAGTCCTAGGCCGAAGAGGTCATAGCCTAGGGTCACAAAACCTGTTTATTGGGCAATTTCAATGGTGGCGAGTCTGACGTACATAAATCGCAGCAATGGCCGTTAGCAACGTCTGAATCTCACGAAATGTCTCATGCAGGTAGAAGACATATTGTTAGACTTGGGCTCCAAAGATGGGTTCCCTACATCTCTGCAAACCAGAGTTACAGGGCTCCAAATTTGGTAAAATCCCCCATAGGCTTTCATTGGGCCTCCTATTTACAGTTCCAAAATCTCACATCTTTTCAAAGGGCAATTACTCAGCAGTGGCAAATTTTCTAGCATTGTAGGGACCCTTAGGGGGAACATGACTGGTGAGTTTCGGGCCCCTAGGCCAAAGAGGTCATAGCCTAGGGTCACAAAAACCTGTTTATTTGGGCTATTTCAATGGTAGTGATGGTGACGTACATAAATCGCAGCAATGGCCGTTAGCAAAGTCTGAATCTCACGAAATGTCTCATGCAGGTAGAAGACATATTGTTAGACTTGGATTCCAAAGATGGGGTCCCTACATCTCTGCAAACCAGAGTTACAGGGGTCCAAAATTGGTAAAATCCCCCATAGGATTTCATTGCCTCCCTATTTCACTTTCCAAAATCTCACATCTTTTCAAAGGGCAATGGCTCAGCAGTACCAAATTTTCTAGCATTGTAGGGACCCTTAGGGGGAACATGACTGGTGAGTTTCCGGCCCCTAGGCCGAAGAGGTCATAGCCTAGGGTCACAAAAACCTGTTTATTGGGGCTATTTCAATGGTAGTGATGGTGACGTACATAAATCGCAGCAATGGCCGTTAGCAAAGTCTGAATCTCACGAAATGTCTCATGCAGGTAGAAGACATATTGTTAGACTTGGATTCCAAAGATGGGGTCCCTACATCTCTGCAAACCAGAGTTACAGGGGTCCAAAATTGGTAAAATCCCCCATAGGATTTCATTGGCTCCCTATTTCACTTTCCAAAATCTCACATCTTTTCAAAGGGCAATGGCTCAGCAGTACCAAATTTTCTAGCATTGTAGGGACCCTTAGGGGGATCATGACTGGTGAGTTTTGCCACTGCTGAGCCATTGCCCTTTGAAATGGTGTGAGATTTTGGAACGGTAAATAGGAGGCCCAATGAAAGCCTATGGGGGATTTTACCAATTTTGGACCCCTGTAACTCTGGTTTGCAGAGATGTAGGGACCCCATCTTTGGAATCCAAGTCTAACAATATGTCTTCTACCTGCATGAGACATTTCGTGAGATTCAGACTTTGCTAACGGCCATTGCTGCGATTTATGTACGTCACCATCACTACCATTGAAATAGCCCCAATAAACAGGTTTTTGTGACCCTAGGCTATGACCTCTTCGGCCTAGGGGCCCGAAACTCACCAGTCATGTTCCCCCTAAGGGTCCCTACAATGCTAGAAAATTTGGTACTGCTGAGCCATTGCCCTTTGAAAAGATGTGAGATTTTGGAAAGTGAAATAGGGAGGCAATGAAATCCTATGGGGGATTTTACCAATTTTGGACCCCTGTAACTCTGGTTTGCAGAGATGTAGGGACCCCATCTTTGGAATTAAAGTCTAACAATATGTCTTCTACCTGCATGAGACATTTCGTGAGATTCAGACTTTGCTAACGGCCATTGCTGCGATTTATGTACGTCACCATCACTACCATTGAAATAGCCCAAATAAACAGGTTTTTGTGACCCTAGGCTATGACCTCTTTGGCCTAGGGGCCCGAAACTCACCAGTCATGTTCCCCCTAAGGGTCCCTACAATGCTAGAAAATTTGCCACTGCTGAGTAATTGCCCTTTGAAAAGATGTGAGATTTTGGAACTGTAAATAGGAGGCCCAATGAAAGCCTATGGGGGATTTTACCAAATTTGGAGCCCTGTAACTCTGGTTTGCAGAGATGTAGGGAACCCATCTTTGGAGCCCAAGTCTAACAATATGTCTTCTACCTGCATGAGACATTTCGTGAGATTCAGACGTTGCTAACGGCCATTGCTGCGATTTATGTACGTCAGACTCGCCACCATTGAAATTGCCCAATAAACAGGTTTTGTGACCCTAGGCTATGACCTCTTCGGCCTAGGACTGCATTGAACGTGACCCATGCATTGTGCGCATTCTGGACAACACCAATTACTGGGTTTATACCCTTCTGGATCCACGGTACAAACACAATGTTCCAAAACTGCTTGAAGAAAGAGCCAGACAGGTCAAAATGGAAGAATACCAGCAGGCCCTTGTGGAGACTTTAGAGAGGAGATTGACATCCTCCCCCTCCTCTAGCCAGTTGTACGCCGACAGACTGACTTCCGCAAACCCAGGACGACCAGGAGGGCAGCAAACAACACAAGCCGCAGCTAGTGCCCAAAAGGGAATGGTATCGGCAGTGTCCTTGGAGTGGGAAAATTTTCTGACACCCATGCAGCAGCACACAGAACAGCAAGCGTGCAGATCCACCTCCAACACCGATCGCCTGGAGAAGATGGTCAAGGACTACATGTCAGATGGCGTAGCTGTGTTGAACAATCCATCTGCACCCTTCAACTATTGGGTATCGAAGCTAGACACCTGGCACAAACTGGCAATGTACGCAATAGAGGTGCTGGCTTGCCCGGCAGCCAGCGTTATGTCGGAACGCTGTTTCAGTGCTGCCGGAGGCATCGTCACAGATCGGCGGCGTATCCGCCTCTCCACAGAAAATGCAGACCGTCTGACTCAAATTAAAATGAATCAATCCTGGATTGGAAACGACTACGCAACACTCCCGGACCCCAAAGAAGTAACATGAACAATGAACATCTGTGATGGGTTAGCGTTTCCGGTCCCTGTTTATTGAACCTCTCATCTGTATTACATTTATGACTGCATGGCGACAAAATGCAAATTGCTATCCGCACGCTTCTTGTCCTCATGCAAGGCCTGGGTTGTTGTGTCTCAAAGCGTGGCCTTCTCCTCCTGCGCCACCCTCCTCTTGTTCCATCACGTGTGCTGCTGCTGGGTTAGCGTTACCGGTCCCTTTTCCTGGAACCTCTTATATGTATTACATTTATGACTGCATGCCGACAAAAAGCATGTTACCTGTGCAAAGAAAACAGACATTTCCCGCATTTAAAAGACAGTTTTCCCTTTGAAACTTCAAAATCGATTTTCTCAAAAACTATAAGCTCTTTTTGCTAAATTTTGTTTTCCTCTTGTACCCACTCCCAAGGTGTACATACCCTGTAAATTTGGGGTATGTAGCATGTAAGGAGGCTTTACAAAGCACAAAAATTCGGGTCCCCATTGACTTCTATTATGTTCGGAGTTCGGGTCGAACACCCGAACATCGCGGCCATGTTCGGCCTGTTCGGCCCGAACCCGAACATCTAGATGTTCGCCCAACACTAGTGTGTACCTCCTTCACGTCAGAATCCGCATTGTGTGCTGACCGTGGAGGATACACCACCAAGCGTAACAGTTGCCGACCTTTAACCTAGACGTATTCAGCTGTGCATGCGCAGTATGTTTGATCCACCCTCCTTGTACTACGGCCTGGACAGGAGTGCAGGTGCCAGGAATGCAGGTGCTAGGGGCGTGGTCACAAGAGCAATGGATCAGACATATTGCAATTGCACAGCTGAGTATGTCCGAGTTAAAGGTCAGCAAAATCGCAGCTGCTAACGGGGCCTTTTAAACAGGAATTGAGCATCATGGGAGCGATTGGAAGGAGCAGTAAGCCTCTGCACTGATGCAGACACATCACTGTAGCCTCCATTTAAACATAACTCACTGTACTGCTCCTAACATGGACTCTCTTAACTCATCAGCATTCCTTCCTCCTCTGCTGTTTATACATGCAAGTGATTTTTTCTCAGCTTACAAACTTCACAGTTCATTTGAGCTGTGTATCGGCAGGTTTCCTAGTTTTAGCAATAAAGTAGATGAATTGTGAGGCAGCTAAACTACTTGATGCAAGCTGAATTTGAAACCATGAGGTTCTGGTAAGAAAACAGAAGGTTTACCTCTAAGCCCTTGCTCCTGGTGCAGGGGGTCTTGAGGAGTGTCTACCCCCAAAGTTGTCTCCCCCTCCTGAGCTAACACTGCTCCCTCTGGGCCCAGTACCGGCAGTCAGAACCAGTTGTCCCCCAATGCAGTCTCCCCTTCTAACCTATTTCAGTAGCGGCGGTTGGCACACAACCTATACCAGTAGTGGTAATCGGCACCAGATCCCCCCCCCCCCAAGCGATCTCCCCTCCTAACCTAACACTGCTCCCCCAGGGCCCAGCAGCAGCAGTTGGCACCAGGTCTCCCCCAAAGACATCTCTCCTCCTCACTTATCACTGCTACCTTGGAGTCCAGAAGTCTCCCCCAAGCTATCTTCTCTCCTAACCTTACACTGCTCCTCTATGGCCCAGTAGCGACAGACTCTCATTCCCCCACACTGTCTTTTCCCCTTGTGAAAGCTAACTGTGATCCCTGTGCCAATGCAGAGTATACCATAGCCGCAGAAGAGACTTCACCTCTCCAGTCAGCATGCTCTGAGTTCTCCTTGTCTCTTCTATCTCCTGGCTTGCAGAGAAAAATATAGTAATTAGACACTAGTGCTAAGATAACCCAGAATTAATTAAGATAGACATACATGAGTTGATAGCATCACTCCCAGATCAATTGGATAATAGCTATTGATGGACCAGCTTACCTTGCTTGATGTCAATCACATTTCAGAATTTATTGCACTGTTGCCACTATTTTTGGCAAATTGATACACTATGCAGCTGATGACCCCTTGGCTACTTAACTTGCATCCTCAACGAGGAAAAAAATCAACCTAATGCTTTATTAATTATTTTAGGGTCAACAGAATGAGTCACGATGTGATGAAATGCGGAGGGCAGAGTTGGAGGTGTGGGCTGACGTCATACTAGGAAGTGGGGTGATCGAGGTAACATGCAGCTCTGTGTTTCGCGGCCAGAGCGTTCCATGTGCAATACGATCCCCTGCATGGCTGTTTTTAACATTTTATATAATAAACTTGGATACTCCAATACAATCAAAAGGGAGCACTGAGCAAATATTCCTATAATTCAATAAATTTATTAATTCATGATGCAAACAACAAACGAACACTTTTAAAAATTCCCCCTTAAAACCAATAATTCCCACAGACCTGCAAATTGCATGTGTCCCTAAGCAGAAGTGTACTTCCTGCATTTACAGGTATTAAGCATGCATGCATAATTTCTTCAGGCCCATAGAACTATATTTGTGACATCCAGTTTACAGATCAGGCTTTTGGAAAATAATCTTCAGCTCTGTCCCCGTGTGCAATTGGAAGCACGCCTCTCACCACAGATACGCAACCATTATTAACACCAACAATGTGTCAAACCTCAACCGGCATTCCGCTATAGCTGGCTTCACATACACTGATGGCAACAGGATTAACCTCCTGAGCGGTATGGACGAGCTCAGCTCGTCCATCACCGCCGGAGGCTGCCGCTCAGGCCCTGGTGGGCCGATTTTCTTCAAATAAAGTGCAGCACACGCAGCCGGCACTTTGCCAGCCGCGTGTGCTGCCTGATCGCCGCCGCTCTGCGGCGATTCGCCGCGAGCAGCGGCGAAAGAGGGTCCCCCCAGCCGCCTGAGCCCTGCGCAGCCGGAACAAAAAGTTCCGGCCAGCGCTAAGGGCTGGATCGGAGGCGGCTGACGTCAGGACGTCGGCTGACGTCGATGACGTCACTCCGCTCGTCGCTATGGCGACGATCTAAGCAAAACAAGGAAGGCCGCTCATTGCGGCCTTCCTTGTTTATTCTGGGCGCCGGAGGCGATCGGAAGAACGCCTCCGGAGCGCCCTCTAGTGGGCTTTCATGCAGCCAACTTTCAGTTGGCTGCATGAAATAGTTTTTTTTTAATTTAAAAAAAACCCTCCCGCAGCCTCCCTGGCGATCTCAATAGAACGCCGGGGAGGTTAAACACTCACCACGCGATTCCTCACGGCTTCAGACATGCTGGCGTGGTGCGGGGGCTATCCATCCATGCCTAAATTGTGTGCGCACTTACTTTGTCCAATGGTGACGGACGCCGGTCACAGCGTACTTACGCAGCGGGAGCCAGGAGGAAGGTTGCGGAGGCACGGGGAACAGAAGCCACGCCCACCGGTCATCGGACGTCACATACACGTGACACGTTTCATCCCCAACGGGATTTCATCAGACGTATAGCGTCTTAAAGGGTGCTCACTTTTATACCCGTGCGGGCATCTCTTCTATGATTAAAAATTAGTGCAGCCTGTCATTTTTTGCATATGTAGCTAATTAGCTGGAGCTAATGCGGACAAAGTTCAGAGGACCCATCAACAGGAGGGCTGATTCACCTACTATAAGAAAACCTTCATATTCCTTATTGAGATTATTATTATTATTATTATTATTGATATTATTATTATTGATATTCCTTATTCATAGTCCTTATTGAGGCCGGATGGCATTAGACTTCCACATTTATAAATTAATTCAGATTAATTTTTTCTTAACTCAGAGTCAAACTTGGATACTCGTTTAGTGGAGAGAAGTGCATCCTTGGCTGACCGGCTTTGTGATACGCATATATACAAGACGCGCTTCTGGTGAGTAGGCCCACATAGGGGGAGCTTGGCTCTTATCCTTTCAAAGGTGGTGGCACTACCCTCAGGAGTGCGGCAGGCAGGGCCGGTTCTAGTAACAATGGGGCCCTGAGGCAAACTGAACCACGGGGCCCCCCAATAGACACCCCCTCAATCAAAAATCGGCAATAGGGACCCTTTGTTGCAGCCAAATTTCCACCCAAGGCCCCTAAGGCAGGAGCTAACACCCCAAAGACTCTGCAAGGGCACCAGGGAACAACAGTTAAGTTGGGGAGACACCTTGGGGACCCCTACAGGCTGTGGGGCCCTAGGGCAATTGCCCCCTTTGCTTCTATGGTAGCACCGGCCCTGGCGGCAGGGGGTGAGAGGCATAGCTTGTCCTAAGGCAATACTTGGCACTATGTGCATATTTCATTATTATTTTACAGGGTAAAACTTCTGAAGTGGAGTGTTGACGCGCAGCGATTTTGTCTATAGATTATTTTAAGGGTGAAGTGACCTTTCCATTCTTGCGACCCCCTGGCAACCTTTTTCCCATAGGAGCGCAGTGATACTTTGCAATTGGTAAGACTGTACACGTTTTAATGGAAAGCTTTTTCACAATTCACTGCTATGGAAAAAAACATGTACCAACGCGTACTAACGCATACTAACACATAAATCACCTCCCAAGGGAGTAGCACCCCCAGGACCGCCTAAAGCCGATTGGTGTCATAGTGCGGTAGGTGGGACTAGCAGGGTACTTGCGCTAATTCCTTTAGTGAATCAACCCCATTGTAAGGTGTGTGGCTACCTTAAGTGTAAAAGAGCCCTTAAAGGAGTTCTTTCGCGAAAAAAGTAAGCAGTTAAAAAATGTGACAGATGACAGGTTTTGGGCCAGTCCATCTTTTTAAGGGGGATTCTCAGGGCTTTCTTTGTTTTCAACAGCATTTCCTGAACAACAGTTGCAAAATTTAACTGACAAAATAGTGTGCAAGTGATTAGGGAGGCCGGCTGGTATCTTGCTATTTTGGCAGTTAAACTGTTGTTCAGGAAATGCTGTTGAAAACAAAGAAAGCCCTGAGAATCCCCCTTAAAAAGGTGGACTGGCCCAAAACCTGTCATCTGTCACATTTTTTAACTGCCTACTTTTTTTGCGAAAGAACCCCTTTAAAGGAAACCAGAGTTCAAAAAAATAAAAACAGTTTATACATACAGTACCTCGGGCTTCCTCCAGCCCCATGCGCACAGATCGCTCCCACGCTCTCTACATATCTCTCCGGCAGCTGCACTTCCTCTTGCGCAGCCAGTCTGCGTAGTTCCTCTTGCACAGACTGGCCATGACTCAAGGAAGTGACGGGACCCAGTACCTTAGCTGCAGGCAGCGGAGGACGGCGGCGTGGGAGTGACCATGCGCATGGGACTGGAGGAAGCCCCAGGTATGTATAAGCCTTTTTTATTTTTCATCTCTGGTACACTTTAACCTCATGACAGAGAAGAACAGAATTGGGCAAATACATGGACAATCTAAGCAGTGTGAATTATAAATAGACCTCAATGGGCTATATATCCATGGAATCTAGTTAAACAGATAGTCGCCGATCAGGTATATATATTATTGTATATGTTATTGCAGTTATGCTTTAAGGAATCACTACCATATAAAAAATAAGTTAAAAAATAATATTTGACAAGTAGTGTAACAGGGATACGGTGACAATTCAGAATGTTGCCCAATAAGGAGGACTGGAAGATATGCTTTGCACTTCTCCTTTGATATTTAAATGTAGGCTGATACTGAAACACAAATGTCATGCAAACACAACAAATCCAATTATTTTTAAGTGCATTTGTCCTTGTAAAAAGTTAAAATGCCAGAGGAAGAGAGAAAATGTTGTCATGCCAACAGGTTGTTACACTGTACAAGTAAAGTAAATCAAAGCATCTAATATCCGGAAATTGCCTACACTGGTGTTAGTATGTATGTGTGCTTACTTGGGTTTCTTTCAGACAAAAAAAAAAGAAGAGATAAAACTCATATCCTTAAAGGCCAACTGAAGTGAGAAGTATACAGAGGCTGCCATAATTATTTCCTTTTAAGAAATACCAGTTACTTGGCATCCTGATGATCCTCTGCCTCTAATACATTGAGCCATAGACCCTGAACATGCATAAGCAGAGCAGGTGTTTCTGACACAGCACAGGTGTTTCTGACTGCTTGTTTTTGGTGTTATTCAAACACTAATGCAGCCATATACTGTATTTTTTGGACTATAAGACGCACTTTTTCTCCACCAAAAGTGGGGAGAAAAAGTCCCTGTGTCTTATAGTCCGAATACAGGGAGTCCCCAACTTACGATCGCCCGTCGATAGAAACCGCCAACCTGCCGCGATGTTGGGGACTCCCTGTACTGTCCCCGATGTTCTGCTGCCGTGGGTACCACTCAACTGACCTGATGCCCGCGTCGATCAGCTGCCTGACATTCTCCGTGTTCCTGGCGTCCGTCTCCGGTATCTTTCTGCAGTCTCCTACTCCCCCGTAAGGAACTTAAAGATAACCTGAGGTGGGTTTTAAGAATCCTATTCGCGCACAGAGGCTGGTTCTGCATTCTATCACCAGCTTCTTTTACTATACTGTTCCCCCCCGATCCCCCCTGTGCTCTGATGTCCCCGACAAATCAAACCGCCGCACTAGCAACACGCAGCGTGTCAATAGCAGGCTGTTTACATGCAGACTGTCACTCTCCGCCACTCCCCGCCTCCTCTATAGCGCCGATCCCCGCCTACGTCCCTTCCCTCCCCTCCCCGCCTCTGTAAGCTGATTGGATGGAAGGGACGCAGGCAAGAAGCGGCGATATAGAGGAGGCAGGGGAGTGGTGGAGAGTGACAGTCTGCATGTAAACAGCCTGCTAGCGTGCTTGGAGACCACGACATCAGCCGCTTGTTTCTCTCATCTTCCCCCTAGTGTCAGTACTTCCTTCCCCCTAGTGTCGGACCAGCACGAGAGGAAAGAAGCGGCTGATCTTGCGGTCTGCAAGAACATGGTGAGTGATGCCCAGAGCGGTTGCTGCAGCTTAATTACCTTACGGTGGAGCAGAAGACTGCAAAAAGATACCGGAGACGGACGCCAAGAACAGAGAGGACACCAGGACAGCAGCTGCTTGCCACGTGCATCAGGTCAGGTGAATGAACTCTGGGAGGAGAGGACAGGAGGAGGACATGGGGACAGGAGGAGGACGTGAGGGACAGGAGGAGGACATGGGGGACAGGAGGAGGACACAAGATGGCACAAGAGGATACATGGGGGTACAGGAGGAGGACACAAGAGGGCACAGGAAGAGGATACAAGGGGGATGGGAAGAGGTCACAAAGGGGGACAGGATGAGCCACGGAGGGGGGGGACACAAGGAGCCACAAAGGGAAACAAGAGGTGGACACAAAGAGGACAGAAGAAGGACACTATAATTGGGGGGAGAACATCTACAAGATGCTCCTGGACCATAGACGTACCAGGTTTAGTATATTTATTTTTCCCTCATTTTTGCCCTCTAAACCTAGGTGCATCTCAGGGGCGTTTCTAGGGTCCTTGGAGATCGGGGGCACCTGTTGGCACCAGGTGGGGCGCCGCGGCAAAACATGGGCGTGGCCATGAGGTGAGTCGGCGTGGCCATGGGTGGGGCCAAATGTACATGAACTTAGCAGCGGTGTAAGCTACAGATAACGGGCCTGCCCATCGAAATATTGGATGGAGCCCCCTGTCCTTTATTTAGATCATTTACAATCAGTATAGGCATAGATCAAAGATGTATACGCACATACAATTTTGATTGGTCAATCACTGACCCCCAATTTTACCCCCCCCCCCCCCCCATGCAGTAAGTGGGCCAACAGACAATGAATTTTATGAACAGAGCTAAAATTGGCTAATCAAAATTGTATGTGTGTACCAGGCTTTACAGCTAATACTGTACATACTGAAAGTAGCAGGGATCAGCATACAATATAGCTGGTTTACAATCAGTAAAGGCACAGAGTAACACCTTACACTGTACACACTGGAGGTAAATCAGCACACAGTGCAGGCACTAGAGAACAGCGTATACTGTACATACTGTAGGCAGCAGAATTCAGCACACTGCAGCTAGCATGCCAAAAATATGAGGACCACGTTGTGCGGCATGCTTATCGCGCCGCACTGAAAAATGGGTGGGCCATGGACCAGAATATAGGTGTGGTAACGGCCGGGTGGAAACAAATTTACATGAACCTAGCAATGGTGGGACATCAGATTAGGACAGTGGTGGCGAACCTTTTGGAGGCCGAGTGCCCAAACTGCAACCCAAAAGTCACTTATCTATCGCAAAGTGGCAACAGCAATTTAAACTAAATACTGTACAAACGTTTTAACTCATACATAAACATTATGGAAAATCCAAGTTGAAAATAAACTGAAGATAAACAATTTCATTCATCCTACTCCTGAAAAACGTATTCATTTTTTTAAAACCTCCCAGTTTTATTTTCTGTTTTAAAAATCTAAAAAAGTAGGTTTAATGCTATTGTCTCATATGATAAGGATTCAGCTTTTCCCATAGTCTCACAGTTAGCAATCATGTGACCCCCAACAAGACAAATTCAGCAATCATGAGGCTCCCAACAAATCATGAGGCCCCCAACAAGACAAATTCAGCAATCATGAGGCCTCCAACAAATCATGAGGCCCCCAACAAGACAAATTCAGCAATAATGAGGCCCCCAACAAGACAAATTCAGCAATCATGAGGGCTCCAACAACAAATCATGAGGCCCCCAACAAGACAAATTCAGCAATCTTGAGGCCCCCAACAAATCATAAGGCTCCCAACAAGACAAATTCAGCAGTCATGAGGCACATAAATAGACAGCATTTCACATAAATAGGCAGAATGCCCCCTTAATATGGTAGCCCCCCAAGTTAGGTAGTGAGTGACAGGGACCCCCAGGTTAGCTAGTGAGTGACAGGCACCTCCAGTTAGGTAGTGAGTGACAGGGACCCCGATAGTGAGTGACAGGGAGCCCCTTTAGGTAGTGAGTGAGTGCCAGGGAGCCCCTTCAGGCAGTGAGTGAGTGCCAGGGAGTCCCTTTAGGCAGTGAGTGAGTTCCAGGGAGTCCCTTCAGGCAGTGAGTGAGTGCCAGGGAGCCCCTTCAGGCAGTGAGTGAGTGCCAGGGAGCCCCTTTAGGCAGTGAGTGAGTGACAGGGAGGCCCTTTAGGTAGTGAGTGCCAGGGAGTCCCTTTAGGTAGTGAGTGCCAGGGAGCCCCTTTAGGCAGTGAGTGAGTGCCAAGGAGCCCCTTTAGGCAGTGAGTGAGTGCCAGGGAGCCCCTTCAGGCAGTGAGTGAGTGCCAGGGAGCCCCTTCAGGCAGTGAGTGAGTGCCAGGGAGCCCCTTTAGGCAGTGAGTGAGTGCCAGGGAGCCCCTTCAGGCAGTGAGTGAGTGCCAGGGAGCCCCTTCAGGCAGTGAGTGAGTGCCAGGGAGCCCCTTCAGGCAGTGAGTGAGTGCCAGGGAGCCCCTTTAGGCAGTGAGTGAGTGACAGGGAGCCCCTTTAGGCAGTGAGTGAGTGCCAGGGAGCCCCTTTAGGCAGTGAGTGAGTGACAGGGAGCCCCTTTAGGAAGTGAGTGAGTGCCAGGGAGCCCCTTTAGGAAGTGAGTGAGTGCCAGGGAGCCCCTTTAGGAAGTGAGTGAGTGACAGGGAGCCCCTTTAGGCAGTGAGTGAGTGCCAGGGAGCCCCTTTGGGAAGTGAGTGAGTGCCAGGGAGCCCCTTTAGGAAGTGAGTGAGTGCCAGGGAGCCCCTTTAGGAAGTGAGTGAGTGACAGGGAGCCCCTTTAGGCAGTGAGTGAGTGCCAGGGAGCCCCTTTAGGAAGTGAGTGCCAGGGAGCCCCTTTAGGAAGTGAGTGACAGGGAGTCCCGTTAGGGAGTGAGTGAGTGACAGGGAGCCCCTTAAGGAAGTGAGTGAGTGACAGGGAGCCCCTTTAGGTAGTGAGTGAGTGCCAGGGAGCTCCTTTAGGAAGTGAGTGAGTGCCGAGCCCCTTTAGGTAGTGAGTGAGTGCCAGGGAGCCCCTTTAGGAAGTGAGTGAGTGACAGGGAGCCCCATTAGGGAGTGAGTGAGTGACAGGGACCCCTTTTAGGAAGTGAGTGAGTGACAGGGAGCCCCATTAGGTAATGAGTGAGTGCCAGGGAGCCCCTTTAGGTAGTGAGTGAGTGACAGGGAGCCCCATTAGGGAGTGAGTGAGTGAGTGACAGGGAGCCGCCGCTTCCCCCTTACCTCGCAGTCAGCAGACCTCAGGATCAGCGGCGACCCGACCAGTAGTACGAGCGGGCACCGGACGCACCCGCTCTATATGCGGAAGTGATGTCACTTCCGCATATCAGTCGGGCGCTGGGTCCTAGTGCCCGCACGATAGGTCGCCGCCTGATCGAGGTCTGAGTGATGCGGCGGCCAAGGGACCCGCTGACAGAGGCGCGGCCCTGCAGAGATCCGTGGCACCCCAGGACAGATTGGGGGCATGTGCCCCCCAAAAATAGGGCTAGCGACGCCCCTGGTGCATCTTATAGCCCGGAGCGTCTTATAGTCCGAAAAATACAGTGGATCAGCAGGATTGTCAGGCAACTGGCATTGTTTAAAAGGAAATAAATATGGCAGCTTCCATATACCTCTCACTACAGCTGTCCATTAAGCATTAATGAAAAGTAGAATAATAATAGTACTGTAATAACATACATAATACTTGTCACTGGTTTCATAGAATAAAGTGTATCTACGACTGAGTACAAATGATGGACACAATCCTATGAAATCATAGGAAAACTGTCGGTGTGGGCAAAAGGTCATTTTACACTTCATCTTTATTGTACTGGAAATTTTAAGTTCAGTTGAAATTCCATTTTAACTGCAAATACCACCAGCAAAATACCACTTCCAAAGTTATGGTATACAGTACTTATTGTATCATGGGCCAGCTGTGATAAATGCCTGTTATGAGCATTCCTAATGTCATTGGTATGGCTAATTCTAATTTTTCTCCTCTATAATATCTCCAGCTATGTTAATTAATCCAGTCCACAGCCATGTACTGCTCCAAATTACACAGTTTTGGTATAGCTGCAAGGATATAAATTGTCAGTTGTCAAAAAAACACCACCGTACATTTCAAATATGTACAGACATTTCAAATATGTACAGTTGGATTACACACACATACCTGTGATGGCTGTGATTTTTCTAATCATTACTCTGGAGCACTGCATATGTTTAGTGCAACAGCTGTCTAGTATTACTGTCAGCTGTTGCTGAGATGGGAGTGACTAGCTGAAGAGTAACATCCCAAGCACATCAACAAATTAACTGGATTCCTGGTCCCGGTGTAGTAACTTAATACTTATAATGAAACTAAAAAATATAGGTAGGCAATAGGATGCATACAAATGTACTTCCTGCTTTGTGCAGAATTAAAAAAACAAAGCTATAAATAGAGGCAAACCATATATTGTGGGCCATGGTTTATGAATGCTTATGACAATGTTATAGCAACTGCAGACAGATATAGAATAATAATATATAAAAAAAAAATTAAAGATAATCTGTACCCTAAAACTCTTACAATAAAAAGCATACCATTCTATTCGTTATGTTCTCCTGGGACCCTCTGTGCTGTTTCTGCCACTACCTGCTGAGATCCTGGCTAGTAATTGGGAGTTTTAGGCAGTGTTTACAAACAAAAAACATGGCTGCTAACCAGCATGTGACAGGCTCAGAGAAGCTCAGTCTGTGATTCATACAGAGCCTGCAGGGGGCGTGGAGAGGGTGTGCATAACTTCCAGCCTATCACAGCAGAGCAGCAGATTCCTGCCTTAGCCGTCAAATCCGGCAAAGGAAAGAATATTAGATTAGATAACAGATATAATACAGCCACTGTGCAACTAGGAAAGGCTGTAGTAAGACAGACCACATTAGAACAGGTATAGGAACCTATAGGATAGAAGAAATAAGGCTGGACATTTTGTTACAGAGTCTCTTTAAAGGAGCATTATGATAAAAAATATGTTATTCTGAATAATCTGGTAACAAGATACTAGAGAATACACCAGTTTAGTTTACAAGCACAGCTTTGTATTGCAAAGCATCCTGAAAGTGTTAATTTATATCATGTGAAAGATTTTCTCCATCAATAGCCAGCCTTGCTAACATGGTAGTCCCTTTCTCGCTTGGTTTGCGCTTACTGCCAAGGTTCTCCTCTGTCTCTCTCTCACACAGACAGGCAAATTTACCACTGAAATTATTCCTGCACAGAGAGTTCTGTTGTGTGTAATTGCTGTGGAAATCCTAAAAGCGATGTAAATAAGCAGGCAGCTTAAAGTGAACCAGAGACGAAGCACCTTCATGTATTTACCATATATATCAGTTGGAACATTAGAGAAAACACCTACCCTTCTCTCTGTTTCATTCTTCACTGTTCAGCTTGCTTCTTATCAGCCCTGATAAAATCCTCGACTGAGCATTCAGTCTGGCTTTGCTCAGGAATCATTATAGCTGAGTCTGTCTTCTGTGATGTCTCTTCAAGCCCAAGCCTGCCCCCTTCTGGCTCTGGTCAGGAATCATTATAGCTGAGTCATTATAGCAAAGCCAGACTGAATGCTCAGTCTGGGATTTTATCAGGGCTGATAAGAAGCAAGCTGAACAGTGAAGATTGAAACAGAGAGGTGGGTGTTTTCTCTAATGTTCCCATTGATATATATGGTAAAATAAATGAGGGTGCTTCGTCTGGTTCACTTTAATTAGAAAGCTCCAGAATTGAACTCACAGCCTCCTGTATCAAAGGCAGTTCCTTTACCTCTATGTTTGGGCTTCTGCTGTGGTTTCTGGAGAGAAAAAGTTATACCCATTTGTTTTTTCTAGCACATGTAATTCTATCTCTGGAGGGACTTCCAGACATAGAAGAAAGAATTACATTGAGGATAAAGTTAGAACATGTCATTTTCTTTTCTATCTCTTCTGCCTCAGAGGTAGAATTACATGTTCTGAATGACTGGGATAAAAACTAAGCAGAACTTTGAAGAATGGTGCATGCTATTATCATAGATTTTGGTACTGTAGGTATATTAGGGAAAATAGGGAAATAGTGGGAACACATAAAGATCTGGAAGTTCATTTTAAATTTATCGAGAAGTTATTTTTAAATGTGGTTAATATAGAAAATATATACTTACGGTATACATCGGTTTTGACTCTGTACATAAATCCCAGGCAAAAGTGGTGATTTTTCCACTAGGTTTGCTCTGACCAACAACCACCCCCCCCCTACTTCACCCCCCTTCCATGTTACAAGTCTCACCCCCCAGCGTCTTTAACCCCTTATCACCCATGCAGGCACAGCCAGAATTCGGAGCATGGTGTATAGGTGGTGGGGGAGAATTAACTTTTGGATGAATTTGGGGAGTCCTCTTCAAAATCAAGAGGTTCCCCAGATGTCCACATCCCATAGATGAAATAGGTATACAGATACTCATGCACCACTTTCCCATTTCCACGTAAAGTAAAATAATAATAATAGAAAAATATATAAAAAGTTTTATTATTTTACATTTACTAAAATATTTACCTTTAATCAATGATAGATAGTGTCTGGATAATGTACTGGTTAAGGGCTCTACCTCTGACACAGGAGACCAGGTTTTGAATTTCAGCTCTTCCTGTTCAGTAAGCCAGCACCTATTCAGTAGGAGACCTTGGGCAAGATTCCCTAACACTGCTACTGCCTATAGAGCGTGCCTTATTGACTGTGGCGCTTTGAGTCCTTCAGAAGAAAAGCATTATATAAATATTCTGTGTGTCAATGATCCCACGCCAATATCTTCTAGGTGTTGATTGAAAAGGCACCCCTTCCGATGACCATGTGCAACCACCACACCCCCCTTGCTATCTGCCAATAAGCTCCATGAAGCAGGAGATTATCAACAGCCTATGCCCATATATGAGCAGTGACTTCATCATCAGCATGGCTATCTCAACCCCTGATCCCTGGCAGACATGCTAGAGCTAGGAAACTTAGAATTTGTAATATGGATTTAGGCTCCAGGAGACCACGGCAAAAGACTAGACTCAAAACTGACTTTACCTTAGCTTTATCATGCAAATAGATATACTGAATGAGTCTCTGAACTACATAAGTTACAAAAATATGACCAGCCTAGACCAGCAGTCAGAGTGTAGCTGAAGTCTGTAACTGAACTCCTTAGTCTTTAGTACATCAGTGCAAACCTGAGCACAACCAAAATAATGTATTTGATGTGACAGGTTTAGCACTCCGACAGGGTGTGCAGTAGCTGAACAGAATCTGTATCTGCCAGACTCATAACTTCATTCCTTAATGAGTCTCTGGTTGTATGTAGTACACAAGGAAACATTTATAAGTTTCTATGGTAACATTCCCAAAATAGCCTTCAAGTACGTATGTTTCATTTGCAGCTCTAGTGTCCGGAACGAAGTAACTGTAGAATGAAAAAAAAAAATGCATTTAGCAATCAAATAGATGTTTTCCAGAGGTGGTCAAAGTGAATGCTAGTCGCTCTTGACATAATGTTGACATCCTTGTGTATTTACCATGTGAAAAATACAATTCATAAGAAAGTAAAGGATTTAATAAAAGAAAATACGATGTCCTTCATAAAAATATTCCTTACTCTGTGGCACTTTCCTGATTGAGTAAATTTAGAATAACAATATGAAAAGAAGATCCAATATGCTTCTACTAGCCCAGTAGCATAGCCATATTATAGTTTTACAAAAGCTACAAAACAATTTATCTTAAGGTGATGTCACACATGTGCCAGTGCTATACGCGGCAGCCATGTGGGAAGTGAATGGAAGAAGGAGAAGAAACTGAACACTGACGGCGGCCGAACAGGTGAGAGATTTTAATGCATGCACTGGGGGTTGTACACTAACATTGCGGGAGGGATAGCGTCTGGGGGGTCATGTTTGTCACTTGTCCTGATATCGTACTGTGTTACCACTGCACACCCGATCAAACACATCGGCCCAAAATTTTCCAGCTTGCTCAATTAATAGCTGATATAATAAGGAGTCGGTCATTCCGGCACAAAAGTATGTGACGGTGAGGTGGCGTGGGGGGAAGGGGGGGGATTAAGGCCAATCTCTATCATTTTTTACAGTTTTTTTCCCTGAGAGATACATTATAATAAATCCTTACAAAGCATCCTGCTGTCAGATCCATAACATTAACCCTAGGCCTTTTCATGTCCCAGCGCCCACCAATGTTTATGCCTGTGACGACATGTAAGGATACAAATAGAGGTCAGAAGATATCTGCAGCAGTTACGGTATGTTGAGCCAAATATCTGAAAAAAAACCATGAAAATAGTTCAAAACAACAATTGTGTAGGTAGAGGGTTATTTTTCTAGAGGAAGTAAGTAATGACATTCTCCATATTCCACTTGTTACAGGTATCCTTTAAACATTAAATTAAAGGATACTTGATCCGAACCAGCAAATTCATACTTCTTATGCATTGTCTTTTGTCCTTTGCACTCCCTCCAGTCCCTGAAATAACAGTCAGAAAAAATGACTTTTAGAGAAAATAAAAAATGTGGCTTTTAGAGAAACCCTTCCCTGCTCAACTAAGCTCACTTCTGCGGTTCCTCTGTTTGTCTGCATTTGAGCACAGAAGAAGCACTGACAAGTAAGTTCTTATATGGTCGGTGCCATTTTCAAAATAATGATGCCATATTTTGGAGAGGAGCAGCAGCCGAACAACACTGATAAGAGTCTGCAGGGGGTAAGTATTAAGGTCATATGTTTATTTTCTTGGGTTATGTTCAGTGCAGGTGTGTTGTAAAAAAGTGGCTACAGATTAGTTAAAGTATACAATTTAAAATCCTGACTCTTGCCTACAAAGCACTTTACAACCTAGCTCCTTATTTGAATAAACTTATTTTCAATTACCATCCTACATACAATCTCCGTTCTACTAACACTATTCTCTTATCGCCCTCTAGTCACTTTTTCTCATTCCCACTTACAGGATTACTCTTGATCCTCTTCCCTCCTCTGGAACGCCCATCCTCACACATCTGCCACTCACCCACACTTACCCTTTTTAGACAGAACATAAAAACTCATCTCTTCAGCCAAGCATACTTACTCATGACACTTTGGACACTGACCACTATTTTACCATCATACACAGCTTCCCTTCACCTCTTGTCCTATCCCTTAAAGAGAACCCGAGGTGTGTTTAAAGAATGTTATCTGCATACAGAGGCTGGATCTGCCTATACAGCCCAGCCTCTGTTGCTATCCTAAACCCCACTAAGGTCCCCCTGCACTATGCAATCCCTCATAAATCACAGCCGTGCTGTATGGCTGTGTTTACATCTGTAGTGTCAGTCTCAGCTGCTCCCCCGCCTCCTGCATAGCTCCGGTCCCTGCCCCGCTCCTTCCCTCCAATCAGCAGGGAGGGAAGGGATGCAGGCGGGGACTGGAGTTCTGCAGGAGGCGGGGAGAGCAGCAGACTGACACTATAGAGATAAACACAGCCAGCTCTGACAAGCTGTTTGTCAGCAGCCTGGCTGTGATTTATGAGGGATTGCAGAGTGCAGGGGGACCTTAGGGGGGTTTGGGATAGCAACAGAGGCTGGGCTGTATAGACAGATCCAGCCTCTGTATGCAGATAATATTCTTCAAACCCACCTCGGGTTCTCTTTAACCCTTTAGACTGTAAGGCTAATTGGCCAGGGTTCTCTTCTTCTTTTGTCTGAGGGCGGCAGTGTTAAACTCCCCTAAAGACCAGGCCATTTTTTACTTAAATAGCCACTGCAGCTTTAAGGCCTCACTGCAGGGCCGTCCAACTTAGCACACAAGTGATTCCCCTCCCCCCTTTTCTCTCCACCAACAGAGCTTTCTGTTGGTGGGGTCTCACCTCTCTCCAGATGTTTATTTTTATTTATTTTTTTGTAAATATTTGTTTTATTATTTTTTCAATAAATATATCTATTTTTTTATTTCCCCCTCCCTACCCTGGCCAGCCCATCAGCGTGATCAGTGTGATCCCCAGTACAGCGCTGCTTTAGTTCGCAGCACTGTACAGAAATAAAAGAGAACGCCGCTGGGAGACTAAAGGCGGAGCTCCGCCATCAGAGCGGGGATGTGCATGTGATCGCTCGCAAACCACGCCCCAAAGACCTTCCACCGATTGGTATTAGGCAGTCCTGGGGCTGCCGCCGCATCCACGCCCCTCGGTGTGACGCGGTCAGCAAGTGGTTAAAGGACCACTATGGCGAAAATTGAAAAAATGTAAAATACATGTAAACACATTGAAATAAGAAGTACATTTCTTCCAGAGTAAAATAAGCCATAAATTACTTTCTCCTATGTTGCTATCAATTACAGTAAGTAGGACAGAACCAACTTTGAGTAGCCCATCTCCTCATGGGGGGGCTCTCAGGATTTTCTTTATTTTCAAAAGCACACTGGCCAGCATCTTTGCATAAATCCTTTTCAGGAAGTGTCTTTATAAAGAATAAAGACCATGCTGAGAATCCCCCATGAAGAAATGGACTGGCCCAAAACCTGTTGGCTCTGTCAGATCTCTACTAATTACTATAAGTAACAGCAACATTGGAGAAAAGTAATGTATGGCTCATTTTACTCTTGATGAAATGTACTTTTTATTTGTATGTTTATATGTATTTTAAATTTTTTGGAGATAGTGGTCCTTTAATGCTGTGAAGTGTTCCACCCCTATGTAAACATCTGTTGTTTATTTGTTTGTTGCATCAGCTTTAAAGAAAACCTGAACTGAAATTAAAAGTCAAAATAAACATGCACAAGTCATACTTACCTCTCGTGTAGTCTACTTATCAATCTCTTTCCCCTCTCCTGCGTCCTGTTCGTCCACTATGATCCATTAAATTCTCTGTCCTCCATTTTGAAAATGGCCATTACTCCATAACAGCTTTCTGGTCAGCACACAGTTAAACTGTAACATCGCCACTTGAGCCATAGGGGAACATGGACACATCAGTTCTCCTCTCAGCTGTAGCTGACAGCAACTGATATATTTCAGTTCTGACAAAATGTTGTCAGAACTGGAAGGGATCATTGTCAGAAGAAAATGGTGAGCTTCTGAGAGGAACTAATGGCAAGGTAACTATTTAATGTTTATTTGAAGTTACCTCATGTGTTTATTTTAAATAATTTTACTCAGTACAGGTTCTCTTTAACCACTTCGGGACCAGCAGCCTCGGCCCCCTTAAGGACCAGAGGCTGCTGGTACACTAAAACGCGCATACCGACGAATCGCCGCAATAATCCGTCGCTCCCGCCGGTCACGCTGCTTTGTCCCCGCCGCAGGCTGCTCTCTGTGCCGTCTCTATGACGGCAGAGCGCTGTGCGCCGGTCAGGAGCCACTTTCATTGGCTCCTGACCCTGTTACTCTATGTAAGCCAATGGAAACGGCTTACAGGAATGACAGGGCCAGGAGCCAATGAAAACGGCTCCTGCCCAGCTCACAGTGCTCTGCCGTCATAGAGGCGGCAGGGCAGCACATTGCGGCGGGGGCAGAGCGGCGAGAGCGGGCGGGGGCGCGCGGTGAATGGGACATAGAGTTTACGTCCGCTCAGAACCGCAGCGCCACCCGCCCGACGTAGATTTGTACTGCGTCGGTCCGAAAGTAGTTAATCCGCCATTGTCCTGTTAACTGTTGTATTGTTGATGTTGTCTTGTTATACCTTGAATTCTGCTGTACAGTGCCACGGAAGATGCTGGTGCTATATAAATTAATAATACGAATTAGTACACAGATGCAGCTTAGGATCACAGGATCCAATTCTCTCCAAGCAAGCAACGTCACTTACATTACTTTATCATCCAAATTAAAGTAAACCAGAGACGTTAAACTCAAAAGATTTGATACTTACCCTCGGCTTCCTCCAGCCCCATAAGCTCATCTGACCCTCCCGCATCTGACACTCCTGCCCTTCAGTGGCGATCAGCCCCGGGAACAGGCTCAGTCGTGTCAGTCCAGGTCTACTGCGCATGTGCGGGAGGTCTGTGCATGCGCAGTAGACCCAGACTGGACCCGACTGAGCCTGTTATAGGAGCTGATCGCGGCTGAACGGCAAACTGCGCGAGGATGGTGTAGGACAAGCTTATGGGGCTGGAGAAAGCCCCAGGTAAGTATCAAATCTTTAGAGTTTAACGTCTCTGGTACAGTTTAAAACTGCCCACGATTTAACTACTTGGAAACAAAAGAATTAATTTGGTCCAATGCTCAGTCAATGCTGAGTCCCTCATCTCTTACCAGAAAAAAAAAGAAAATAACAGAAAATGATCTGTATTCCAGTATTTGTGTGGTTTTCTACTATACTTTCTGCTTGTATGATTTTGCTCTGCTTTACTGTTCACAGCATTCCCATGAGAATAATTCCTTGAACATTGTTCTTAGTAAGACTAACAATATACAGAAGGCTCGGTTGTTAAAAATAAGGATACTGAGTAGCATTATCAATTTGCTGCATCGTATTGATTTTTTTTTTTTGGGCCACGATATTAATGGGAAAAAAAACTTCTTTGTAAAGTTTACCCTGATCATCAGAAAGAGTACAGGAGGCTATTACCACCAAGGAGAAATCTGCTGTCAAGAAATTGCAATAAAGGAGTAAATTGAAAGTTGAACAGAAGAATTGTACAGTTATGCTGTGCCAGTTATCACACCGTTTCTTTACAGCAAGACTGATAAGAATCTACAAGCAAGTGGAGCCCAAGGGACTTCAACATGCCTAGTGAAAATTGGAAATCAATAGGAGTCTATAATCGCAAGCAAACTGCATCATTTTCATTAGGGTGAAAGATGACAGACATCACACTCTTTCTATAGAAATTGTAACACACGGGGCATTTCAGGAAGCTTGCCTCCTCAGTCATCAACAATTCATCACAGCGGTAGTAGAGAAAATACCTGCTTTCTCTATAAAGGCTCTGTTGATAAAATCAGCTGCCATGTCACATACCTCCCTTCCAATGTAGCTCATCTTATGATTATTGATGACTATCTGATTTTTTTTTTAGCTTTGTTGAGATTTTGTAAGGGGGAAGGGAAGAACGAACTGGAAATAATGAGGAAGGTGTTTTAATCAAAAAATACCAACAAAAGCGTTAGAGATCTTTTTCTGTGAAATTGGAAATGATGCATAGAGGTCGAGGACCAAAATGTTTTGTATGGATGAAAAGATGTGTGAATTCTGTTGAATATTTTTCTTTCTAAGTCAAGGCATATCTCTACGGTCAATATAATACTGTCAGGTGAAGATGAAACAGACGATACTGTAAAATTTAAAAGGGGTATTATTGTACAATAAGTTAAATGTATAATGCCTACGATGCACAGTATCCAAGTCATATTATAATGCATGTATTAACCACTTACCAACCACAGGTTTTTTTTTTCCCTTAAAAAAAACAGATCAACTTTCACATCACGCTCCTCCCATTCATTCGCCAATAACTTTATTGTTACCTATCAAACCAAAATGATATGTTTTTTCACCACAAAAGTTTTTTTAAGAACAATTTTATTTTGTATGCGTTTAAAAAAAGAAATGAATAAAAAAAAAATATTTATTAGTTTTCAGCCATTATAATTTTAAAATAAAGTGTGTTATTGTAGATAAAACCCACACATTTGATTTACCCATTGGTCCCAGCTATTACAACATTTAAATTATTTCCCTAGTATATTGTATAATATTTTATTTGGAAATAAAGGTGTATTTTTTCAGTTTAGTTTTTTTTATACTACTGTATATCAATAATTACAAGTCTTTATCTGCAAAAATAAATTCTAATATACCCTCATGACATACATATTAAAAAAAAAGTCCCTAAGGTAACTGTATTTTTTTTTCAAAACATTTTTTTACAAGTTTTTTATTTTGATGGGGTAGGGGTAAAAGACTTAAAAAAAAAACGAATGAAAATGTACCGTATTATTTTTATATAATATAGTGTATGTGGGTGTATCTCGCCACACTGTATCTGTTCTCTACTTTCTCTTTGTAAAAGAATATCGGCATCTCGCTGATGCCGGCTTTCATTTATTACAGGCACTGCAGTCAATTTCAGGAACAGTTGTTCCCATTCACCGATCACAGACCAGCGGGTAGGCGGCAGAAATGAACGGAGCATGCTGCTGACTGTGAATGACGAGGTAAATAAACAAATACGCATATCTACATCCCTGGTGCACAAGTAAGTTTTAAGGGCCGTACTTTATACTGGTTGAACTCGATGGACGTATGTCTTTTTTCAACCAAAATAACTATGTAACTATGATATGTGTATCAGTGGTAGGGAAGGAGTTAATTAAACTTGATTTATTACCATACTTAACCTTCCTGGCGGTAAGCCCGAGCTGAGCTCGGGCTATGCCGCCGGAAGGCACCGCTCAGGCCCCGCTGGGCCGATTTGCATAATATTTTTTTTCTGCACGCAGCTAGCACTTTGCTAGCTGCGTGCAGTGGCCGATCTCCGCCGCTACCCGCCGATCCGCCGCTATCCGTCGCGCCGCAGCCACCCCCCCCAGACCCCGTGCGCTGCCTGGCCAATCAGTGCCAGGCAGCTCTATGGGGTGGATCGGAATCCCCTATGACGTCACGACGTCGTTGACGTCGGTGACGTCATCCCGCCCCGTCGCCATGGCGACGGGGGAAGCCCTCCAGGAGATCCCGTTCTTTGAACGGGATCTCCTGATCGCCGATCGCCGGCAGCGATCGGAGGGGCTGGGGGGATGCCGCTGAGCAGCGGCTATCATGTAGCGAGACTTTGTCTCGCTACATGAAACAAAAAAAAAAAATTTTTTTTTAAAAGATTTGCTGCCCCCTGGCGATTTTTTAGCAAACCGCCAGGAGGGTTAAAGAGGGGCTGTATTGATATATAGAAGGACATAGTCAATTATTCAGCATACCCACTTTTACTGTAATTTTCCTAGTTTAAAGGAAAAGCTGAGATTATTCATAAGTAAATATTCATACATACCTGGGGCTTCCTACAGCTCCCTTCACAAAACCATAAAT
Source organism: Hyperolius riggenbachi (assembly GCF_040937935.1). NCBI lineage: Eukaryota > Metazoa > Chordata > Amphibia > Anura > Hyperoliidae > Hyperolius > Hyperolius riggenbachi. The sequence goes on from NC_090651.1 coordinate 105,245,852, forward strand.
AAACTTGCCTATCTCAACAGCCACCTTAAATTATAATACCCGCACCTCATTGCAAAGGATCAACCCCATCAAAAATATGAAGTATAGTAATATATGCAAAAAAATGGGAGAGATCATAGGTATATGCAAAAATAGAAAATTAGCTTTATTGTGACACAAAATCCATTTGAGTGTAGCAAAATTAAAATCAATTAAAAGTAACCTGTTTTGAGCACCGCACCATCCGCACCTTCATCACGCACCACACACTCAAACACCCCTAACGGTACCGGTATCAATTAGGCCGTATCTTCAGAGAGGGGGAGAGAGTTTGTATGTGCTTAGTAATGGAGGGCAGTCGGATTCCTCTTCAGCTTGCAAGCTAGTTATAACAGAGTCCAGATAATCTCACCATAGGTAATTCAGTCGCTCAGTTACCGTCACTGCGATGTCATTTGAACTGTTCACCACCAGGTAAGGATCGTCGGACAGCGTAGGCTCTCAGGCGTCTGCTCAACCCGCTCTGCTTGGTTGCTGTATGGCGGGGAACGTGCACTGATGCCGTGTCCTGCTATCGTGTTGTTGCAGCGGTGAGGAGCGCTCCAGGTCACGTGATTCAGACCCGCCCACCACAGCTCCCTTCAGCCTGATCGATCCCTCGCCAGCCTCCTCCGGCTTCTGGTGACACCACAAATCACTACCCATTAGCAATTTGAGCTTTATTTTTTTTAAATAAAACTTTATAATACTTACAAGGTGTCCAACTTCCATCTGTAGCCCTGAATAACACCAGAAACAAGCATGCAGCTAGTTTTGTCAGATCTGACTTTAAAGTCTAAAACACCTGATCTGCTGCATGCTTGTTCTGGGGCTATGGCTAATAGTATTTGAGGCAGAGGATCAGCAGGGTTGCCAGGCAACTGGTATTGCTTAAAAGGAAATAAACATGGCAGCCTCCATATACCTCTCTCTTCAGTTCCCCTTTAAGCATAGCACTCAAAATGCTAGATGTCCTGCAATCGCAATTACCCCTAATTGCAATCGTACTAGTGGTTTCCCCACCACCCACTTTCATTGGCAAAGCCTTTTAGGGAATTGCCAGCAATCCCAAATGCTGCCAAAATCGCCCTAGTAGGTTCCAGCCATCAGGAAAGTTTTTACAATGGCAAACACTGATTTAATAATTTATGAAGTAATATTGAAAAAATAAGAAATTTTATTCATTGCATTATTTTCAGTATAGTTGTTCTTTACGGGACTACTATCATAAAAAAAAATTTAAATATGAAATATGTGTGTGTATACAAATGTAGCACATTTCCCCTATGAATTACTTTTATCCTATGTTGCTGTTGCTTACAGCAGGCACGTCTGACAGGTTTTGGACTTTATTACCTAACTGCGGAGGAGAAATTGGTATTACTTTGTGTTGGAGGAAACAACTGGCTGTGTAATGCGCTAGATCTACCTGTTATCTGAGGTGGCAACTATTCGATGAGCCCCTGCACTTCAGGAGTTGTGTAGGGTGTGTAATTTCACCTAGAGTGCTTCTGGTGATTGACAAGCAAAGCACAGGGGTGTCCCAATCTCAGGATGGTTTTATGCTATGTTAGCCTCTGTTTCTTTACAGGAATCTAACCATTGGAGCTTTATATAGTGGTGAGCGCAGCATGAAAATTTATAGTTTAAGTTAATATCCTGAATCTGATCCTGTAAACCCACTTCTGCAAATCCACATCTGATCCTGCAAACCCACTTGAACCTGGACATTACTTACAATTTGTTTATTTGGTGACTGGCACGGTATCAATTTTCCCATTATCCCTAGGCTTAATAACTTGCTGGCCTGTAAATCATTAGACGTGTGAAGCTCTGCCCCACTTGTCAAAGCCTCTGTGCATTTAGTTTTTTTAACTAAAGTGTTTATCTCTTTGGCCACCCACACCTGCATTGCCGCAGCCTGCTTCCAGCTCAGCAGGTAAGGCCTAATTGTTGGCTCCTGAGCTGGGGACAGGACACAGCAACACATATGGGGGTGGCTACAGAGCTTTGGAAATACATTGGCAGGGGGTGGTGGTGGGTGGGGGGAGTTGGCGGCGTTTTGGACATTGTGCAGGGGAATGGGGATTTTGGGGAAAGGGGACCATGATCCCAATATTCTCCTATTTGCCAGTAAATTAACACCTGACCCACACTATTGCTTATAACAAAATATTCCGTGACAAGGGTCATGCAAAAATAGAAAAGGGTCATTTTATTAGGTATTGGCAAAGCTAAAAGGTGTGCAACAAGACACAGTGTTAAAAAGCAACAGCGCTGTTGTAAGTTTTGGACATCTAATGATTTATGGGCGAGCTATTAACCCTACCACCCATCCATCCAGGCAGTATTAACAGAGAGCTTTAAATTACAATATCTGTTAAAATGCTTACATTTTTCACTATAGGTCCTCTTTATATGGGAACGCCACCCTTATTTGAAACATTAATAAAATTTAGATTTTTTTTTTACTTGATGCATTCATTGTTATTGCATTTCTTGTTCCTTTGCTAGTTTGTTGTTTACCCCAATTGCACAAATAATGTAGTGCGGTCCCACATTGTTATTCTAAATATGTGATGATATTTTGCTGTGATTTTACTCTCTATCACCATATGTAACAGTTTGAAGTCATATACAGAACTGCTCTATATGGATTAGAGTTTTTGGGAATATTTTTACTTTCCAGGTCCTAACTAGTTGTCTCTAAAACCAATGCAGTGGGATATTAGATGGGGTGGAATTCTCAAAACTAACAAAAGGAAATGCTGGATTTCCATTCCCTTATCACACTACAAGATGCTGCACCAGTTACACAAAGATGTTAATGGAAAAGAAATAACTCAAGTTCTCTCGAAATCATTTTATGAAGCCACTGTTGTTGGCATTCTGAAACCTGGAGTAAACCACAAGACTATAATGTATATCACAGTTCTCTATATTAAATCTGGATTATTAACTCCAATTCAAAGTTCTTACTGTGAGATTAAAATTATGCTATCTACGGTATTATAAATCCAGATCAGTCAAGCTTCATCTCACAGAAGTGACAAATATTACAAAAATCTAGTTACTCAGCTGGAAAATAACATTGAGAGTAGAGAGTTGGGCATTGGAATCCCTCTACACAATCAAACCCTTTCATATTCCAGTAGACTTCAAAATAATAGGCAAATTTGGTAACTATTCAGGACTATGCATTAATTAGGAGAAATCTTAACTAATGTAATTGGGAAATCAGTCACTGAGCTTAATTAACTCCCATGGGCTAAAAGTTGTGTCATATTTTAGATATATTGGGATAATAATTAACACCAAAGATTTGAGAGGCACTTGAGCAAAACTCATAACAAGTTCACTCACTAGCAAAGGCTAAATATGAAGTTTAGAGCAAGCTCGACTTCTCTGTAACAGTGAGATAAATGTTGTTAAATTAATATTACTCAAGAAAGGTCCCTAAAGAAAGAGTACTCACCCTGAAACACCAGACCTGCCCAGTTCTCTTCTCATCTGTAGTCTTCCTGCTAACACTTCCATATAGCGCTTTGGGCATTACTTGCACTTGTCCTGCCGTTGAGGACATTTCTTCCATTGCTCTACAGGACTCTTGCTTCCAGCATTAGGACTTGTACTTCCGCCCTTGATTTCTGCCAGCACCAACTACTCCTAAAGAAACTGACTAAACCTGATTGTGTTAGACTTCAGATAGATCTTCAGTCTCCGTTGACCTTCCCACGATTGAAGAGGTGTTGCCCAGTAGCGGAGTCACCCACACTCCCTTGAGGGGAATGCAGGATCACACCCTCTGGGACTTCGCTGCCTAGTGCCCTACCAGGTCGCTACTGGGATAACCTCAGCAAGTGGTCAGGAGAACGGTGACGCTAATGGTGGAGAAGACTTGGTCAGACGGTGTCCAAAGGTCCGGGGCCGGCGGCAGTCTACGGAGATCGGGGTCACAAGCCAGAGGTCGAGGCAGGCGGCAATCAGCGGAGTTCGGGGTCACAAGCCAAAGGTCGGGGCAGGCGGCAATCAGTGGAGGTCGGGGTCACAAGCCAAGGGTCACAACAGGAATCAGATCAGGAATCAGCACACTGGAACTACGGTTCACCGGGAACGGTCAGCCAAGCTGTCAGAACGAGCAGCACTGTGGTTACAGGCAGTGCTGCTTAAATACTGAGTTTTAGCGCCGAAATTAGCAGAGCGTGCGCAAGTGACCGCGCATGCGCGTGCGTAATTCTATGCGCACACGCGCGCAAAACTCTGCGCGCGCAAACACTTATGCGCACGCGCGCAGCATGCAACGCCGCGCGCCGACCCGGAAATGGACACAATAAACACAGTGAGCCCCTGCGTGTGCGCACAGAGTATCGCACGGAGACCCCGCCGGACCAAAGTGTGGTGAGTGTGACAGATTTGCACAGTGGGAGACATGGCAGCGCTTTCAAACAACCTCATACCTGAATGATTTAACTGCAATGGTGAGCAGAGCTCCAGAAACTGGACTAAATTACACACCCAGCATACACTGCAGGCAAAGAGAGGGAGGGGGAATTAGTGATTAAGCTGCAGCGGTGGGCAGAGCTCCAGAAGCTGGACTATATTACACACCCTGCATCA